>NC_142031.1:40834763-41448513 GCF_982192425.1 Myodes glareolus | reverse complement strand
CCCTCCACCAGCTGCCTATCGAATGAGGACTGAAACAGGAAGTACAGTTTGGCTCCCCTCTCAGATCGGACTGGTATTGTCAGATTCTGCTGAACCAGCAGCTGAATTGGATCAAGAAGAGAAAAGGAGTGTTTCTGGAGCCAGGGACAGGGTTGGGGAGAGTGGGAGGCTCCCCAACAAAAGGAAAAGCAGTGTGAGATGCCAGCAGGACACACGCAGTGCAGAGTATGGTTGGATACAAAGTTTTTTAATTCGCCATGTGAGGTTGTTGCTTAATTGATATTGGGCCAGATATGAAGGGAAAACTGTCCGAGGGTAGCAGATCTGATGTTGGTAAGACATAAATTTTTGAGGGTTAATATTATGCACACCTAAAGTGTCCTTGGGTAAAAGTAATTTTGAACTCTCTCATATCCAGTCATCCTGGGTTAAAAAAAAAAATAGCCTGCTTTTTTTTTTTTTTTTTTGCGTGTGGAGATAAATCTTTTTTGTTTTATTATTATTATTTTTTTATTTTTCATTCAAAAATTTCCACTTCTTCCCCTCCTCTCATTCCCCTCCTGCTTCCTCACTCACCTCCTGATTTTTAGTTGAGGATGTGCTCTGTGTGTGGAAATCAGGTGGCAAAAGCAGAGAGCAAAGTTGAGAATTTCTGGAACTCAGGAGAGGATCTAAGTCTGGGAAGCCTTATTGTCTAGGCCTTACCTTCTCAGTAAGATTGTGATAAATGCAGTCTAAAGGATAATCAACAAAGAGACTTTGCTGATGAAGGCAGAAGATAGTGAAGGAGTTAGATGACGAAATTACCCAAAGTTAATTTACATAATTTACCCACAACCCAGAGGATTCAAACCATGACTATTGGCTGTTAAATAACACTGATCTCACAAACAGCTATAATTTTGAAGGGATGAGTCTTACAAATAGAAGATGGGTGAGGGGAGAGAAGAAAAGTCACCAAGAGGGGAGCGCTAGCATGCAGGATGCACCGAATGTTAGATTGGGATGAACAGAAGTAATAGATTGCTGACAGACATCAGGAGAAGCAGGGTGTTCCCTTAATCAGAACTCTCTGAGGAAGTAGAGACCATGTAAGCATGTCTCAGAGAGGTTGCAGGTTTATATGGCAGTAAAGGGTTGGGAAAGAATGTTCCATCTGCAGGACAGATTCCTGCAGTTCCCTGTAGTGTAGTCTTAAAATCGAAGATACCAACAGAAGGAAGATTGTGGGTCCTAACAACAACCAGGTGCCAACAGTGAAGCCAACTTTCCTATCTAGGTCCCCTCAATCCACCTAGGGCTTCAGGTCTTTAACTCTTCAGGAATGAATACTAACATTTCCTCTACTTTTTTAATTTTATGTACACATATTTTAATTGCCTCTTGAGTTGTTTTTCTTCCATTCAATCTTACTTTACAAATATATTTCCATTTAACAAGTTTAAATTTTCATTACCTAGCTTTTCCATCAATTCCTAATTGGATTATTTAAACTCATGAAATCAATATGATTTCGTGAATCAATCAAATTTGGCAACTTATGTATTTTGTTATTGAAAAATTCAACTTAATTTTGTTGCCCGAATGCTCTCATCATATTTAAAGTTAGGTGTTCTGGCTCCATCTTAGTATTTAACTATTTAATGATTTTTCACAAATACAAAATTGACAATTTTACTTATCTTCTAAATGAGTATAATAAATTCCCCTACATTTAGATATGGGCTTTATCCTCGATTAAAAAGTATTATGACTTAGTTTTTTTCTAGTACATTTGTTGTCTAGGATATTTTTCTGGTATATTTGTTGTCTAGTATCTAAATTTTTAGTGTTTCTGTATATTTTCCAATATGTTTTATGTTTAGGATGCTTTGACGATATGTACACCAAGTGCCCAAATAGTACATAAGATCCATATGGATTGGAGTTATACATGGTTTTCATCTGTCACATGGTTTTGGGAAATTGAACCTATTTCCTCAAAAAGGCTCATTAGTGTTCTTAAGCACTGAGCACCTCTTTGACCCTGGTTTCCCTATTTTTATGTTTTTGATTATACAAAATTAAAAAAATGTTATAGTGTACATCTTGACTTTTCTGGATCATCTTTAATCCTGAATTCCTGAATCATGTGAGATGTCTATGTATGTTCCTGTTATATAATTCCAGGTTATATCCAAGAAACAACTTCGAATGACGTTATTTCTTATCCTTTGCCTCTTACATGTTTCTACCTATTTTTCAGGATATTTGTGATTCTTTTTTTTTCAAAGTTTATTAAATTATAAAAGTTTCCATTTCCGCCCCCCTCCCAACACCCTCCCACTCCCCCCACTCCCTCTCCTCCTCCCTCTCCATCCCTAAGAGCAGTCAGGGTTTCCTGCCCTGTGGGTAGTTCAAGTTCCTCCCCCTTCCCTCCAGGTCCAGGAAGGTGAGTATCCAAACAGACTGGATCCCAAAAAATCCACTATATGCAGAGGAAACAAGTCCCAGTGTCATTGTCAATGGCTTTTCAGAAAGACTCCGGGACAGCCACATTCAGAGAATCCGGCCACATTCAGAAAATCTGGTTGGATCACGTGCTCGTTCAGTCCCAGTCCAACTGGCCTTGGGGAACTCTCATTGGATCAGTCCCCTTGTATCAGTGGGTGATCGCACCCCTGCGGTCCTGACTTCCTTTTTCATGTTCTTCCTCCTTCTGCTCCTCATTTGGATCTTGGGGTGCTCAGTCTGGTGCTCCAATGTGGGTCTCCGTCTGTATCGCCATCCATCTTGGGATGAAGGTTCCCTCTAAGGGAGTCATTTTAGGGTTTACAAGAGACTTGATTATAAATGGGATCCCAGGTCCAAGGAGAGATCCCCGGATTGTTCTCTGGACAGAGGAGAGGGTGCCTGAACCACCTTGGCCCATAACCATACTGATGAATATTTTGCTTATCACCATAGAACCTTCATCTGGCGATGGATGGAGATAGAGACAGAGACCCACATTGGAACACTGGACTTAACTCCCTAGGTCCAAACGAGAAGCAGAAGGAAAAAGAACATGAGCAAAGATATTTGTGATTCTTAAAGAGGGTTATGCCAATGTTCAGGATAACACTGAGCATTCAATAATCACTTACTCTCGGTACCTCTGCTAGTTAGGAGTTTCATCACTAACAGTCACCTACTGTAAAAGAAGCTTCTTTAACAAAGGCTCAAAGCATAGCTATCCATATTTGCAGTATAATTAACTTCTGAATATCAATGAATTATGAAGTTGAATCCTAAAGAATGAAAAACATTATTTCATTTGGGGAATACAAACTGTTAAGATTTTCTTGGAATTTCTGTTAAATCTCACATGTTTCATATTCATTTGGTTGATATTAAATCTATACATAGATAAATAAGTTTATTTTCTACAAATCAATAACAGAAATAGAAATCAAGAAAATAATTGAGTATCTAATTGTAAAAATATAAGATAAAACTAACACTGAATATATGAAAGTATACGAAAAACAGTTATAATGAAAAGTGTAGCATACTTAAGAACAAAATTGAAAATGTGTGAAAATGAAAGAACTTCCATGTTCATAGATCAAAAGAATTAATATTTTAAAAATAGTCATAATAGTAAAAATGATTTATCTTCATCCAGATTCCAATGACACTTAACAAAACATAGAAAACAAATCTAAAATGTATATAAAAGAAAAGAATCTTACTGACAGTGTCCTTTGCTTTACAAAAGCTTCTCAGTTTCAGGAGGTCCCATTTATTCATTGTTACTCTTATTGTCTGTGCTACTGGGGTTCTACTTAGGAAGTGGCCTCCTGTGCCTATATCTTGTAGACTATTTCCTCTTTCTCTTCTATCAGGTTCAAAGTGGACAGATAAATGTTGATGTCTTTAATCCATTTGGACTTGAGTTTTGTGCATGGTGATAGATATGGATCTACTTTCATTCTTCTACAGGTTGACATCCAGTTATGCCAGCACCATTTGTTGAAGATGCTTTCCTTCTTCCATTGTATACCTTTAGCTCCCTTGTCGAAAATTAGGTGTTCATAGGTTTGTGGGTTAATATCCCGGTCTTCTATTTGATTCCATAGGTCGACTTCTCTGTTGTTATGCCAATACCAAGCTCTTTTCAATACTGTAGCTCTGTAATAGAGTTTGAAGTCAGGGATGGTAATGCCTCCAGAAGTTCCTTTATTGTATAAGATTGTTTTGGCTATCCTGGGTTTTTTGTTTTGCCATATAAACTTGATTATTGTTCTCTCAAGGTCTGTGAAGAAGTTTGATGGGATTTTGATGGGGATTGCATTGAATCTATAGATTGCTTTTGGTAGAATAGCCATTTTTACTATGTTGATTCTCCCAATCCAAGAGTAGGGGAGGTCTTTCCATTTTCTGGTATCCTCCTCAATTTCTTTCTTCAAAGACTTAAAGTTCTTGTCAAATAGGTCTAAAGAGGAATATGGTATGTACTCACTCATAAGTGGATTCTAGCCATAGTTAAAGGTCTGTGAGTCTATAATTTGTGATCCTAGAGAAGCTAAATAAGAAGGTAAACCTGAAGAAAATCATATAGTTATCCTCCTGGATATTAGAACTAGGCAAGATTGCCAGGCAAACTCGAGTGCATGGAGGGTAGGGGGGTGGAAGTAGGGGAAGATGGTTAGGGAGAGGGGAGAGGGGGAGGATTGGGGATGGCTTGGGTGAATGGGAGGGGGGAGGGAGGAAGAAATGTTCTGGGAGCAGGGAAGTTTATATCTCAACTAAGGGAGCCATTTTAGGGTTTGCAAGAGACTTGATTCTGGAGGGGTTCCCAGGCCCAAGGAGAGGTCCCCAGATTGTACTCTGGGCAGCAGAGGAGAGGGTGCCTGAACTGGCCTTGGCCCATAACCATACTGACGAATATTTGGCATGTCACCACAGAATCTTCATATGGCGATGGATGGAGATAGAGACAGAGACACATATTGGAACACTGAACTTAACTCCCTGGGTCGAAATGAGACGCAGAGGGAGGGAGATCGTGAGCAAGGAAAGCAAAATCAGAGGGGGCCTTCATCCGACGATGGATGGAGATAGAGACGGAGACCCACATTGGAGCACTGGAAGTCAGGACCGCGAAGGGTGCGTTCACCCACTGATACAAGGGGACTGATCGAATGAGAGCTCACCAAGGCCAGCTGGACTGGGATTGAACGAGCATGTGATCAAACCGGATTCTCTGAATGTGGCTGACATGGGGGCTGACTGAGCCCCCGAGGTCCAAATGAAGACTGAGAAGCCATTGACAATGGCACTGGGTCTTGTTTCGTCTGCATGGACTAGCTTTTTGGGATCCTGGCCTGTTTGGATGCTCACCTTCCTGGACCCGGAGGGAGGGGGGAGGAACTTGGATTCCCCACAGGACAAGAAACCCTGACTGCTCTTGGGAATGGTGAGGGAGGAGGAGAGGGAGTTGGGGGAGCGGGAGGGTATTGGGAGGAGGGGAGGAAGTGGAAAGAGTGTTTTCGGATACTTGAATAAACAAACAAAAAAAAAAGAAAAGAAAAGAATCCTCAATAAGAATCTTGAGGAGCAGTGTAAAGCAATGTTGGTGGCATAATATATATAAAATTATGCTACATAGAGTTATATCAACACCGTGTTGTTGGAACAGCTGGTAGAAAACTGTGAACTCACTGTTAACTATGAATGGGGCAGACTGCAGAATGCTCTTCCAAAAAGGTAGTCTTCTAGAAAATTTGCACAAGCATGGTAAGCCAATGTACTTGAAAGCAAGGGCATGATGGGAATGCTCTGTCATTTCCCCATCATCTCAGTGAGAAATATTAAGGCTTACAAGGAATATTATTGTCTCTTTTCAGATGAGCAGAGTCAAGATATAACACCTGGTTCATTTCCTCACTGCTTTTTCATTTGCTTAATCTTATTGTGAATGACACCTCTTTTTATGCTTGCTTTAATACTAAAAATGGGAAATGCTTTGTTTGAACTGTTTAAACACACAGAGTCCTTGGTTTTCCTACTAGATTCCTTTAGCATGTCCTATTTTCTCCGAAGATTTGGTCTCATGGACAGGGTGGGTTAACACATTGTATCATCACAAAAATTCAGAAATATGAATCATGGAAACAGAATAGAGATTAAACACAAAGTCATACATTCTATCCAGTTGAACTCCACAAAACTTTCAAAAATAATTAATTGACAATGTTGGTGGTGATATTTTCATGTATGGCTTTAACTATTTCAAAAGATAGCAAGACAAATGAAACAAATAATAGGATCCAGATTCACAAATCATATGGAAGAAAAGTTTGAGAGTTATGCATGTTACTGGGGACATATTTGTAGAATTAAAAAAAATGAGATTCAAAATAACACATGAGCTACCAATAAAGCAGCTACTGAAAAGAGCAGGCACTTCTCTAAAGAGGTATAAGTAATGAATAACTACATAAAAATGTTTAACATCCTATGTGTTAGGAACGTAAATTCAGTCTCTACTGAGGATCAGTCTCATAGTGACTGTCATCAAGAAATCAAACATCAAATACTGGATAAAAAGGAGAAATTGATATTCCAATATGCATGGCTATTTGGAATTGGAATGTCAATTAGTTAAATTAGGTTATGAACTGATATGCAGTTTACATATTAAAAATTAAAGACAATTAGCAAACAATCACTGTACTATTACTGCATATGCACATAAAGACTACAGATACCAGCCATAAACAAAGGACATTAAGCCTGTAGTTCGCAAGTCTAGAGAAGCCAAATAACAAAGTGAACCCCCCAAAAATCATATATAGATCCTCCTGGAAATTGGAAGCAAACAAAATAGCTAGGCAAAAGTTGGGAGCATGGGATGGGGGTAGGGGTGAGGGTGGGGTTGGAGAAAGGGGAGAGGGAGAGAGAGAAGGGAGAAAGGAAAGACTGGAGAGATCTCACCAAATCCAGCTGGACTGGGAATGAATGCCATCAAACCAGACTCCCTGAATTTGGCTGAAAATGGGGGCTGACTGAGAAGACATTGGTAAAGGCACTGGTAAAGTCTACTGCATGTACTGGCTTTTTGGGACCCTAGTCTATTTGGATGCAAAGCTTCCTAGTCCTTGATGTAGGGGGAGGGCCTTGACCTTCCCACAGGTCAGGGTTCCCTGACCTCTCTTAAGGAGGGAGGGGGAGGGAGGAAGGTGAGTGGAGGAGCCACAGGAGAGGAATGGGAGGAGGGGAAGAAGTGTAAATTTTTGAATGGAAAAATAAATAAATAAATAAATTTTAAAAAACTACAGATACCATACAACTGAGATCCTGGCACACATATTTGCTAATCAAATAGTGAAAGGTGGACATAATTTCACTCCTAACTAGAGATGAGAGAGAAAAGAAAATCAGATATCTATCACATGTAATTTGCAGAGATTGGATGGACCAAAACCTACTGCTTATCACAAAATGAATGTAAATGGGGAATCATCACATTGTCACTACATCAAATACTGCATTTTATATAATATGTAGAACTTAGAAAGAATGTAATATAAAGAAGTTTAAAAGGGAACTATGATCAAGGAGGAAGATAACCACCAATAAGAGGGAACTAAAAAGCCTTAACATGAACGAAATTCATTATACCACTGTGTGAAAACTTCTCATAATACTTTAATTAGTATGTACAATAAATATATGCTAATGTAATTAAATAAAACTAAGTAAAACAACAGGAAATTGTTGAGATGTAGAGAAAAGAAAGGAAAGAAAGGGAGAGAAAGTACATAATTGCATGAAAGAGAGGAAGAGAAAATAAAAATACAAAAAGCAAAATTTTGAATGTCCCAATTTTAGAAGTGATGTGCATTATAATTTAAATTTAAATGTCTGAACAGATTTAAGTTACTGCTGTGATACCGCACTGGTATAATAATGCATGAGTGTTGTGAACATTTTTGCACTTTCTCAATTCTGAAATGATTGTAAGAGGAAAAAATTAGTGATATTGATGAAAGAGCTGACATATCACAGAAAATTCATCTTCCCACAGTAGATAAAATACACTTACTTAGCTACTGTCATATACAATTGTAATCATGAAATCATTTAGCAATTCAGTCAATTTAATATGCACGCTACATAAAAACGTGTGTGTATAGATTTAATTTTGTATATCAGAAAAATGACAGAATTTCCATGCTATTCCTGACTCAATTTATTCTTGAGCTATAGTTCTGAAAGTGTGCCAAGTACTCTTACTTGGAAATTGGCCCCTATAGATGACCACATGATGCGTCATGCTCATTATTGTACATGAAGAACCTGTAATCATCAAGCAGAAAAGACAGGCATTCACTGACCTGTTTATATCACAATAATTCCTGGACTTCATTTGGGCCATACTTCACCAAGAAAATTTTTATTTCACAGATAACTGCATAAAATCTGTAGTGTGTTAAATTTATCTTCTCAATACGAATAATGAATCAAGAAAGAATGTTGAAACAAAAAAACTACAGGAAAAAAATGCTTTGATACAGATGTTTTTAAATCCTAATGTAGATTTCCATTGAAAAAGAAAGAGTAGATGAATTTTTTGTGCATAAAATCTATACAAGGTTTTTGTTTGCTTATTCCTCACGAATTTTGGTTCACAGTAAGTATTTTTAAAATCAGAATGGATGAGATTAGTTAGAGTGAAACAGACGATCCATTAAAAAAAATCTATGCACAGGTCTCATTTGTTAATTTTATAAGTAATGCTGAATTTTTATCAACAGAAATGTGTAGTTGATGGAATAAGATTCTATAATAAATCATCTGATACTGCAATTTTACAAAATTTTGACTTTGAAATGTAAGGTAATAGAAGCATCCTATCACCGTTAATATTTCTATTAGAAGTAAAATTTATTTATAATCACTGTTAATTTACATTAGTAAGAAATAAGGAATTAATCATGTATTAGGTTTGCTTTGTATCTTTGTTCACAATCTGTGCAATATTTAAATTGGTCCTAATTTTCTCAGCTAATAAAAATTAAAAACACAAAATCATAACCAGAATTTGGGCTCAAAATCTATGTATGTAGACTCATTTATGAAATTCCTTCATTATAGGATCTTTTTGCACTATTTACATAATATAAAATAAATGAACAGTAGTGGTTTATACAGTCTAATGCTTGTTGTAGGCTCAGGGAATTAATTCATAGCAATACCAATTTTAGTAAAATTGTGAGGTATGATAACCAGTATGAGTTCATGCTCAAGTGATTATATATCTGTCTATTTAGTCAATAATGTCTTACAACCTAAAACTGTAAAATAATACTGATTCAGAGAAAATGCAATTAGAAAAAAAGACATAAATGAATATACACAAAACATTTTAAATCATTCAGGTTAAGTATTGTGTTTAACTTCCGCAGATTTTAGAACCATTAACCATGAATGCCTGGAACCACACAAATGAGCCTAACTTTATACTTATGGGATTGACAGATTCCAAGGAGATCCAGCTAGTCCTCTCTGTGCTCTTTCTCTTTATATACATGGCCACTATGCTGGGAAACACAGGCATGATGCTAATCATCCGTCTAGATGTCCAGCTTCACACTCCGATGTATTTCTTCCTCACCCACTTGTCATTCCTTGACCTCATTTACTCAACTGTCATCACACCTAAAACCTTAGAGAATCTGCTGACTTCCAGAAAGAGCATTTCCTTCATGGGCTGCTTCGTTCAATTATACTTTTTTGCCCTCTTGGCAGCTACTGAATGCTTTATACTGTCCTCAATGGCCTATGACCGCTATGTAGCTATTTGCAATCCCCTGCACTATCCAGTTATTATGTCCACAAGGCACTGCCATGCTCTCATCACTGTATCCTACATGATTGGAGCTATAGATTCCTCTAGCACTGTCGTTCGCATGAGCACATTGAATTTCTGCAAATCTAAGGTAATCCATCATTTCTTTTGTGACACATTCCCAATTTTAGCCCTGTCCTGCAGTGATACTCATGATGCTGAAGTCACCATATTCATTTTAGTTGGTTCTACTGTAGTGCTGTCTCTTGTCACTCTATCCTCATCCTATGTGTCCATTCTCTCTACAATTTTGAAGATAAATTCTTCTTCAGGTAAGCACAAAGCCTTTTCCACTTGTGCCTCTCATCTCCTGGGTGTCACAGTCTTCTAGGGAACTGTGATCTTTACTTATTTGAAACCAAGCAAGTCCTACTCCCTGGGAAAGGATCAAGTAGCTTCTGTTTTTTATACAATTGTGATCCCCATGCTGAACCCACTCATTTACAGTCTCAGGAACAAAGAAGTGAAAAGTGCTGTCATTAGACTTGTGAAAAGAAAAGAGGGCTCCCAGATTTTTAAATAACTATGTTGCTTGACATTTAAACACTTCTCTTTTTTTTCTACTGATCACACACTTGTTTGTTTTTCTTGTTTGTTTTTGTTTTCAAGGCAATATGGTCCTGGTTGTACTGGAACTCATGCTGTAGAACAGGATATCCTCAAATGCACAAAGATCCTCCTGTGTCTGCCTTCCAAGAGCTAGGATAAAGGTGTGAGCCACCACTGCTAAGCTATTGATCACTTCTTTACCTACTCTCTCTGCATGAATCTATCAGATTTGGTTTTTTTTTTTTTATTTTTGTTTTTTATTTTTTTATTCTTTATTTGTGTGGAGCTTCCCTTCCCTGACCAAAGTTTGGGCATTTCTCAGAATGGAACTTTAAAAGTCCATGTCATTATTGAAAATCAGGACATACGTATGAAACTCAATCTCTAAATATTTGAGATTGTCAGGATATATAGCACATAATTTGAGAAAATATACTTGAATTTTTTAAGCTTATTTAGTAGTTAATATATTATTAAATGTCTGATATCTGATTTAGGGTATATAACACTGACACATTAACATTTTCAAAAAGTCATTCTCTTTGTAATATGGAAGATTTTATTATTTGTCTTATCACTAGTAAGGGAAGGAAATTTTAAGCCTCGTTTTTCTCAGTTGCATAAAATAATAATAATCTCATGACAATGAAATTACAAATGGAAATAAATTTCTGTTTATTGTAATCCAAAAATTTGGCTAAATGTCATTTGGAGTTGTTTTGAAGAATATTTACAGATATTTGCTACTTATCTGTTAATTTACAATTATTCAGATAGCAGCAAATGAAATCAAAAGTCTAAAATTTAGATTTGAATTAAATAATTTGAGTCAAATTAAATGATAAGGAAATGTTAAATGTAATATTGGTGATTATATGGAAAATACTTAAGGTTGTTAAGGAGAAGATGCACTGAAATAATTATTAACACATATTTCTACATTCTTATCAATCAATATCTTGATTGTACTTTTGTATTGTGTAACATAAATAAATGCATGTCATTTCCCCTACATTTTTGTAACTTTCTTCATTCACTTACAAGTCATATACTTGACCATCTTTGTGTATATAAGTTGTGCACTGAACGTATTTTCAGTGTGTGGCCAAGATCTTACTTCTTTTCTTACATTGCTTTAGAACTCTTACCCTAAACACACATCAAGTCAGAATTGTGGGTGCAGAGATAACCCTTGTTGTGTGCAGAGGCTAAACTTTAAAAAGTCAGATCATCTGCAATAATGCAAGAATATTTTCTTTATACGGTTTCACTAACTTATATCTTATTAATTTACATTTGTTAAATGCTTAAAATAAATCTTTCAACTAAAGGACTGACAGATCTCTTATTGTATTATAGAAATGAAATATTCTAAAACATAATATTGAATATAAATATTAATTTTGTTGTAAGTCATAAACTCTTTTAGATAGAGTATTAAATTTGGCATATTAAATGCATATTTCATATTATTTCTGTTTATTGTATATTTTATTTAATTATTTTCAAAAATGTAGTACCACTCTCATTGTATTTAACTTCATTGAAGAATGTTGATGCCTCTTCTCCCTCATTAGCCTACATGAGTCAGCAAACATAAAGAAGTTATTCAGAACAATTATAGCTTTGTTATCCATATTATATATTGTGGAGACTATTTGTCATTAGTAACATGGTATTATCATCTAATTCTGGTTGGCAATCAAGGGAAGTAGCAAGAACCTGTACTGGTTTTGAAGCCTCTGGGGCCTCTATAACCAATGAATCTTAGGTGAGTATCCCACACCTAACACTCATAACTCATAACTTTTAGAAACATTATGCAGCCTTTCAGGATCTCTTCCTTCTAATTCATTTTTTAACATATTTATTAATATACGTAAAAAGTGTTTCTAAGTATGGGGAGCTATCATTAAATAATGGGAATGGGTAAAAGTGTTGTGTGCTGAGAGCATCAACTGCCAAGAGGAAAGGTAGATGTGTAACCAGGATCTATGTAGACTAATAGAAATGGGAGCAGAGAAGAGAATCCATTTTAGATAGTTTAATAAAAAAAAACATGTAATAAGACTGCACAAGTTGTTGTGAAGTGTGGAAGTGAATCTGAATGCAGTCTGTCTGCCCATGTCAATCATCAGGTTACCAGGTAGTATCTACAGGAGTTGTCAGTAGAGACAAAATGTGTGTTGTAGAAGAATACTGTACAAAAAGACGTGTCCTGTGAAATTTTATGACTGTCACCATTTTGGTTTGTGCCATGTAGTCAGTGTAACCAAGATGGTGTGAAGTTATATGACAGTTGCCCTTTTAAGATTTTATTAGTAATGTGATCAGCCACAGCACTCGCTTAATTCCACCTTGATGAGGTCACTCTGTCAAAATGGGAAGGAAGCACATGATAGCTTTCAAGTTAATATCCCCCACATAGTAATGTAATATGTCTTTTCTTTAAATCCTATTTTTATTAGGCAGGGTAGCATGGGTATAGAGGGAGATGGTATCTATAGCCAAGGCTAACATGCTAAAAAGAGCGAAATGAAAAAAAAACCATAAGGGTTTTCATAGTCTCAGAGGAAATGGTGTGGGCCATAAGTGCATGACAGAGTAACGTGATTCACAAAACTACGTAGATGACTGTCACATTGTAGAAGTGATAAAGATAACTTGAGAAACCAGTACTAAGGAATGTGTTGGATAACTTTATCCTCTTTTTCCCAGTTGTAGCATCGAGGGGCTAGACTGACCCTGGACACTGTTTAAAAAACTTTGATTAAGTAGTTGAAAGATCTAATCCCACCATGCTAATGTTTTTGTTAGCTAGGCAGCACAGGATAATTTGATAACATCAGTTAACATGCTTTTAATTTATATAGTGAAGGGGCTCATCACCTAGATTAGCATTGAGAGAAAGTTTAGGAATTTAGGTTTAGAAATTTGGTTTGGTAAAATGTGAGAAATAGAAATGGAGGAATTAAGGGAAGGACAGAAATGAAGATAGAGCAAAAACTTTGACAATAGAGAATTTTAGATCTCTTTCTCTCCTTTTTTTTTTACTTTTTATCTATTGACTTATCTAAACTGATTATATTTTGGAAATAGAAAGCACTGAATTTAGGTCAGGTGGTTTTTTTTGTTTTTTTTTTTTTTTTGTTTTTTAACCAATTATATTTTTACTATTATAAGGGACAAACTTACAAAACAGGATGGGAAATCCAACCTCAGTTGTATAGCATGGGAACCACACAGAGAAGAATCGGGGATGGTATGGCATTTTTCTCAGGATACCCAAAAGGTCACGCCCTAACCTTGTCCCAACTCTTAAAGATCATTTGCTGACAGAGATTTCTTGCTGGCCCTTTTGTCTAAATAGGAGAGTTAAAAATTCAATACAAAACTATATACACTAGGAACAGATATCAAATTTAAAATTAGAATTATAACCAACATAAATAATATTAAGCAAGGAACACAAGTTAAATGTTTTAATAAACATTTTATCTTAAAGTCTTGTATTGGAAATGACTTGGCTAATTCTTAAGAGGAAGGTAACTATGACTATTTAATCTTTAACCCCAATCGAAGGCCTGAGAAGGGAGACAATATTACTTGAGTAGGCAGGAAGTGCAATCAAGAAGCTTCCAAAGTGTGCAGTATATGACAGAGACAACTGGCTACCTGAGCAAACACTCAAAAGTTTATTTGTAACGTTCAAGCAACCAACTTTGGATAAAGCCTAGCACAACTGACAGACCATTTTTAGAGGCAGGAAAATTTTTAGAACCATCTTATTCTGTCTTGGCAAGGTTTGGCAGTCTTTTTTTTTGTGTGTGTGTCCAGCTTATCCAGTCCAGACACCATTGTACTTTGTCAGTGGTCAAGGCATAGGCAGTTTCTTGTCCAAAAGCCAATTGTGCAAAAAAGAAAACGAACACAAAGTGGAATGTCTTCGGTGCTCAACATTTACTTGGGAATAGATTGGTGCTGTCAGGAGCAATTGTGTTTCATGTCAACAGAACACTAAGTTATTTAAATGCTATGTTCTATAGATTTAAGACATTTTGTATATTGGCGCAACTTTTAAGATATATTTATCATATTGCATTATACATTTCTACCTCTGATTAAGATATTTATACATTGTTTACATTTTGTGGTTATTGTCCTTTCAACTGCTCAGTTGTTTAATATTCTGATACAAAGTCTTATTCTTTAAGTTATAC
The DNA here is from genome assembly GCF_982192425.1 of Myodes glareolus. NCBI lineage: Eukaryota > Metazoa > Chordata > Mammalia > Rodentia > Cricetidae > Myodes > Myodes glareolus. The sequence continues at coordinate 41,433,867 of NC_142031.1, read as the reverse complement.
AGGTATTAAGTATTATAGGTCAATAGTCATTCATGTTTGTTATACATATAGTCAAATGAATGAGGTTCTTTAGATACATAAAGATTATATTGTGTATAGATAGGTAATCTTCAACCACTTCTAGGTCAGGTGTTTTTTGTGTTACATTTGGCCCAGATTTGAAGAGAAAGCTGCCTAAGTGTAGCAGATCTGATGCTGGCAAGACATAAATTATTTTGGGGTAATATTATGCACGCCAAAAATGTCTGTGGGCACAAATAAATTTTAACAATCTCGTAAAACAAATGTAATGCTACATTTGTTTGCCCAGTCATTATCCAGGATCAAAAGTGTCCTGAGCACCTGGTCTGATTTTTAATTGAGGATGTGTCCTGTGTGTGGAAATCAGTTGCAAAAGCTGAGAGCAAAGTTGAGGAATTCCTGGAATTCAGGAGAGGACCCAGTCCAAGGTGCCTTCAGACACTGGCATTGCCCAGGCCTTAGCTTCTCAGTAAGACTGTGGAAGATTTAGTATAAAAGACAGGAGCCTTTGCTGATGAAGTCAGAAGGTAGTGAGAGAGAGGGAAGTAAATGAGGAAATGGCCAAGTCTTAATTTACAAAATTTACCAAAATTCCAGAGGATTCAAATCATGACTATTGGTTGTTAAATCACACTGAGACCACAAGCCGCTATAATTCTGAAGGGATGGGACTTACAAAATAGAAGATGGGTGGGAGGAGAGAAGGGAAATCATAAAGAGGGGAGGGGAACACTAGCATGTAGGATGCACCTAATGTTAGATCAGGATTAACCTATTAGAACCAAAAGTAAGAGAATGCTGAGAGACATGAGCAGAAGCAGAGTTGTTCATTAATCAGATCAACTGAAGGATCACTGTCTCTCTGAGAAAAGAGAGACTGTGTAAGCATGTCTCAGAGAGGTTGCGAGATTATAGGACCTCAAAGGATAAGGATGGAAGATCAGTTTCCTACAGTTCCCTGTAGTCTTAAAGAAGAAGATATCAGCAAAAGGAAGCTTGTGGGTCCTAACAGCCACCAGGTGTCAAGGGTGAAGCCAACTTTCCTGTCTAGTTCCTCTCAGGCCACCTAGGGTTTCAGTTCTTTAATTCATCTAGAATTAATATTAACATTCCCTTTACCTTTTTTATTTTATGTACACAGATGTAATTGCCTCTCGAGTTGCATTTCTTCCACTCAATCTTACTTTGCAAATATATTTCCATTTTACAAATTTGAAATTTCTTTACTGTACATTTACAACAATTCCTAATGAGATTATTTGAGTCTCATCAATATAATTTCATGAACCATTAAAATTTAGAATCATTCATTTTGTTATATAAAAATTAAGCTTAATTTTTATTTCCTGAATGCTCTCTTCATATTTAAAGTTAAGTGTTCTGGTCCCACTATAGTATTTATTATTTAGTATTTATATTTAACTATTTAATGATTTTTCACAAATACAAAATTGACAATTTTTTATATCTTCTAAATGAGTAAAATATTCCCCTACACTTAAAATCTACTTAGATATGGGCTTTATCCTCAACTAAAAAGTATTATGATTTAGTTTTTTATCTAGTACATTTGTTGTCCAAGATATTTTTCTGGTATATTTATTATCTAGAATCTATATTTGTTACTGTTTCTGAATATTTTCCAAATGTAATTATTTATTGTTTTATGTTTAGGATGTCTGGATTATATTGCACCAAGTACCTAAATAGTACAAAAGATCCATTTAACTTGGAGTTACACATGGTTTTCATCTACCACATAGTTTTGGGTAATTGAACCTAAGTCCTCAAGAAGATTAGTTAGCACTGAGCAATTCCTTAACCCTGGGGTCCCTATTTTTATTTTTTGTTTATAAATAATTTTAAAAAATGTTTATAGTATACACATGGACTTTGAACCATCTTTGATCCTGAATTTCTTATACTTAATCAGGTGATATGTCTATATATTCTCTGGCTATATGATTCAAGGTCATGTCCAAGAGATAGCTTTTAATGACACGGTTCCTTATCGTTTGACCTTCACATTCTTTCTGCCTCTTTTCTAGGATATCTGCTGAGTCTTGAATAGGGTTCTGATCAATATTCATTACCAGTGTTCAGTCCAACCCTGAGCATTAAATAATCACTTACTCTTGGTACCTCTGCTCGTTAGGAGTCTCATCACTCACAGCACCTACTGTAAAAGAGCTCCTCTGACAATGACTTCAAACATAGCTACCCATATTTCAATATAATAAACTCCTGAGTATCAGTGAATTATAAAGTTTAATCCTAAGGAAGGAAAAAGCTTGTTTTATTTAGTAAATTTGAACTTCTAAGATTTTCTTGGAAATTTTTTAAAACTGATATAATTCATATTAATTCAGTTAATATTAATTTTATACATAGATAAATGAGTAGCTTTTCTACAAATCAATAACACACATAGAAAGAAATCAGGAAAATAATTATAATTTATAATTGTAAAAATGGAAGCTAAAGCTAACAATGAATATATGAAAGTATACAGAAAAAGATATCATGGAAAGTACCACATGCTTAAGAACAAAACTGAAAACATATGTGAAAATGAAAGATCTTCCATGTTCACAGATCAAAAGAATTAATATTTTGAAAATAGCAATAATGTAAAAATGATCCTTCTCCATCAAGCTTCCATTGACATTAAAACATAGAAATAATATCCAAAATTTATGTAGAAGTAAAGAATCAATCAGAAGAGATGAAGATGAACATTTTATACTCATAACAGGAACAACATCAGAAGGAAGTCTCAATCCTGAATATCTATGCCCCTAATATAAAAGCACCCACTTATATAACACCTCCTTTTTCCCTCCCCCTCCCACCTCCCTCTCCCTCTCTAGTCCTAAGAGCAGTCAGGGTTCCCTGCTCCATGGGAAGTCCAAGGTCCTCCCCCCTCCATACAGGTCTATAAAGGTGAGCATCCAAACAAACCAGGCTCCCACAAAGTTAGTCCATGCAGTAGAATTAAAACCCAGTGCCTTTGTCCTTGGCTTCTCAGTCAGCCTTCATTGCCAGCCACATTCAGAGTGTCTCTGTCTCCATCTCAATCCATTGCCAGATGAAGGTTCTATGGTGATATGTAAGATATTTATCAGTGTGGCTATGGGACAAGGCCAGGTCAGGTAACCTCTCCTCTGCTGCCCAAGGAACAATCTAGGGACCTCTCCTTGGACCTGGGAACCCCTCTAGATTCCAATATCCAGGAGGATAACTGCATGATTTTCTTTAGGTTCACCTTCTTATTTAGCTTCTCTAGGATCACGAATTAAAAGAAACACTTCCAGAACTCAAGGCAGTCATCAAACTACACACACTAGTAGTAGGAGACTTCAATGAAGAAGACTTCGTTCTTAGCCCTTTTGATAGCTATAAGATAGTATCTCAGTGCTGTGTTGATTTGCATTCCACCGATGGCTAAGGATGTTGAGCAATTCTTAAAATGTCTTTCCACCATCAGTTTCTACTGTCAAGAATCCTCTGTTCAGATCTGTTACCAACCATTTTTAATTTTTTTATTGAGCTATGTATTCTTCTTCACTCCTCTCCTTTACTTACCTCTCTTCTTTTGCCCTCTCCCATGATTCCCACACTCCCAATTTTCTCATGGGATCTTGTTTTTTTATACTTTCAATGTATATTTTATCCATGTATGTTTCTCCTAGGGTCTTCTTTTTTTTCTGGATTCTCTGGGATTGAGAATTGTAGCCTGTTTTTTTTTCTAATTTATATCTAAATGTCACTTTACAAGTGAGTACATATTATATTTGTCTTTCTGAGTCTGGGTTTCCTCACCCATTATGAAGTTTTCTAGATCCATCCATTTACCCTCTAATTTCAAGATGTCATTATTTTTCAGCTGCACAGTATTCCATTTTGTTCAAGAGGTTTCAAGTGGGTCGTTAAGTTATTAATGTGACTTTCTCCACATTTTTTATGTAGACACTAATACTACAAATTTTCCTCTTAGCACTGTTTTCATGATGTCACAAAGATGGGATTGTTGTAATTTGATTTTCATTGTATTCTAGGAAGTCTTTAATTTCTTTCTTTATTTCTTTTTTATTATTATTATTTTATTACTTAAAAAATTACCAATCTAAATTTCCACCCCCTTCCCCTTCTTCCATTCCCCTCCCACTCCTTCCATAGACCCTTCCACCCAACTCCTTCCAATCTTAAGAGAGGGCAATGCACCCTGCCCTGTGAAAAGTCCAAGGCCCTCCCTACTACATCTAGGTTGAGCAAGGCTTATATCTGTAGAGAATAGGATCCCAAGAAGCCAGTACAAGCAGTAGAGATAAATCCCAGTGCCACTATTAGTGGCCCTTCAGTCTGCCCAACTGTCAAACGTCTTCAGAGTTGACTCCCAGGAGTTGGTGAGGTCAAGCAAACTGTCTGAGTGGATGAACCCTTTATGGCCTTGAATTCCTTGCTCATATTTTGATTCCTTTCACTCTTCAACTGGATTTTGGAGTTCAGTTCAGTGATCTGATGTGGATCATTGCATTTTTTCCATCTGTTGTTGGACAGAGTTTCAATGGTGATATTTATAATATCAGTCAATCAATAAATATCAATTATTATTTATAATAATCATCAGTCTGACTACACAGTAAGGCCAGTTCAGACACCCTCTCTTCTACTCCTTAGGGTCTTAGCTGGGGTCATCCCTGTGTGTTCTTAGGCATTATTCTAGAGCCAGGTTTCTTGCTACCTCCCTAATGGCTCTCTCAATCAAGATATCTCTTTCCTTGCTCTTGTATCTGTCTTTCCCCTATCTCAACTATCCCATTCCCTCAAAATTCTCCTCAACTCCCCATTATCCCCTTCCTTCTACCCACTTTCCCCATGCTCCCAAACTTTATTTCCAATTTCCAGGAGGGTTTACATATGTTTTTCTTTGGGTTCACCTTATTGCTTAGTTTCTCTAGCATCATGAACTATAGGCTCGATGTCCTTGGTTTATGCCTAATATCCACTTATGAGTGAGAACATACCATATTCAGTTTTTATGGTCGGGGTTACCTCACTTAGGATGCGGTTTTCTAATTCCATCCATTTGCATGCAAAATCTAAGATGTCATTATTTTTTACTGCTGAGTACTCTAATGTGTAGATGTGCCACACCTTCTTTATTCATTCTTCAGTTGAGGGGCATCTAGGTTGTTTCCAGGTTCTGGCTATTACATATAATACTGCTATGGATATAGTTGAACAAATGCTTTTGTATTGTGATTGAGCATCTTTTAGGTATATTCCCAAGAGTGGTATTGCTGGATCCTTGGATCCTGAGGTATGTTGATTCTTAGTTTTCTGAGAAACTGCCATACTGATTTCCAAAGTGGTTGCACAAATTTTCATTCCCACCAGTAATGGATGAGTGTTCCCCTTACTCCACATCTTTTCCAGCATAAGCTATCATTAGTGTTTGTGACCTTAGTCATCTGACAGGAGTAAGATGGTTTTGATTTGCATTTCCCTGATAGCCAAGGAAGCTAGACATGTCCTTAAGTATCTTTTGGTCTTTTTGAACTTCTTCTGTTGAAGTTCAGTACCCCATTTTTTAATTGGGTTATTTAGAATTTTAATGTCTAATTTCTTCTGTTCTTTATATATTTTGGAGATCAGTCCTTTGTCTGATGTGAGGTTGGTAAAGATTTTTTTCCCATTCAGTAGGATTTCTGTCTTATTGACTTTGTCCTTTGCTTTACAGAAGCTCTGTTTCAGGAGGTTTCATTTATTTATTGTTGTTCTTATTGCCTGTGCCACTGGGGTCATATTTAAGAAATGGTCTCTTGTGTCCATGCATTGAAGACTACTTCCCACTTTCTCTTCTATCAGGTTCAGTGTGGTCAGAGTTATATTGAGATCTTTGATTCATTTGGACTTGAGTTTTGTTCATGGCAACAGATATGGATCTATTTTCATTCTTCTACAGGTTAACATTCAGTTATGCCAGCACCATTTGTTGAATATACTTTCTTTTTTTCATTGTATAATTTTTGCTTCTTTGTGAAAAATCAGGTGTTCGTAGATATGTGGATTAATATCCAAGTCTTCATTTTGATTCCACTGGTCAACATCTCTGTTTTTATGCCAATACCAAGCTGTTTTCATTACTGTAGCTCTGTATTAATGTTGGGGATGGTAATACCTCTGACAGTTCCTTTATTGTACAGGGGTACTGGCTGAGAAAACATTATTTTAGGAGAAAAACATCTTATGTCTCATTTTTAGAGATTTAGTTATACTTTTGGGTTCACGTAGAAAAACATAAATATTATTTTATCCTATTTCGATCAATTACATTTAATCTCACTTGTGGAGTGTATTGGATATAGGAAAGGTTGGAATATCTTAGTTTGAGCATATTGCCTTCTAATTTCAGTAGTTTACTATGGGACATGATTGTGAGGTTGTTTCTAAGAGAGACTTTTAATGATATAAGGTATTATATGGGAATTTCTGACATGTTGATAATTGGGATTTTCTATCCTTGACCATGTGAATTCACTATTTACTGTTTTGTGTTGGAACATACTGAGATTAAGCAAAGTACTCTCTGTGATTGTGGAGATTGATAGGCCCACCTATGGAACACAAATGAAGATAAGGTCTCCCTCCTTTCCACAATCTTTCAGCATTCAATAACTCAGTATTTAAGAGTAGACTAATAACTAATTTCCCCATTATGTCCAATCAGAAAGTAGTTGGTTATGTGTATAAAAGTCATAACTCTATTGTACCAATGGGTACATCTTTCCTGGAAAGTTTTCATTGTAGTTTGTAAAACAACCATTGAAGAATGATGATACTTCTTCTCCCCCATTAGCCTACATGAATTAGCAAACATCGAGAAGTTATTATTATAACTTTATTAATAATAAAGTTATAGCTTTATTATTCCATATTTTATACTGTAGGGCCTAGGTAGTCTTTAGTAATACGGTTTTATCATCTAATTCTGGTGGACAATAAATAGGAGTAGGAAAAACATGTATTGGTTTTGAATTCTCTGAGGTATCTATAACCAATGACTCATATATGTGTATTCCACTCCTAACACTAACAATAAACATCATTATTTAGACTTCAAGGATATTTTTTTTCCTAATTCATTTCTTACATATTTTATTGATATGTGTAGAAAGAGCTTCTAGGTAGTGGGAGCTATCATGAAGTAATAGGAATGGGTAAAAGGATTGTAGGCTGAGAGCATCAACAGACAAGAGATAGGGTAGATGTGTTACCAGGATCTATGTGGACTAATTAAAATGGAATCAGAGAAAAGAATCCACTTCAGATAGTTTAATAAAAAGCTGTAATAAGATTGCACAAGTTGTTGTGAAGTGTGGAAGTGAATCTGAATGCAGTCTATCTGCCCCCATTGGTCTGCAGGTTACCAGGCTGTATCTACAGGAGTTGTCAGTAGAGACAAAATGCATGTTGTAGAGGAAGACTGTGGAGAAAGACCTGTCCTGTGAAATTTTCTGAGTGTCATCAGTTTGGCTTGTGGCATGTAGTCACAGTAACCAAGATGGTGGTAAAGTTATATGACAATTGCCCTTTTACATTATTAGTAAAGTTATCAGCCACAGCACATGCATCATTTACCTTGATGAGGTCGCTCAGTCAAAATGGGAAGGAGCCACATGGTTGTTTCCCAGGTGATATCCCCCACATAGTAATGCAATTCCCTTCTAGTGCATACCTTTAATCCCAGCACTCAGGAGGTAAAGGCCAGCCTGGTCTACAAGATCTAGTTCCAAACCAGGTTCTAAAACTACAGCAAAACTCTGTCTCATAAGACCAAAAAAATTTGCTATTTTAATAAGGCTGGGTAGTATGGGTATATAAAGAGATGATTTATGGCCTGGGCTGATAGGCTAAAAAGAGGATAAGGGATATCAAAGTCTCAGTTCAAATATTGTGAGTCCATATGTACATGACAGTGTGACATGATTCACAAAACTAGGTAGATGACTCTCACATTGTAGAAGTAATAAAGATCTTTTGAGAAATCATTTCCTATAGTATGTGACTTGCCCAGGTCTAAAATGAAGGAAATGCTTGGATTAGGTTGCTCTCCTTTTCCCAGCTGAAATATTGAGGGGCCAGACTGACCCTGGACACTGTTTAGAGGACTTTGCTTCATTACTTGAAAGATCAAATACCACCATGCTAATGCTTCTGTTAGCTTCAACAGCACAGAATAATTTGATTAATTAAGTTAACATGCTTTTATTTATATAAGGAAGGGGCTTATCACCCAGATCAGCATCTGAGAAAGGGTTTAGAAAGTTAGGTTTAGAAATTTGGGTTGGTAAGCGTGAGGAGCAGAAATGGAGGAGTAAAGGGAAGGACAGAAATGAAAATAGAACAGACTTAATTGACAATAGACAATTTTAGATTTCTTTCTCTCTTTCTCTTTTTTTTGGCTTTTTTATCTATTGACTTAATTAAATTGATTAGATTTTTGAGATAGAAAGCACTGAATTTCGGTCAGGTGTAGTTGTTGTTATATTTGGCCCAGATCTCAAGAGAAAGCTGCCTAAGTGTAGCAGATCTGATGTTGGCAAGACATAAATTTTGGGGGGTTAATGTTATGCACACCAAAAGTGTCCTTGGCACAAACAATTTTGAACAATCTCATAAAACAAGTGGAATGCTACATTTGTTTGCCCAGTCATTTTCCAGGGTAAAAAGCCATCCTGATCACCTATCCTGATGTTTAGTTGAGTGTGTGTCCTGTGTGTGGAAATCAGGTGCAAAAGCTCAGAGCAAAGTTGAGGAATTCCTGGAATTCAGGAGAGGGTCTGAGTCTGTGAAGCCTTCTGACACTGTTCAGGTCTTAGCTTCTCAGTAAGATTGTGGAAGATTTAGTATAAAAGACAATCAACTCAGAATCTTTGCTGATGAAGCCAGAAAAGAGTGAGAGAGGAGGTAGATGAGGAAATGACCCAAGCTTAATTTACATAACTCACCAAATCTCAGAGGATTCAAATCATGGTTATTGGTTGTTAAATCACACTGAGCCCATAAACAGCTATAATTCTGAAGAGATGGGTCTTACAAAATAAAAGATGGGTGAGGGGAAAGAAGGAAAGTCATCAAGAGGGGAGCGCTAGCATGCAGGGAGCAACCAAATGTTAGATTAGGATTGAGCGATTAGACCCAGAAGTAATAGAATGCTGACAGACTTGAGCAGAAGCAGAGTTGTTCATTAATCAGATCAACTGAAGTATCACTGTCTCTCTGAGAAAACAGAGACTGTGCAAGCATGTCTCAGAGAGGTTGCAAGGTTATAGGGCCTCAAAGTGTAGTGTAGGAAGGTTCAAACTACAGGTCAGTTTCCTACAGTTCCCTGTAGTCTAAAAGTAGAAGATACCAGCAGAAGGAAGCTTGTGGGTCCTAATAGCCACCAGGTGCCAACAGTGAAGTCAACTTTCCTGTCTAGATCCTCTCAGGCAACCTAGGTTTTCAGGTCTTTAACTCTTCAAGAATAAACTTGAACATCACCTTTACTTTTCTTAATTTTATTTACACACCATATAATTACTTCTTGAGTTGTCTTTCTTTCATTCAATGTTTTTTACAAATATATTTCCATTTAACATATTTGAAATTTCATTATACTTTAAAAAATTCTTAATGGGATTATTTATATCTCATCAATATAATCTCATGAATCATTAAAATTTAGAAACATATATTTTGTTATTTAAAAATTCAATTTAATTTATTTTGCCTAAATGCTCTCTTCATATTTAAAGTTAAGTGTTCTGATTCCACCTTAGTATTTAACTATTTAATGATTTTTCACAAACACAAAATTGACAATTTTACATATCTTGTTAATGAGCATAATATTCCCCTACACGTAGGTATGGGTTTTATCCTCAATTAAAAAGTATTGCAACTTAGTTTTTTTCTAGTGCATTTGTTGTCTAAGATATTTTTCTGGTATATTTGTTGTCTAGAATCTACATTTTTTAGTGTTTCTGTATATTTTCCAAATGTAATTATTTATTGTTTTATGTTTAGGATGTTTAGCTTATATGTGCACCAAGTGCCCAAATACTACAAAACATCTATTTGAATTGGAGTTACATATGGTTTATATCTGCCATGTAGTTTTGGTTAATTTAACCTAAGTCCTGTAAAAGAATAGTGTTCTTAAATAGTGAGCAACTGTTCAACCCTGGTGTCCTTAGTTTTATAGTTTGATTATAAATATTCTAAAAATTATTTGTAGTGTACGTATTGATTTTTTGGACCATCCTTGATCCTGAATTTCTTATCCTTAATCATGTGATATATCTATGTATCCTCTGATTATTTTTTTTCCAGGTCATGTCCAAGAGATGACTTTTTTTTAAATCACAATCCCAGAGACGCTAGACAACAATGAGGACCCTAAAAGAGACATATATAGATCTAATCTACATGGGTAGTAGAAAAATACAAGATCTCCTGAGTAAATTGGGACCATGAGAACATTGGAAGAGAGTTGAAGGGGAGGGGAATGGCAGGGAGGTGAGCAGAGAAAAATGTAGAGCACAATAAAAATCAATTAAAAACACACAACAACAACAACAAAAAACAAGAGACAACTTTTAATAACACTGTTTCTTATGGTTTGACTCTTACATTCTTTCTGCCTGTTTTCTAGGATATCTACTTAGTCTAGAAGAGAGTTATGACCATTGTTCACTACAAATGTTCAGGATAACACTGAGCATTAAATAATCACTTACTCTTGGTACCTCTGCTAGTTAGAAGTTTCATCACTCAAATCCACCTACTGTAAAAGAAGCTTCTCAGACAAAGGCTGAAAGCATAACTATCCATATTACAATATGATTAACTCCTGAGTATCACTGAATTATAAAGTTAATCAAAAGGAATAAAAAAGCCTATTTAAGATTTACTTGGAATTTTTTTAAATCCAAAATAACTCATATTAATTTAGTTGATATTAATTTTATACATAGATAAATAAGTAGCTTTTCAACAAACCAGTAACAGACATAGAAAGGAATCAGGAAAATTATCATATTTGTAATTGTAAAAATGAAAACTAAAACTAGCACTGAATATATAAAAAAATACAAGAAACAGTTATAATGTAATGTACAGCATACTTAAGAACAAAATTGAAAACATATGTGGAAATGAAATATTTTCCATGCTCATAGATCAAAATAATTAATATTTTAAAAATTGCCATAATTGTAAAAATGATTCATCACCATCAACCTTCCAGTGATACTTACTAAAACATAGAAATAAATATCTAAAAATTATGTAGGAGAAAAGAATACTTAACAAAAATCTTGAGGAGATGTATAAAGCAATGTTGGAGGCATAAGCATATCCTACTTACAATTATGATGCATAAAGTAATGATAACAGCATCATGGTATTGTTGTGCCCAGATTACGACCACCAAAGAGACCACCAGAAGCCAGAGAAGTTCAGACTGGAACAGCAAGTTTTATTGTTATTGTAAGCATACTAGCACGAAACTTGTCTCCAGCACTTGTCACAGCAAGACACGGAGGTGTTAGAGTTGTTTTGTGAGATTAACTTTTTAAAGTCAAAAATCACAAGCCCTTCAGTGTGGTCGGGGGTTTTGGCATGGGTGCAATTTTTACTACTTGAAGGTCTTTGCTTGTTTTGCCTTTAGAGTCAGGTTACACTGACCCTGAGTTAGGACATCTTGTGGTTTATCAGTCACCATCAGATAGTCAGGTGTCCTGACTCATGTGCTTTGGAATTTCCCAAGAAGGTGTGTGGAGGGGACATCATCAACTCTGAGAACATGAAGTTAGTCTGGGGTTTTTGATTTTAAAACACTCTGCTAGGAAATTACTTTGAGAATAAGGGGTGAGGGTCTTACAGTATTGGAGCAACTGGGAAAAAGCTATGAACTGACTGTGACCTATGAATGGGACAGAGTGCAGAATGTTCTTCCAATTACGTGTCCTTCTAGAAGAACTGCACAAACATGGGTAGTCAATGTACCCGAAGGCAAGTATATGATAGGAATGCCCTCTCATTTACCCATAATCTCAGCAGGAGATATAAAAGCCTAGGAGGGATATTCTTGGCTCTTTCCATATGATCAGAGATGATAAGACATAACATTTGGTGTATTTCCTAACTTTTCTTTCATTTGCTTCATCTTACAGTGAATGACACCTCATAGTATACTTGCTTTCATATTAAAAATGAGGAGTGCTTTGTTTGCACTGGTCAAACACACAGAGGTCCCTGGTTTAACCACATAGATTCCTTTACCATATTCTTCTCTCTGCAAAAATTTTGTCCCTTGGATAGGGTGGATCAACACATTGTATAATCACAAAAATCCAGAAAAAAGAATAATGGAAAGAAAATGGAGATTAAACAATAACTCACACATTTCATCCCCTTGAATTTCCCAAATCGTTCAAAAATAATTACTTTATAGTATTGTTGGTGATGTTTTCATATTTGGCTTTAACTATTTCAAAAGAGAGCAAGACAAATAATACAAATAACAGAATCCAGATACACAAATGAGTATGGGAGAAAAACAACAATTACATATGTGTCTGAGGACATAGTTGTAGAATTAAATAAATTAGATGCAAAAACACCACATGAGCTCCTAATATAGGACCTACTGAACAGAGCAGGCACTTCTGCAAAAAAATATTAGTGTATAACAATATAAAAAATGTTTAACACCCTATATATTGTTATTGTAAATTAAATCTCTACTGAGTATCACTCTCAGTGTGTCATAGTAACTGTCATCAAGAAATGCTTGGTTAAAAAAAGTAAATAGATACTCCTATATGCTTGGCTATTTAGAATTGGAATGTCAATTAGTTCAATTAGGTTATGAACTGATATGTAGTTTACATATTAAAAAATAAAGACAACTAGAATATGATCATTGTACTGTTAATGTACACACACATAAAGATTACAGATGTCATACAATAGAGATGCTAGTATATCTATATGCTAATCAAACAGTGAAAGGTGTACATAATTTCAGCTTCTAATTAGAGATGAGAGAGTAAATAAAATCTGGCATATATCACATTTACTTCTCAGAGATTAGATGGACCACAGCCTATTTGTTATCCCAAAATGAATGCAAATGGGGAAGCATCACATTGTGATAACAACATCAAATACTACATTTTTCTACAATACATAGAATATAGAAAGAATGAAATATGAAGCAAGGGAACTATGATCAAGGAGAGAGATGATCACTAAGAGGGAAGAGACGGGGCAGGAGAGGGATTTAGGAAGCATCAATGATCAAGTACATTATCCAGCAGTGTGTAAACTTCTCTTAAAACATTAATTAGTGTGTACAATAAATATATGCTAATGTAATTAAATGAAACTAAGTAAAAATGGAATGAAGAGTAAAAGAAAAGAAATAGAGAAAGAAGAGGAAGGAAAGGAAAGCACTGAAAGTATATAATGCATGACAGAGGAGAGAGAATAAAAATATAAAAAGCTAAGTTTTAGTTTCCCAGTTTCAGAAGTGATGTACATTACTACTTAAATCTAAATGTCTGTACAGTTTTGGATTACTGCGATGATACTATACCTACAGTAATGCTTGGGCGCTCGCTCAGTGCTGAAATGAGTGTTAAGAAAAAAAATGAGTGATACTGATGGAATAGCTATGACATAAGACAGAAAAATTCAAGTAGATAAAACATACTTAATTGATTATTGCCCTATACAAATGTAAATCATGAAATTATTTAGCAATTGAGCCAATTTGATATGCACACTACCTAAACATATGTGCACATAGATTTAATTTGGTGCATCAGATAGAACAGAGTGATCATGCTTTTCCTGACTCAATTTGTTCTTGAAATTTAGTTCTGAAACTGTGCCAAGTAATCGTGACAGGAAATTGGCCCCTATACATAACCACATGTTGCGTGATGCTCATTGTTCTTACATATGAAGAACCTGGAATCTTAACACAGAAGGGCAAGGAAGCCACTCACTTATTTATACCACAGTAATTCCTGGGCTTCATTTGGGCAATACTTTAACAAGAACATTATCATTACACAGAAAACAGCATAAAATTTCTAGGGTACTAAATTTATCTTCACAATATGAATAATGAATTCAGAGAAGATGTAGGAACAAATACCTAAAGAAAAATAAAGGATTTAGTACAGATGTATTCCAATGCTTATGTAGATTTATTTCCTACGTTATTTTGAAAAAAGAAGATCAGAAAAAATTTGGGGGGCATAGAATATTAAAGGAGGTTTTTGTTTGTTTGTTTATTCCTCATGAATTTTGGTTCACAGTAAGTATTTTTAAAATCAGAATGGATTACATAAGTTAAAGTGAAACAGAAGGTCTGTTAAGAAAATTTGTGTACACGTATCATTTGTTAAACTTATAAGTAACCGAGAATTTTTGTCGACAGAGACGTTTAGTTGGTGGAATGAGATTCTATAATAAACAAATATCATCTGATACTGCAGTTATAGAAAATGTTGACTTTAGACTATCAGGTAATAGAAACATCCTATCACCATTAATATTTCTATTAGAAGAGAAATTTATTTATAATCAGAGTTAATTGTCAGTATTAAGAAATAAGGAATTAATCATGTATTAGGTTTGCTATGCATCTTTGTTTACTATTTATTCAATATTTAAATTGGACTTAATTAACTCACATAACAAAAATTAGGACACAGAATCATAAGTAGAATTTGGGCTCAAAATCTATTTATATACATAGACACAATTGTATTAAATTCTCTTCATTTATTTGATCTTTTTGCATTATTTCTCTAATATAAAAGAAAGGGATAAATAGTAGTTTATAGAGGCTAATATTTGCTCTAGCCTAAATGAATTATTTCATAACAGTACCAGTTCCACCAACATTGTGAAGTATGCTAACCAATCAATATGAGCACATAAAGCAAGTGATGCTTTATGTATCTGTCTATTTGGGCAATTAAATTTTATACAACCTCAAACTGTAAAATAATGTTGTTTGAGAGAAAACAAAATTGTAAAAAAGGACTTTTAAATGCATGCACACAAAACATTTTAAATCACTCAGGTTACGTATTGTCTTTAATTTCTGCAGATTTTAGAACCATTAACCATGAATGCCTGGAACCACACAAATGAGCCTAACTTTATACTTATGGGATTGACAGATTCCAAGGAGATCCAGCTAGTCCTCTCTGTGCTCTTTCTCTTTATATACATGGCCACTGTACTGGGGAACATAGGCATGATGCTAATCATCCATCTAGATGTTCAGCTTCACACTCCGATGTATTTCTTCCTCACCCACTTGTCATTCCTTGACCTCATTTACTCAACTGTCATCACACCTAAAACCTTAGAGAATCTGCTGACTTCCAGAAGGGGCATTTCCTTCATGGGCTGCTTCATTCAAATGTACTTTTTTGGCATCTTGGCAGGTACTGAATGCTTTATACTGTCCTCAATGGCCTATGACCGCTATGTAGCTATTTGCAATCCCCTGCACTATCCAGTTATTATGTCCACAAGGCGCTGCCATGCTCTCATCACTGTATCCTACATGATTGGAGCTATAGATTCCTCAAGCACTGTCGTTCCCATGAGCACATTGAATTTCTGCAAATCTAAGGTAATCAATCATTTCTTTTGCGATGCATTCCCAATTTTAGCCTTGTCCTGCAGTGATACCCATGATGCTGAAGTGTCCATATTCATTTTAGCTGGTTCTACTGTAGTGCTGTCCCTTATCACTATATCCTCATCCTATGTGTCCATTCTCTCTACAATTTTGAAGATAAATTCTTCTTCAGGTAAGCACAAAGCCTTTTCCACTTGTGCCTCTCATCTTCTGGGAGTCACTGTCTTCTATGGAACTGTGATCTTTACTTATATGAAGCCAAGCAAGTCCTACTCTCTGGGAAAGGATCAAGTAGCTTCTGTGTTTTATACAATTGTGATTCCCATGCTGAACCCACTCATTTATAGTCTCAGAAACAAAGAAGTGAAAAGTGCTGTCATTAGACTTGTGAAAAAAGGAGAGGACTCACAGAATTTTAAATAACAAGGTTTCCAGATATTCAAACTTTTCTCTTTTCCTAGTGATAACATCACTTTTTTGTTTGTTTGTTTACTTTTGTTTAGGAGGCAGTGTGGCCCTGGCTGTCCTGGAACTCACACTGTACAACAGGATGGCCTCAAACACACAAAGGTCCTACTGCCTCTGCCTTTCAAATGCTGGGATTAAAGGTGTGAACTGCCACTTCCAGGCTATTGATCACTTCTTTACATTCCCTCTCTGGTTGAACCTGCCTTTTTGTTTCTTTTTCTCTTTTTATGTTTCCCTTTTAGAGTTTTAGAGTTTTCGAATTTCCCTTCCAGGACCAAAGTTTAGGCATTTCTTAGAATTGGACATTTAAAGTCTTGGTCACTATTGAAAATCAGGATATGCATATGAAATCCATGCTCTAAATATTTGATATTATCAGGTCAAATAACAGGTATTTTGATAAAATGTATTTGAATTTCTTAAGCTTATATAGTAGTTAATATATTACTAAATGTCAGATATATGATTTAGGGCACATAATACTGACACATTAACATTTTCAAAAGTCATTCTCTTTTGGAAGATTTTATTATTGGTCTTATCACTACTAAGTGAGTGACATTTTAAACTTCATTTTCCTCAGTTGCAAAAATAAATAATAATCAGATGACAATGTGATAACAAAATGGATATAACACATCAGTGAAAATGAAAATCTCTGCTTATGCTTATTATAATTCAAAAATTTTGCTAAATTTCATCCGTAGTTGGTTTGAATAATATTTACAGATATTTAAACACTGATCTATTAGTCACAATTCTTCAAAAAACTGGAAATAAAATCAATAGTTCTAAAATTTAGATTAGAGTTAAATAATTTAAGTAAAATTTAATGATAATGAACGGGTATATTGTAATATTGGTGACATATGGAAAATCTTTAAGGTTGTTAAGGAAAAGAAGCACTATAATAGTTATTAACACACATTTCCACATTCTTATCAATCAATAATTTGATTGTACTTTTATATACTGTAACATAACAAATGCATGTCATCTACTCTGTAACATTTTTGTACCTTTCTTCATTCACTTAAAAGTCAAATGCTTGACCATCTTTTTGAATATGAGTTGTGTACTGAATATATTCTCAGCGTGTGACCAAGATCTTACTTCTTATCATCATTTCTTTAGAGCTCTTATCCTACACACACACAAGTCAGATTTCTAGGTACAGTAATAACTCCTGTGTGTGCAGATGCTAAACTTTAAAGCATCAGATCATCTGCAAAAACACAAAAATACTTTCCTAATACTGTTTCACTGACTTTTATCTTATTAATTTACATTTGTAAAATGTTTAAATAAATCTTTGAATTAAAGGATTGACAGAGTCTTTATTGTATTATATAAATGAAATATCCTAAGGCATAATATTGACTATAAATTTATATTTTGTTGTAAGTAATAAACATTTTTAGATAGAGTATTAAATTTATTTTCAGAGTTAAATGTATATATCACATTATTTCTGTTTAATGTATATTTTATTTAAGCATTGTTTTAGAAAATGTAGTGCCACACTCGTAGTATTTAACTTTGTTGATCTCTTTTACTTATAGATATATAATTTATACATTTATATTTTATATTTCATAAATATTTATCTATTAATCTAGGGTTATGTTTATTTACTACATTTCCATATATATTCTACTGTGCTTATTTCCACAAATGCAAGCATTCCAGTTCATCCATATATTAGAAATTTCCCTATTTTATCTCTTCCATAGACTTGCATTGTAGTATATCAATACTCCATGAATCTTGTCTCATATTTTCTGCAGCACCTGTATTGTCTGTAATTTATACTTTTGTTACTGCCATTGGTTTATGTTTGTGATAAATGATAAAATATTTAATAAATATTTGCTTTTAATATTTTCTAGTTTGTTTTACTTAGAATTTTAATATGCCTAATTCCATATATTTTCCTCATTTTCTGTGAAATTCTGTTGGTGATATTTAATACATGTTTATTTTTAAATGCACTTTTAATGAAATTTTTTAATGCAGATATAACTTAATAATTTGTAACCTATTTCTAGGAATGTAAAGACATTCCAGATTTTAACACTAGAATATCTTTTCACTGATATAATTCTTGTGTACAATGTATATTATAACCATAGTCCTATTTCTACTCTTAGATTTGATTAGGGAAGTCTCTGTCATAAGTGGGATAATCATTAACACAGTGAGTAATTTACAATGAGTGCCCATCTCTGAAAAGGACATCAGTAAAGCATACACAGTATTTTGACTGTACTAGCCCCTGCTATCATTGCCCTCTTATTTTCTTCATCTTCCTCCAATTACTAATAAGACTACATTTCAAATTGTGAACGTATATGTGTGTGTGTGTTTCTAGGAACTGGACAAGTAGCCACAGCTGCTTTAAGTTCATCATTGTGACATCCGTGACACGACAAACACCAGTGTTTTTTTCATATTACTCTACTCAACCCCGCAGCTGCCTGTCTTCCCCAGTGTTACCTGTACCTTGTAAGGGGTGATGTCGATGTCTTATTAGGATTGAGAGCTCAGCTGTCACGTATTCTCAGCTAGAAAAGACCCATAAGTGGGTCACAGCGTTGGCTAAATGTATGTAGGCTTGGGAGAGAAGAAAAAGTGTATAGACAGTTATGAAAAGAAGTAAATGGTTTTAAAAAAAGGTGAAGTCGTTAAAGAGACAGAGTACAGAAGAAAAATAAGCTCGAAAAGATGAAAAATTCACAAAGTCTTGAATATGTATATTATTGAGTTATCTTTGACATTTTGACGGTGAATGAGCCAAGCAAAGAGTCATTTCATTGTATGGACTGATAAGTTAAAACAATATAAAGGCATTTTGATTCCAAAATGTGAGTATAAGGATATGTTGCTTTGGGAAAGAGATTCATCTTTGTTTTCACAGAAGATGAGAACCGTGGATTGCTTCCAGACAAATATGGTTTTATGGACCAAGGCTGCCTGAGAGGTCACCATGAACACCCCAAAACAACCCTCAAAAATTCCTTCACTCAATAAACAGAAGAAGCTGTTTGGAGATAACTGCATCAATATTCCCAAATATTACCTATAAATATTTGTTTACATTTAAAGGTAGATATGCTATAGAGATTTGCATTGGCATGGATCTTGGTTAATTGATACAAATTTATGCTCAATCTTGTGTAATGTATATTTCTGCTCTTTATTAAGGGATTGTGATTGTGTAGTACATTTAAAAAATGTATAATTAAGAAATATAGGTTAATAGATAATCATCTATAATAGTCAAGCTTGCAGTCATTCTAGTTAGATTTTCTCAATATATAGAGATATATTTCAGTTAGATAAGAATTCTTTAAATCATTTAGAGACCTTCAGAATATGGCGTTTAAATGCTTTAAAAATTTAGGACTTTTCATGACAATGAGATAATTTGCTCCTGGCAGCACCAGCTACTTCAAGAGGAAGATGGGCATTGAAGCAGCTCCTTTTGGAGTTTGCTAGCCATTTGGGCAAGAAACTGCTCTTGCCTAGACTGCTTAACTGGACATGCAGGATCCAAAGAGAAATGGCTGCTGAACTTGCCTACAGGTGAGATGGTCCTTCAGGGTTCCTGCTTCATAAAAGAGTCTGCAAGACATTCTGCAGGATACAGAAGAAAATGACTGGCAAACTGCCAATATAGACAGAATTGCCTTTGAAATTTCCTGCTTCATGGACAAGTCTGCTGGATACTAAGGACTTGTAGGCTGAAGATGGATGCCCCAATGGTACTGAAAAACTTGGGGTGATTGTCCAGGCGGCAAGATGTCTCTGTCAATTTTAGAGTTTTAGAAGTTGCTTTCAATGCACTTCTTGTTTACTTAGGTAATAGCATATCCTTCTGGAGTCTTTGATGGAGTTGCAGAATTTATAGTTATAGTTATAATTTTCTTTAGTTATGATAAATGATAAAGTAGATTTAAATATTGTAACTGTAATTCTTGTTTGATACCTGTTTTGTTATATGTAATTTTGCCATGTTATAGTTATAACTCCATTTTATTTAATCAGAAAAGGGGAAGTAATGTGGGAGTTCCCTCTGTGTGCTGTGATTATCATTAATGAATAAAGAAACTGTTTTGGCCTGTTGATAGGGCAGAACCTAGGTAGGTGGGGAGTATTGGATTGAATGCTGGGTAAAAGAAGGGTGGAGTCAGGGCACGTCATGTATCTGCTGCTGGAGACAGATGTACTGAAAATTCTAATATAATACACTTAAAATAGAAGACTATGCAGCCATGAAAGCAGGTTTTATTCCTGAAGCCAGTTTTAAGAGATTTAGTTGAAAAAAATTTATTTTGGGTACTGTTTTCTGTAGTAAGTACTGATGCCAAATATATATTTTGACATATTTACAAGACCTACATGAAATGATGTGTGTGACTAAATGGGCTCAATATCTAGTAGAGTAAATGTAATTGTGGACTATTGATCACAAATGAGGAATATTTCTTTCAGCTTTTTTAGTTTTTATAGATTGAAAATAAAATAAGGAGAGACAGTTCAGCTAGAGAAAAACAATATTGTTTTGCCTGGCAATCTTGTCTACTTTCAATATCCAGGAGGATAACTATATGATTTTCTTTGGGTTCTCCTTCTTATTTAGCTTCTCTAGGATCACGAATTAGAGGCTCAATGTCCTTTAATTATGGCTAGAATCCACTTATGAGTGAGTACATACCATATTCCTCTTTTGGGGTCTGGGTAACCTCACTAAGTAAAGCGTTTCTATTTCCATCCATTTGCATGCAAACTTCAAGATGTCATTGTTTTTTACCTCTGAGTAAAACTCCAATGTGTTTATGTTCCACACCTTCTTTAACCTTTCATTGAGGGGCACCTAGGTTGTTTCCAGGTCAAAACTTGGGTGCACTGGGGTATTAGGAGGTGGATGTAAGGGGAGATAGGTAGAGAGAAGGGAGAAGGGAAGGATTCGGGAGTGCTTGGGGGAATGGGATGGGTGGGATGGAGGAAGGGTGGATATGGGATCAGGGAAGTAAATATCTTAATTAAGAAATAATTGGTAATATGGTTTTATCATCTAATTCAGGTGGACAAGGAAGAGGAGTAGGAAAAACCTATATTGGTTTTGGAGCCTCTGGAGCATCTATTCCCAATGACTCTTAGTTGTGTATTCCACACCTAACACTAATAACGCAGAGCTTCTAGAAACATCATTATGCAGCCTTACAGGATTTCTTCCTTCTAATCTTTTTATGTGCTTTTGGATATGTGTAGAAATAGCTTCTAGGTATTGGAAGCTATCATTAAGCAATGGGAATGGGTAAAGGCGTTGTGGGCTGAGAGCATCAAGAAACAAGAGGAAAGGTAGATATGTCACCAGGATCTATGTAGACTAATTGAAATGAGGACAGAGAAGAGAATCCAATTCTGATACTTTAATAAGAAGCTGTGACTAAGACTGCACAAGTTGTTGTGAAGTGTGGAAGTGAATGTGAACACAGTCTGTCTGCCCATGTTGGTCATCAGGTTACCAGGTAGCATCTACAGGAGTTGTCTGTAGAGACAAAATGATAGTGTTTAGAGAAACTGTGCAGAAAAAGACCTGTCCTATGAAATTTTATGACTGTCGCCATTTTGGTTTGCGCCATGTAGTCAGTGTAACCAAGATGGTGTGAAGTTATATGACAGTTGCTTTTTTATGATATTATTAGTAATGTGATCAGCCACAGCACACGCTTAATTCTACCTTGATGAGGTCACTCAGCCAAAACGGAAAGGACGTGCTTTCAAGGTGATATCTACCACATAGAAATGCAATCCCCTTTTCTTTTAATGCTATTTTAATTAGGCAGGGTAGTATGGGTATAGAGGGAGATGGTATTGAGGTCCTAGGCTGATAGGCCTAAAAGAGCAAAATGAAAAAAAAAGAATAAGGGTTTTCATAGTCTCAGCTCAAATGGTCTGAGGCCATAGGTGCATGACAGAGTGACATGATTCACAAAACTAGGAAATGACTCTCACATTGTAGAAGTGGCAGAGATAACTTGAGAAATCACTCCTAAGGAATGTGAACTGCCCAGGTCCAGAACGGAGGAAAGTGTTGGATAACTGTGTCCTCCTTTTCCCCATTGTACAATCGAGGGGATAGCCTGCCTTGGACACTGTTTAAAGGACTTTGCTTCAGGAGTTGAAAGGTCATATTCCACCAAGTCTCAAGTTTCTGTTGGATTAAACAGCACAGGAAAATTTGATAATAATATGCTTTTTTTTATAAGGAAGGGACTTATCATCTGAGAGAGAGTTTAGGGATCTAGGTTTAGAAATTTGAGTAGGTAAAATCTGAAGAACAGTGACAGAGGAATAAAAGAAGGACAGAAATAAAGATAAAAATAAGGATAAAGCAGAGACTTGACAATAGAAACATTTGGATTTCTTTTTTTGCCATTTTGTCTATTGATTTATCTAAGTTTATCTGTTTTTAGAAGTAGAAAGCACTGAATTTAGGCCAGGTGTGTTTTTTTGTTGATATTGGGCCCAGATCTGAAGGAAATGTTGTCTGAGAGTAGCAGATATGATGTTGGCAAGATATAAATTTTTGAGGGTTAATATTACACACACCAAAAGTGTCCTTGGATGCAAACAATTTTGAACTATGTCTTAAAACAAGTAGAATGCTACATTTGTTTGTCAAGTCATTATCCTGAGCAGAAAGTGTTCACAGCACCTAGCCTGATTTTCAGTTGAGGGTGTTTCCTGTATGTGGACATCAGGTGGCAAAACTTTTGAGCAAAGTTGAGAAATTCCTAGAATTCAGGAGAGGACCTAAGTCTGGGGAGCCTTCAGACATTGTCTAGGCCTTACCTTCTCAGTAAAATTCTGGAAGATTCAGTCTAAAAGACAATCAACAAAGAGTCTTTGCTGATGAAGTCAGAGGATAGTGAAGAGAGGAATTGACCCAACTTTAATTTAAATAATACATCAAAAAATCTGGACGATTCAAATCAGGACTGCTGGTTGTTACATCATACTGAGCTCACAAACAGCCATAATTCTAAAGTGGTGAGTCTTACAAAAGAGAAGATGTGTGAGGGAAGAGAAGGAAAGTCATCAAGAAGAGAAGGATAGCATGCAGATCATACCAAAAGTTTTGTTGGGATTAACCAATTAGACCCAGGAGTAATAAAATGCTAACAGACCTCAGCAGAAGCTTTCCTTTAATCAGATCAACTGAAGGATCACTGTCTCTCTAGGAAGGAGAGACTGGGTAAACATGTCTCAGAGAGGTGGTGAGGTTAGGACCTCAAAGAGTAGGTATGGAAGGTTCCATTTGCAGGTCAGTTTCCTACAGTTCCCTGTAGTCTTAAAGTAGAAGAAATCAGCAGAAGGAAGCTTATGGGTCCTAACAGCCACCAGGTGTCAAGGGTGAAGCCAACATTCCTTCTATTCCTAGGCCTTCAGGTCTTTATCTCTTCAAGAATGAATATTAACATTCCCTTCATTTTTTTTTAATTTTATGTACACATCGCGTAATTGTCTCTTGAGTTACCTTTCTTTCATTCAATGTTACTTTACAAATATATTTACTTTTTACTAGTTTGAAATTTAATTACTAATTATTTACAACACTTCCTAAATGGATTATTTAAGTCTCATCTTTATGATTACATGAATTATTAAAATTTAGCAATTTATGTATTTTGCTATTAAAAAATCTAACTTAATTTTTGTTTCCTGAATGCTCTCTTTATATTTAAAGTTAAGTGTTCTGGCTCCACCTTAGTATTTAACTATTCAATGATTTTTCACAAAAACGAAATTGACAATTTTACTCACCTTCTAAATGAGTATAATATTAACCTACATTTAAAATTTCTTTAGATATGGGCATTTTCCTCTATTAAAAAGTATTATGACTGAGTTTTTTTTTCCAGTACAAATTTTGTCTAGAATTTTGTTCAAATTTTGTCTATATTTTCTGGTATATTTGCTGTCTAGAATCCATATTTGTTAGGTAATTCAGTATATTTTCTAAATGTAATTATTTATTGTTTTATGTTTAGTATGTTTGGTCTATATGTGCACCACGTGCCCAAATAATACAGAAGATTGATCTGAATAGGTGTTTCATGTGGTTTTTATTTGTCACATGGTTTTGGGGAATCAAAAGTAAGTCCTCAAAAAAAATAGTTATTGTTCTTAAACACTGAGCAACTCTTTAACCCTGGGTCCTATTTTTTATATTTTTGTTAGAAATAATTTAAAAATTGTTTAAGGTACACATTGACTTTCTTTGACCATGTTTGATCCTTAATTTCTCATACTTAATCACGTGATATGTCCACATGTGCTCTGATTATATTATTCCAAGTGATACATAAGAGACAACTTCCAATGGCACTGTTCCTTATCCTTTGTCCCTTATATTCTTCCTATTTTCCAGGATATCTGTTAAGTCTTGAAGAGGGTAATTACTAATGTTCAGTATAATAGTGAGCGTTCAATAATCTCTTACTCATGGTACCTCTGCTAGCTAAGAGTCTCATCACTAACAGCTACCTACAGTAAAAGAAGTTTCTCTGACAAAGGCTCAAAAGATAACTACCTATATTTAAAATATGATTAACTTCAGAATATCAGTGAATTATAAAATTTAATCTTAAAGAATAAAAAAGACTATTTTATTTGAGAAATACGAACTTTTAAGAATTTCTTGGACTTTTTGTAAAATCTGACATAATTCACCTACATTTAGTTGATATTAATTTTATATATAGATAAATAAGTAGCTTTTCTACAATAACAGACATAGAAAAATTGGGAAAATAATCATGTTTCTAATTGTAAAACAAGAAACTAAAATGAACACTGAATATATGAAAGCCTACAAGAAGCACTTCTAATGGAATGTACAGCATACTCAAGAACAAAATTAAAAACATATGTGAAAATGAAAGACCTTCCATGCTCATAGTTCAAAAGAATTAATATTTTAAAAATAGCCATAATAGTAAAAATGATTCAACTCTATCCAACTCCACTAAAACCTAGAAGAATATCTAAAAATTATATAGAAAATAGAATCATCAATCAAAATCTTGAGGATAAACTATAAAGTAATGTTGAAGACATAAGCATATCCCATTTAAACTTATGATACATGGAGTTATAAAAACAGCATCATGGTGTTGGAGCAACTAGGAGAAAACTAAATGCACTTTGATCTGTAGATGTGGCAAAGTGCAGAAAGTTCTTCCAATATGGTATCTTTCTAGAAGAATTCCACCACCATTGTAAGTCAAAATACTTGTAAGCAAGGACAGAATGGGAATGCCCTGTCATTCCCCCAAAATCTCAGTGGGTAATATAAAAGCCTAGGAGCAATATCCTCTGCTCTTTTCATATGACCAGAGATGATAAGAAATAACACCTGGTGTATTTCCTCACTCTTCTGTCATTGGCTTAACCTTACTGTGAATGATCTTTCATATTATACTTGCTTTAATTTAAAAAAAAAAGAGTTTTGCATGCACTACGCAGACACAGTCCTTTGTGTTTTCCAACATAAACCTTTCTTTTCTTTTTTCTTTTTTCTTTTTTTTTGTTTTGTTTTGTGAGACAGGGTTTTTTTGTAGCTTTGGAGCCTGTCCTCCTGGAACTAGCACCTTTAACAGTTCCTTCTATCTTCGAAGTTTGAGCATCACGGTCATGGTGGGTCAACACAGTGTATAATCAGCAAAATGAGTTAAAGAAAGAGAATAGAGATTAAAGATTAAAAGCAAGGTCAGACATTTCATCCAGTTGAATTGTCCAAAGCATTAAAAAATAATTACCTGACATTGTTGGTGGTGCTATTTTAATGTGTGGCCTTAACTATTTCAAAAGATAGCAAGATAAATAAAATAAATAACAGAATCCAGATTCACAAAAGAGTATGAGAGAAAAACTTAATAGTTATATAGGAGACTGAGGAAATATTTGTAGAATTAAAACTATGTGATACAAAGACAACACATGAGATACCAACATAGGACCTACTGAAAAAAGCAAACACTTCTCCAAAGAAATATAGGTAGTGTATACCTACATAAAAAATTTAACATCCTATGTGTTTAGAATGTAAATTCAATTTTTACTGACGATCACTCTCAGTGTGTCATAGTGACTGTCATCAAGAAGTCAAACATCAAATGCTTGGTAAAGGAGGAAATAGATACTCCTATATGCTTGGGCATTTGGAATTGAAATGTCGATTAGTTCATTTAGGTTATGAACTGATATGTAGTTTACATATTAAAAAGTACAGACAATTAGCAAATGATCACTGTTACTTCATATACACATGAAGATTACAGATATCAAACAATTGAGATGCTGTTGTATCTATGTGTTAATCAAATAGAGAAAAGTAGACATAATTTCTGCTCCTAACTAGGAGAGGGCAAATAAAATCTGGCATCTATCACATGTACCTCTCAGAGATCGGATGGACCAAAGCATATTGCATATCAGAAAATGAATGCAAATGGGGAATCGTCACATTGGGACTACAACATCAAATACTGCATTTTTCTACAATATATAGAATTTAGAAAGAATGATATATGAAACAAGGGAATTATGATCAAGGACAAAGATGATCACTAAGAAGGAGGAGGCAGTACAGGAGAGGGATTTGAAAGCACTAACATGATGAAGTACATTATACAGCAGCGTCAAAAAACTTTTCATAAAACATTAATTAATATGTACAATAAATATAAGCTAATGTAATTAAATGAAACAAGTAAAAATGGAAAGAAGAGTAAAAGGAAAGAAATAGAGAAAGAAGAGGAAAGAAAGGAAGGCACTGAAAGTATATAAATTCATGAGAGAGGAGAGAGAATAAAAATATAAAAAGCTAAGTTTTAATTTCCCAGTTTCAGAAGTGATGTGCATTATTATTTAAACTTAAATGGCTGAACATTTTTGGATTACTGCTGTGATACTATACCTACAATAATGCATGGGCATTGAGAACATTTCTGCACTTTCTCACTGCTGAAATGATTGTAAGACAAAAATTAGTGATACTGATGAAGTAGCTGACATAACAAAGAAAAAGTCAAATTTCTACATTAGATAAAATATGCTTAATTTATTATTGCCTGTACAAATGTAAATCATGAAATTATTTAGCAATTGAGTCAATGTAATATGCACACTACATAATAATATGTGAACATAGATTTAATTTGGTGTATCAGAAAGACAGAGTCATCATGCTTTTCCTGACTCAATTATTTTTGAGCTTTAGTTCTGAAACTGTGCCAAGTAATCTTGCTTGGAAATTGGCCCCTGTAGATGACCACATGTTGCATGCTGCTCATTGCTATTACATGAAGAACCTGGAATCATAAAGCAGAAAAGCCAGGCATCCACTCACCTGTTTATAATACAATAATTCCTGGGCTTCATTTGGGCCACAGTAGACCTAGAAAATTTCTATTTCACAGAGAACTGCATAAAATTTCTAGGCTGTTAAGTTTATCTTCACAATATGAATAATGAATTCAGTTAAAATGTTAAAACAAATACCTAAAGGAAAATAAATGATTTAGTACAGATGTTTTCCGATCCTTATGTAGATTTCCTATGTTATTTGGAAAAAAAGAAGATCAGATAAAATTTTGGGGACATAGAATCTTATAAGAGGTTTTTGTTTGTTTGCTTATTCCTCACTAATTTTGGTTCACAGTAAGTATTTTTAAAATCAGAATGGATTAGATAAGTTAAAATGAAACAGATGATCCAATAAAAAATATCTGTGCATAGTTATCAATTGTTAATTTTAAAAGTAACTCAGAATTTTTATGAACAGAAATGTGTAGTTGGTGGAATGAGATTCTATAATAAATGAATATCATCTGATACTGCAATTTTACAAAACTTTGACTTTGAAATGTAAGTTAATAGAAACATCCTATCACTGTTAATATTCTATTAGAAGTGATTAATTTTTAATCGGAGAATAACTGAAATATTTAAAGAAATAAGGAATTAATAATGTATTAGGTTTGGTTTGCATCTTTGTTTACTATTTATGCAATACTTAAATTGGGTTTAATTAACTCAGAATAAAAATTAGGGACACAGAACCCTAAGTCATATTTATGCTCAAAATCCTCTTATATACATAGACACAACTGTATTAAATTCTCTTCATTTATTTGAATTTTGAATTACTTACCTAATATAAAATAAATGGATAGTAAGGAGTACTTTATAGAGTCTAATATTTGTTGTGGTGTAAGGAATTATTTTATAACAGTACCAGATCTACTAACATTTTGAAGTAGCTAATCAATATAAACTAATACACAAGTGATGCATTATATATTTGTCTATTTGTGCAATTAAATTTTATACAACCTCAAATTTTAAAATAATATTGTTTGAAAGAAAATGCAATTAGAATAAAAGACTTTTAATTGCATATACAGAAAACATTTTAAATCATTACGGTTAGGTTTTGTGTTTAATTTCTGCAGATTTTAAAACCAGTAACTATGAATGTCTGGAACCACACAAATGATCCTAACTTCATGCTTATGGGATTGACAGATTCCAAGGAGATCCAGCTAGTCCTCTCTGTGCTCTTTCTCTTTATATACATGGCCACTGTACTGGGGAACATAGGCATGATGCTAATCATCCATCTAGATGTTCAGCTTCACACTCCGATGTATTTCTTCCTTACCCACTTGTCATTCCTTGACCTCATTTATTCAACTGTCATCACACCTAAAACCTTAGAGAATCTGCTGACTTCCAGAAAGAGCATTTCCTTCATGGGCTGCTTCAGTCAATTATACCTTTTTGCCCTCTTGGCTGTTACTGAATGCTTTATACTGTCCTCAATGGCCTATGATCGCTATGTAGCTATCTGCAATCCCCTACTCTATCCAGTTATTATGTCCACAAGGCGCTCCCATGTTCTCATCTCTGTATCCTACATGATTGGAGCTATGGATTCCTCTGGCACTGTCTTTCGCATTATCACCTTGAATTTCTGCAAATCCAAGGTAATCCATCATTTTTTTTGTGATGTATTCCCAATTTTAGCCCTCTCCTGCAGTGATACCCATGATGCTGAAGTCACCATATTCATTCTAGCTGGTATTACCGTAGTGCTGTCCCTTATCCCTCTATCCTCATCCTATGTGTCCATTCTCTCTACAATTTTGAAGATAAATTCTTCTTCAGGTAAGCACAAAGCCTTTTCCACTTGTGCCTCTCATCTTCTGGGAGTCACTGTCTTCTATGGAACTGTGATCTTTACTTATATGAAGCCAAGCAAGTCTTACTCCCTGGGAAAGGATCAAGTAGCTTCTGTGTTTTATACAATTGTGATCCCCATGCTGAACCCACTCATTTATAGTCTCAGAAACAAAGAAGTGAAAAGTGCTGTCATTAGGCTTGTTAAAAAGAGAGAGGGCTCTCAGAAATTTAAATAACAATGTTGCTATTTATCTAAACACTTCTCTTTTCCTACTGATCCTATCACTTATTTGTTTTTGTTTTCAATGCAATGTGGCCCTGGCTGTTCTGGAACTCTCTCTGTAGACCAGGATATCCTCCAACTCACAAAGATCCTCCTGCCTGGCTTTCCAAGGGCTGGGATTAAAGGTGTGAGCTACCACCACTGGGATATTAAGCGCTTCTTTATCTTTTCTCTCTGCATGAATTTATCAGCTATGTTTTCTTTTTTCTTTCTTTTCTTTTCCTTCCTTCCTTCCTTCCTTCCTTCCTTCCTTCCTTCCTTCCTTCTTTCTTTCTTTCTTTCTTTCTTTCTTTCTTTCTTTCTTTCTTTCTTTTTGTATTTGTGTTGAGCTTCCCTTCCACTACCAAAGTTTTGACATTTCTGAGAAGGGGACATAAAAGTCTGTCATTACTGAAAATCAGGACATGCATATGAAACCCATGCTCTAAATATTTGAGTTTATCAGAACAAATATCATTCAATGTGCGAAAATAATCTTGAAATGCTTAAGCTTATATAGTACTCAATATATTATTAAATGTCAGATATCTGACTTAGTGAACATTATGCTGACACATTAAGATTTTTGAAAAGTGATTCTCTTTGTAATATGAAATATTTTTATTATTGGTCTTGTCACTAGTAAGTGAGTGACACTTTCAGTCTCATCTTCCTCAGATGAATAAAAATAATTATAATTACAAGTCAACGTGATAACAAAATGTATATACCACATTGATGAAAATGAAATTCTCTGCTTATTATAATTTAAAATTATAATTTATTTGTAGTTGGTTTGAAGAATATTTAACCACAATTCAGTTAATTAAAATTATACAAATAGTCAGAAATGAAATCAATAGTCTTGAAATTTGTATTTGATTTAAATAATTGAAGCATAATTAATTAAATGATAAGGTAATGGTATATTGTAATATTTGTGGCAATATTGAAAATATTTAAGGTTATTAAGTAAAAGAAGCACTGTAATAAATATTAAAAAATATTTCCTCATACTTATCAATCAATATGATAATTATACTTTTTTGTAGTGTATATAAACATGCATGTCATTCCTCTGTATTCTTTTGTAACTTTCTTCATTCACTTAAATGCCAAATATTTGACCATCTTTGTCAATGAAACTTGTGTGTTGAGCACATTCTCAGTGTGTGGCTAACATTTTATTTCTTACGTTATATTGCTTTAGAGCTCATAACCTATAAACGCATCAAATCAGAATTCCAGGGATAGAAATAATCCCATTGGGGTCAACTGCTACATTTTAAAAAGTCAGATCATCTGCAATATTGCAAGAATATTTTCACTGAGTTTTATCTTATTAATTTACATTTAAAAAGTGTTAAAAGTAAATCACTGAATTAAATGATTAACAGAGATTTTATTGTATTATAGACAAAGTACTCTAAGGAATATTATTGGCTGTACTGATGTATTTTGTTGTAACTCAAAAACTTTTTCAAATAGAGAATTAAATTTATTTTCAGAATTATATATATATTATATTATTTCTTTTTAATGTGTATTTCATTAAGCTTTCTTTTAGAAAAGGTAGTACCACTCTCTTAGTGTTTAACTTTGTGGATCTCTTATAGTTATATAGATATAAATTATACATTTATATATTATATTTCTTAAGTAGATTATGATTATATTTTTTTACTACATTTCTCTATATATTCTATTATGGTTATTTTCACAAATTCAAGCTTTCTGGCTCATTCAAATATTAAAAGTTTCCTTATTTTATCTCTTTCAAAGACTGGCATTAGACTATATAAATATTTTGTGAACATTCTCTTTTTTTTCCTCCAGTGTACTGTGTTGTTTGTAATTTATAATTTTGTTACTCCTATTTGTTTATTTTTATTATAAATAAAACAGTTTAATAAATGTTCACAATTAGTATTTTCTAGTTTGCTTTTCTTTGATTTTGAATATGCCTCATTCTGTATATTTTCCTCATTTTCTGTCATATTTTATTGCAGGTATTGAAAATAAATATATTTTTAAATACAGATTTTATTGAATCCTTTTAAATGCAGATATAACCTAATAGCTTGTATCCTATAAGCATTACAGATTTCAATAGCCGCATAACTTTTAACATTTACCATTTCTGAATACAATGTATATTTATAACCATAGAACTACTCCTACTCTTAGATTTGATCAGGGGAGTCTCTGCTATCAATAGGACAATCGTTAAACCAGTGAGTAATTTACAACGAGTGCTCGTCCCTAAAAAGGACATCAGCATTGCATACACGGTATTTTGACTGTATTAGCCCCCGCTATTATTGTCCTCTTATTTTCTTCATCTTTCTTTAATTTCTGGTAGGACTACTTCTCAACATGTGGACAGTGTGTGTGTGTGTGTGTGTGTGTGTGTGTGTGCGTGTGTGTGTGTGTGTGTGTGCGCACGCGTGCACGTGTGTGTGTTTCTAGGACATGGGCAGTGGACACTGGTACTACAGTTCATCATTGTGACATTCATGATACGAAGAAATCCCAGTGTTTGTTTCATATTACTGTAGTCAATCCTCCAGCTGCCTGTCTGCTTCAGTGTTACCTCGACCTTGTAAGGGGGTGATATTGATGTCTTATTAGGGCTGAGTACTCATCTGTCATGTATTCTCAGCACTTTGTGCTATTAAGAATCTCCTCATTAACTGCTACCCATAGAAATGAGCTTCTCTGAAATAAGCTGTGAGATGCACTAACCTATATGTATAATCACACACACCTAGAAGGCAGTTGTCTAACCATATTTTAACTTGCAAGTCTATTTTCCTTGTCTTGTCTATTTCTATGTCTAGGAATATTACATCTTTTGTGTTAGCAACTGTAGTAAAAAAATCTGTCACTTTGTAGACTGTCAAAATTGCAAACAGTATTTTATTTTAAGTGAGATGTTATACCTGTTTTACATTAACATTTATATAGTATGATTACCAATGAAAGCTATATTCAACATGAAATATTTTATGTATATTTTTTCAATTTAATTATTATTTCTTTATATATTTTATCCTTTGTATTGTGTTGCATACCTTAGTCAATGCTATAAGAATAATTACATACACAGCAAATTGAGGTAAAAATTTGGGAATTTTGTCTCTTGAGTCTAATCTCATGTTTCATGAGTCAGATAAAAGCTTGGAGAATGTAGCAACAAGAATATAATTTTTTAGTTTATGATGCTAATACAAAAAGTTTTTAAACTATAGCTCAATTTTAATGTATAAATAAAATCATATTATGTGAAATCACCGGTTTCCATATTTTTTACAATGCCTGTTCCTCCCAAAAGCTTGGATTCAAAGCACATACATCAACAGTCAGATATACAATAATCTCTAATATGACCCCTAATATAACATAGACCCATTTGGTGTGGGAGAATTGTCTGTATTCTGTCAATCATGTTTTAAATAAAATGCTGATTGACCAGGCAGGAGGTGTAGGCAGGAAAACCAGACAGGAAGTGGAACTGATGCAAGGACCGCAGGAGAATTCTGGGGAGGAGAAAGTTGATTCCTGCCACTCCTGCCCAGATCACCGAAGCAGCAGGATGTGAGCTGCCCCACTGAAAAAGGTACTGAGCCACATGGCTAACATAGATCAGAAAAATGGGTTAATCAAGATGTGAGAGTTAGCTAATAAGTAGCCTGACCTAATGGGCCAATCAGCATTATAACTTACAGAGACCTCTGTGTCATTTTCTTTGGGGCTAAGCAGCTGGGGGACTGGGCAGGACAGAAATCCGAACAAGCAGGCCTGGCCTTCTCATGTTACACCCATTTCTCTTTTACAAGTATTTGTGTTCCATTTTCTTCCAATATAAAATTTATAAATATTTTTTTCTCCTTTTTTCTCTATAGGTAATTGGACATTGAATCTTAGACATGTGGCAAATTCTCTGTCTTTGCACTATGTACCTAAACTTTTTTATTCTTTTATTTTGAGTCAAAAATTATAGGCAGTTGTCTCAATTTTACTTGAGATTTCATTCCCCTCATCATACTTTCTTAGAAACTGGATATTTTGCCAGAATTAAGAGGCTGAACACTCACTACCTTTTTCTTTTTTTCAATTTTGAATGTTTTGCCTACATGTGTATATATTACACTCCTGTAGCTTCCTCCGTGTCCATGGGATTCATATACCATATTATTGAAGCTATGAATGGTTATGGACTGCCAACTGTATAATGAGAGCTACATACAACACTCTGCAAGAGCAGTACTTAACCTTGGAACTATCTTTATTCCCAATACTTTATTCCCAATTCCTTTTTCTTTTTTACTGTGTCTTATGACTTACTTAAGACCTAGAATAATTCTTACAGAATGGTCCATAGAATGAATAACACAACTGTCAGAAGGGATGCCTGTTTTTTCCTTCATTCTATGATTAAGATAGGAGACTGAAGCCATAAAAGCTCGGTTTTAATACTGAAGTCAGTCTTAAGAGATGTACATGGAAAATTTAATTTTGTGTACTGTTTTCTTTAGTAGGTAGTGATACCAAATATATTTCTTGGATTGCTTACAAGACCTACATGAAATGATATATGCAACTGATTCTCATCAATATCTAGTAGAGTACATATAATTGTGCATTATTATCACAAAGGAGGAATGTTTGTTTTGACTACATTAGTTTTTATGTATTTGAAAATAAAATTAGGAAGACAGTTCAACTACAGAAAAGCAATATTGTTTTATAGAGCATTTTGTGTAACATGAGTCCTTATATGCTTTTCTTTATATTTTATGAAGAATATACAGGAGAATATTTGTGAATGGACTAATAATTATGATCAAATGAGGACAAGGCAAGGAAGGGCATATCACAATGTCCATATGATCAGACTTTTCTATTGCTTCTCTTTATAGGAGCACATTTCCTGAGAAGAAGATAAAACATTTCTGAAATTCAGAAGATACACTTTCATCAAAAAGTAGAACAAACCTTTTAATTAATTTTTAAAAATTCTTCTTTAACTTTGCATACCAAACCCAGTTACATCTCCCTCCTGTTTACTCTTCTTCCCTACACTCCCTATTCACTCCTCAAGGAGTGTGAGGTCTTCAACTGGGAGTCAACAAAATCTGTCACATCGCTTGAGGCAGGAACATTCTTTATGGTCATCTTGTACACAGGAATTATCTGCATTCAACTGATATTTCAAGTTATTGTTTTGTTTTGATAGGTGAGGGCCTTTCAAAATATGACTCTCAGTGAGACATAAATTTTCATTCTGTGGTTATAAAAGAGAAATCCATAAATGAGCAATTGAGTGGAATAGACAATTCACAAAAGAAGTTCAAGTGATTTAAGAGCACACACACACACACACATATTTTTAACATCTGGAGCAAAATGCAAAGAAAATCTATATTGAGAATCAGTCTTATGCATTGAAAATGACTGTGACATGAAACATCATGTGTGTATGTGTGGTGTGTATGTGAGTGTGTGTGTGTTGTCTGTGAGTGTGTTTGTTTGTGTGTGTGTGTCTGTGAGTGTGTGTGTTGATGGAATATATGTCACTGAATCCATGTTAGGACTTTTTATGTTGCTTCCTCAAAAGACAAGAGGAGAAGTTCCTTATAATACAACTATACTATATACACACACACATTTACATATGACTAAAGAAAGGAAAGACACTGTACTTTTTAGGCAATCATTTTCATATAACAAATCACAATAACCAAAGTTTAGAATTGGCCTAGATATCATCAACAGAGGAATAAAGAAAAATTGTCTCATATACAAAACTCAGTATTCTTAGAAAATTTGATGAACAAATACTATTGGTTGTTGAAAAATTGGTAGAAATAGAGAACTTTATGTTAAGTGAAATTAAGCAGACTGGGAACAAATTCACATGTTTTCACTTACACATGAAATATGAAACTGATTTGACTTGTCAAAAGTTGTTTGGAAAGAGAACTATATTATCCAGGTTGAAGAATGAGGTTGAGATAGAGAAGGAGAGTGTTACTATTATTAAAATAAAAATGTATATCTGTAAAATATTGATGAACTAAGTAAAAACTAGTCCTAAAGGAAAGGAAAAATTTCCATTTCCTAAGTAGTGGCAGAAAAAGAAATTGTAACATAATAGCAAAAATAATTCAAGAGAGGAGGAAGGATAAAGACAACATAGATGAGATCAAATAACCCTTTCTCAAGGTCAGTGGATGAACTCAATGCCTTCTAGAGTAAATTTTTTTTTCAGAAAAGAATTTGAACTTTTTTTTTGAAAGTAATTTTTTTAAATTATAAAAGGTTCCATTTCCGCCCCTCTTCCCAACACCCTCCCACTCCCCCCACTCCCTCTCCTCCTCCCTCTTTGTCCCTTAGGGCAGTCAGGGTTTCCTGCCCTGTGGGAAGTTCAAGTTCCTCCCCCATTCCTCCAGGTCCAGGAAGATGAGTATCCAAACAGACTGGATCACCAAAATCCAGTATATGCAGAGGAAAAAAGTCCCAGTGTCATAGTCAATGGCTTTTCAGAAAGGCTTTGGGCCAGCCACATTCAGAGAATCCGGCCAAATTCCGAGAATCTGGTTAGATCACGTCCTCGTTCAGTCCCAGTCCAACTGACTTTGGTAAACTCTCATTAGATCCATCCCCTTGTATCAGTGGGTGATAGCATCCCTCGCAGTCCTTATTTCCTTTTTCATTTTCTTCGTCCTTCTGCTCCTCATTTGGACCTTGGGGGGCTCAGTCCGGTGCTCCAATGTGGGTCTCCATCTGTATCGCCATCCTTCGACAGATGAAGGATCTATGGTGATAAGCAAAATATTCATCAGTATGGTTATGGGCCAAGGCCGGTTCAGGCACCCTCTCCTCTGTCCAGAGAACAGTCTGGGGAATCTCTCCTTGGACCTGGGATCCCATATATAATCAAGTCTCCTATAAACCCTAAAATGACTCCCTTAGTTGAAATATATTCTTCCCTGATCCCATATTCATCCTTCCTCCCTCCCCCGCATCCTGGTCCACCGAGCTTTCCCCATTCCTCCCCTACTTCCTTCTCTCTAACCCTCTCCCCTTCCAACAATCCTCCCACCCCCCCCCCATGCACCCGAGGTTACCAGGGACTCTTGTCTATTTCCTACCTCCTGGCGGAGAGCTAAATAATCTTCATCAGGTTCATCTTCTTATTTAGCTTCTCTAGAGTAAAATTTATGCAGAAAATCAATCTTAACTAATACTCAGCTCTCATTTTCTTCACTATTTTTACTTTGAGTTGGTTGTATTAGAATTTCATACATAAGTACTCTATCTATTCCAGGATTCCCTTTCCCTTCTTTGATTCTTTCTGTGTCTATAACTGGATTCAAATATTTCTTTAAGTACTTTATGACTTATATGGCTTACTGAGGCTCTTCAGTATTGTTTTTATGCACATTCCCCTAGAGCTGACCACTTTGATATCTTATTAGTTAGCTCAGACAACTTGTAGCTAGCTAACAAAAAAGAAAACCTATTTCCTGACACACTTCCCTGCCCACCCCCCATCCCCCAAAGCCTGCGCTAATGTCTAGGAGGTCCTTGGCCCAGGAACAAGAACAGGTCCTGCTCCTTCACTGAGGCTACCCACCCAGGGGGGAAGCTAGCACCCACCAGGCCTGAGGGGCGTGCACAGCCCCTCCAACTCCTGCTGCAGGGGCATCTTGACTCTGCACAACTCTCCAATCCCTCTTGAGTTCCCCTTTTGTCTGCAGGGTTCTTTGACCTCCAAGAGTCCTGTCCCTGTGCTGAGGACAACCTTTCAGACTGACCAGCCAACTGGGGAACAGTTCCTGAGCCAGCACTGAGGAGATCCACCCAGATTCAATCACAGCAAAGGTTGGACCAAGACACCAAGACTCTCCTGGCTGCATTTGAAGGAAGTGATGGGCAGTCACCAGTGCAAAAATTCCTCCAACAACCTGAAAGGCAACATGACATCACCAGATTCCAGAGATCACAAAACAAGAAGAACTGAACACCCTACTCCAGAAGAAATAGAAGAAATCAACTTTAAACGAAACTATATGAAAATTATAGAGGAACTTAAACAGGAGGTGAAAAACTGCCATAAAGAAATGGAGATAACAAACAAAAAGGTAGATGAAATGAATAAATCTTTCAAAGAACCCTCCCTCCAAAAGCCAAAAAAACAAGAAAAAGTAATCAAACAGGTAAGGGAAACAGTTCAATACTTGAAAAATGAAATGGAGGTAATGAAGAAAACACAAACCGAGAGAAGTCTGGATATGGAAAATTTGGGTAAACAATTAGGAACTGCAGAGACAAGTATTACCAACAGAAAACAAGAGATGAAAGAATCTCAGACACTGAAGATACTACAGAGGAAATAAACTTACTGTTTAAAGAAAAAAAACAAATCCAACAAATTCTTAACACAAAACATCCAGGAATCCGGGACACTGTGAAAACACCAAACCTAAGAATAATAGGAGTAGAAGAAGGAGAAGATTTACAGCTCAAAGGCTCAGAAAATATATTCACCAAAATTATTGAAGAAAACTATCCCAACCAAAAGAAGGATATTACTATGAAGGTATAAGAAGCATACAGAACACCAAATAGACTGGATCCAAAAAAAAAAACCATTCCCTCACCATATAATAATCAAAACACAAAACATTCAGAATAAAGAACAAATATTAAGAGTTGCAAGGGAAAAAGGTAAAGTAACATATAAAGGGAAACCTATCAGAATTACACCTGACTTCTCAGTGGAAATCATGAAAGCCAGAAGGTCTTGGATAGATGTGCTGCAGAAACTAAGAGACCAAGGATGCAAGCCCAGACTACTATACTCAGTAAAGCTTGCATTCACCATTGATGGAGAAAATAAGATATTCCAGGATAAAAACAAATTTAAACAATACGTAGCCACAAACCCAGCCTTACAAAAAAATTCTAGAAGGAAAATAACAAAACAACACCCATAATAACACAAGCATTTGAAAACCCTTTACCAGCACAACTCAAAGAAGAGAAACACACAAACACTACCACCAGGAAAAATAACCAGAGTCAACAATCACTTTCATTAATATCGCTTAATATCAATGGACTCAACTCACCTATAAAAAGGCACAGGTTAAGAGAATGGATACTAATTCAGGATCCAACATTCTTCGGCCTACAAGAAACACACCTCAAATACAAAACAGACACTACCTCAGAGTAAAGGGCTGGGAAAAGGTTTTCCAATCAAATGGACCAAAGTAACAAGTGGGTGTGGCTATACTAATATCTAACAAAATTGACTTCAAACTAAAATCCATCAAAGAGACAGAGATGGACACTTTATACTCATATCAGGAGCAATTCATCAGGAGGAAGTCTCAGTCCTGAATATCTTTGCTTCTAATATAAAAGCACCCACATATGTAAAAGAAACGTTACTAGAAATCAGAACATACATCAAACCCCAAACTCTAATAGTGGCTGACTTCAACACTCCTCTCTCACCAATGGACAGGTCAACCAGACAGAAACTTAACAGAGAAATAAGAGAACTAACAGATGTAATGAACCAAATGGATCTAACAGACATCTATAGAACATTCCACCCAAACAAAAAAGAAAATACCTTCTTCTTGGCATCTCATGGAACCTTCTCAAAAATTGATCACATAATTGGTAACAATGCAAACAACCATAGATATAAATAAATTGTAGTAATGATCTGTGTACTATCAGATCACCATGGAATAAAGTTAGAATACAACAGCAATTCTAACCACAAAAAGCCTATAAACTCATGGAAACTGAATGTCACCTACTGAACCATCCCTGGGTCAAGGAAGAAATAAAGAGAGAAATTAAAGTCTTCCTTGAATTCAACGAAAATAAAGACACAACATATCCAAACCTATGGGGCACTATGAAAACAGTTCTAAGAGGAAAGTTCATAGCACTAAGTGCCCACATAAAGGAAACGGAGAAAGCACACATTAGAGACTTAACAGCATACCTGAAAGCTCTAGAAAAAAAAAATCAGACTCACCCAAGAGGAGTAGAAGACTGGAAATATTCAAACTGAGGGCTGAAATTAACAAAATTGAATCACAGAACACAATCCAAAGAATCAATGAAACAAAAATCAGGTTCCTGGAGAAAATCAACAAGATTGACAAACCCCTATCCAAACTAATCAAATGGCAGAGAGAGAACACACAAATTAGCAAGATCAGAAATGAAAACGGGGATATTACCACAGACACAGAGGTAATTCAGAGAATCATTAGATCTTACTACAAAAGCCTGTATGCCACAAAATTGGAAAATGTGAAAGAAATGGGCACTTTTTTAGATAAATACCATATACCAAAATTAAGTTAAGACCAGGTGAGCAGTTTAAATAGACCTGTAAGTTGCGAGGAAATAAAAGCTGTCATCAGAAACCTCCCTACCAAAAAAAGCCCTGGACCAGATGGTTTCAATGCAGAATTCTATCAGAACTTCAAGTAGAGTTAATACCTATACTCCTTAATATGTTTCACAAAATAGAAACAGAAGAGTCATTGCCTAACTCATTGCCTAACTCATTTTATGAAGCTACAGTCACCCTGATACAAAAAAAAACACAAACACTTAACCAAGAAAGAGAATTACAGACCAATCTCACTCATGAACATTGATGCAAAAATTCTCAACAATTTTCTGGCAAACCGAACCCAAGAACACATTAGAAAAATGATCCATTATGATCAAGTGGGCTTCATCCCAGAGATGCAGGGGTGGTTCTTACACCTGTCAGAATAGCCAAACTCAAAAACACCAATGATAGCCTATGCTGGAGATGTGGAGTGAGGGGTACAATCATCCATTGATGGTGGGAATGCAAACTTGTGCAGCCACTGTGGAAATCAGTGTGGCGGTTTCTCAGGAACCTGGGAGTCAACCTCCCTCAATACCCAGCAATTCCACTCTTGGGAATATACCCAAGAGATACCCTATCATACTACAAAAGCATTTGTTCAACTATGTTCATAGCAGCACTATTTGTAATAGGCAGAACATGGAAACAACCTAGGTGCCCCTCAATAGAAAAATGGTTAAAGAAATTGTGGAACATATACACATTAGAGTTTTACTCAGCGGTAAAAAAACAATGACATCTTGAATTTTACATGCAAATGGATGGAAATAGAAAACGCTTTACTGAGTGAGGTAACTCAGACCTAAAAAGAGTAATATGGTATGTACTCTCTCATAAGTGGATTCTAGCCATAATTAAAGGACATTGAGCCTGTAATTCGTGATCCTAGAGAAGCTAAATAAGATGAACCCAAAGAAAATCATATAGTTATCCTCCTGGATATTGGAAGTAGACAAGATTGCCAGGCAAAACTTGGGGGCACAGGAGTGTGGGGGGGTGGATGTAAGGGGAGATGTGTAGAGAGAAGGGAGAAGGGGAGGATTCGGGAAATCTTGGGGGAATGGGATGTGTGGGATGGTGGAGGGTGGATATGGGAGCAGGGAAGTAAATATCTTAATTAAGGGAGCGATTTTAGGGTTTCCAAGAGACTTGACTCTAAAGGGGTTCCCAGGTCCAAGGAGAGGTCCCCAGATTGTTCTTTGGGCAGCAGAGGAGAGAGTGCCTGAACTGGCCTTGTCCCATAGCCACACTGATCAATATCTTGCATATCACCATAGAACCTTCATCTGGGGAAGGATGGAGATAGAGACAGAGACCCACTTGGAGCACTGGACTTAGTTTCCAAGGTTCAAATGAGGAGCAGAAGTAGGGAGAACATGAGCAAGGAAATCAGGACCACGAGAGGTGCGTCCACCCACTGAGAAGGTGGGACTGATCTAATGGGTGCTCACCAAGGCCAGCTGAACTGGTTGTGATGGGGCATGTGGTCAAACTGGACACTCTGAATGTGACTGGCAATGAAAGCTAACTGAGAAGCTAAGGACAAAGGCACTGGGTTTTGATTCTACTGCATGGACTGACTTAGTGGGAGCCTGTTTTGTTTGGATGCTCACCTTTATAGATCTGGATGGAGGGGTGAGGACCTTGAACTTCCCACGGGGCAGGGAACCCTGACTGCTCTTAGGACTAGAAAGGGAGGTGGAGGTGGGGAGGGTGAGGGAAAAGGGAGGCGAGAAGGAGATGGAAATTTTTAATAAAAAAACCTATTTCCTCCTCTCAGAGTCTAACTTTTCATCTATTGTGGAGAACATATGATGGTGATCTGTTTGTCACAGTTTGTATGTTTTTCTAAAGTCTGGAGATTATATTATCTGGTCATTATCAATTAATATCCTTTGTATAATTATATTGTCCTCAGATATTTTGATCAACTGAATGATTCCTTGAAAGTAACTCTGTTCACCACACAAGTAAACAATATTCTAAAATTCTGAAATATTTATTCTTTCTGAAGAAACCTCAGGAAAAGTAATTTCAGAATTAAGGGAATCAAGACACATAAGAATCTCCTATTCTTCTTTCTCACTGTGAAAAATGGTCAGATAGGGTCTTAGTTCTGTTAGGGCTAATGTAATAGAATTCCTCACTCTTAACTCAGAAGCTCCCTCCAATTAGCAACTGCTCGCAAAGGGACAATAAATTTTTTCACCAGTGTCTCAGTTGCTATACAAGCCACAGTTAAGTGCAGGGCCCATTCTAATCAAAGAAAAGAAAGTCAATTCAACATATACTCAATGATGCTTTTGAAGGAACGATGTTTTTGTCTCATGTTCTCTTGTTTTTCGATTTCTAGATATTTGCTCATGTATTATGATTTCTAACTTTCTGTGTGAATGAATGTGTGTTTCTCTCTGTGTGTATATGTTTCTTGTACTTTTTTAAAGTTCATTTTTATGTTTGTTTTGTTCAATTCTGTTTGTGTTGCTGTCATTGTTGTCATTGTTTCCTGCATTTTTTCCTAGTGAGAGAAAGAAATGGAGTAGATTTGGATAATTGTCATGGTCAGGAAGATATGGGAGGGATTACGGATGGGGAAAGATTGACCAGAACACATTTTATGAAAGAAATCTGCTTTCAATATAAAGAGAGGATAGAAGTAAATAAGCATCTGAAACACAGGATAAAAGAATAAGAATAAATAAAATGTGTATTACCCAGTTTGATGCATTGTATAATTTTAAAGTATGTCCTTATGATAAGAGACAATCTATATGAATTCATATGCTAACATTTTTTGTACCAAGAACAATATTTTTCATGATACTTTGCAGAATTTTAAGTTTGCGTTTAGGAATGGGAAAATGAAAAAATATAATTACAATATATTGGATGCAAAAAATCAATAAAAACTTCATGTTTATGGTAATACACAAATACATACAAAAGAAAGTATGACATGATTGTCTAAGGAGTCCTAACTTAAAGTTGTTAACACATGAAGAATAGTGTGTAGCAGTATGATCAAATTTTATAAAAAGGCTAACCTTTCATATTGATTGGAGGTTGTATCTATACAGTCCCATAACTTTTTGTCACCTCTCCTGTGAAAAAGTTATGTAGTTTTGTTGAAAGGAACGGCAGGCTGGCTCCAGCCACCGGCCCGACTAGCTTTACCCAAAATAATTACACAGAAACTGTATTCATTTTAAACACTGCTTGGCCCATTAGTTATTGGCTAGCTCTTACATATTGATTCAACCCATTTCTATTAATACGTATTGCCACTTGACTGTGGCTTACCGGGATGAGTCTAACCGGAGTCCATCTAGGAGAGGAGAGCTATGGCGACTGAATCACTGCCTTCTTCCCAACATTCTGTTCTGTCTACTCCACCCACCTAAGGGCTGGCCTATCAAAAGAGCCAAGGCAGTCTCTTTAGTAACCAATGAAAGTAACACATGGACATATGACTCTCCTACATAGTTTAGTACTTATTTTATTTAAAATATAAGATTCTTCTCCATTTAGATATTATCTATAATATTAAAAATACTGCTGATTTCTGTGATCAACACAAACAGATATTAGAAGTTCTCTAAATCACAGTAAAAATGAACATAAAAGAAAGGTAAAACCACATACTAAATGAATGGAAAAGAAACAAGAGCCCATATAACATGAAGTGGTATATGGCATATATGGGGTCAGAAATGACAAAAGTCAGTAAATGAATAAACTACAAATATTTTTAAATTACTATTTCTAATAACAGCACTAATTTAGTAAGAATATATAAAAACAGATTATAGAAAGCATAGAAAACAAGAAAAATAA
Organism: Myodes glareolus; assembly: GCF_982192425.1. Classification (NCBI taxonomy): domain Eukaryota; kingdom Metazoa; phylum Chordata; class Mammalia; order Rodentia; family Cricetidae; genus Myodes; species Myodes glareolus. The sequence goes on along the minus strand of NC_142031.1, from coordinate 41,389,857 downwards.
ATCATAAACTATTTCTATAGTGTTTAGATGTAATATAGTTAGTAAGTGAAATAACTTATGAGTATAGGTGAATTGCATGCATATTTAAAAGTTTTATGTAGTGAAAATTTGCTAATCCTGCATATTTCAAATTTCATGTGATTAAAGAAAATCTATTTTCACTACTAATTATTTGCCTTTGTTGTTGTAGCCACAGGGTGATTGGTAATGAAAAGTCCCCAGACTATCTTGATACAAAATATACAGCTTTAATAAACAGAAGTAAGACTTACAACAGCTTACACCAGAATCCAAACGATTCGTCCGGAGGCAGGAGCCAGGTGAAAAAGAGAGCTAGTGGAGCACGCTTGCTAGGTTTATAGGCAGGCTTTTGCCTGCGGCACGCCCCCAAAACAAAATATGATTGGCTGAACTCCCCTATCATCTCCCCCTTTTTTCTAAAATAAGACAGAACCAAACCAAATACAACTATATACAATAGAAGCAAATAATAAATATAAAGTTACAAACAACAAGCAATGTTAAGCAAGAAACATACAACAAAAGTTCTGCTAAACATTCTATCTCAGGGAGTCTAAATAATGTAGATGGTAACTACAACTATTAATCTTCAACTCCATCAAAGATCTGAGAAGGAAAATAATTTTACTCAAGCAGCCTGGAAGTACAAGCGGGAAACTTCCGAAATGTGCAACGAATGGAAGAGACAACTGAATACCTGGGCAATCACCCAAAGTCTCGTATGCAATGTTGAGTCAACCAACTTTGGCTAAGGCCTGATGTAACTAACATGCCATTTTTCAAAGGCAAGAAATCTTTTAGGACTCTCTCACCCTGTCTTGGCAAGATAAGACAATCCTGCTTTTATCCATTTACGGATATTCTGTAATTCTGTCAGTGGTTGAGGTATGGGCTTTTTCTTTGCCCAAAGGCTAGTTCTGCTAGGAAGAAGACAAGCTCCATGTGGAGTGTCTTTGGTGTTCAACGTTCCCTCGGGAGTAGAGCGGTGATGCCAGGAGCAATTGTGTCTCACTACTAAAGAACTATGAGTTAGATTAAAGGCCATTTTCCACAGCTCTTCGAAGAGGTTGAAGATTATACTATCTATACTAAGTATGATCTCTATGCACCTAAATAACCTGATTAGCCTAAATATAAATATAATAAACATATATGACTATTGATTTCTATCTATCTAACTTGAAGACTAAGAGAATGAACAACAGTGCAATGAGTAAGGACAATAACCTCCAAATGTAAACAATGTACATAAATATCTTAATCAGAGGTAGGCATGTAAATATATGTATATATATTAATACAAATAGAGGTAGAAGCATATTCACATACAATATTCAATATATCAATGTACAAAAATCAACACCGATACAATTTTCTAAAACCAATAACTCACAAATACCAATATATTATTATTATTCCAATCAAATTACATAAATATCTTAATCAAAGGTATGCAAATATATGTATATATCAATACAAATAGAGGTAGAAACATACTCACATACAATATTCAATATATCAATGTACAAAAATCAACACCAATACAATTTTCTAAAAACAATAACTCACAAATACCAATATATTATTATCCCATCACAAATCAATCCCCCCCTTTTTTATATAAACACCCCTGAGTTTATAAAATAGCTCCCCCATTCCCTCATCCCTATATCAATTATAACCAATCCCTAAATGATGTCTAAACCTAAGGGCAAATTCTACTGGGAGAGGGGACGTCATCCTCTAAAATTGCTTCCAGCTGTCACAGGGGCGATGTTTCTCTTAGGGGGGTCCTGTGAAAATAATTGATGGTAAAATTCCCATATAAACATTTGGTGTGAGAGAGTTGTAAATAGTCTCTGAATAAGTCGAGGAGGTCTGGCCAGAGTGTTGTCAAATATTGTGCATCATCCGGAACTGTTTTGTGTAGCTGGTACCAAAAAACAGGTCTAAAAAGTAGCGCTATCAACATTATGACATCATAGTAACCAGGTGGAGTTAGTGTTGTGGGGCCCCATCTTCATCCTAGAAGCTTTAAAGATTACTGCAGGAAAATTTATTGTTTGTTATGGGAAAGTTCCGGAGAGGAAAGATGTAAACTGCCCTGCTGGAAAAGGTACTGAGCCATGTGCTAATGTAGATAAGGATAACGGGGTAATATGTGTCATAAGAACTAATAAGTAGCCTGACCTAATGGGCCAATCAGTTTATAACCTTATGGAGTCCTGTGTGGATTTTCTTTGGGATTTGCCGACTGTGGGGTACTGGGCAGGAACAGATACCCCAACAAGCCGGCCCATCATGTTACATGTTGTCACCATTTTTAAATATGAAGATGGAGATTTTCTCAGTTGACTGTTCATGTGGTTCTAAGTCACCAAGATCCAAAATAATCACACAGAAACTATATTAATTGCAATATAGCTTAGTCAATAGCTTAAGAGCATTTCTAGCTAGCCCTTACATCTTAAATTAACCCATTTCTATTTCTGTGTATTACCGTTAGGCTCATGGTTTACCAGAAAGGTGCTAGGGCACATCTATCTTCTTCTGCAGCTACATGGTGTCTCTCTGACTCTGCCCTCTTTCTCCAGCATTCAGTTTAGTTTTTCCACCTAAAGTAGTTCTACTCTGCCCTGCCATAGCACTAAACTGCTTCTTTATTCATTAACCAATAAAACCAACACATATACGAAAGAACTTCCCACAACATCTTACCTTTTCTGCTTAAATAAAAAGGTTTTAACTTTTTCATAATAAAATTACATATGCAAGAATTACAGTTACAATATTTATATCTACTTTGTCTTTTATCATAACTAAGGAAAGCTATAATGATAAGTATTTATTCTTTAACTCCATCAAATTATACAGAATGATATAATATTACCTAAGTTAACAGGATGTGCATTGTAAGCAACTTCCAAAACTCTAGAATGGACAGAGACATCTCGCGACATGGACAGTCATCCAAAGTTCTTTTGTAACATTAGAACATTTATCTTTAGCTTACAGGCCCATAGTATCCAGCAGATATTCCCAAGAAGCAGGAAATTTGAAGATCAGCAGTATTTTTTTGTGGGTCTTGCATGTCTATTTCATACAGCATAACATCAAGCAGTCCATGCAAAAGCAGTTTCTTGCCCAAATGGCATACAAACTCCATAGGGAGCCTCTTTGTTGCCCATCATTCTGATGAAGTAGATTGGTGCTGCCAGAAACAGATTTGTCTCATTGTCTTGAAAAATCCTAAGTTCTTAAAACATTTTAAGTGAGATATTCTGTTAGTCTTTAAAAGGTTTGAATAATACCTATCTAACTGAAATATATTTCTATACATCTAGAAAATCTAACATGGCAACAAGTGTAACTATTATAAATGACTATTTACCTGTATATCTTAATTATACATTACATTTTTAAATGAGTTGCACAAACACAATAGCTTAATCAAGAGCACAAATATACATATAGCAAAATTTGCCTTAAATTTATATCAATAAACCAAGTTCCATACCAATTCTAAGTATTAATCTCTATAGCATAACCCCCTTTAAATATAAATAAACATTTATAAACAGTATGTAGAAATTTGGGCATAATTCTCTCTAAACTGCTTCCTGCTTTCTGTTGGGTGAAGTAATTTTGTGCTTTTCAGAGATCTTTCAATGGGTCTTGGTCCATCAAATTTCATTAGTCTGAAAGGAATCCAGAGGTTCGGAATCCAACATTCCCAACACGATCTACAATAACTCGAACATCTAGCGACCATTCACAAGCACAAATCAAAGAAGAAAAACACATACACTCTACTACTTAAAAAAAAAATGACCAGAGTCAACAACCACTGGTCATTAATATCACTTAATATCAATGGACTCAATTCACCTATAAAGAGGCACAGACTTAGAGATTGGATACGAAAACAGGATCCAACATTCTGCTGTTTACAAGAAACACACCTCAACCACAAAGACAGACACTTACTCAGAGTAAAGGGTTGGGAAAAGGTTTTCCAAGCAAATGGACCTAAGAAACAAGTGGGCGTGGCCATTCTAATATCTAACAAAATCGACTTCAAACTAAAATCAATCAGAAGAAATGGAGATGGACATTTCATACTCATAACTGGAACAATTCATCAGGAGGAAGTCTCAATCCTGAATATCTATGCTCCTAATATAAAGGCACCCACATATGTAAAAGAAACTCTTCTAGAACTCAAGGCGGTCATCAAACCACACACACTAATAGTAGGAGACTTCAACACTCCTCTCTCACCAATGGACAGGTCAATCAGACAGAAACCAAACAGAGAATTGAGAGACCTATTGGAGGTATTGAATCAAATGGACTTAACAGACATCTATAGAACACTCCACCCAAATAAAAAAGAATATACCTTTTTCTCTGCAGCTCATGGAACCTTCTCGAAAATTGACCACATACTCGGTAACAAAGCAAACTTACACAGATACAAAAAAAATTAGTAACCACCTGTGTCTTGTCAGATCACCATGGATTATAGTTAGAATTCAACAGCAATGCTACCCCCAGGAAGCCAACAAACTCATGGAAGTTGAACAGTCAACTACTAAATCACCCCTGGGTCAAGGAAGAAATAAAGAAAGAAATTAAAGTCTTTCTTGAATTTAATGAAAATAAAGACACAACATACTCAAACCTATGGGACACTATGAAAGCAGTGCTAAGAGGAAAGTTCATAGCACTAAGTGCCCAATTAAAGAAAGCGGAGAAAGCACACATTGGAGACTTAACAGCACACTTGAAAGATCTAGAAAAAAAAGAAGCTGATTCACCCAGGAGGTCTAGAAGACTGGAAATAATCAAACTGAGGGCTGAAATCAACAAAATAGAAACAGAGAAAACAATCCAAAGAATCAATGAATCTCATCATCTTTGGAAACAAAAGCAGAACCACCTTTCCAAAATATCATATTCTTAGATCCAAATTTTGAAGTCAAGATACCTTTATGTTGGTATTAACAGCCTGTACAATGAAATAACTCTCTGCACTTAGCTCATTCACAGTCAAAAAATTCAAAGAACTCACAATAATATACTTAATCCAGACTCTGTGTGAACGAAGTCACAGACTCTATGAGATTAAAAGTGTGTCAGTCCCATTGTGTATGGAAGGCCATGTTTCTATGATTACCCATTTTTTTCTCTTTTACAACATTGTTGTCTCTCACTCTCTGCACATTGTTTAACTGTGGATCTATGTATTAATTTTCCTTTGATTACTACTTAGTTTTGGTGAGTACAACAGTCTGTGGTGTCTGTGATCTTTCACAACTTGAAAAATACTGCACCAAATCCTTATAACTTTTAAAGTCTTCATTTACAAATACACTGTTATTCTGATGAGACTGACTTTATCTAAGACTTGATATTTTTATATTTCTTCAGTACTTTTGACTGCTCTATGATGTGGGGAGATTATTTTCTTCTTTGTTTAATATTTTGTATGTGTCTTGGTATTGGATAAAACTCTTTTTTCTAAAAATATAAAGTTTTATTATATTGTTTGTTGTTTTGTGAATTTGATGTGAGTTTACTTTCCTTTCTCTATATCTGTGTTGTAGATTTGGTGTTTTATAGTATTAACATTATTATGTGATTTATGAAGATGAATTTCATATTTTCCCCTTTTTAAATGCTGCAGTTTTCTAATTACTTAATATATTAATCTACTACTAATCTTAATATGTATACTTGGTTTATATGAAATAGTTCAGATTATAATTTCAATGGAATAAAATATTATGTTTTAAAGCTCCTAAAGGCCAGCCGGGCGGTGGTGGCTCACGCCTTTAATCCCAGCACTGGAGAGGCAGAGGCGGGTGGATCTTTGTGAGTTCAAGGCCAGCCTAGTCTACAAGAGCTAGTTCCAGGACAGGCACCAAAGCTACAAAGAAACCCTGTCTCAAAAAACCAAAAACCAAAACAAAACAAAACAAAAAAACTCCTAAAGGCGTTCTTCAGATATATAAAAAAATGATTTTCACATTGTTTTACCTTGTCATATTTGCCATTTGATTGCAACATTAAGAATTTTATAGTGTGAAGAAATCAAGTATCAGTAAAGTGAATTTTGCAACACATTAGCACATCTATGTCATAGATTTTCCCATTTCTTAAGATATTCTTGCTAATAACCCACTATTTTTAAAGAGAGTTTCTAAGGTATCATTCAAAATTAGATACTTGGTAACTTTCTATATTTTAAAATATTAATTATAATGACAACTGTGTTGTTTTCTAAAATATTAAGTATTTATTATAAAATACGTCATCATGTTGGTATTTTTAATCAGAAACTAATTGTTGTATATTCCCCATGGATCATCTCCTGGGGCCTCATCAGCACATGTTTTAGTAGATAAAAACATTATAAATTAACCATATTGTTTGCACAACAAGCATGAATTTCCTGGCTCTACAGGTAAGAGAAATTTTATGTCATTTGCAGAACATTTTTGAGAATTACAGTATAAGATCAGAAGATTTTGTTCCATAATTTTGGCTATTTTACATAGTGTGAAACCCTTTAATTACTGAATATTTCATAGATTAATGAAATGTATTCATCCATATCTCATTTATATCACATTTCATCTAAGGAGTGAAAAGCAAAACCTTTTAGAAAATATAAAAAACACCAAACATTGATTATAAGGTTGGATACAGAGAAGAAACCTCCCTGTTTAATAATATGTGTTTTTATTCCTTCAAAGAAAGCAGACAGACCATTTCAAAGAATGAGCAACAACAGCATTAATGGTTAGAAAGTTTATACTCATTTTGTCTTCTGTCAGGTGAACTTATGCTTTCATGAATAAAATATCAATACTCTTATAATATAGAAGCATCTTTGGTTAACTACTTCTTCCTAATGTTTTACTGGCAACAATAATCCTAAGAAACACAAACATAAAAACAATAATGTTTTCTTTAATTTTTCTGTGAATGATGATAAATATTATGTAATTTGTGTAATGAAGCAATTATGAGCTTTCTGTTTCCTATTAAAATTGTTTTTTACAGATGAAGGTGGTAGCACTTTGAATTTTTTTTTCAGTCAATTAAGATTTTTTTATTTTTGACTGGATTTCTTTTTTTTTCTTTTCTGAGACATCCCCATGAATATCGGAATGCCCACAAAGTCATGATCTTTTCATCCCATTCTCCCGAGTGCTAGCATACAGAGGGAGGCCACTGCATGGAACTCCAAACGATGTTTTCATGCTCTTCTTCAAAACTGCCTTCCTTGACAGTCCACTGCTTGGTGTCACATAGATTTCAAAAGTTCTATAATATCTATAATAAAAATAAAATAAAACATACCAACAAAACTTTTCTTCCATCTGACATGCAGAATTACATGAAACTTAATCAGATAGTTAATACATAATGTAGATTTCAAAGGATAGTTCTGGAAGATCTATAAAACTGGAAGGTATAGAACAGAAAATTTGTAGAGAAATTCAACCTTTCCTTTGACAATCTCTTTGGAAGTTCAAATCCCTCTAAACTAGAAAAGGGTAAGAGATGTTTGAGGTTTATCATTTCTTTCCCCCAGTTTTACTGCCCAAAACCCTCAAAAAAAAAACCAAAACAAAACAAAACTAAAAACATCCACCCTTTCCTTTTTTTTTAAAAAAAAAAAAATTATGGCCTCTTTTTATTTATTGCTGTTCCTACACATGTGTATGTGTCTGTACACATACACATATATATTCTTGTATACACAAGTACAATCTACTCAGTATATATGCATGTTTTCAAGGCTGATCATTTGATAATGATTTATAGCAGTTTTAATTATTGGTCTTGTATTTGTATGCCAGGGTTATTAACCTGCAACTCAATATACTGACAAATCTATAAATTCTCATTAATATACTAGAAATTCTCAATAATATTCCTGCTTCAGCCTTGCAGCACCAGGATGACAGAAAATGAATAAGACAACCCATAATTAGCATTTTCAAATGCTTCAAAAATTGGTTGTTTTTATTTTTATAAACCCCAGTCCCTTCCCGGTGTATTCTTTCTATGTACAGACCTATCTTGGGACAGATGCAGCTCAATATCCCAACTGTACAATATTTACAATTTTATCAACTAAAATCAAATGGAAATCATTATAATGTAAAAAAATTAAATTGTGGTGATCTGTGCTCAGGGATGTTGTTGTTGATAACAACAATATATCACATATTTTAAAACTTATATTTTTTAATAAAAAATCTAAAAGTCAACAGAGAATAAGATTAATAAATAGAATACAATATTAAAAATATTTTAAATCTAATTATAATATAATAATATTGTAATATATACTAATAATTGAAATATTTTTGTATAGTTGAAGGGTTGAATATCTACCTTTTGAAATGGCTTACATATTTATTCATATTATCATTTTAATGCTTATTTTTTGTGACCCAATATTAGATAATTTCAAAATTAGCATATATCACTGCAGAAGTTTATTTCATATTAATCTTGATTTATCAAATCATTTGTTATGTTTCAGGAACTCTTTTGAAAATTTACTACCTAATTTTGTCATTCTGCTTGGCTTTTCAATGTGACATGGTTTAATTGTTCAAAGACATTGATATTTTTAAGAGGAGTAAATTTTGAGAGAAAACCTGGATAGCATTTAACAGCACACATGGCTTGAGTTTATGAAGTATGAAAAGAAGAAACACTATCAGTTTCCATGTCCTATATTCAGTTATTAAGGTAGAATATTCATTGAATTGTTGAAAAGTTTAAAATTGAGCCTGTTAATTTCTTCTAATTTCTGGTTATACTAAAAAAATCATTTATCCATGATTTATTTTCAAAATATGCTTGTTAACTTATCTATACAAAAATATTTTGGTCAAAATTCTGGTTAAAGTCATCACAAAATGTATATGCATGTGTATACACACACACACACACACATATATATATGCATGAAAATAAACCCACTTACATGCAGCTATAATTCTATTATCATGTTCTCATCACTCTTATTGAGAAAATATATTGTTATCTATGAATCCTTTTTTTAAAAATTAACATGTAGACTAAATTGTAATTATTCCTGCCTCTGCAAATCTCATCATCCATCCAGTCTTAGGAAATTTCTGTTGACATATGTCATGGAATTCCAAATAAAGTTCTGTGCTATTGTCTCTTCCTGGGCTTTTTTGCTATCTCATAACCTCCGTGATGTTTTCTTGTCACTTGAATTTTTTTCTAGGTAAACACACACACACACACACACACACACACACACACACACACACACACACACCAGAGATAGACGATAGATAGATAGATAGATAGATAGATAGATAGATAGATAGATAGATAGATAGATAGATAGATAGATGGATGGATGGATGGATAGATAGATAGACAGACAGAGAGACATCTAGGTTGGTTCCATTTCTTAGTGTTTATGAATAGTAAATCAAGAAAAACTGATATTAAATTATCTCTATGGTAGGACTCGGAGCCTTTTGAGACATATAAGCATGGGTGGAACAGATTTGATCATATGGCTGTCAACATTCATTTTTTATTTTCAGAAACATCATCCAAATTTCCACAGCGGTTGCATGTGTCTCTATACCCACTAGATATTTTAAGTAATTTTTTTTCTCCAGTGCTTGCTGCTCATTGTTTTCTTGTTAATAGCCATCTGACTGGGTTGAGATAGAATCTCAAATCAATTTCAATTTGCACTTTCCTTCCTACCTAAGAATGTTAAACAGAGTTTTAAGCACTTATTGGTCATTTACTTTTCTTTCTTTAAAATCTATTTGGTTCTTTGGCCCACTTTTTGTATGGAAGGCTTGATTCATTGACATTTCAATATGGAAGTTTGGTATAATTTCTAGTCATTCATAATCTCTTCTGTGACAGATAATGAACCAATATAAAGAATTTCCTTTTATTTTGATAACTATTTCCATTGTTGAACACAATTATTTAACCTCTTATAACTCTGTCAGTTACTGGGATTATATTCTATGCTAGGAGAGTTCTTTTCAGAATGTTTTGCCAGTATCTTGTAGTATTTGTCTTGTATTTTCCTGGAGCATTTTCAATAATCCATTATATTGTAATAATTGATACATTTAAAATAATTTTAAGTGAAAGATTTGTGTCTACTTTCATTCTGCATGTGAATGTCCAATTTCTTCATCTTCACCCATTAAAGAGATTACTTCTTTTTTGTTTTGATGTCTTTCTTAAAATGTTTTATATATATATATATACATATGCATATATATATCTATACTTGTAAATGTATGTATAAATATATGTATATACATATATGTATGTATTTTTTTCTGTTTCTCTTTCTACTAACTTGGTTAATATATTTAGTTTGTAGTGGTACACACTGTCTTTGATCTTATAGTTTTGTCATATAGTTTGAGAACAAGTACTGTGATAATGTCACAACTGTTTTCTAGGAGAACAGTTTTGTATCGTTCAGATAGAGACTTTTGTGCTCCATTTGAATTTAGTACTGTTTTATTATAGTCTGTGAAGAATGTCATTAAAAGTTTGATGGTGATTGCATTGTGAGAATAGGCCATCTCCACAGTATTAAACACCAGTATCTTCTTTTTAATTTTATGAAAGTGGCATATATGAATATATCATTATATGGACATTTTATCCTAGACCACTGAGTATATAAATAGTTTATGTTCATTAACTCCCACTATTATCTATTTTTTCATAATTCTATGAACAGTAAACTGAGTATCTTCAATATTGCTTCGTGTGATTCCAACATGAAGAACATCACAGAAGCTAGCACATTTATTCTCAAGGGACTCACTGACAACACTGAACTGCAGATCATTCTCTTTTTCCTCTTTCTAGCAATTTACCTTTTTACTCTAATAGGAAATGTAGGACTAATTATTTTAGTCCTTGGAGATCCACAACTCTATACCCCCATGTACTGCTTCCTCTGTGCATTGTCTTCTGTGGATGCCTGCTATTCCTCAGATATCACGCCAAATATGTTAGTGGGTTTTATGTCAAAAAACAAAGTCATTTCATTTCCTGGCTGTGCAACACAGATGTTCTTTGCTGTTACATTTGGAACAACAGAATGCTTTCTCTTAGCGGCAATGGCGTACGATCGCTACGTAGCCATTCACAGCCCACTTATGTATGCTGTGAGCATGTCTCCTAGAGTCTATGTGTCACTCATCCTTGCTTCCTATGCTGGTGGGATTCTGCATGCGGTTGTCCACACAGTGGCCACGTTCAGCCTGTCTTTCTGTCGTTCCAATGAAATTAGACATATATTTTGTGATATACCTCCTCTACTTGCCATTTCCTGCTCTGAAACTTATGTAAATGAGCTCCTGCTCTTCTTCTTTGTGAGTTCCATAGAACTAGTCACCATCCTGATAATTCTGGTCTCCTATGCTTTTATCTTCTTGACAATTCTTAAAATGAATTCAGCTGAAGGAAGGAGGAAAGTGTTCTCTACATGTGGCGCTCACCTTACTGCTGTATCCATTTTATATGGCACAAGCCTCTTCATGTATGTAAGACCCAGTTCCAGCTATTCCAAGGAGTATGACATGATAGTGTCAACATTTTACAGCATTGGGATTCCCATGCTCAACCCCGTCATCTACAGTCTGAGGAACAAAGATGTAAAAGAGGCTATGAGGAGAGTTTTGAGAAAATTTTCATATTAAGCATTAAATTAAAAAAATTAAACTAATTTTTCAGTGTCTCTTAGTGATATGTTCTTAATAAGCAGTTTGATATAGTTTCTTACATATTTTTCATTGTAGTTTTCATCAGTCTCTAGTAATACATTCAAACATAAAATCACTGTTGCTTGTCACCACTTATGCCATGTGAACTGCCCTGCAAGATTTGAGGTAATTCTCCCTATCTCCATCACCCATCTCAGCTTAGCAGCACTGTGATTACACATGTATGTTATCACCTTTGGTGTTACTGTTTTCTAGGAATACAAACTCGTATCCCCAACCGTACACAGCAAGTACTTTACAAACTGACCATCTACCATCACTTCAGGATTTAATATTTAAAGAATGTAAAATTCCACTTATTTTCGTTATTAATCAATATTTAAAATTGTTGTTATTACATATTCATTTTAAAAATTAAAATAATGATCACATTCAGCATTCAGTATGATATTTATATATCTAAAAATGTAGCATACACATCTTTTATAATGATTGTAGTAGTTTGATAGGACTATAATTATAACACACCATGCAGTAACTGGCTTATGCAGAAAGAAAACAAAGAAATAAAATCAAAAACAAACAAACAAATAAAAACAACAAGCCAAAAAACTAATCAAATGAAAAAAATCCTTTTTTTTTCTTTCTGGATGTTAGATATCTAAAACCAAAAGTTTACAAAATTAAACAGCTCTTAGGCATTTCCCTATAGATTGTTACAGATTTTTCTTTGTAGGTTGCTTTCTTGTTGTCTTCATTTTTGTTTGCCACTAGATACATATTTTTCCTTATCTTTCCCTATGAGGATAATAAGTATATTGGATTAACACCTGTAAAAAGACTTCATTTTTACTAATTGCATTTTAAAAGACTTCTTCTCTAAATCCAGAGTTATTCTGAAGCACTGGGTGTTTAGTTTTAACATAGAATGCTATTTGTAAATATAGGATACAATTTCATGTAGTCATTGAATTAGAAGGAAATTAACTGGATTCCTCACTGGAAAACTATTCTCGGATGTAAGAGCTGCAATTCTATACCACCCTATGGTTTTATCAGACTAGCCTGACCACATTCATGAAGTCTTGATAACTGTATTTTGTTATATACCCCCATCCCAACCCATGAGGAAATATACCTAGGGTTTTATGCAAGTTACATAGAGTTTTACCACAAAGTTTCATCCAAGGCTCCACTTAAAAATTTTCTGAATGTCTGTAGCAATTCAATCATAATATAAGGTTAAACGAACACAGATAATCTTTCCATTGTCATTAATCTTCCAAGGAATGAATACATTCTTTTTTTTATTATAGAGAACATAAATCTTATTTTCAGTTCCTCAGAGGCAAAAACACATGTGTTAATATTTGTCAGGTTTATATTAAAGGTCAATAACAACAAAATTAAAACATGATTGTATAAAATTAAAACATAGTAGATTTTGCCTTTCCCTACATAAGCTTCTTTCTACTTCTATGCATTGTCCATATTCTTTACCTTACTCTTTTTTGTACTTCGGCTATCTTTTGATGCTTACCATTCTTGTGAGGCTCTTAGAAATGGTATTATCATTTATTGCCCACATTTACGGAAAAAAATATCATTTTTGTCTTCCTCTTTTTAAATAGATGTCCTTTCTTGACAAGGATATTTTTGTCCATTGCATTTGAATCAATGGCCCAACTATATGCTATCTACTTCCCTCTATCCCATTCTATATTGGACTATCAACCATCCACCAGCCAGAGACATTAAGCTCTTGTGATATTGGCTACTGTCCAGAGTTGTTGGATCATATCTTTTACTCTACCCTATTGGTTGATGTAGAAGCAACATCCCTCCCTGGAAAAGAGGCAGGTACTACCCTTCACTGATGTCAATAGAACAAATTCTTGCCAAATTCTTTTGGAGCACCATTGTATCCAATGAGTCAGTTTGGCCATGGAGAATATGAATGGTCTCAACTACCTGAAGGAGGGTCTGGAAGAACTAAGAGAAAAATTGAGAATAGACAGTTAGGGAAGTAGTTAGCACCAGTGTTCCAGTGAATATATGTACCTGGGTTTGTGAGAAGGGGCAGGATCTTATCCATTAATCCATTTTCATGTCAAGCAATACTAACTCTGTAATGGGAATAGACAAGAATTCTTTCCAGAATACCCCTTACTTTGGGAAAAGAAATACCAGAGCACAAGTCCTTGATCACCCATCAGTTAGGCACAGGTAAACTTGAATGTTGCAGAGAACCCAGGGATTGCGAACATTTGGATATAGTTGAATGTCCCAACTCAGGATGTGACTACTTGGGTCTTTTGACATTAAGATGGCTCATACAGGTAGATCCACTCCATCCTGTGCAAACATACTTCTGCTCCTTCTTTTGTAATAGGAGGTTACCTGGGAAGTGGCTGCCTTCAGGAACTTGGTCTAGGGTGGCTTTACTGCCTAAACAACAGAATGCTAATGACTTCATGCCTCAAAGTGTCAAAGCAATTGATTGTTCAAGTTGTCATTTGTATCATGTTAAAGAAGTATTTTGTTGTCTTCTAACCCTTTTGTTTTGGGTATAAAAGTATATGAGAAATTAAACACAGACAATTTCAGTATTCACTCGAATGCCCTCCTGATATTTTCTCTGATTTCTGTTTTTTATTATTTTCACAAGTGTCTTTGTGTTCTTTGTTGGGAGCAGTGAACCCCTATATCCTAAATTTCTTGTAAACAACATGTTTTCCCCTGATCTGAGTGCCTACAGCTGCTTTGAGCACAAGATCCTCAGGAGTTCCTGGTGGCAGGGAAATGGTTTCTGGTGCGTTTGGCTGGTGCGTGGCTATCCCTCTATATGCTGCCTCTGGGCACAATAAAGGGGACATTCTTGGGGGCATTCCTGTTTCAAAAATGACCTGTGTCTGTCTCTGTCTGTGAGTCTTTGTGTGTTTCAGTCTCTAGCCCCTTGCCTGGCTCACTAACTGTATGTTGGCACAGAGAGTGCAGACGGTCATGGTGCACTACAAGTGGAGGTCTCACCAAGATTGGGAACTAGGGGACACTGAGAGGTCGGCCTAGGAGATTGGGAGGGGGGATTGGGGAGTGGTATGTGTGCTTTCATCCCAAGAGATGCTCTGAGGGACGCCCTCTGAAACAGAAGGCAGGAGGGTGAATTGAAAGGCCTCAAAAAGGAAAAGAGTTAAAAAGAAGAATACAAAAAAAAAGAGTAAAAAGAGTACAAAACAAAAAGAGTAAAAAATAGTACAAAATACTGAAAGAAAAAGAGCAAGTTTAAAAGAGAAAAGAGTATGTGTTTTTATCCCCAGAGACGCTCTGAGTGTCATGCTCCAGATAAAGAGGAGATGGGAGCGTGAACTGAAATCCTCCAAAGGATAGAAAGTATACAGCTCAAAAAAATAAAATGTGTGTGTATTTGTGTGTTGTATTTTGTGTTCTGGACTGAAAAAAAAATTGATTCTGAGAAGTGCTTAAAAAAAGGTATTGTGAAGGATTTGATGCGAAATATTGACGTAATATAAGGATTTGATGCCCCCTGAAATGTTGATGTAAAAATATGGATATAAGGATGTAAAATATCCCCTAGAATGCAGTGCCCTCGTTCAGCATGAAGAAGCCAGATAGGTTGGCGACACCCAAATTTCCTAGAAATGGGACCCCTTAAGAGGTTCCCCAGCAGCAAGCAAACGCCATGGCAGTGCCAGGAGTATCAGCAAATGCTGGAGACAAGCTGGAACCGCACAGGCCCAGCTGGGCAGCCCATCTGCATGCAGAATATGGAGAAGGCAGCAGCGGGGTAAGGAGAGGGTCTGCGGCGAGCAGTAAGCTTTACAGCAGCACCTGAGAAACTTGAATAGCTGCTGAAGGTCTCCAAGCCTGCCTGTTGCCTGGGCCAGTTGTGGCACATGCCGGTAGGATTTGCTGAAGAAGGCAGAGGCAGGAGAAACTGCCAAGCCATCATGGCCGAGACTTTGGGATCACCATGGATGGCTGCTAATGGTCACTGCTGCAGCCTCCTTCATGGCAGCTAAAATTGTCATCAGTCAGATGGCTGCTGTGACTATCTTGTAGCTGGCTCCAGCATTTAATATCTTTCATGTTTATGGTAGAATGAGCATGTTCGCTAGGGCATTTTCCAGGTTATAAGAGCAGTTGGATTTCTTGTGGAATTTGCATGTGGTTAGTTGCTCTTCTTTTTTCTAATTATATATAAAAAAGAATGAGATGTTGGTAGCAGTGAACCCCCAGATCCTGAATTTCTTGTAAACAACTTGTTTTCCCCTGATCTGAGTGCCCACAGCTCCTCTGAGCACAAGACCCTCAGGAGTTCCTGATGGAAAGGAAATGGTTTCTGGTGTGTTTAGCTGGGGTGTGTCTATCCCTATATAAACTGCCCCTGGACACAATAAAGGGGGCATTCTTGGGCATTCTGACATCAAGGATGACCTGTGTCTCTGTCTCTGTGAGTCTTTGTGTGTCTCAATCTCCAGCCCCTTGCCCGGTTCACGGACTGTATGGGGGCACATAGAGTGCAGATGGGTGTTGTGTGCCGCAGTTCTTTATTAATATTTCTAAATCTCCATACCCCTACCTTGGTAAGAGGTATATTTGTCAAGGTCAGTCCCCCACACCGGTGATACCAGAGATAAAGATGTGGGAGAAATAAGGGGTACTAGTGATATTTCTCTCAGAGCAATTAATGAGTTGCAAGGGAAGAGAGTATAATAGTATGATGGATGAGACCATGAATGATGGTTGTGATTTTGTCCTGGGAGAGGCACACAAATAGCATTCTCTAAAGTGACCAGATAGCATGTTATTTAGCAGTTCATATGCACAGCCTTAAGTCTGAAACAAGAGATGTAGTGACCATGAGGTCAGAGAGGAAAGACTAGGTTCATCCAAAAGACAATATGTTAAGAAGGAATGAATCTTTGATGAATGTTGGTTTATAATTTCTATTTTGCTGAGTTGTTTGCAGAGTGTTGTGTTTGTCTTTATTTTGGTCTTGTTTCCTTGGTGCCTGCAAAAGAGGTCATACATTTTGCTGTTGATATACTCTTCCTATCTGGTGTGGCACAGGCCTTTATTGTGGAAGTTGAAACATCTCTACTGTTTAGAAAGATGACAAGGAGAATTAGAAAAGCCCAGATTTGTCCCATGGTATTGATATGGAAAACACCTGTAAGTTTTCCGTCATTTTTGCTGTAATATTCCCTTTGGTCATAAAGAAAACAGAAATGGGGGTAAATCTTGGTGATGAAGCGATGGATGGGGGGGTTATAAGGAAAGGATCAGTCTTTAACAGCCTGATATAGAGCAATTTCCTGAGACTATTAAGATGGGCTATTGGGTAGAGGTAGGGGTCCATTGAACATTAAACATCTATATGGAAGAGTTTTCATTAACAGGTGTAGATAGGAAGAAATAGAGGAGAGAGAAAGATCAGATAGAAAATATTTTTTAGAGTATTTGTTGTGCAGTCTTCGAATGATAATAGATGTAATTCGTAGATCTGAGAGTTCTCCCTTAGACAGCTAACGTTGGTGACCAGGCTTCATGTGTCTTTTCCACACTTTACACTGGACTCCATGACTACCCTGACACTGGTAATAGGTGCCACAGTTCCGGCCAGTCAAGAATGTGACAGTAATTGTGTTCCTCCCCTCTTTTACATTTATTAATAACAAACCTCTAGTCTAATTTATTCCACTTTGGAATATAGCACATGAGCCATAAAGTAAGATAAGCAGCTCTTATCTGTTTTATGACCTTCAGAAATTTTATCCTTATAACCTTGCTATTGCCAGAGAATAGCTGATTGTGTGTGTACATGAACTGGAAACTTTACAGAAATACATAACAATAAAAAGAATTACAAAAAGCACTGAGTAAGAAATTCATTCACCCTCAGACATGAGTCCTTCACTGGCTGTTGCTTCCACCCTGAATCCTGAGAGGGCTTTTGGACTGGACCCCAAAGGCTCTCTTTATAGCCCCTGTTACAAATTTTAAATTAACCCTTTTGTTAAATATTTTACAAACTTTTAATCATAACCAATTTTTTAAAAAAATATTTATGTAGAGAACATTTGTATAATAGTATTACAAATCGTAAGATATGAGTTTTAGAGAATTAAACTAAAATGAAAAAGGGCATGAAATTAGAAGCAATAATCTTCATCGGTAATAGTCGATCTTTTTGTCCTGTTTTGCTCTCCTTTTTCTATCACAGATTCAGGAGGATCATCTGGCACCTGACAGATTTTGGAGGAAATCTTTAAATAAGCACATTTTGTTATAGAAGGTGTAGATCTATAAACCAACGCCTGAGCCATATTTTCACTGAACAGGAGCACCGTAAAATAATAAGTTAATACTATCCTTACCTAAAAGATGCCTGAATCCCTGTAGAATTGAATTTAGTAAGCTAAGATCAATGAAGGTTTTAGACATAGGAAAATTTATGAGGCCAAACTGTAAATGATAGTTCAGGAGCAAGTGGAGAGAAACATCATCCAAGTAGTTTGTTAGTACCTATTCTTCTCCTCTCCCCCCGCCCCCCGCCCCGCCTCGGACAGGTTCTAGCTCCCAAATCTGCAACACAGTTAAAGATTCATCAATAATAATTTTAAAAGGCAAAACATTTATACAGTCATGGGGAAGGAGGATGAACGAGAAAAAAATAAAACAGGAGTTCCAGTAGAGATAGGGAGAAAGCTTGGATGTAGAAACCTTGTATATCTTTATTGCCCTGATCAGTCCCAGTGTTTGTTGTAAAAGTCCAAATAATGTTGGGATCTAAGATACCAGTAGGTGGGAAATTAGAATGGTTATCTAAGGGATTCTGAGGACAGATTATTACAAAATAAGTACATTTGGGGTCCTTCAGGTTTGGTGCCAGGTCAAGAGCCTAAAGGTATTATAAGAGGCATTCCAGGAGGGATTGACAAGGTATATATGTCACTTTTCCCATGGATAAGAGGTGAAGTGGAGAAGGAACATGGCAGCTTTAGTTAAAGGCAATCCCAGAACTCGGTGAGGACTTGAACAAGGCTCAGATGCTTAGTGGATTGTCAGTAATCTCAACAGGTGACGGGATGAACAGCCTGAGGGGACTCACTGCCTGGTGACTTTTTTGAATGAGGTCTAAAAGCCCACCAAAGACAATAAAAACCAGAACTCAGGAATGAGATCTCATTCATAGAAAAGGGACAGGAAGGAGTCACATAATATCACTAAAGTCATGAGGGTACAGAGAAGCTGTGGGATTACAGACAGCTTTAAGAGGGAACAATAAAATGATAGTGGGAGGAAAGGGTCATATTAGCCCAGCCAGGTCTAAGAAAGCTGCGTGACTGCAGCTCTGAGGGTGGGGAAATGGGTTCAGTGAAGAGGTCCAGCCATAACCTTAAAGAACACGGCTAGAGATACTTCCCAACTCCAAGAGTAACAAGAGGTTGCCAGACAGTCCCTTCCTCTAACTCAGAGATCTTTGCACAGACCAAAAGGGAAACCGACTTCATTATTGCTGGTTGTTGATATGCCAACCCACCAGTGAGCTAAAAGGTGAGTCAGCTGCTGGTGGACTACAAATGAGGGATAGGGTTTCTAAAGGAAAGCATAGACAACAGCGAAACCTATCCAAGTCAATGTACTAATATAAGAATTTTTCTGCACAGAGAATTCTGTCATTCAGGGGCAGAATAACAATTTTTTGATTCCAATCTACAGCTTGGTATGTGACAAGGAAATTCTAACAGCATAAGTTATTGAACTTCTAAATTTCAGCCAAATTTTATAATTTGAGAAGCTATAAAATAAGGTAACGCAGGTTATTGTATATAATATAATAAGAGCATCATTTGTCTATCCAGAGAGGAAACTGATGCACAATTCCAATTTGAAGAATATTTTAGCAGAATGGGCATCTAGGAGGAGGAAGAACATTGTATGGAAACAATGTATAGTAGGTAGATCTAAATATAACAGCTTCTAGAAAAAAACTGCTTCCCTTTAAAACCTGAAGTATATATAATTCGTGATCCTTGAGAAGCTAAATAAGAAGGTGAACCTGAAGAAAATCATATAGTTATCCTTTTGGATATTGGAAGTAGACAAGATTGCCAGGCAAACTTGGGTGCACGGGGGGTGGGGTGTAGAAGTAAGGGGAGATGGTTAGAGAGAAGGGAGAAGGGGAGGATGGGGGATAGTTTGGGGGAATGGGATGGGGGGAGGGAGGAAGGATGAATATGGGAGCAGGGAAGTATATATCTCAACTAAGGGAGCCATTTTAGGATTTGCAAGAGACTTGATTCTAGAGTGGTTCCCAGGTCCAAGGAGAGGTTCCCAGATTGTTACCTGGGCAGCAGAGGAGTGGGTGCCTGAACTGGCCTTGGCCCATGACCATATTGATGAATATTTTGCGTATCACCATAGAACCTTCATCTGGCGATGGATGGGGATAGAGACAGAGACCCACATTGGAACACAGGACTTAACGCCCTAGGTACAAATGAGAAGTAGAAGGAGGGAGAATGTGAGCAAGGAAGTCAGGATCAGAGGGAACCTTCATCCGACGATAGATGGAGATAGAGACAGAGACCCACACTGGAGCACTGGACTGAGCCCTCAAGGTCCAAATGAGGAGCAGAAGGAGGAAGAACATGAGCAAGGAAGTCAGGACCGCAAGGGGGGCAATCACCCACTGATACAACGGGTCTGATCTAATGAGAGCTCACCAAGTCCCCTGGACTGGAACTGAACGAGCATGTGATCAAACCGGATTCTCTGAATGTGGCTGACATGGGGGGCTGTCTGGGAAGCCATTGATAATGGCACTGGGACTGCTTTCGTCTGCATGTACTGGCTTTTTGGGATCCTGGTCTGTTTGGATGCTCACCTTCCTAGACCTGGAGAGAGGAGGGAGGAACTTGAACTTCCCACAGGGCAGAAAACCCTGACTGCTCTTAGGACTGGAGAGGGAGGAGGAGAGGGAGTGAGGGGAGTGGGAGGGTATTGGGAGGAGGGGAGGAAGTGGAAATTTTTATAAATTAATAATAATAAAAAAAGGAAAAAAATAAAACCTGAAGTAAATGTCAAACCTCAGCTGTAGCCAACAATTCTCTAATTAGACTTAATAGTCACTCAATAAAAGAGTAAACAAGCCTGGAGCTGGAAACCCAGTTCAGTACTCAGTGCTAATGAGGTGATGGCTGTTGGAAGAGAACCTACAACTACTAACTTCCTGTACCAGCATAGTCCCTAACAACAAACATTTGTCCTTATACCCACAGACAAATGCAGTCTTCACCTTCATTGAAGAATCTTCTCTTTGAAACAAATAGAGACAGATACAGAAAGCCACAACCAATCAAAATACAGAGTTGTAGAGTCCCAGTGAATGCATCTATAAACATTCCCACATTCAAGGGTCAGATACCATTGCAGAGCAGAGAACAAGAGAAACAAGAGCTGTAGAAGGACAATATCAATAGACATGCCTAAAATGAGAGTGAAGAGCCCATGAGACCCTGAACATAGAAATAGGCACCCGAGGACCTGAGAGTCAGAGATGTGATCCTTCCTGGAGAAAAGCATAACTTTTTGTCATTCTGTATCAAATGGCCAGTCCTTAAAACTTAATACAAGTATCATTGTGGCAACCCAACAGAAAGACACACACACCACACACATACACACACAAATTCACACACAATAAATAATATTTTTGCATATATAAAGACACACAACAATTAATATTCCGGAATATAGCTTAATATTATATATGCATATATCTGTGAATATATATAGTTTGTGTATTACTGTATATTATTTGTTGTGTATGTGTGTATTTATATACACATGTGAAAGAAATTTATATAAAAAGGTGTTGTGAGTTTTGAAGAGGGAAGGGAGGGTTGCATGGAAGAGTTCAGAGGAAGAAAAGGAAGAGAAAAATGTTGTCGTTCTATTATAATATCAAAAAGGGAAATAATTTAAAAACTGAAAATAATCAACTACAAGAAACAAAATGTGGGCTTAAAAAAACGGTTCAGTGGATAAAGGGACCTGAGAACAGACAACATCTTGGGAGAGCAGCAACCTTAGAAAAAATAGATGTTCACAAAGAGAGGGGTGAAAAGGGGGAGGGCAGATAAATTGATTCAGAGAGCAGTCTTTAGAGCATTCTCTTTTCCAAGTTCTCTAGGAATCTCTGGACCATCCCCAAGAAAACAGGACAGTTTTTGACCTGGATAAGTTTCCAGATGTTGAGAATGAATGAGAAAAGTTTCCCACCACAAGATCTAGATTTATAGACTGTCTAGAAATGTGTCTAAATTCCCCCAAAGACAAAATTTTACTTCTCCATAAGTTTAAGGAGACAAGTCTAGCAATCACACCCAGGACTCCTCTCACCAGATTTTTATTGCTGATGAAAACGGGTCTTGTGTTTCACTTTGAGGGGCCTAAGCCAATTTTACATTCTAAGATGGTTGACCAGCTCAAGACATTGCACTTGATGAGTACAGTGGCAGTACAGAGAACAGGATGCACACTTGAGTACATTTTTTCTTCGAAAAATGTTGACTTTAGAGAGTATTTTGTTAGATAGTGCCTTTACAAATTTCTGTATTGGTGGAACTCTCTTTTCCTTATTTAACCTTAAAAACGACAGTATTCTCATTCACATTTGCCATACAACAGATATGGCAAAGAACATGTAGGGACCAAATACCATAATGACAGCTTCTGTTTTGATGTCCATGATCTAACTATCTTCAAGAATATGTGAACACCTGAAATAGGGCAGACTAAGAAGACTGTATTTATTGTTTTGTGAATATATATGCAGAAATAGATATTGTATATTATTTTATTATTGTATATATTATTGCATAATATATATGTATATACAATAACTAAAAAAGGGGTGTCACTGTGATAGAAAGACATGCAAGCAGTTGGGGGTAGGAAGTCTGGGTGGGTGCCTGGAAGGAGAGAAAGCTATTTAATTCTATTTCAATTAAAAATTAAAAGACAACAAAAAAGAGAGGGATATCATAAATTGAAAGCTTCCAGATCCCAGAATTCTGCTTCCCAGAATCTCAGAATGAGACTGTGTATCTGAGAACCATTTCCTCCCATTTTATAATCCTCTCCATGGCTGGGATTAAGGACCTGCACCACCATCATTAAAGGTATGTACCCTCCAGTTTCTATGGCAGCAAGTGTGGCTACTAGGATTAAAGGTGTGTGTCATTGTGGCTACTGAGATTAAAGCTATATGTTACCATAATCTGGTCTGTAAGGCTGACCAGTGGGACTGTTTTAGTCTCAGATCTTCTGGCAGTCTTTATTTATTAAAATACAACTGAAAACCACTACAATTGAGTAGAAAATAAGACATATTAGAAGTCTTGACTTTAAATGGAATATCTGTATCACAACCGTTTTTATCATGGGACCAATATGAAGGAAGAGGTCAGAAAACGTGTAAGATCCAGAAAGGATGCCTGTAAGAGGTTGTGATGCCTGCACAAAGAAAAGGAGACAAAAGACCAGGATGAATGCCGGAAGAACACATTAAGTCCCACCGGTACCTCAGAATGATGGAGATTAAAAGTCAGTGGCTTTTGGCAGGCGAAGAGTCAGATGTCTTTAGGTATACTTCCCTTGAGAGGCTTTTCATGATCCAGTGGATGGTCCTACACACATGTGAATACAGGCAGTACTGGATGATATCAGGGTGCTCTAAATATAAGTACATGACATTGGGAAAAAAGGGTGATACTGGGAGGTTAGGAAGGAACTGGTGGGTGGGGAGATATTGATAGTATGATTTGATCAAAATAAAATGGATGCAAGTAAAAAAGGTAACTTCTGAATGATATAAAAATCAAGAATCTAAAAAGTAATGAAATAATGGAAAGTTTTGATTATAAAATGAATAATACATAGAACAATATGCCATGAGTGTATATGTATATATATATTTCCCCAAAATGTATGTTATTATTATATATCTTAAAATGATGACTTCAATTTTAGATATAGAAATAGTGAAAAGATAAACTGAGGAAAAAAGAAGAAACTCGTCAGTAGTAATTTAAGATGGCAAACAAGGTCAGGTGAGGTTCAAGACATATGATATGATGCCTCAAATTGTTTGGAGTGTCACCAAGTTCTGTTGTTAGGAGCCTTTTTCAGTCCCCTAAAGATTTGGAATGTGCAGTTCTTGTAGCAATGGCATCTTGTCATGTGTAGAGTGTGTTTTGAGAATTAGCTTATGATTTGTTACAAGTGTACAGTAGATCTTGGGCATTTCACTATAAAGTACGAAGTTGCCATATTCTTGAACTTCCCATGATAAAATAAAGGTGTTTTCTAATCCAGAAACCCACAAATTTTAGTGTGCAAAACAGCATTCCATTACCAAATGAAATCTTTATATACAATATATGCTTGATAGGAATTTAAAGTCACAGTTATATTAATTGCTCTAAAAAAGCCATGGTTCACAATCATGGAACACTGCTTTCTGTCTCCCAGTCTGAACAAATGACACTAAGGAACATTTGTTCCCTAATACAATCTAATATGATAAAGGAATTTCTATCCTATTATAAATACAGTCTTAGATGATATGAACACCTCCAACATTATAGCTATTCTCAGGGAGTGAAAAGCCCATGGACAAATCATTCTCTTTTTAGCAACTAAAATGGTGGATAAAATGAGCAGTTAGTCATAGGGCTAGAGCTAATGGACATCCTCCACCTTGATAATGCTTAGTAGGTACTCAGAAATGCAAAAACTCCTAAGATCGGACGATGATTGACTTATCAGTATGATACCATATGCCTGGGACTGCAAAAGCCATCAAGGCATAGGCACTAATGTACATGTTTTTCTCTGCTAAGCATGAAGGAAGGATGGCCAGAAGGTGGGATGGTGCAATAATCAATCTTAGTAGGACCTAGGAGACACAGTCAAATCTTATTTTTCAGCCTAATTAAGTTGATACTTCTTACACATTTCTTCGTGCTCATTTTTCCTATGGCATTACCCTTACTTACCACTTTATTTTGGATGCATTTAGCATGTTTTA
Organism: Myodes glareolus; assembly: GCF_982192425.1. Lineage (NCBI taxonomy): Eukaryota > Metazoa > Chordata > Mammalia > Rodentia > Cricetidae > Myodes > Myodes glareolus. The sequence goes on along the minus strand of NC_142031.1, from coordinate 41,364,927 downwards.
TTTCATTGGGATACTGTTGGAGAAAACATCATTTTAGGAGAAATGTGTGTGCTGTATATCATTTTTATGATTTAAATATGATTTTGAGTTGATGTTGGAAGTCAGGGATCATTTGAGCTAATTTGAATGAATTACATTTAATTTTCATGTGAAAAGTGTACAGGTTTTAGAAAGATTGAAATAGCTTAATTTGAGTATAGTGTCTACTACTATCTGTGGTTTATTGTGAGTTTTGACTGTTCGGTTGTTTGTAAAAGAAATATAAGAGTCTTAGATGGAAATTTTTGACATGTTTGTAATTCACATTCAGGATTTTCTGCCTTTTACCATGTGACGAAACCATGAGTTACTGTTTGGTGTCAGGAAAAATTGAGATTAAACAAAGTACTCTTTATGATTGTACTTTGGTACAATTGATAGTCCCACCTATAGTAAACAAATAAAGATAATAACTCCCTTTCTCCCAGAATCTTTCAGTAAGCAACAATTCATTATTTAAGACTAACCTAATAACTCATTCCCCCATTAAGTCCAGTCAGAGATGCATTTATTTCTTTTCTTCTTGAGGCTATGTGTTGAGTCATATCCATCCATGACAATGTACTTTTCTTTTTTTCAGGTTATTATCATTATTATTATTATTATTATTATTATTATTATTATTATTAAAAATTTTCACCTCCTCCCATTTCCCTCTTCATCCCTCTTCAGTCCAAAGAGCAGTCAGGGTTCCCTACCCAGTGGGACGTCCAAGGTCCCCCCCACCCATCCAATTCTAGGAAGGTGAGCATCCAAACAGACTAGGTTCTCCCAAAGCCAGTACATGCAGTAGAATCAAAACCTAGTGCCATTGTCCTTGGCTTCTCAGTCAACCCTCCTTGTCAGCCACGTTCAGAGAGTCCGGTTTGATCACATGCTCCATCACTCCCAGTCCAGCTGGCTTTGGTGAGTTCCCATTAGATCATCCCCACCATCACAGTGGGTGGGCACACCCCTCGCGGTCCTGACTTCCTTGCTCTTTCTGCTCCTCATAAGGACCTTGTGAGTTCCCAAGACAATGTACTTTTCAGTGTAGTTTAACATTATTGTGTCTGACACAAGAAAAGAGTTCTTTCACATGCTAAGGGAATTTATCAAGAGTATCAGACAACTAAAGGAGAAGAGAAAAAAGAATCCTTTGTGTGTTTACCGTCAAGTCTTCCAAACTCTACTTGCATATTTAAGCCTTGCTTACACCTTGGAGACACCAGATAGCCCTTTACAATATAATTTACATTCACAGAAGCTTTACATTTGCAGAAATTAATGAAAGAATTATGTAGAGAGTCCTCCAGATACCTTTCTATCTTAATATCTTACAAGTGTGAGTATATTTGTTGCTATCAAATTAAAACTATTTACAAATTAAAACAAAGGGCATATGTTATTCACACTACCTTATTCTTTTAAAATAGTTATAGCAGGTTCTGCTGCTTGCCTACTTACCAACAGTAAGTATTGTTTTAAAACCTGTACCAAGTGTCAAATCATGAACAATTTGAATAAAATATTAAGCAAAATTAAATTAAAACTCAACATATAAAATCAATAACTATGAAGCCATGCGTGTATAAATAAAATGCTGCCTAAATCAATGAAAAGAGGGGCAGATGTCTCATTTAGAAGGATTCTTGTATCTTCCCTGTCCTCAGAAAGAGAAACATAAACTCCCACTTCCTCATCCTGCCCATGAGCATAGCCTGGAAAGAGAGAAAAGGAGAGACTGCAGAGTGGAGGAATCAGACAAACACTACCACAGCCCAGGTAAGCTGGGTAAAAGTCAACAGTTGTAAGTCATGCTGAAGTCTGTGGAATTGTCATAACCACTTGAGCCTTAGGAGACTAAATAACACATGACATCCCAGGGCATATAGGGATTTTTCTTAAATGAATAAGGCAGTATGAATTACATAGGCCCTATTATATTTTTAAATGTGTATATTAATTATAGACCAAATTTTCTCCATAATTTCTTCATTGCCTCTTTTACATCTTTATTCCTTAAACTGTAGATGATGGGATTCAGCATAGGTATCACAATGGTGTAAAATATTGACACTACCATGTCATGGTTTGACGCATAGCTGGAACTTGGTCTCATGTAACTAAAGAGGATTGTACCATGGTAAATAGACACTCCAGTGAGGTGGGAGCCACATGTGGAGAACACTTTTCTTCTACTCTCCGCAGAGTGCATGTTCAGAATGGCAAAGAGAATGAATCCATAGGAGATCAGAACAATCAGGATGGTAGTGATCTCAATCAAGCCCACCAAGTATAAGAGTAGAAGCTCATTGGTGCGTGTGTCGGAACAAGAAAGAGCAAGCAATGGTGGAATATCACAGAAGACGTGCCTGATTTCATTAGATCTGCAGAAGGACAGACTGAAAGTAGCCACTGTGTGTATAGTACCATGCAGAACTCCGCCAGAATAGGAAGCTATAATGAGTGTCACATAGACTCTGGGTGACATGTTCACTGCATACAGAAGTGGGTTGTAGATGGCTGCATAGCGGTCATAAGCCATTGCTGCCAACAGAAAGCATTCTGTGGTCCCTAACGTAACAAAGAGAAGCATCTGTGTTGCACAGCCAAGGAATGAGATGGATTTATCTTCTTCCAGGAAGTTGACCAACATTTTGGGGGTAACAACTGTAGAATAGCAGGCATCCAAGAAAGACAAAACACAGAGGAAATAGTACATGGGATTGTGTAATCGAGAATCCCCAATGACTAAAACCACCAGTCCAAAGTTTCCTATCAAAGTGAAAAGATAGATAGCAAGAAACAGTAAAAATAGGAAGACCTGCAGTTCAACGTCATCTGTGAAGCCCAAGAGTATAAACATGGTAGCTTCTGTCACATTCTGCAAGGGATTCTTGTGGACATCCATGGGTGATGCCAATCATTCCATTTTGATTTTGAGTTATATATTTCACATGAAAAGTACCATATAAGAGTTTCCACATTATGTCTATGTTTGGTCCTTAAGGCATAGTGACCTCATTGGTAATAATGAGGTGAGCGATGATGAGTAACTTTAGGAAAGCAGACAGATGTCACTATATGAAGTAAAAGAAAATGATAATTATACTTACTTGTCAAATAAATTTATAAAGTTAAAAATGTAGCAGTTAAAGTATTTTTATGTAAATAATTTTATATCACTCTGTTCAAATTATCGTTTTTAAATTTCCATTCTTATGTATTTTTCTCTTATAATACTGTGTATATGTATGTATGTATGTATGCATTTCAATATCTTGACATGAAATAGAATTGTATCACACTCTCACCCATTCTTCCTGCCCCTCACAGGTATCCTACCTCTGAATTTCTCCAATGTTTTCCAACCAACACTCTAAACTTGAAAGTCTATTTTTGCTTTATTATTGTTCTTATAAATATAAATATTTATGCAGAAATATATAAACACAACCTCTGAGACCATTTTTGTTTTTTGTATATATACACTTTCAGAAAAGGTCATTTTGCATTGGATCTCCTATGAGAGGCTCCTATCTGGGAGAGGCTAATTCTCCTCCCAAGGAGGGATTCCAAGAAAATTTTGTCTCTTCCATTTGTGACCATTGATATTACAATTAGTCGGGTCCTGTTTGAGCAGATAATTTGATTTTCAAAGATTCATGACAAAATGAGTAAATTCAAACTATTATAATGGAAACCACACCCATGTAGTAGTCCTTGTTATGCTATAAGGACATCAAATATTATTTGTCAATATTTTAGATTTTTGAACTTGAGATTCCACACTTTTATCACAGGTAAATTTTAAAGTGAAATATCATAATTAAATTTAAAGAAAAAATCATTTAAAAAATTTTTTTCTCTCTACTTAAAATCTCAAGAAAATACAACTCATTGAACATATTAAACATTCATGTAATTTCTTCCCAGTAGTTTTGGTTTAGGATTTTTTTTTCTGTCGTGGACTAAGAGTTTATAAAATATTAAAAACAGGTACACAAGGGGACAGGAATGATTCAGTCATGTAAATATATACATTTACAATATGCATGTAATATGAAGTGTGGTAAGGCTTGCAAATTAAATTGAACATTCATATCAGTATGAGAAAAAATAGAATTTCTATAACTTTAGAACAAGATGGAATCATGTAAGCACATTGTTTCAGATATATTCAAAGTCTATGTGAATGCTTTGTTCTAGTGTATATATATATATATATATACATACATATATATATTAATTTGGCAAATATGTGAGTAAACAGCAAAGAAATATTTATTCATTACTTACAAGATTATATAGTAAAATATAAAAAGCAATGTGATTTAGTTTGCATAAACACAGATAATTTAAATATTAAGATAGGAATTCAGGGAGATATTTTAATACAAAACATTGTCTCAGAAAGATATTTTAATAAACTAGCCCATAAATTTATCTGATCAATTAACTGCATGAGTATGCAAGGTCTTCAAATTATGGACTTAGAAACATACACTTAAAATAGTCCTCTTTTCTCCCTTTTTAAAAATTTCTCAAGATTGGTAAAGAAATTTTTTCAATAATGTTTACTGAATAGGAAAGGTGCAAAAAAGAAGTCATCACATTAAAAGAAATATAGTGAAAATGCTTAATAACACAAGTGAGATTCAAAAATTATTAATAGTTTACTGAATAAACATAACAAAATACAGGTTAATTGCTATGCACTATAGGAATGTCACCTATTCAATAATTCTATAAATTTGTTTCTCCTCTACGGTCTGAGATAAAGCAATTTTAAAGGACTAAGTATTGCATTCAGAGTCTAATCCCTGATGTTAGAGTCTCTTAGACAGGCTCCACTGATAGTGTGTATTTCAAAAATGCTAATTAATAATCTCACTTGACTGATTTTACCACATGAACACAGACAATTGTAGAAGAAACAATTTTGGACCCATCATAATATATTTTCCAGAATAAATAATTTGCAGTATACATAACTATAAAATATAAATTCTAAATTTTCTTTATATAACATATTACAAAATGCTAAGGGAATATAGAAGCAAGGCATTAAAAACATATATAGCATATCTTATTTTGAAATTAAATACAATGACTCTCTAAATTACTGTATAAGAAGATTCGTCTATCTGTCATGGTTTTTGGACTGGGATTATGTCAGTAAAATAATATGTATTTCCTTAAGTTATTGTAACATTTTGACCAAATATTTTAGTAAATATTGTTTTGATATTGACTGAAAAAACAAGTGTATGGTATCTGAATTGATGTAACTTTTATTTCCAATCAGATTTTATTGGAGCATTAAATGAGAAATAGTCAGAAATTTAGACATAACAGGAAAAATGCCAAAGCTTGCTAGTTTTTCCCAAGATTAAAGTTTAAAAATGTATTTCTCTTAAGCTATACTTAAAGGCAGTAGAAATTTTATACTATACAGTTGCAAATAATTTAGAGTTTAATTTAGAAGAAAAAAAATATGTATAAGGCATTTTAACTACAATATCCTCAAACAAATAAAATTTAAAAATAAATTTCTCAATTCTCATGATCAAATCCATGTTAATAATATTGGAAATACTAAAACCAAGATGAAAATCATAGCAAAAAGTATCTACAAGATCTGGAGCTACTGTAATTGGTTATAAATGATGTGTTTATTTCTCTTATTTGATCTACACAACAACTTAAGAAAATATATAGTCTAATATCATCTTATACAAAAGAAAACTGAGGATCAACTATGTGTAAAATATAGTCTTGTCAGATGATTATCAATTAGACAAGGCAGAATTCAATATTTCAATTCTTTGCCAGTACAATGCATGCTTTCTTCATGACCATGCTATGTCTTCATTGTCTACTGTTATAACTAGAAATATCAAATCATAAAAATAAAAGAAGATAACATCTCTCTTTGGCTTATATGAAAGAAATTACATTTAAACAAACTATGCAATTTGAAAATAAACACTTGAAATTATATCTAAATATATGGCCAGTTAAAATGTGTATAAAATAATAGTAACAATGTCAGAAATTGAAATTAAAGAAAACTGAATCAGAAATCAAAAAAAATTATACACATAATCTCATTGGAAGCTAATATTATATTCTAGTTGTTTTCTTTCATAAAAAACATGTAACTTGTAAAGTATAGCAAAATATGTGAGTAATACTTCGTGTTTTCCCCTTTCTTTTCTCAGAAGTCATTGATTCAATTTGCAATACAACTCTGTTTGATATGGGCTTCCATATCAATTTTAAGTTCAGACTTGTCCTATAACTTGAAATCTATTTTAACACTTAAAAAAACTTGACATAAAGAAAAACCCTTGCTTACCTACAAAAATGAGCTGCTACATCAAATAGGAAATGCTCTGGTTGCAGTGCATATAGATGATTAAGCCATCTTGTCATTCACTTTAAAGGCTATGCTGATGCCCCTGGGATTATTCGTGTTCTTCACTGGGACAGAAACTTACTTTTTTTTTTTCAACCCTAAACAAGTGAATGATCCTAGAAAAACAGATTAAGTCCTGAAATTGATCATAAGGAGGCATTTTGGTGTTGATGCCCTGAGGTTTTTCAACCTGTTTATTATCGTATATAGAAGGACTGTGATTTTCTTGAGTTAATCTTATATGACGCCATTTGACTAAGGGTGTTTATCAGCTGTAAGAGCTCCCTGATAGATTTTTTTGTGGTCTTACATGCACTTTTATTCTTTAGGTCTCTTCTTTAGCTATCATTTTTTAACCTGATTTAACAATATCCCAATGGTACCACATATTTTCTCTACATTTTATAAAGTCATATTTTACATTTCTCATATGTTCTCTTTGAGAAACATGTTCACATAAAATTCATATTGCTCTGTTGTGTAGAGCCTGACATCTTTGACAGGCATATAACAAATTACTTCTTTATAGATAGCCTGGCTATGAAAACAACTTCCAAAGAATCATCATTATTTTCATCTTCTATCACTTAAATTAAACTGAAAGTTCCACGTAAGCTATTAATGCATATTCATGTGACTAATTCACACATCTCTTCCTCAGTTCCTTTCACATTCCTCAGATCATTTTCTGTCTGGGTTCCATCCTCCATATTGTAAATTTAATGGAGATTAGAAACCCTTTGAAGTAACTGGGTTGCTTTGTACACTCTTCTTCCTCTTCATCTTTCTTCTTTTACTCTTCCTCTTCCTCCTTATTCTACTTTAGACTTTCATCTTACTGGTCATTTGAGCTGAGTAATATAAATTCCACATTTGCTGAAATAGTTAATGTTCTGTTAATAATGTAATGTTGCTGTGAAGAGACACTATGATGATAATGGCTCTCCTAATTCCAAGAAGCCATCTCCTTTTCCTTCTTGAGCAGCGCCTCTCACAGATGGCAAGGCATCTAAATATTTTAGCCTATAGAAGCTACTCCTGTTCAAACCTCCTCATTAACTAAAATAATTATTCTTCACATTGAATTAAGTTTCTAAAATAGTTATCAAATGTATTTAATTATATTTTCTGTAGATAATGGCTTATTAATACCATCAATAATTCATAAAGGAAAATGATGGTTTTGAAAGCTTCACCTCTGTGTATTAAGGTGAGGGCTGACAACCATCTATAATGAGATCTGGTGCCCTCTTGAGGAATAGACCTGGTCAGTCATCCTCAAAAACTTAGGCCATGAAACTCACTAAGAAACAGTTCAATGGAATCACCATATATGGACTACCCAGGAATGCTTTAAAATTGCCATGGCATAAATTTCATTTAAATTTCATTAAAGTGATTAATTACCCATGTCAAAGTATTGAAGGAAGGAAGTCTAGAGGTAAGAAAGTTAAATTTGATGTTCCTAGCATTTTAAAGAACTTTTTGGTTTTGAATACAGTGTTTAACCTGTTATGTCTCTGTTTCAAGAGTTAAAACAATGCTAGAATATCTCTTGGATTGCTTTGGCCGTTACATAAATTAACATACAACAAATGTTTGTAAACATTTTCTTGTTCTTATTAAGCTGCAGTGTTACTTTATTGTCAATAATTATTATTTACTCAATAAATATTTTCTCCACCATCTACATACTCCAAGAAATGAGATTACCACAAGAACACAATTCTGAGACATGCTGATGCATTAGTGATATATGCATATCTACCCTTTAACCCAATATAATGATAATATTCAGACTCCCTCTTTTTGGCTTCTGGCTTATTAAAATAATATCTGATGTAGCTGTGCATTCTTGTAGCTTATTTAGGCATCAATCTTAGTGAAATTTTATATAGTTTTACTTACCAGGTAATTTTATTTTATTTTTTTTATTTTTTTTATTTTTTTTTATTTGTCAAGTGTGTTTATTCACTATGTTGAGAAAGACAGATATATAAAGACTCACACACAACAAGAACCACACAGAGATAGATAGATAGATAGATAGATAGATAGATAGATAGATAGATAGATAGATAGACTGATTGATTAAGAGGCTCCTTTTTGGCTAGAGAACAGATCACTTGCTCAAATCCCAGATAGATAGGCCATTTTTCCGGGCAACAACGTCCATTTTTCTGACTGTCAGCTTCCCTTAGCCCTGTCGCTCTGTGTTCACAGAACTGATCCACAATTCTCCCCATCATGGCGGCTCTGAACAGGAAGATTCAGAACATAATGCATGGGCACTAAGAGCAAGGCAACTTCACAGAGTCTGACTCCAACCAACTAGCCCAGAAGCCCTGCAATTCTCTGTATCCCAGCCTGGCCTAAACTTATTATGCAACCCAGGGAAGGATGGAAATCATGGCCGTCCTCCTGCCTCAGTTTCCTGAGGGCTAGGATTACTGGTGTGAACCTCTCTCCCTGACATGTTTGTTTTTTGAGAAAATGTATCAATGCACAGAATAGCCTGGAAATTGATTATGTAGCTCAGACTGACCTCATCTTTTCAGTTCTCCTGTTCCTGAGTTCCAGGATTATAGCCTTGTGGAATTATAGAAGGTATTAATGCATATTATATATAACCACATAATAATGAACTATATTTCTAGAGACAGGAGAAAGCATACATGCCTCTAATGGTGACATGATTCAACTTTCATCTATTTATCTATTATAAAAATTAAAACCTGGATTTCCCAGAATTTGAGTCCCTCAGGGAAGGTAAGGAAAGTGGCATTTTGAGTTACAATAAAATAAACAAGACGTAATCACAGAGTACTTCTAAATTAAGAACCCCCCCTTTAATTTTATAATCCTATTCCTCTCTTACAGACGATTTTGGTAACTACGAAAGAAACCCATTTCCTGAATTACCAATGATTGTTTTTCATGGGCACAAGGTCTAAAGAAAACATTAAATTCTGAAGTGTCCATGTTTGAGAGAATACTCCCCAGTGACTTGCAAGACTAAGCATGATGTCAACAGCGAGTGTGAGCAGAGACAGCAAGAGGGCCACCCTCTCCACTAATGGTGGAAAGTGGGGACACCAGATGAACCAACACAGAAAATGGCCCTGGAGATTAAAAGGTGTTCAGCATGGTCATATCCGGTTGCTGTCTGCTGCAATCACAGGAAGAAGATCCTCAGTGAGCAACTGCAACTTAATTCTTGACATGAAGACTGACTTCCATGACGTAGACCTTGTCTTCAGCTCAGGGCCTCATGACCACCGTGTTTTGCAAAGCTCCAATCTTAGCGATGCGATCTACCAAGCACACTGTGTGGAGACGTTGATGATGTTTTACATACAAACACCTCCCCATCGGGTAGTAACTTCTTGAATTTGATTCTGCAGGATTCTTCTAGACTTGCTTTACAGTGAGCTGATGCTCAGTTGTCTCCTGCTTTTTCCAGTGTGTGCTGATCCCTGATCCCCTGTCCCAGGGCACTAAGGGAGATTGTGCATTTCTGCCTGGTCACACGGTGGTAATCAGTCGCATTCGGGACCAGCTTCTTCTGAATGGTTTACACAGATGTAGATCTTGCCTGGCATGAGGGCCATGGCTTTCAAGCCAGCCCCCTATGCTTCCAGGAAGGTAGATATGTGAATCCCAGTAAACACACAGCGGAGGGATATGCTTACAGTGTGGTTATCCTAAGGGTGGTCTGTAGATGTCACAATGCTGTTCCAATCTGCTCAATTAAAAAGAAAAATTAATGATATTTACAAAAGTGTTAGACTTTTCCCCTGCTGACACTAAAAATATTCACACTGCCTTCTGCGATGACTTGAAAGTTAAATAACTTAATTTAAGACTACAGGCACTCAGGCTCGGTCATCATTCTACTTAGCATTTAATAATGCTAACTCCTTAGAGTTGTGCATCTTAACCCTTCTGTCCTTACCTCATGGAAAATAGACTCTTTTTGTTCTATCTATATGGGGAAAGTATGCATGTATATGCCTAAGTGTATCTACAAACTTAAGGAAAACAAAGAAGTTAATTGTGGAACAATTGAAGATCCCATCTAATCTACACTTGCAGATAACCTGAAGATGGTAAGGGCACAAAGGCCACATGAACTTCGAAAGAGTCACTCACTCTACTCGGTATGACCAGAATGGTAATGACAAACCAAACAGCTGCTGTGTGTTCTCACCTGATATATCAGGGTGAATTGACCTGGATTGGAATCGCATTAGAAATCGCCCACAAGCCAATGTGTCTTATGTGATGTGATTTCAGGCATTAAGAGAGTCACAGAATTGCGTTTGGTCTCAAGGATCCCAGGGATACAGCTGCAGCAGTGGAGCAGCTCCCTGGAGACGCACATACTTGTGCCCCAGTGTGTCCAATTCTTTCCCTGAGCACCTCTATTTGGAATGACCCCATGCTTAAGATCTATGGTAAGACATCTGCCAGAAACCCAGGTAGCATGCCCACAGACCTTCTCTTCTATCTCTCTGTTCTCCTAGACCCAATCCCTCGGTCTCATCCCTTCCCCTCTGCCCACATCTCCTGTGGCCCACACAGACCATCCCTTCTTAACATTCTTCCTCCCGCTCATCCCAGGCTCCAACACCAGTAGGCATTCCCTGTGAATACACCAGTTGAGCAGATGAGTAAAACAGGCAATCACAGCCATCACACATCCTGAAAATCCATAGAGGACACAGAAATCAAGGAACAAAACTCTGACACAAAAATTTTATTATATTTATAACGTATCATAGCTCTTTTGCTCTTTAGTTCATACATTTTTCAGAGGTCTTGGGGTGTTACTAATAAATCAATTCTTTTAGTAAATGTTCCTTAAAGTACATGTCATAAGTAAATATTAATAGTTTTATTTTCTAGGATAAATAGTTGAATAGACATAATTTTTCATATCTGATGAATATTCTATTTCCATTTCTTTTCAGGGAACTTTTGAAAAGTTCATACTGGAGACATGCGCTACTATAGACCTCATGGGACAGATCAGCTATGGTCTAGAGGGTCTGGGTCTGGACTAAATCTTAGACTTCAAAGTAACTCTTGAAAGAATTACCCAGATTGCTGTTTTAATAGGACATTTGTACTGAGGACATACCCCAGTATGGTGATGAATGAGGAATTCAAGGATAGAAATATTTTCCTAAATTGATTCTTCCATAAGCAAACATTAAAAGAAAACTGTAGGCAGAACAGTAAGTTAAACGAATCCTTAACAGAGAGGTATCTTTGGAAATACCAATTAGTGTATAAGAGACATATTAGCTCTGTATAAAAAATACAATGTTGGAGAACTAGTCAACATTTTATTTAGGGAAATAGCAAGAAATTAAATATTGTTGCATGAAAAGGGATATTTGTTTTTTAGAGTCTGACAACAAAGACATTCAATCACTGTTATTAAATCTACCTTCTCAATTCTAAACATGTACTTACAAAACGACATCTCTTTAGAAATCTTCTCATGGCCTCTCTTCCATGAGACTACAATAATGGGCAGGGGCATGGGAATCACATTGTTGTTAAATAAGGACTCTCATGTCATGTCATTCTGACTGGGATAAAGTCAAATGTCTAAGATGTTTTCATTTCACTTCCCTAATTGTTAGGGAAATGTCCTGATGCTTCCGTTTCACCTGGGTGATTGCTTCTTAGACTGTGAAAAAAGTTTTAGTTTAATGAGATCCCACTCATCCATATCAATAATTGACCTTGATTCTTGGACAAATGGGGTCCTATTCAGGAGCTCCTTTCCTGTCTATATCATGTAGGGTACTGCCTATGTTTTCTTCTATCAAGTTTAAATCTCACATATATGTTTTAGGTTCATTTGGAGTTAGTTTTTGTGTAATGTTATGGATGCTAGACTAGTTGCCTTCCTCTACCTCTGGTATCCTTTTGCCAAGCGGCATTTGTGGAAGATGCTTTATTTTCTCCAGCTTATACTTTATGGTGTGTTTGTCAAATATTAAGTGGCTGAAATTACCTGTACTAAATTTAGGTCTTTGATTTTGTTCTATTAATGTATATGCCTGTTTTGTGTGTGCTGGTGACATATTGTTCCCTTTTGTTTGTTTTTTTTTCTATATCTTATAGCACGAGTAATGAAAAGCAAAAGACAGATATTAGTGTTAAAAATGAAAATCTGAAAAACAAAGTGTACAACCACTTGCTCTTACCTCTACCTTAGACAGAAATAGGCAATCCTGCCTCCAGAATTACTCAGACTGAGGCTGAGCCTAAGACCTGTCTCCTCCCACCTTATATTCCTTCTAGTCCTGGGCTTAAAGACAGAGACCACTACACCCTAGCATCTATTGGCTAACTAGTGTGGCTGCTGAGATTAAAGGTGTGTGCCACCACTGCCTGGCCTGTATTGCAATTTGATATTAAGGAAAGATTTATTTATTAAAACAAAAATAAAAGATCACTATAATATCTCTGTAATGTAAATTAATATTTGGAAGAGAAATCTCTCTACCAATGTATGGTTTTGCTCAAGAACATTTGAATGCTGGGGTCTTTTGTTGTTTTTGGTGAATTTTGTTTATTTTTTCAAATTTCTGTGAAAAATGAGATGGAAATTTTTATTGTAATTTTACTGAATCTGTAAATATCTTTTAATAGAATGGCTATTTTCAAAATATTAGTTCTAGCTACCTGTGAGAATGGGATAACTTTTCATTTTTTAGTTCCTTTTTTCTTTGTCTTTCATCAGAGAGTTAAGCTTACATTTCATATGTACTTTACTTCCTTGGTTGGGTTTATTCTACATATTTTACTGTTTTTGAGGCTACTGGGGTTGAAATCATGTACATGATCTTATTCTCTGTATGTTTGTTATTAGTCTACAGAAAACTATTGATTTCTTTAAGTTGATTATGTCACCTGTCTTGATTGTGAATTTCTTATACTTTGTTGAATTTTTTCTGTTAAAATTTGTAGAATATGGAATGTATAATATCATGTTATTTACAATTAGAAATATTTTTACTTCCTTTCCTATTTGTATCACTTTTAATTTCTGTGTCTTGCTTTATTTCTCCAGTTAGTTTTCAAGTACAATGTTGACAAAGACCGAGTATATTGGACACTTGTGTCTGTTTTGATGTCAATAGGATTACTTTAAACTTTCCTTAATACAGGATGATATTGGCCACAAAATTCTTGTATATAGCTCTTATTTTGCGAAGATATGATCCCTCTATCTTAACAATCTCTTGTATTTTTATCATGAAAACATGTTAGACTTTGACAAACATATTTTTTCTACATCTCTTTGTGGATTTAAGATGCATTTATGTGGTTTAGACACACATATGGAGACATTTTACATTACAGAAATAGAACAAGTTTTGTGAAGGTGTATGACCTCTTTTCATGTATGGCTGTAATCTGTTTGCATGTTTTTCACTGAGTTTTTGAATGTATTATTTTTTATCATGGATAGTGTACTGTAATTTTGGTATGTCTTCATTTGATTTTTGCATTAGACTCCCGGTATCATAGGAGGAGTGTAGAAATGGTTCTTCTCTTTTTTAATTCCCCTTTGATAGTTTAAAAAGGAACAGTCTTATATCTTTTTTATGACTTGTAGAATCTATGTGCTTGGGAATTTTTAAAATATGAAGTCTTTTGTTGCTGTTTCATTTATAGTGAGTCCGTTTAGATTGATGGGCTTGTTCTCACTGAATTTTGACATTTTTTGTAGGTTTTGAGCTTAAAGATGTGCAGGTTTAAAATGTTACTTTATAAATTATCAGAATTTCTTTGGTGTATGTGTTGGTATGTTTCTGTGTTCATTTCTTATTCTACTAATTTATTTATGCCCTCTCTCTCTTTATTTATTTGAAACAAGATTCTGCAAATTCTTTTTCTCTTCTGCAAGAATCAGGTTTTAGGGTTGTTAAATATGTATTATTTTTTCCATTTAATTTATTCTTTTTTCTTTTCTTTTTTTATTCCTTGACATCAGCTGGGTTTGTGTTTGGTTTGTGTTTGTTTTTCAAATATTTCTGTTTTAAATTAAGTCACTTATTTGTCCTCTTTTAGAGTTTTAATGTGTCCACAGGAAGCTGAAAATTTCATACATAGGACTAATTTCAGTGCATCCAAACAGTCGGGGTTCTTAGCAAAGGGGGCGGGGTAGCAAAGGAGTGAAGAACATGAGTTGGAATATTGCAAGTCAACTGCATTTTCTAAACATAACAGGACAGTTGTACCTGTGACAACTGAAGCTCAGCATGCTAAGACCTGTGCTAGTTTACAGCATAGCAATGATGTGTGAGCACAATGTCTCACACCTAGATGAGGAGCTCTTGGTGATTAACATCCATCCAGTGGGTGGAGAGTCAGTTTACTTTGAGAATCACCCCTCAAAGGTTAACTATATTCATTCCCTCAAAAGCGACTGATTAGCAATAGCTTCTCGGCTATGGGATTCCCCATTCTTAATTTTTGTCTGGCTTGAGATTGCATAGATTAGTGAGTGCAGCAGACCCAGGTGCTGTCATGTCATGTTTGTAACAGTAATGTCTATAATCCCAGAAAATGTATTTTTTTTTCTACAGACATCCAGTGACTCTGGCTCTTCCAATCTTTCTACTATTTTCTGCCATAATCCCTAAGCCTTGAGGAAAGGGAGACTTGAATATTCTCATGTTCTTTCTATACTGACCAGGTGTGTATCTCTTTATTAAGTGCTACTTACTGCCCCAAAAATCTTGTTTTATGGAGGCTGAGAAATTCACTAATGTAAGATTGCTGAAATAAGTAATTAGGAATCGATTTTTGCCATATCCTTTTAGGAGAATAATAGTCATAGGTTCTACCATAGGGTCTGTAACATAGTAAGACATGAGATTTTGACAGCTAACAATCCCAATCATAAGCCTTGTGTTTTGGAGAGGAATTTAAGTCAAATAAAAAGCAGTTGGTTATTCCCACACCATCCATGCAGCTGTTGAATGAGTGGGCATGACCTGTTAGACCAACCATTAATTTATCTCTCAGTATTCACAGCTAGTTAAGTCTGTTAATGACTTTTTGTCCATGGAAGAAAGGAGAGAACCTTTTCTTGCAATGAAATCCATGTTTCCTTACCATGAAGTTCTTGAGAGTAAACAAGAACAGTAGTGGTAACATTTAAGTTTGGAATGAGGTACTTGAGAAGGTGTCTAGTGAACAGAAAGTAGAAATGAATGGTACATGAATAGCTTGGAAAGAGAAATGTAAAGGAGGCAAAAGTGGAAAAGAAGGGCTTAATGATCTCTCTCAGCTCAGTTTCCTTGTTTAAAATAATAATAAAAATAATAATACAGTAATAAACCAAATTTAATCTATGGACGCATGACAGCTTTATTGAACTGCTGGCACCTCCATCTACAGAAAGCATTAGCAGAAACAACATACCTAGGAGGAAAGTAAGAACCAGTTACAGCTGTCATTTTAAAATTAAGCACTTACAACATTTCTGAGTCCTAATAATCCCTCTGCTTATTATTATTTGGATTAGAATAGGCTTTTGTATAATGATAAATTCCTAAGTTTATAAAGATGTACTCAGGTTAGCAAAGATTAACTTAGAGATGTATGTCTCTAAGATTCTAAAACTGCAAAATGTATCACTAATAATAAAAATCCAGAGACAGAAATTGGAGTTCAACCCCAAAATCAGAAAAGCAAGGCAGCCAAGCCACTAAAAAAGTTTTAACTCTACCAAGGCTGGGTGGCTATAGACTGAGCCAGCTAAATTCATCTCTTCTCTTTTAAAGCTCCTGTAGTGCTGAGATTGAAGGCATGACTCCCTACTACTGGGATTGAGGTGAGATACCACCACCTGGATTTGTTTCTGCATTGATCTTGTGTAGCCCAGGGTAACCTTGTACTGACAGAGATACATCTGCCACTGTCTCTAAAATTCTGCGATTAAAGGTGTGTGCCACCATTTCCTGGTCTGTAGTGGCTTTAGTTTTGCCCCTGGTCTTCAGACAGGATTTATTTATTAAAATACAAATAGTATACTACTATAGCAAAATCCTAATCTTATAAAATTTACTAATGTGCTAACTGTTAAAGAGAGTTAGGAGATGCAAATTAATGTTCAATCACCTTTAAGGTATCAATTTTGTTAATGCGTGCAGAACTAAATTTGCAATTATGCTCAGTACAAATTTAATTCATTTATAAGGACAATCTTTGACCTTCTATATATGACTTCAATGTTTCTTCTAAAGCAAGTAGCTAAAAACAAGATTATCACATTTATTTTATTTTTATTTTAAATAAATAAATTCATTCTTTATGTAGTATTTAGCAGTAAATAAAAAGATGCACAACTTGTTAATATAAAGAGAACGTGAGAATACTCAGCATTGAATGAAAGAATTATATCAAAGTCCCATTCCTCAAGGTTCAAGGATTATCACAGAAATACAGCAGAAAGATAGAAAGGGCCAAAATAGTAGATGTCTGTAGAAATAAAGAAATAAATAGATAGATTTATTTTGAAGTTTATTTAAAGTCAGATATATAGTTAACAAAAGCTTACTTTGCCTTCATATAATAATGCTCTAAAAATTTTAGCAAAATAAGAAATTTTATTGTGCCTTTTGCTACAAAAATCATTATATTTTATTCATATATTTTGTTCAACCATTAAAAGTATGATGAATCTCTAATGATTCCATGTGGATTGCCCAATGAATCCTTCATGAGTAAATTAAAACCATCCCAACTCCTAGTACAGGAAAAATGTCTGTTAAAACATATAGAGCTCTTGATTAGTCTTTAGAACACTATTTTCATAATTCATAAAAGGACAAAAATAAATTTTGATTATTACATGATTTCAGGAGTGTAAATTTTATCATGAAAACAATGGGGTCCCTCTGGCCATGGCTCCCTGCTCCTTCTCTGATTCCATAAGATCATTACATTATTATCCTTGATTTAAAGGATTTTTTCTCTATTCCCTTCCATCCTGATGATAACGAACATTTTACAATCTCTCTCCCTACTTTAAATGACCAACAGCCTATGACAAGATATCAATAGAAGATTTTACCACAGGGAAGAGGAAAAGCCTTACTATATTTCAATCTTTTGTACATAAAGCACTTAAACTGGTGCTGATTAGATTTCCTGGGATATTCTTCATTCATTATGTGGATCACATTCTCCTCTTCCAATCAATTCATCAATACTTAAAAATATTTATTTTTCATGACAGAGGAAACTAAGAGAACAAAAATTAACCATGGCTCCAGATAAAATACAACATCAACCATTTTATAATATTTAGGATATACTATTACTCAGCAGTAAATTTGCCAATTTCCTCTTAGTTTAAAACTTCCTAAACAATACACCTCAGTTACTTACAAAGGGTTTTAGGCACTATTGATTGGGTATGCTCTTATTTGCCTTCTGCTACTAAGGACTGGACCCCACTCTTCAAGATGTTTTCTGGAGACTCATGGTTAAATTCTACGAGAAAAATAACACCTGAAACACAGCAGGTTATTAAATAAAGCTACTGCTAAGGCAGTAGCTCATAGTATTAATCCCTTTCTCCCCTATCAATTCCTTTTCAGTCCTTCCTCTTCATGTCCTACTGTGGTAATGATTCAACAAGGCAATGGTATTAAATAAATTTATGTATGCCATAATTCTCCACAACAATCTGTAATTCCTTATTTATAAGACATTATAGACTTAATAATGTAAGGACACATCCTAAGTAATTTATTGGTAAAGGACCTACAGAAATTATTATGCCACTGAATAATATGTAGGATGATTATTAGATATCCCCCAACCACTGAATATTTTAACTGTGCATTGTGCTCAAATAGTTTCTCCATTAGAAACTACAAAAATTAAATCCCACCCAAATGCTAGTGCTATTTCAGAATTATTTCGCTTCCTTCAGGCATCTATATGAACATAACTCAGCAGCTTTTCATAACTTGTATTCGTGTTTGTTCTAATTTGCCAGATCCATTGACATCCAACAATACCCAAGCTGATGTGCTGGCCTAGTCCTCACCCCTAACTCTTCCTTCTAAATCTTCTCAAAATTCTCATGAACTACTTCCTCAAAATTCTCTTTACCTCCCTGAGCAAGCGGGGCAAGTTATCAGGGCTTGTTCCTCTTGTTTGTCTTTTAACCTGTTGCCATCTGCTGGTGCAATTTGTCTTCAGGGATTAAAATCTAACACCATTTGGCAAACAGATATTCAAAGCTCAGAATTGTATCATTTAAAATATCTTCATGTAGGCACTGCTTAGGAGTTCTTCCCAGAGAGATCCTTCATCTGGCGTTGGATGGCGATACAGACGGAGACCCACATTGGAGCACCGGACTGAGCCCCCCAAGATCCAAATGAGGAGCAGAAGGACGAAGAAAATGATGAAGGACTGCGAGGGATGCTATCACCCACTGATACAAGGGGTCGGATCTAATGAGAGTTTACCAAGGCCAGTTGGACTGCGACTGAAAGAGCACGTGATCCAACCAGATTCTCTGAATGTGGCCGGATTCTCTGAATGTGGCTGGCCCGGAGTCTTTCTGAGAAGCCATTGACAATGACACTGGGACTTGTTTCCTCTGCATATACTGGATTTTTGGGATCCAGTCTGTTTGGATACTCACCTTCCTGGACCTGGAGGGAGGGGGGAGGAACTTGAACTTCCCACAGGGCAGGAAACCCTGACTGCCTTTAGGGACAAAGAGGGAGGAGGAGAGGGAGGGGGGGGGAATGGGAGGGTGTTGGGAAGAGGGGCGTAAATGGAAACTTTTATAATTTAATAAAATTACTTTAAAAAAATATCTTCATGTAACAGTCAAGACCTTTTCTAATATGGTGTTGCTTCTTCTCACAGAGGGAAACATTAGATGCCACTAGTCATTCATTATACGTCTTTTCGTTTTTGGGGCTATCACAACAAGTAAAAACTGGTAATGGCCCTGTCTATACCATTAAACACTTCAGATAATTTTGCAGTTTATGGAATCATTCTATGTGAATTTCTTACAATCCACAAGCTCAAACTACTGTGGAACATCACCAAATACTTATATAACAAATACTTCAAAAAACAGAATAAATACATCCATCAAAATCTCCAAATACTATCCTGCTTCTAACTATATTTACTTTAATTTATTTCATATTAAAAAATGTTTCCTTTGCTGCTCAAAAGTATTTTGTCCGGAAGGAGGTATAATCGAAATTATATATTAAATAGAAAGATCTAGAAACTAACCAATAGAAAGAGCCAGATTGTCTGTTAACATCAGGATGTGTCTTTCTAGAAAATAAACACAGTCCCAAATGACTTCCATTAAAATGTATCTGACAAGGACAGCATTCCAAAGACATCTAGAAAAATGAAATGTCTGAAGATAGGAGATGACCTAAGATAAAGAGTATAGGAATGATTTGTGGAGACATCAAAACCCTAACACATGAATCTGACACTTTGGGGAAACAGCAGAGATACAGAAGGATAGATCCAAAAATGATGCTGTGATATCTATTGTCTATATTGCATGTTAATTCTCAGCTATCCAATCCAAATCCAAATACCTTTTCTCAGGAGGGATAAAAGGAATAACAGTAACACAAGAGAGGTTGATGCTCCTTTGCCATGATAAGGATTGTTTTTACCCTTGGGTTTAGTTTTATGGGTAAAAGAATTTGTGATAATATTTGGTCCCAAGAATGGAGGATATTTTGGTTGGACTAATCTAAATGATTTATCCAAATGCTACAACATAGACTTAGTCATATTTAAATACTATTTAGAAAGCTCTCAAAGTGTAAATTACAGTTGTATGGAGATGAAAAGAGGAATGCCTAATTCATTGCTTACTAAAGTTGATATTTTTGTGCTGAGAAAACAAACTTTGGCTTCATTTGGCACATGACAGCATAAATGAACAATCTTCTTCTTTTTTTTAACCAAAGGAAACCCATCAAATACTGGGATCCTAAAAATAAATTTATTTGCCATAGGAGTCACCCAAAAGTAATATGCACAAAAACAGGGGAAAACACAGAATCCTCCGATACATATATTTATAGTGCTTTCCATGATATCGCTGTCCATTTTTTTCTATCACATTGTTTATGCTTACTCATATGCCCGTTTTCAGTGATGACCATTTGGCTCTGAATAACAAACTA
Organism: Myodes glareolus; assembly: GCF_982192425.1. Taxonomy (NCBI): domain Eukaryota; kingdom Metazoa; phylum Chordata; class Mammalia; order Rodentia; family Cricetidae; genus Myodes; species Myodes glareolus. The sequence goes on along the minus strand of NC_142031.1, from coordinate 41,344,248 downwards.
GTGTGTTCTTTTCTGAGGAAGATTATTTTTTTCTAATCCCAGGTTTCCTCGGTTGCTTACAGTTCTTTGTGAATGGTTAAGGCCTCATGGATTTTTTCTGCCCAGTTTAGTGTGTTCGTTGGTTTCATGCTTGCTCAGGTCTCCCGTGAGCAGACATGTTGCTGAAATTAAAGGAAAATCTGCAATCACTAATATATAATTCTGCATAAACACTAACAAACTCTATAAGCATTTGTCTTTATACCAACAGATAAATGTTATGTTCACTCCTAAACTAAACTTCTCTTTAAAACAGAAGGGACTATTATTAAAGAAAACACAATCAAACACACAAAAAAAGTGTTGTGGAGTCCATCCTTAATACATATATCTATAATACAACTCATTTACCTCAGACTCAGAGAACCTTGTTGAAAGGGAGGGGATGATCCAATGGCTGCAAGAGTAAGAGGACCACGGAGTTTCCTGTGAGACTGTCTTCTACAATTATCAGAAGATGATGATGAAGATATTTTTCAAATTTTAAGTTTGAACATTATTTTATCAGATATTATCACTACCAGAATATGTAGGAAATGGAAATCACAAAACAAGGTATTAGATATTCCTTATGAATATCAGGAATCAGCAAGGGAGGCATCAGTACTCTTTAAAACAATAAGGGCTACTGTCATTGTCCTTGGTGCCCACTGTGACTACATTATAAATTCCTAGAAAACATCATATTGAGTGAGGTAACCCAGACCCAGAAATATTCATATCTACTCACTCATAAGTGTTTTTTAGACATAAATCAAAGAAAACCAGCCTACAAATCACAATCCCAGAGGACCTAGACAACAATGAGGACCCTAAGAGAGACATACATGGATCTAATCTACATGGGTAGTGGAAAAAGACAAAATATCCTGAGTAAATTGGGAGCATGGGGACCATGGGAGAGAGTTGAAAGGGTGGGGAGAAAGGTAGGGAAGCAGAGAAAAATGTATAGATTAATAAAAAATAAAAAACAAATAAATTCCTATTGCTGAAGATATCACATATTTAAGTTGTATACTATAGAAAAGTCAACCTCTTATGGACTGAGAAACTCCCTTCAAGGTTGCTAGGTTTATACTGTCAGAAAATATTATGAGGGCCGGTTGGAAAAAAGTGAAATAAGTGGTTAAACAGAGCTGGATACTGTATATAGCAACAGTAATCTGCCAGATAAGATGTGCCCAGTGGTGCAACAGAAATAAGACTCTCATGGAACAAAAACTGTTTTCTGACTGGATGTGAGGCTGGATCAACAGGAAGAAATTTCATGCCTGGTCTTGTAATCTTGTCCAAAACCCCATGGTTGAAGGAGTCATAGGCTTTAGGGTAGAATCTGCTGTCACTAAATGGTTATGATGCCAATTTGTCTCATGATAGCTTATATTTTTACGCATATACCTCCAATGCTCTCAACCTTAATTAAAGAAGACTTTTGTGGTAAATAGCAGTAAATGCACAGATGCTTAACGGCTCAAAGTGTGGAGACTATGAGACTGGGTACTGAACAAGAATAGAACGTATGCAATAAGCCCCCATCACCCAAGCTCAGAAAACATTGAGAAAAAAGAGGCAGAAAGAACAGAAGAACAGAAAAATGAGGTAGAATTCTGACAAATGTTGTCTTTGGAAATGACACTCTTGGACTGACAGTAGTCATAATTACCTTTACCAGATCATGTCAGCCAATGTTCTGACAAGATGGGGTGGTTGATCTTGAGGTCATGTTTTCATGAGGAATTTTTAGCAGCTGATAGCAAACAGAGGAAAGAGAATCAATTCTTTTTATTATTTTTTTGGAGTGACCTCTGGTAGGTTCCCACGTTCTAGTTGGTGAATCCCACATTCATACATATATGGACACAGTAACTAGATTTAAATTGTTAACCAAATAAATAATAAAATCATGACATTAAGAGAGGGCATACTACAAATTATTCATCAACCACAAATGTAAATCATATAAGTATTCTTACTTAGGCTTGAATTGATGCAGATTTAATACTGAATGACTCTTCTTTGAGAAGCCCATAAGTGAGTTCTTAGGTATGTTTCTTCCTGATTACCTCTTTCTCTTAATCCCCATGATTAATATTGTTAATAAAATCTTTTTAAATAAAGTTTAGGTATGTTCAAAATATAAAGACAGACAGAAAGAAACAAAGAAACATAGATAGGAAAGAAAGAAAGGGGGGAGGAATGAAGGAAGGAAGGAAGGAAGAATGGAAGGAAGGAAGGAAGGAAGGAAGGAAGGAAGGAAGGAAGGAAGGAAGGAAAGAAGGAAAGAAGGAAGGGAGGGAGGGAGGGAGGAAGGAAGGAAGGAAGGGAGGGAGGAAGGAAGGAATTTAAAAAAGATGATGACTACATACAGATAATGAGAAAATGGAATATAAAATATAGTTCTTTTCTAGCACAAATATGGCCACAACAAACATTTTCAAAAAAGTAAGAAAGTTATTAGAAATGTATATATTTATCAGAATTAGAAAATTTTCTCTATATAAATGAATTAATGCAGACTCAATACAAACAGACCAACAAAAGACATGAAACAGTACCAAAAGGGAGAAGACATATATAGAGTAAGACATTTGGGAGTATATTACAAATATTATCTAGATTTATGTTAATTATGTAATACTTATCCTGAATTTGTGAATATGGAATTAATAACTAACAACAGTATAGCTCTTACCCATTCTGCAAAAGAAATAACTAAATAGAATGACAATCAGAAATCAAAGAGGAGAGTGTTTACAAACAACTATACTTACAAAATACTATTTTTATATTTATAACTATTATTATGATTTAAGTAGTCATTTAAAGGAAGACTCACAAGATGAAAAATAAACACTAAGTTATAGGTTAAGAGTCCTTGCTTTTCTGTGAAGGAATTTTTTTTTGGTTTCCAGATTCTCTGTAAGGCAGGTCTACATTGACTCTAGCTCTAGCTCCAAGAGCCCCTGATGCCTCTGGCCTCTACACCCTCCTATACTCACATCCACACACTTACACAAAATAAAAATTAAATTTATTTTAAAAACATGGACAGACTAATACATATAAACACTAAATTATTTTTATTCATCTGGAAAGCAATTATATTCTACTATAGGAAACAAAACTAATAGACATTATATAATTTAATTGCTCTGACAGTGATATGGGAGGGATAAGAAGAAGCCACAGGTACTTATGGACAAACTAATTTGGGATTTACAATATGGAGCAAATATGAAGACTGTTTCCATCAAGGAGAAATACAAAGTGCTCCACATGTTTGCCATGTCACATGCAAGCCTGTATTTTCACACACATATAAACACACACACAGTTATATTTCAAAACTTTACCAGGACTTTTAACATTAATATAATGTCTTTAGTTTAATAAATTTTGAAAAATAGGTAATTTTTGAATGTAAATTTCTGTTACACATAAATTGTATAAATACAAAAATATGTTATCATAACCTGCAAAATGTTTTTCATTTCCTGTTACTTTTATTACAAAACAGTAGAGACTTGTTTAATTATACAGTATATTTTAAGTTAAAATTTCTTTGTCATGTTATGAACTCCAACTTCAGATTAAGCAAGTTTGTGTCCTTATTCTTCGCACTGTGTTGCATAGGGTTACCCAGTACTTGTCTTTTTGCACTGGTTTGCTTCACTCAGCACCATAGTATCCAGGTTCAACTTTTATTATCACATATTGCATTCTTTAAGTTGAATGATATTTTTGTTTGTATTTACTTTTAATTTGTCTAATCATATGTCAATAAATAAAGCACTTTCCATATTTTAAATTTTTTAAAGCATTCTACAGTAAATATAAACATATTACCTTCTTATGATATCACTATTGCTTCTTTTATACAAAACCCTAAATTTGGATTGCTAGCATAGACAATTACTAAATGCACAAAGTCACAGATGAATATACCTTTGCTTCCGGCAATTAGTGACTAAGTTCCTGGCATTTCATTAATATTTCAAATGCTTTAGGGATAATCTGCAAATTGCATGGCATCTCCTTAGGGGGAATTGCAAAACGTGAAAAAAAATCTTTAAATTGTACTCAACTTCTTAAGCAACACACGGATGAATCAAGAGAAGTTTCATTCCAGATCACAATGACAGACAGTTTGCATGTCCAGAATCTAAAGCAATGACTGAGTTTGCTCGGGTTTTGTCATCACATGTAAGTGACTATTTCTGATGAAGTTTTTGTGATTTATGCCTCCCAAGATATCTGAGGAACAATTGGATTTCTCTTGTTTTACCTTTATGCCTCCTTTTTCAGATTATATTTGAATATATTGAAATACGATGAGACAGTAAGCAACATGTTAACATGTAATTCATGTTGTCTTAGAGAATATTTGTTTGCATACATGCATGTGCTTATAAACATAAATTATTTTATTTATCATGAAAGCCAAACATGATAGGAAGAGATGATGCATAAGTGTCATATGCATTTATATATGTGTGTGTTTTTACACATACAGATACATACACACACACACAGACACACGCATATATATATGTGAAAGTATAATGTGTGAAACCATTATATATATGTATATGTGGCAAAATTTGAAGCTGTAAATTTTCAGTATTTCATTTTCATATTTTTGCACTAGTGACTCACCTTCTTTGGTGATGTTTTCAAAATAATTTTTAAAATTTAGTATTTTTAAAGGATTCCAGAGTATGTTCCTGAACAGGTATTTGTTTCTTGAAGTTTATTTTGGACTCCTTTTCCTATTTTGGAAAAGAAGTTTATTTCTTTTTCTCCAATTCTGATACTTTTTATCTTCTGATGTTATATTTTATTATTGTCTCTTAGAAACCTATTTGTTTTCTATTGAGAGACAAAAATGGAGCAGATCTAGATGGAAGAAGAGGCAGAGAGGAACTGGGATGGTAGAAGAAGGAGATATGGTAATCAGGATATATTACATGAGAAAAAAATATTTTCAATAAAAGACAAAATACAAATAAAATAATTTTCAACATTTTTCCCTTTGAAATCTTTTGCCCATTAGTCCAAAGGGAATTTCAAAACTCTCTTTTGATAATAACCTGTATTTCTCCTCATTTCCTCTGATTTCTTTATACTTCTCAAGGTTCATATTTATATGATATACATCTTAACCTATGAGTTGAAATCCCTTTTAGGGGAAGGGGATCTTTCATAGCAGTCTGCATGTTGAATATTTACATAATGATTTAAAACAGTAGCAAATTATAATTATGAAATTATAACAAGGTAATTATATGGTTCGGGATCACCACAACCCTTCCTTTTCAAGCGTTCCTCTTCCCACACACTGGCAACGTATTCCCATACATATGGTCATAGACACACCATACACACATGCCTCCACCACACACACACACACACACACACACACAAAGAGGGAAATTCAATGCCCACTAATTTATTGGGAGTTGTTGCAGTAAAATGTTTATGAAGCTAAATGGAAAACAGTAGTTGTCTTCCTCTGCATATGTATAGACTTAATAACCATGTCCATGATCCACATTAGGGCACTCACTCACCTAACAAGATTGTCACAATTTTTTTCATTTGTTATCAGTATTCTTTTGCATTAATATGTGTGTGTATCTTTCTGCACCAATTATCTATCCATTATAAAATAGCAGATTTGCATCTCATTACTATAATCAAAATAAGTACAGACAATGAAAGATTTGCTTCTGTGAGTAAAGTCACATTAGTTGCAAAAATTTGATTTATTTTTCTCTATTTCTAGATATATTCATTTATAAAAGTCTGTTTAATCTTAAATATTTTATAATTGAAAGTTTGACTTGTTTTGAAAACACTACCTTGCATAACTTTCAGGTGATACTATTTGAATGTACTAATTTTGTTATTGTGTCTCTTTTCAGGAGAGATTTTCTAATAAAACTTGATGGAAAAGCAAAACCTCACAGTAGTGACTGAATTCATCTTGATGGGTATCACTGAGCGCCCTGAACTGCAGGCACCATTGTTTGGACTGTTTCTGGTCATCTACATGAGCTCCATGGTAGGCAACCTGGGCATGATCATCCTCACCACAGTGGACTCCAGGCTACAAACTCCCATGTACTTCTTTATCAGACACCTGGCTATCACGGACCTGGGTTATTCTACAGCTGTGGGACCCAAGATGTTGATAAATTTTGTTGTAGATCTAAACATAATCTCCTATAATCTTTGTGCTACACAGCTAGCTTTCTTTCTTGTGTTTATAATTAGTGAACTTTTTATTCTGTCTGCAATGTCCTATGACCGCTATGTGGCCATCTGTAAGCCTCTTCTCTACACTGTCATCATGTCCCAGAGGGTGTGTAATGTGCTAGTGGCAATTCCCTATTGCTATTGCACATTTGTTTCCCTTCTAGTCGTCATAAAGATTTTCACTTTGTCTTTCTGTGGCCCCAATGTCATCAGTCACTTCTACTGTGACAGTCTCCCCTTGATATCTTTGATCTGCTCAAACACTCATGAGATTGAAATGATTATTCTGGTCTTGGCAGCTTTTAATTTGATTTCCTCTCTTCTAGTTGTTCTTGTGTCCTATCTGCTCATCCTCATAACCATTCTCAGGATGAACTCAGCCGAGGGCAGACGCAAGGCTTTTTCTACCTGTGGGTCCCACTTGACAGTGGTCACTGTCTTCTACGGGACTTTGATATTTATGTATGTGCAGCCCCAGTCCAGGCATTCCTTCGACACTGATAAAGTGGCTTCCATATTTTATACATTGATTATCCCCATGTTAAATCCCTTGATATACAGTATGAGGAACAAAGATGTAAAATATGCTCTCCAAAGGACACTGAGAAAGATATGTAGCATACTTTTTTAACTATTAAATTCTTGAGGAATTCTACCAACCACAATTCATCAAACATCTACATCTTTTTGTCCAAATGTACACCCTGCACAAATGAACATATTATATATTTAAAGATTGCCATCCTTTATGATAATGTGTATTATAATGTTATAAATACATCAGTAAAAATGCCTTTGCTTTTTTAAAAATTATTTACATATGTATGTGTATATCTCTGCATGGATGGAGGCCAGAGGACCACTTACAAGAGTCACTCCTCCACTTCTACGTGGGCTCTCAGGGTAGAACTCAACAGCAAGGTATTCACCCCACTGAACTATCTTCTTGGCTCCCTTAACAAGAGGGATGAATTGTAACATATAATAGAGAAATGTGTCTACCGTAAGAGACTGCTTTTAGCTCTATACATCATAAGCATGAAGAACAGTGTGTATGCCTTATGCATGTAAAAACAACTGTGGATGTTTTTGAGGAATTGATTTGATCTTTGTGACATTCATATTGCTAGGGATTTTCTAGCATCTATGTGTATTATTAATATGTTTTCCACATTTCAGTCAGTATAATACTTCTGCATATACTTCTTATGTTCCTGTGTATATTGTTTTAAAATCACATTCTAGTACTCTGTCAGCAGACTCATGGTCACACAATAACTAGGATTACTACAGTATATACATAGGCTCAAATGTCTCTATGCTATTTAGAATTCTTAAGGTTTTTGGTTTTTTGGAAGCATACTTGCTTTCATATACAGTGAAATATAGCATTTCACTATAGCATTCAAGAGATGCTATTACTATAACACAACTGAGCTTTGGTACCATATAGCTTCAATTTAGTCTTTAATTTTTTTTCTAATATAGTGTACTTGTGAATATTAGAGAATTAACTCATTATAATATACTTTCTGAGTTCTGCCATAGAAACGTTCAGAAATAGCCTTTTTTTCTTACTGACTTGTCTTCATGTACTTAATGCCTATTTTTGTGTAGTGTGTGATCACTATCTTTGCTGTCAAAGGGAAAATAGCACCTCATTTTTGAGATGGCCTATTTGTTACATCCAGTAGAAGAAAATGCCTGCTCTGTGTTGACCATGTAGTGTGGGATCATATTTTTGCTGCTTTCCTCATGTTTTCACTGTATACCCATGTGCAGAGGACTTTTTCTGAGTATATCACTTATTAACATTACATGAGAAAATATATACAATACTATCAGTACTACGAGGCTGATTTTCAAGTTAGCTTAGAGAGAGAGAGCACAGGTTCTCTCTTCCTCTTCCTCATCTTCCTCCTGTTGGCAGGTGTGAAGGACTGCAACCTGCCTTACCTGAAGTTTTATCTAAACTCTATTAAAAGTCCATTCCTTTTGAGTTTGTTCTTCAATTATTTAATTGGTAGTACTAAGAACACTATGGGATCCCCACTTCCGTTTGGTCATCAGCATTCCCTCCTGTGACAGGTTCCTCTGCACATAGTGGCCGCTTACCCTGCGCCTAATGTGTCTGAGAGAGGCAGATGTTGTCTGGACACTGTACTCTAGGCCCTCTTACATGGATATCTGCAAGAAATTTGACAATGGAAAAGGTTACTTTTTTATTTCAGAGACACGGCAGTGGATACTGATACTATTTTTACAGGAACCATACTCATATAATTACCATGATAGGCTTTCATTCATCTTTATCCTTTGCATTTTATTGTGCAAAGCATCAGGTTGACAGTTTTAATATTTTAAATACAGAGTAGACCACTATGGACAAATGCTTCTTAGAAGATTGTGACAAAACGTTTTTTTGTATAACGGAAACTCTATGTATGTGAATTAATAAATACACATTTCTCACACGTCCCTTCCTTTGAACTCAATATTTGATTCTACCATGACGCATTACTCTAGACGCCTCAAGTAGATGGCAGCAAGGAGTTCTACATCTGATGTATTTTATTCAGGGTCCTTCCAAGAAGATTATCTTTGCTATTATAAGTGGCAGGACATCTGCTTTAAGTTGAGTAATATTCTTCTTGAAACTGTCTAATATTTTTGTATAAAACAGAGAAACAGTTTTTAAGAGAAAGGGAAAGAGAGAAGCAAATTGGTTAAAAATTGTCCCTAACAATTATTGGACCATATGAAATACTCTAGGGTAATCAACAAATTATTTAACAAATCCTTAAGGAGAGTCTCTAAAGTTTTTTGAATTATAAATTATCCTGAAATTTCCAAGTAAAGGAACAAGATAAGGAATTAGGAGAGGAGCCTTATTCCAGGTAACAAAGACAGAAAGTTTCCTGAGGTTCTGTGTGTAGATAGCACCAGTGGTAATGGATAACTACTTCTGTGGCCTTCTTGTGTAATTTAAGGGCCTATCTCTGACCCAGGCTGCAATTCTTGCTTTTCCATGATATGGATCCAGACCCATGTGCTTTACACTTAGTTTTTATTTTTGCATCTTCTAGTAAGGTAACAGTCTGGGAAATGACACTTGCTATTTCAGTTAGAAAAATATTTCTGTCTGCATATAATATTATATGCATAAAAAGGCAGAAATAAGAAAAAATAAGAGAAATCATTGATTAAAAAGCATAGTCTGGATGTTGTGATTTTTGCTTGCTTTTTTTGTTCACGTTTTGAGAGAGAACTTTTGGGAAAAGAAAGCATGTCCTCCTTCCAAACAGGTATTTAAAGTCTGTAGATAATTTTTGTCTTTCAATCATTCTGTAAATAAAAATTTGTGTGAAACTCATTGCTAACCTTCTTGTAATACTAACACACTTTAGTAACACCGGATTTTCAAGTATCCATTTCTGTGGTAATGACACAATGCCATTTTTTTCATGATAGAAGATGACTAAATTTTTCTGGATCATGGTGTTATAACATAAACCAAAAAGCTCAATATTAATATCAAAGTTTGAAATAGATATACATTTATTTTCATTGAACTTCAATACAGATGAAATGAAATACCAGGATATCCTTTAACTTAGAAGACTGTAGATGCTTATTAGATACAGATAAGAGTGTTATATTTCATGATTATAAACCAAAATTAGCAAGATCCAAAAGCAATACTTAGGCTCTATAGAATTCTGCAAATTATTTAAGATATTTTCCAACGTTACGATCTGATTTACTTTCATATATAAGGAGGATTCATAGATGGAAGGGAGGACATAAGGTAGTAACATTCATGCAGACAGTATTCTAAGAAATGCAAATTGATATACAAAGAGCTCCATATATAATTCTGAAAAATTGTGTGGTTGTATTTACAAGGAAGGCTGTCTTTCTAATTTCTGCTGTGAAGTGTGTAAGTAAAAAAAAAAAACCCTAAAAGTTATTAATGGCTGTGATTTTTTTATATTAAATAATATCTGTTCATTGACTTTGAATAAATAATAACTTTGATTCACTTTCTGAACATCATGATGTACTTAGTAACTTCTATACTATTAGCTCTATTCAAATTTTTCTAAGCACAACTAATGTGATATAAACATGTATATAAATTCTCGTGTTTTATGGCACTGAGGATTCAAAAATTGCACTTAAACATTTATATATACACATGTTATTTTAATATAAATATGTGGCATATGTAACATTTAATATATACATATATGATCACATCAAACATATAAATATGTTATATGAGTATATGACAAATATCTCATTAATATATACAAACACATTAAACATATTATGTTTTATATCAATAATAATGCAAGGTAGAATTACAAGATCAATTGGTAAATGTCAATTTTTTGTCTTTTTAGAATCTATAGATTGCTTTTGGTAGAACTGCCATTTTTACTATGTTGATCCTCCCAATCCAAGAGCAGGGGAGATCTTTTCATTTTCTGGTATCCTCCTCAATTTCTTTCTTCAAAGACTTAAAGTTCTTGTCAAACAGGACTTTCACTTCCTTGGTCAGAGTTATCCCAAGATATTTTATGCTATTTGTGGCTATCGTGAAAGGTGAAGTTTCTCTGATTTCCCTCCCTGCTTCTTTTTCCTTTGTGTATAGGAGGGCAACTGATTTTTTGGAGTTGATCTTGTATCCTGCCACATTACTAAAGGTGTTTATCAGCTGTAGGAGTTCTTTGGTAGAGTTTTTGGGGTCGCTCATGTATACTATCATATTGTCTGCAAATAACGAGAACTTAACTTCTTCCTTTCCAATTCGAATCCCCTTGATCCCCTTATGTTGTCTTATTGCTATTGCTAGAACTTAAAGCCCTATATTGAAGAGGTATGGGGGGAGTGGACAGCCTTGTCATGTTCCTGATTTCAATGGAATGGCTTTGAGTTTCTCTCCATTCAGTTTGATGTTAGCTGTCGGCTTGCTGTAATACCATCCTTTAGAATAAGAGAGAATTTTATTAGCCTTAATTGTGTAACACCAAAACCAGTGGTCGTTGTTTTAACTAATTTGCTACTATTGCCAATTACATTTGGCAAGAAAAAATTCATATGCTTTGCTGCACACAAGTATGCATATTTTAAGGAACATAAAACTGTACTTGGACATAAATAATATTCAGGATAATTCATATAAATGTGAATTCTGCTAACATGGTGATGACTGAATTCATCCTGATGGTCAACACTAATGACCTGTTCTCTGTTCCCTCACTTTGAAAAACCTGACAAAGAACACACGCATGCACATATACACAAACAAATGTATGCATACACACACACACACACACACACACACACAGAACTTCTTTCAATTAAACTGCTGTTACCATTTCAAAATAGAAATACATACATAAAAATTTCATCGTTAAAAATGAGTAATTTTGTGATTTTTTTCCTTCCCAACAACACAGAATGATTTCTTTCATATAAGATTATAGTTTTAAATAAATTACATACTAAGTAAATTCTGTATAAACAAAATCAGTATGGGGTTTAGATTATAGCTATATGATATATAACTGAATTATTTTTTCACATAAAAACAACTTTCTCTGTCAAATGATCTGAAAGTTAAAGGAATCACTCTAGTATCTGTCAATTTTAACAACACTTCTGGGATGACTAGCTGTACTAAGGATTATATGGAATTATTATTATTTTGTTAATGTAACATTTCTTATATAACAGGTTCTTATAGCCCATCCTTGCCCCAACTTTACTATGGAGGCAGGCATGACCTTTACCACCTCAACTTCACTCTCCCAGTTTCCAAGTGTTCTGAGATTGCAACACACACAGCTCCCTTGACGTTACTTATCTAAAAGTATATTACTACGTATTAATTATAGAATAACTGAGTCTGGCAGCAATATTTTAAATGTGCATATGATAAATTCTGATCATGTTCAGCTCCATGTTACCGTATTTTGTCTCTCTCAACTACTTGATATTTCTCTATCTATTCTCAAATAATGACCAGGTTTCAATTTATGGACTACTATAAACTTTACAGGTTACTCAATAGAAATTCTAATTTACGTAAATGTTTAATATACCTCATTGTCAAATGAGCTATAATATCACTTAACAATATCATTTATATGACTGCAACAGCTAGAAAATGTGAACTCTAAAATAGCAATTTAATAACCAAATATTACTTTTACTTATTTTATATTTCTAATCAAAATACAATAATATTTTCCCACTTTTCTTCTTCTAGCCCTATCCATGGCTTCTTCCTATAACACTTCCCATAATCCCATACTCTCAAATTGATAACTTCATTTTCTTTTATAATTATAGTTACACAGTCACACATATATCCAAATACATAAATAAAACCAGATGTGTGTGTGTTTGTGTGTATGTGTGTGTGTGTGTGTGTGCGTTAGTAATTTCATAGAAAACTACATTAGCTTGGACAAACAATGAAGGAATTCACCTGTCACAGAGTATCTAATTGCCTGTAATTTTTATGCAGAGATTGTAAACTGTAATATTTTCTCACTTTCACGTTGGCATGACCTTTAAATTTTATATACAAATTTTTAAATTTTCAGTTATGCTTTTAGGAAACCTTAATTTACATTATAATGTATAAACTTTTAAACGTACTTTTTTGTCTATTTTATTACTTTTCCAATCTCACTAGCATATCCTGTATATCTTTACTTTGCAAATATCTCAGATATTCAAACGCATCATTATTGATAATTCAGATAGAATTTTTATTGGACATAATATGATATTCACTGTCTTATATATCATTTAGGTAATATATATCAGTGGAAGTCTTCTTCCCAGTGTGTCATATAAATATAACACTACTATCTGTTGAGTCAGTCTTATGTTCATGAATCTGTAGTTCTGGAAGTCTTCTTAACAAAACTGTAAGACATGTATTTTCAAACATGCCACACACCATATATGTATGTCTGTGTGTATGTGTGTATGAAAGTATTGATGTGCCATATTTCAATAATGTTATATAATGAATGCTTTGCATGCCAAGTATTTTTATGCTGTTAATTATAATGATGTCTTTATCAAGTATGTTTTCTGATACAGGAGAATGAAGGAACACAATGTCACAGTATTGACTGAATTCATCTTAACGGGCATCACTGACAGCTCTGAGTTGCAGGCCCCATTATTTGGGCTGTTCCTTGCCATATACATGACCACAGTGATAGGAAATTTGGGAATCATTATTCTCACCACAGTGGACTATCACCTCCAGACACCAATGTACTTCTTTCTCAGACACCTGGCTATTACAGATCTTGGATATTCTACCGCTGTGGGACCAAAAATGTTGGAAAATTTTGTTATAGATAGAAATACAATTTCATTTAAACTTTGTGCCACGCAGCTAGCATTCTTCCTTGTATTCATTGGTAGTGAGCTATTCATTCTATCAGCAATGTCCTATGACCGCTATGTGGCCATCTGTAAGCCTCTGCTTTATACTGTCCTCATGTCACGGAGGGTGTGTTGGGTTCTGATGGCAATGCCGTATCTTTATTGCACATTCGTGTCTCTTCTCATCACAGTTAAGATTTTCACTTCATCCTTCTGTGGCTACAATGTCATTCACCATTTCTACTGTGACTGCATCCCCTTGCTCTCCCTACTCTGTTCAAATGCAGAGGAGATAGCATTTATTGTTATGATCTTTGCAGCTTTTGATTTAATCATCTCTCTCTTTGTTGTCCTCGTGTCCTACATGCTTATCCTCACAGCAGTTCTCAGGATGAACTCTGCAGAGGGCAGGCGGAAGGCTTTCTCGACATGTGGGTCCCACCTAGCAGTGGTGACGGTGTTCTATGGGACGTTGATATTTATGTATGTGCAGCCCCAGTCCACCCATTCCACCGACACTGATAAGATGTCTTCAATCTTTTACACTCTGGTCATTCCAATGTTGAATCCCTTGATCTATACTTTGAGAAATAAGGATGTAAAATCTGCCCTACACAGGACTTGGAGAAATATTGGCAATATCTTTTCTTAGGGGCTTTTTACAATGTTAATTCTACATACCTGGGACAAATGTGAACCACTTCAAAGAAGGTACAGGAGGCAAACAAAGCTCAATCTATAATTAAATATTGACACTGCTGGCTAAGAATTAAATTTCTATGTGCCATTAAATGCTATACTAAATATTCATGCAAAGATTTTTGTCTTACTTGAGAAGAGGTGTTTATGGCATAATAGTTAATTATCTACAGTAAAAATAGGTTTAGGTCTCAATACCATAAAAGTAGAAACCAATGCTGGATACTGTGTTTCTGTGACGAGCAACTATAAGTATACTAGAGAGAGAACATATTACGTAGTATTTATAAATGCTATTTCCCATCTATACAGTTTTGGCTGTATCTGCATTTGTGTTTTTAATAACTGCTTTCTGTAGTGGATGGACACTCTTTTTGAAATCTCAAAACACACCATCTTTTAAAATACATCGTCTATAGGTCATTATATGTTTGTTCATATTTGCCAATAACACACTTTTAAAGTTAACATCAGATTTTTGTCATCCAGTGAAGGACAAATTTGAATCAAAAGTTTTTAATAATTCATACAGTAGTGATTCACAAACATAAATAGATCTTTAATGAAAATATAGATAATTTAAGTATTATGAGAATATTTTTTGAAACACGTTTTGTGATCTTAGTTTTATTTCATCACTAAAGGGGCACTATTGTTTCTCATTTAAACAGTCATTAAAACCAATGGAAAAAAGGTAGAAATTTGTGTAGAAAGTAATTCTCCTCTCACTTCCCTAAAACCAGATTAAGGCAGTTAGAATCCTAAATTCTATGAAAAAAATATGGGAAAGGGGCATTCCCATTCTCCAGAAATCCTTGCAGTTTAATTTCCAGACATATTTATGACTAATATACAAAGTTCCATTTTAAAATGAAACTTATGCTTGATTTAATATGAAAATTGCCTTCGCATTCATCACAGTAAGTGGAAATCATGTTCTCCACCTCTAATTTTTACTTTTAATATATTTAAATAAATATACAAATACAACTTGCTGACTCCTTTGCTGTTGCTCATATGTACATGTGTTTAGACTGTTGTCTTGCAAGATTTCTCCCATATAAGTTGGCATGTCCCATAGTGCTGCCATCATGCTGGTCTCATTAAAGCAACCAAACTGTCGTGAGTTCATGGGTGCAACTTCTCTGTCACTAATAGAAAAAAATATCTTAAAGAAGACCTCTTAGTTGTCTGACTCCTACAATCCTTATGCCTTCTCTTCTGTAATAGATTCTCAGGTTTCAGTGTACTGATTATATTGCAGATGGACCTATTGTGGGGAGTACCCCACATTCAGTGGCCATCTGTAGTTTGACCAGTTGTGGATTTCTAGACCAGGTTCCAGCTGTTGCTAAGAGAAGCTCCTTAGAAGAGGAGTGAGAGCCACACGTATTTAAGTATTTAAAGGCAGTTAGAATTCGTGCCACTTTAGAAGAGAAGCAGGAATGGGTTCTCCTCTAAGCCCAGTGACCTCACCAGCCACACGTAGATGACAGATTTTACTGTAGTAAGCATGAATTCCTCTGACTGATGGTGCCTTAAGTGCGACTATGCACGCAGGTATTAGTTAGCCCAAAAATATATACACTGTTATTCCACCAATGGGTTATATTGTCATGCTGTTATCTTTTGTGATCCACAGACATTACTATTAATGAGGATTGTCTATAGTTTTTATCCCTTGGCAGTTTGTGTAGCACTTCAGACATTGGGAGAGTCGGTCCTCACTGAGGAGGCCTGCAGTTCAGTATCAGCTTAGTTCCTCCAACACCCATGTTAGCATGAGTAGTTTTTTCAGCAATAGGGGCTTATCTTCAAGTTCTGGGAGGAAACCAATACAGTCAGTGGCAATATCCTGTATTGCTTTGTACATCTCTAACTCTTCTCAATTCAATAACTTGAAGATTTATACATTTGGCACTGAAGATTTTGTTAGTCATGGCATTGGTGAAAATGGTATTACCACAAGAGTGTAATTCATCATTACAAATTCACATGCATATATATGCACACACACACACACACACACACACACACACACACACACACATATATATATATATATATATATATATATATATATATATATATGATTGCATGTTTTGTCAAAGTATTTTAGAGTTATTTATTCCTCCTTCTGTCTTCCCTCATTACGTTAGATATCAGGAAACAATGTTGGTCTTAATCACTTTTTTCTTGTACATCCTTTCATCTAGTTAGGATATCAGACCACATGACAGTGTTTCCACATAGAAAGTATGTCTTTCTCTCACAGTTCAACCTGTCACCAGTGAGTAGTGTAGCCCCAGTTGTCACAGAACTAACTCTATAGATCAGGCTAGTCTGAAACTCATGGAGACTTACCTGCCTCTGCCTTCTGTGTGTTGGAATTAAAGATATGCACTACGACTGCCCAGCAATGGAGAGAGATTTTAACTGGGGCTTTGTCTACCTGTTATTTGGTAATTCCATTCAGATTTCTTTCATATATGCTTATTTTGTAGGAAACTTCTATGGTTTTTTATTTCATTTAGCCCCACAAATGGCCATTAGTTTTAGCTTTCCTTTCCGTGTTCATGCCATTACCTACCACCATCTATCCTCTACTGCCCCATATAATTTCATTCTTCTTTTTATGGCCTTATAAAGTATTAGTCATGGAGGTTGCAGAGGATCTTATAAAAAATATTGACTCGAATGCCTACCAGAAATACAAAAGGATCCTATTGCTGATGTATCTCACACTTTGTTTTTTTTTTCTAACTATAACAACTTTATTCAGAAGCTTATGTGAAAGAATAGGGTAAATTTCTTTTCTTAATTTCTTTGTTTATGTACATACTAACCACAGGTTAGTTTACCTCTTTTTTTTCCAATTCCCTGCCTTCACTTCCCTTCTACTCACCCCACATGCACTCCTTTGCAAGGGAAAGGCCTTTCATGGAAGGTCAAAAAGTCTGGCATATCACATTGAGGTAGGACCAAACTTTCCTGATCCAGGCATCCCGCCCTTAAGAATGGGTTCCAAAACCTAGCTCACATGCCAGGGACAGATCCCGGTCACACTGCTAGGGGCCTGGCAAACAGACCATCCTGTATAACTGTCACCCACATGTAGAAGGCCTAGGACAGTCCCATACAGGCTCTCCAGCTTTTGCTCCAAAGTCCATGAGCTCTCGGGAGCTCAGGTGTACAGTCTCTGTGGGTTTTCCACATCATGATCTTGATACTCTGGCTCATAAAATCCCTTCTTTCTCTCTTCAATTAGATTCCAGAAGCTATGGCCAGTGCTTGACTGTGGATCTCTGCATTTGCTTCCATCAGTTACTAGATAAAGATTCTATTATGATAATTATTATGATTACAGGAGAAGTTCATCTCAAGCACCCTCTCCACTATTGCTAACAGTCTTAGCTGGGATCATTTTTATGGATTCCTGGGAAATTCTCTGGCACCAGGTTTCTCCCTAAACCCATAATGCTCCTATCTATCTTGTTATCTGTTTCATTCTTTCTCTCCATTCCTCCCCAAACTCACCCATTTGGATCCCTCATGTTTCCATTTCCTCTTAACGCACCCCGATTTCCCCAGGATTTCTCATCTATTTCCCCTTTCCAAAATAATCCATGTTTACCTCTTAGGGTCCTTCTTGTGACCTAGCTTCTCTGGGGTTGTGAAATGTAGCCTGACCAGCTCTGTTCTACATTTAATATCAACTTATGAGTGAGTCTATACTGTGTTTGCCTTTCTGTGTCTGAGTTACCTCACTCGAGATGATTTTTTTCTAGTTTCATTCATTTGCCTGCAAATTTCGTGATGTTATTGATTTATACTGCTGAGTAATACTACTTTTGTAAATGTACCACATTTTCTTTATCCATTCTTCTATTGAGGGGTATCTAGGTTGTTTCCCGGTTCTGGCTATTGTGAATAATGCTGCTGTGACCATAGTTGAGTAAGTGTCCGTGTAGTAACTTTGAACATCCTTTAGGTATGCTCGAGTGGTATTACAGGGTCTTGTGGTAGATTGATTCCCACTTTTCTTAGAAATAACCATACTCATTTCCCAAGTGGCTGTATGTCAGACACCAGCTTCAAAAAACAAACACCATTTATCATGGTAAGGGCATAGGGATCAGAAATGTTAGTAAATAATATGAATACAAGAGTAAAAATAATAAAACAGAAACATAGAATAGTATTGGGAAGGAGTTTCATTGAATACTGAAAACCTCTGCATTAAATATTCTATACATCTTTATACCTCTGTATAGAAGGGGGAAGAAGGCAATAAAAGACTTCTTTGATGTGATACAAAGAACAACTCAAACAGAGTATTTGTGTTCCAAAAGTGGTCAACATTGTACCTCATGCTGGCAGCCAGACTTTGTAGTAGGTAAGCGCCACCCAGGTGGTATTGACTTTAAAGGCATGAAGGGGTCATGGTGTGAGGCAGGGCAATCACAAGGGAGTGCATGCAAATTCACAAAGAGCACGCAAAATTGGTCAAGACAACCTGTCAGCAGACCAACAGCATGGTAACTAATGAGGCACGCTCCTAGCCAGTCACAACATGCCAGTTGTGACCGCCAGTTTCAAAAGGACCAACATGAAACTTTCCTGCCTCAACTTATTTTCCCTAACTCCTTAAAAGTCCCAACTTGTTTACAATAAAGAGCTTCTGTATTGGAATCTCCCATAGTCTATACCATGGCCTCTGTGTCTTCTCACCCACTGCCCCTTCCCCAGGCGACCGTGACTATACAACTGGCAGCAGGAACAAGTACACAAAAACTTCAACAGAGAGCAGCTGAGGCTTGGCGCTGTGAGAGACTACGGAATTCCATTGGTGAAGATGGAGTCTTAGTGGCAGTGGAAAGTCTAGAACTGATGGACTCATGCAAAGAAACTGAAGCTTGGCACCATGAGGGGAACCTTAGGAGAGGCTGTTGGAGAAAGTGAAGACAAGTTGCATCAGAAGAACCCAGTGTTTTGGACAAAGCAGTACCATTGGATGACAACCAAGAACAGCTGTAGTAGCATAGTCAAACTAGCAGACCCCTTACTGCAGAGGTCAGGGCTAGAGAAGTGACCCAAAACCATCTGGAGGATTCCGGAAGATCACGAGTGGATCCCCAATATTGAACAGTTAGAATTTTGTCGTTACTGAAGATGGTAGAGATGTTAGAGTCACAGAATAACCTGCCAAGGAGAGCTGCTAACATGGAGTTGAAGCAGGAAAGAGAAAGAGTTGTGTTGCAGTCTGCACAGGTGAGTGGAATTGGGGATGTAGAGAGCGTTTGTTATCGGGCATGGAGATGCAGAGTTTGAAGTTTGTCCAGCTGTTTTCTGTCCTTCGTTGGTTCTACATATCCTTGTGGTTCCCTTCCCTGCATTTTGGAATGGTTGTTTATCCCCTGTGCCTTTATTTGTTGTAAGTGTGTGAACTGCTTTTTTTATTTTGAATTTTACAGGTGATTTCAGTTAAGAAATTGTCATGTGTCTCAGAAGAGATTTGGACTTTAAACTTTTAAACATTGTTTAGACTGTGATAGACTATGGGGAGTTTTAAATTTGAACAAAATGTGTTTTGCATTATGATATTGTTAAAGGTTTATGGGCTCCAGGGAGTGTAATGTGGTAGTTTGAATGTAACTGGTCCCCATAATCCCATAACCCTATCTTGTACAATACAAATTACACCTCAAGAAAAGAAAATAAAGTGTCAGCAGATATCTGATTATTAAAGAAAGCTTTATTATTTGATCATTATTTTTTAAATTAATTTAATTCATTAACTTGTTATTTTCAACAAGGACACAATTGGAGCCTATTCCCCTAGGGTTGCCCCCTCTTGGATTCATCACAGATGAATAAGCACATAAAAACAGTTTATAACCTATCAATATTCACAGCAAACTCAGACCTTCACTTGATGTTCTTTGGATAAGAAGAAATTTCAGTCTACTTGAGGAATTATTGAGTCTAGAACCTAACATTTCAAATATAACTATGTTATTCTACACTATGTAATTTTACTATGAAAAACCAAACATTAGATAACTGAAGCTTGTACCCATTTCATGTTCTCTTAAGAATAATGTTCTAACAGGTCTGTCTATGAATTCAAATCAAGCTTCCTGGACCAATAAGAATAATGAGAAAATAATGAAATTAAATTTTATACCAAAAATGAGTGTTAGTTTTAGGGTTTTAACTACCAGTATCTTTATACATAAGTTACACTAAAGAAAAAGAATCATTAATCTCTTAATAGAGAATATAAAAATACTGATTTTTTTTAATTTTTTTTTATTAAATTATAAAAGTTTCCATTTCAGCCTCTCCTCCCAACACCCTCCCACTCCCCCCACTCCCTCTCCTCCTCCTTCTCCATCCCCTAGAGCAGTCAGGGTTTCCTGCCCTGTGGGAAGTTCAAGTTCCTCCCCCCCTCCCTCCAGGTCCAGGGAAGGTGAGAGTCCAAACAGACTGGAGCGCCAAAATCCAATATATGCAGAGGAAGCAAGTCCCAGTGTTATTGTCAATGGCTTTTCAAAAAGGCTCCGGGCCAGCCACATTCAGAGAATCTGGTTGGATCACGTCCTCCTTCAGTCCCAGTCCAACAGGCCTTGGTGAACTCTCATTATATCAGTCCCCTTGTATCAGTGGGTGCTCGCATCCCTCGCAGTCCTGATTACTTTTTTTATTTTCTTCATCCTTCTGCTCCTCATTTGGACTATGGAGATTAAAACCTTAAGAACAATTCAGACTGATACCAACCTCCTCAAAAAAGAGTTTGGAGATTTCAAGGAGGAAACTAGATCAGAGTTTGGAGTTTTCAAGGAGGAAACTAGATCAGAGTTTGGAGATTTCAAGGAGGAAACTAGATCAGAGTTTGGAGTTTTCAAGGAGGAGACTAGATCAGAGTTTGGAGTTTTCAAGCAGGAGACTAGATCAGAGTTTGGAGTTCTCAAGGAGGAGACTAGATCTTTGTTTGATATGACTCGGTCGACTGGCCAAAATATCAAGAAGGTACAGTCTGATATTGCTTCTTTAGAAGGGAGCGTCACTGCTCTGGAGGAGGGGACAACCAAAATGACTCATAACCTCCAGTCCATGACTGTAAGTGCTGAAACATTAGCTGAGAGGATTATAACCATTGAATGTGAAAATCGGACTTTATCAAAAGGGTATGATAGATTAATTGACAGGATTTCCATACAAGAAGGCACAGTACATGCCATGAGGATTATGTCCAAGGAGGATATTGTATCTCTAACGGACAAGCTCCACGCCTTGGAATTATCAAAGAACGTGATTGTGTCCAAGGAGGAAATAGTGTCTCTGACAGACAAGCTCCATGCCTTAGAATCGTTAATGAAGGCTTTGGAGCATAATACTGGACAGGAGATTCAGGACTTACAGAAGGCAATGGTGAGCAGATTTAATAAGATTGAGGAAATAATAGACTCTGATGAACAGGAGCAAAAGGTAGAAAGGCAACCTTCACCTCAAAAAACTCTCAGTCTACATAGAGTTATACCTGCCTTTCCAGTAATAACATCAGAAAAGATAACTGGCTCCAAAACCCCTAAGGTCATTAAAGAACATACATGGGAGCCTATACGTATGAATGATCTGAAAGAATTTAAACAAGCAATTGTGAATTATGGACTACATTCATCCTTTGTTAGGGAGATGTTAAAATCCTGGGCTCTGAGCAACAGGGCCACCCCTCAAGATTGGAACCAGCTCACATCAGCTGTCCTTGAGAACGGACCTTTATGACTTTTCAAATGCCTATTCAAACAAGAGGCCAGACTTTTACAACAACAAGAATCAGCGAAAGGAATTGAGGTTTCTCTAGATCAAATTCTAGGGGAAGGACTTTACTCTGATCCTCAGGAACAAGCTCTTTATGATGAAAACATTTTATCCATATGTGCTACAGCAGCTCTAAGGGCCTGGGCCAGGGTTCAAGACTCAGGTCAGAGAGTAGAATCGTATGTCAGGGTCAAACAGGGTCAGAGAGAACCCTTTAGTGACTTTTTGCAACGACTAACTAAGGCTGTACAAATAGGGATACCTGATCCAGAAACAAGAAATATAGTAATTGAGTCTTTGGCTTATGAGAATGCCAATGTAGAATGCAAAAGGATCCTGGGGCCTTTAAAGCTCAGATCAGCGCCTTTGGACGAATGGGTTTTACATACAATGAATGTTGATACATTTGATTATGGCAATGAAACATGGGTACAAGAAGCAATTTCCAAAGGTAAAAGGAGACATCAGATTACAAAATGCTTTCATTGTGGCAAAATGGGACACATGAAAAGGGACTGCAGACAATGGAAGTCCAGGAATAATGCCTCTTCTAGGAATAACAGGAATAGGAGGACTCAGCCTTCAGGTTTATGTAGGAGATGTGGAAAGGGCAGGCATTGGACGAATGAGTGTAGGTCAACAAGAGATAAACAGGGCAACCCGTTGCCATCGGGAAACTCAATAGGGGGCCTCTTGAAGGCCCCCATGGCAAATGTGGTCCAGTCATTTCCGATCACTGCAGAGAACATGCCTCTTCAGGGAAATTAGAATGCCCCATGCCTGCTGTTAAAAGCAATAACGGCCTGAAGGATGAGTTAAATGTGGTGAATGAATCAAGAAATCTAAGAGGACAAAGTAAACAAATATTCTGGAAGACTTCTAAAAATGAACAAAGACCACAGCTAAGAGTGTGTGTAAATGGCAAATTTATTACTGGCTTACTGGACACAGGTGTGGATGTAAGTATCATTACACCAGAGTCTTGGCATCCGCATTGGCCTCTTCAGGAGGTAGATATTCAGTTCTTAGGAATTGGAACCCTATCTCGAGTAAGACAAAGCACGAGATGGGTCAACTGTATAGGTCCAGACGGACAAATAGGAAAACTAAGGCCATATGTAGCAAATATTGCAGTGAATTTATGGGGCCGTGACCTATTGCAGCAATGGAACACCCAAATTAACATTCCTGCTGCTTCCAGAGCCTATATTTCTGAGGACAATATTACAAGATATTACAGATGGCGGAAACCAGCCATTAGAGCTATACAAGAACACAACACAATTGATGGCTCTTCAGAGGTACCAACATCCATGCCTCTACAATGGTTGACTGAGAAACCAATATGGACTAAACAGTGGCCTTTAGCTGAGGAAAAGTTACAGGCTTTAGAACAACTGGTACAAGAGCAATTAGATGCTGGACATATAGAAGAATCTACCAGCCCTTGGAACTCTCCTGTGTTTGTTGTTAAGAAAAAATCTGGTAAATGGAGAATGGTGACAGATCTTAGAGCTATCAACAAGGTTATTCAACCAATGGGCCCTCTGCAATCTGGAATTCCTCTGCCCTTCCTGTTACCAAAGGGATGGCCTCTTATAGTTATTGATCTGAAAGATTGTTTCTTCACTATACCTTTACAAGAAAAAGATAGAGAAAAGTTTGCCTTCACAGTGCCTACCTATAATAACTCTCAGCCTGCAAGGAGGTACCAGTGGACCGTCCTCCCACAGGGAATGTTGAACTCTCCCACCCTGTGCCAATATTTTGTAAGCCAACCATTGAAAATTATACGCAAACAATTTCCTAAGTCCATAATATACCACTATATGGATGATATCCTGATATCTGATCAAAACAAAGATACCTTAGAAAGGTTGTTTGAAGAAGTAAAACTAGTATTACCTAAATGGGGATTGCAAATTGCTCCTGAAAAAATTCAGAGAGGAGATTCTGTTAATTATTTAGGTTATAAAATAGGCTTACAAAGAATTAAGACTCAAAAGGCACAAATCAGGAGAGACCAGTTACGAACTCTTAATGACTTTCAAAGATTATTGGGAGACATTTCCAGTCTATGACCAGCTGTTGGGATAACACCTGATCTAATAATTCATTTAAACAAAACCTTAGATGGTGACAAAGATTTGAATAGTCCCAGAGAGTTAACAGCTGAAGCAGAAAAGGAACTGATGATGGTTGAGGAAAAATTACAGGAGGCACATGTAGATAGGGTGGATCCAAATCTTAGTTGCATTCTAGTTATATTACCTTCCAGAATTTCTCCTACAGGGATTTTAATGCAGAGGGAAGATACTATTTTAGAATGGATCTTCTTACCACACAAACCAAGTAAAAAATTAAAAACTTATGTGGAAAAAGTCTCTGAATTGATTATAAAAGGAAAATTGAGACTTCGTCAATTAACAGGTATAGACCCAGCAGAAATTATAGTGCCTTTCACTGCTGATGAGATAAAAAAAGTTGTGGGAAGACAATGAACCATGGCAAAGAGCTTGTGCTAATTTTTTGGGAGAAATCAATAACAATTACCCAAAAAGCAAGAGACTTAACTTTATAAAGAGAACTTCTTGGATCCTCCCTCGAATTGTCCATGTTGCTCCAATAACCGGAGCCCATACATTTTATACCGATGCTAATAAATCAGGGAAAGCAGGTTACAAATCAGAAGAATTGAGTAAAGTGGAACAAAGTCCTTATGATTCTGTCCAGAAGGCAGAATTATATGCCATCCTTATGGTGCTTAGGGATTTTAAAGAACCTCTTAATATAATTACTGACTCACAATATGCAGAAAGAGTTATTTTGCATATTGAAACTGCTGAATTTATGCCTGATGATACAGAACTGACCTCATTGTTTATCCAGGTACAAGACATGATCAGAAACAGGCTCTGCCCTATGTATATAACGCATATCCGATCCCATACGGGTCTGCCAGGTCCTCTAGCACAAGGTAATGCAGATATTGATCAATTATTGATTGGTAGTGTGCTGGAGGCATCTGAATTTCATAAAAAACATCATGTCAATAGCAAAGGCTTGAAAAAAGAGTTTTCTATTACATGGCAACAAGCTAAGGAGATTGTAAAGAAATGCCCTACTTGCTCTTTTTATAACCAAACACCATTGCCTGCAGGGACTAATCCAAAGGGTATTAATAGGAATGAAATTTGGCAGATGGATGTGTTTCACTTTCCAGAATTTGGCAAGTTAAAATATGTACATCACACCATTGACACTTATTCAGGCTTTCAGTGGGAAACCGCTTTAAGCTCAGAAAAAGCTGACTCAGCAATCACACATTTATTAGAAGTTATGGCCATTATGGGTATACCTGCACAAATAAAAACAGATAATGGTCCAGCTTATGTATCTAGGAAAATGAAACGATTTTTTGCTTATTATAATATTAAGCATGTTACAGGTATACCATACAATCCTACAGGTCAAGCAGTTATAGAAAGATCAAATCGTACTATAAAGGATATGCTAAACAAACAGAAAGGGACGAAAGATACCCCCAGAAATAGATTGCATAATGCTTTATTAACCTTGAATTTTCTTAATGCTAATGAGAAAGGAACAACAGCAGCAGAGAGGCATTGGATAATGGAAAAAACATCTGAACTAAACCAACCTGTTTATTTCAAAGATGTGCTGACCTCTCATTGGAGGCCAGGAGATGTGCTACGTTGGGGAAGGGGTTTTGCTCTTGTTTCCACAGGAGAAGAAAAATTGTGGATACCATCAAAATTAATAAAGGTTCGATTTGAAGAGGAGAAACCTCTTGGAAAGGAGAAATGACAGCTCATCCACAATGATGATATTCATACAGTTGGTAAGAAAAACATATAGAATGGGGGCAGGGTTCTGTTCTTATCTCCACAGGAAAACACTGATTTTTGAAAAGTTCAAGGGACCCTGGATATCTGAATACTGACAGATGGAAAATAATGGCCCAATAAGGACTATCAAGAAAACTGAATAGGTTCTGTAAGTAAAATATACTAAATCATATTTCTAAATTTATAGAGCTGGTTTTAGAGTTGGACTCTGGCTCAGTCCCTCTCTAATTCCAAGCCTGCTGTTAAAAGAAAAACCCAGAGTTTCTGGAGTTTCTGTCTCATGTCAAGAGCCATGATATGGGACAGAAAGGAATATGAGTTTAGAAAACATCTTTACTTTTCTTCATATCTATCATACCTTTCATTAAATATATCTATCATGTCTTTTATTGAATATATGTATGTCTGTATATGTCTATATGATTAATATATGATTATATATTATTATAATCATATAATATATGATATTAATATATGATTAATATATATGATTAATGTTTAAGTTTTCCACAATGAACAATAAGTTTTTCCTGCAGTAACATTTGAAGTTTCCAGGAAGAAGATGGGGCCCCATAACAACAACTCCACCTGGTTGATATGACATCATGATACTGATAGCGCTACTACAAGACCTGTTTTGAGTACCAGCTGCACAAGACGATTCCAACGTGGTTAGCTGAAATTATGCACATCTTGTACAACATTCTGGCCAGTCCTCCACAAAATACTCAGAGACTATTTGCAATTTTAAAAGACATTGATCTTGAAATTTAACCATCATTTTGCTTTCACAGGATCCCCCAGAAAGAACGTCGCCCCATAACAGCTGGAAGTAATTCTAGAGAACGATGTCCCCTCTCCCAGTAAAGTTTGTCCTTGGGTTTAGGGACATCATTTAGGGGTTGGTTATAATTAGTATAGGGTTGAGGGTTGGGGGAGGAATTTTATAAGTGCAGGAATCCAAAAAAAAAATAAAAGAGGGATAATTGGATTATGGGATAATAGCTTTGTACTTGTGAGTTATTGTTTTTAGACAAATATATTGGTATTGATTCTTATATATTGATACAAACTTAAATTATGTTGACTATTTTATGCATGCATGCTTCTACCTCTGTTTAAAACATTTTTATGTATTGACATATATATATTGTATTGATATATGTATATTTTACCATATTGCATTGTACACTTCTACCTCTGATTAAGATACTTATATATTGTTTATGTATTGATATATATATTTACCATATTGCAATGTATACTTGCACATTGTTTATATTTGGAGGTCATATTGTCCCCATTTATTGCACAGTTGTTTACTATTTCGGTCTTTAAGTTAGATAGATATTGAGAATAATATAGATCAATAGTCATCTAAGTTTGTCATTTATAATTAGACTAATCAGGTTCTTTAGATACATAGACATTATATTCAGTATAGATAGATAATCTTCAACCTCTTCAAAGAGCTATAGAAAATGGCCTTTAATCTAACTCAGAGTTCTGTGGTAGGGAGACACAATCGCTCCTGACAACACTGATCTATTCCCGAGAGAATGTTGAGCACCAAAGACACTCCACCTGGAGCCTTTCTTCTTGGCAGAACTGGCCTTTGGGTAAAGAAATGCCCACACCTCAACTACTGACAGAGTTACAGAGTATCCGTAAATGGATAAAACAGGACTGTCATATCCTGCCAAGACAGGATAAGATAGTTTTGAAAAGTTCCTTGCCTTTGAAAATGGTATGTCAGTTATGTTAGGCCTTAGCCAAAGTTGGTTGCTTCAATGCTGCAAACGTCATTTTGGGTGTTTGCCCAGGTAGCCAGTTGTCTATGTGATTTGTTACATGTTCTGGAAGTTTGATTGCGCTTCCTAATTACTCAGGTAACATTATTTCCCTTCTCAGATCTTTGATGGGATTGAAGATTATATAAACGTAGTTACTTTCTTTTCATGATGTGGCCAAGTTATTTCTTATACAAGACTTAAGCTAGTTAGAATAGGATATTTGTATTTATTGTATATAATTGTGTAGGTTTGTACTTATTGTATATAATTTCGTAGTAGGCTTAGAACTCTCTTACTTAAACAAAAGGGGGAGGTGTTGTGGGAGTAACTTCCACTGCCTCAACCAATAGTCGCTGAAATACGAGCCCACAGTGCAGCGGGGAGCGACTTCCGCTCCGTCAGCCAATAGCTGCTGAAATACCAGCCCACTGGGGCGTGGTATATTTCTCTTTTAAAAAGAGAAGCAGATCCGGATCAGGCTCTCTTGGTTCCGGCTCTTGGTTCCAGTGCTTGCTCCTGGCTCCTGCTCCCGGCTCCTGCGACTAGGCTCCCTTCCTGACGGTTTATGGTGTATGTAAGTTTTACCCCCCCAAAATAAATAACCCCTTAGAACATAACTGGTGTGGGATTGATTCGCCGATATTGTCTTACTGACAGTGTCCTTTGCTTTACAAAAGCTTCTCAGTTTCAGTAGGTCCCATTTATTTATTGTTTCTCTTATTGTCTGCACTCCTGGGGTTCTGCTTAGGAAGTGGTCTCCTGTGCCTATATCTTGTAGACTACTTCCCACTTTCTCTTCTATCAGGTTCAAAGTGGTCGGATTAATGTTGATGTCTTTTATCCATTTGGACCTGAGTTTTGTGCATGGTGATAGATATGGATCTATTTTCATTCTTCTACAGGTTGACATCCAGTTATGCCAGCACCATTTGTTAAAGATGCTATCTTTCTTCCATTGTATAGTTTTAGCTCCCTTGTCAAAAATCAGGTGTTCATAAGTTTGTGGGTTAATACCCGGGTCTTCTATTCGATTCCATAGGTCGATTTCTCTGTTGTTATGCCAATACCAAGCTGTTTTCAATACTGTTGCTCTGTAATAGAGTTTGAAGTCAGGGATGGTAACGCCTCCAGAGGTTCCTTTATTGTATAAGACTGTTTTGGCTATCCTGGGTTTTTTGTTTTGCCATATAAACTTGATTATTGTTCTCTCAAGGTCTGTGAAGAAGTTTGATGGGATTTTGATGGGAATTGCATTGAATCTATAGATTGCTTTTGGTAGAATTGCCATTTTTACTATGTTGATTCTCCCAATCCAAGAGCAGGGAAGGTCTTTCCATTTTCTGGTATCCTCCTCAATTTCTTTCTTCAAAGACTTAAAGTTCTTGTCAAATAGGTCTTTCACTTCCTTGGTTAGAGTTACCCCAAGATATTTTATGCTATTTGTGGCTATCATGAAAGGTGATGTTTCTCTGATTTTCCTCTCTGCTTCTTTATCCTTTGTGTATAGGAGGGCAACCGATTTTTTGGAGTTGATCTTGTATCCTGCCACATTACTAAAGGTGTTTATCAACTGTAGGAATTCTTTGGTAGAGTTTTTGGGGTCGCTTATGTACACGATCATATCGTCTGCAAATAACGAAAGTTTAACTTCATCTTTTCCAATTCGAATCCCCGTGATCCCCTTATGTTGTCTTATTGCTATTGCTAGAACTTCAAGCACTATATTGAAGAGGAATGGTGAGAGTGGACAGCCTTGTCGTGTTCCTGATTTTAGTGGAAAGGCTTTGAGTTTCTCTCCATTCAATTTGATGTTAGCCAACGGCTTGCTGTATATTGCTTTTATTATATTTAGGTATGATCCTTGTATCCCCAGTCTCTCCAACACCTTTATCATAAATGGGTGTTGAATTTTGTCAAATGCTTTTTCAGCATCCAATGCAATGATCATATGGTTTTTATCTTTCGGTTTATTTATATGATGGATTACATTGATAGATTTGCATATGTTGAACCAACCCTGCATCTCTGGGATGAAGCCCACTTGATCATAATGGATAATCTTTCTAATGTCTTCTTGGATTCGGTTTGCCAGTATTTTATTGAGTATTTTTGCGTCAATGTTCATGAGTGATATTGGTCTGTAATTCTCTTTCCTGGTTGTGCCTTTGTGTGGTTTTGGGATCAGGGTTACTGTAGCTTCATAAAAAGAGTTTGGCAGTGATTCTTCTGTTTCTATATTGTGAAATACATTAAGGAGTACAGGTATTAGCTCTTCCTGGAAGTTCCGGTAGAATTCTGCATTGAAACCATCTGGTCCTGGGCTTTTTTGGTAGGGAGATTTTTAATAACAGCTTCTAATTCTTCATGACTGACAGGTCTATTTAGATTGTTCACCTGTTCTTGGTTCAACTTTGGTATATGGTACTTATCTAAAAAAATGTCCATTTCTTTTACATTTTCCAACTTTGTGGCATATAAATTTTCATAGTAAGATCTAATGATTCTCTGAATTTCCTCTGTGTCTGTGGTTATGTCCCCCTTTTCATTTCTGATCTTATTAATTCGCATGTTCTCTCTCTGCCGTTTGATTAGTTTGGATAGGGGTTTGTCGATCTTGTTGATTTTCTCCAAGAAACAGCTTTTTGATTCATTGATTCTTTGGATTGTTTTCTGTTTTTCTATTTTGTTGATTTCAGCCCTCAGTTTGATTATTTCCAGTCTTCTACTCCTCCTGGGTGAATCAGCTTCTTTTTTTTCGACAGCTTTCAAGTGTGCTGTTAAGTCTCCAATGTGTGCTTTCTCCGTTTTCTTTAATTGGGCACTTAGTGCTATGAACTTTCCTCTTAGCACTGTTTTCATAGTGTCCCATAGGTTTGAGTATGTTGTGTCTTTATTTTCATTAAATTCAAGGAAGACTTTAATATCTTTCTTTATTTCTTCCTTGACCCAGGGGTGATTCAGTAGTTGACTGTTCAACTTCCATGAATTTGTTGGCTTCCTGGGAGTAGCACTGTTCTTGAATTCTAACTTTAATCCATGGTGGTCTGACAAGACACAGGTGGTTACTAATATTTTTTTGTATCTGTGGAAGTTTGCTTTGCTACCCAGTATGTGTTCAATTTTCGAGAAGGTTCCATGAGCTGCAGAGAAGAAGGTATATTCTTTCCTATTTGGGTGGAATGTTCTATAGATGTCTGTTAAGTCCATTTGATTCAATACCTCCAATAATTCTCTTAATTCTCTGTTAGGTTTCTGTCTGATTGACCTGTCCATTGGTGAGAGAGGAGTGTTGAAGTCTCCTACTATTAGTGTGTGTGGTTTGATGACTGCCTTGAGTTCTAGAAGTGTTTCTTTTACATAAGTAGGAGGCTTTATATTAGGGGCGTAGATATTCAGGATTGAGACTTCCTCCTGATGAATTGTTCCTGTTATGAGTATAAAATGTCCATCTCCATCTCTTCTGATTGATTTTAGTTTGGAGTCAATTTTGTTGGAGATTAGAATGGCCACACCTGCTTGTTTCTTAGGTCCGTTTGCTTGGAAAACCTTTTCCCAACCCTTTACTCTGAGTAAATGTCTGTCTTTGTGGTTGAGGTGTGTTTCTTGTAAACAGCAGAATGTTGGATCCTGTTTTCGTATCCAGTCTCTTAGTCTGTGCCTTTTTATAGGTGAATTGAGGCCATTAATATTAAGTGATATTAATGACCAGTGGTTGTTGACTCCGGTTATTATTATTTTTTGTTTGTTTGATTAATAGAGTTTGTATGTGTCCCTTCTTTGAGTTAAGCTCGTGAAGGGTCGCTAGATGTCTGAGTTATTGTAAGCAGTGCTGGCAATGTTGGACTCCTTGGGTTGCGATTTTCCTTCTATTACTTTCTGTAAGGCTGGGTTTGTGGCTGCGAATTGTTTAAATTTGTTCTTATCCTGGAATATTTTGTTTTCTCCATTGATAGTGAATGATAGCTTGGCTGGGTATATTAGTCTGGGCTTGCATCCATGGTCTCTTAGTTTCTGCAGTACCTCTATCCAGGACCTTCTGGCTTTCATGGTTTCCATAGAGAAGTCCGGTGTAAGTCTGATAGGTTTACCTTTATAAGTTACTTGCCCTTTTTCCTTTGCAGCTCTTAATATTCTTTCTTTAATCTGTATGTTTTGTGTTTTGATTGTTATATGGCGAGGGGATTTTTTTTTTTTTTTTGATCAAGCCTATTCGGTGTTCTGTATGCTTCTTGAACCTTCATAGGAATATCATTCTTTAGATTGGGAAAGTTTTCTTCTATAATTTTGTTGAGTATATTTTCTGGTTCTTTGATCTGCAGTTCTTCTCCTTCTTCAATCCCTATTATTCTTAGATTTGGTTTTTTTATTGTGTCCCAGATTTCTTGAATGTTTTGTGATGAGAATTTGTTGGATTTGCTGTTTTCTTTGATCAGAGCATTTATTTTCTCTATGGTATCTTCAGACTCTGAGATTCGTTCTTCCATCTCTTGTATCCTATTGGTTATGCTTGATTCTGTAGTCTCTGTTCGTTTACCTAGATTTTCCATATCCAGCCGGCCCTCGTTTTGTGTTTTCTTCATTGCCTCCATTTCAGTTTTCAATTCTTGAACTGTTTCCATTACCTGTTTGATTGTTTTTTCTTGGTTTCCCAGTATATCATTCATGGATTTACTCATTTCTTCGATTTTTTTTTATATTTTTCATCCATTTCTTTACTCATTTCTTCAATCTTTTTGTTATACTTCTCATCCAGTTCTTTAAGGGAGTTATTCATATCCTGTTTAAGGGACTCTATTGCTTTCATAATGGCATTTTTTCCCGCTTCTTCTGAATTAAGAGGTTCAAGTCCTTTTATTGTAGGGTCATTGGGTTCTGGTGTTTTCATGTTGTTTTTTATATTGTTGGAGGAGTTCTTGCCTTGGTGTCTGCCCATCTCTTCCTTCAAATGCTCTCTACTGGATCTTCTAGTACCAGGTCAGGTTCCCTTGTTGGGCAGGGAATTCACTGACAGAAGGCCTACCTTTCCTCAGGCAGTCAATTGAAACACAGGCACTCCCTACTACCGGGTTGCACTCACAACCCAGGCCCAGTGAGCAAGGGAGTTGCTCTGGGGAGATCTTGTGTCTCCAGAGGGGAGGGGGGGAAGAGAGGAAGGTGTACCTGGATAAAGGCTGGGACGAGATTCGGGAGAGCTCCGCAGGGAGGAGTCGCCTCTGCCTGGTGACCAGATTGTCGAGGGGGGCGGGGAAAGACTGAATTCCTCCTAGCAGAAGCCCCCTGGCCAGGAGAAAACTCACCCCTCCTCCAATGGAAGTCTGCTAGAAGTTCACTCTCTCTTGCTGGCCAGGAATGTGATTGAGCTGAGACAGGGCTTGCCTGTCCTCAGGCAGGCTCTCAAAGCACCGGAGCTGTCCCTGCCGGACTGAGCCCACAGTCCAGGCCCAGCGTGCAAGGGAGCAGCTCTGGGGAAATCTTGTGTCTCCAGAGGGGAGGGGGGGAAGAGAGGAAGGTGTACCTGGATAAAGGCTGGGACAGGATTCAGGAGAGCTCAGCAGGGAGGAGTCACCTCTGCCTGGTGACCAGATTGTCGAGGGGGGCGGGGAAAGCAAAAATACTGATGTTTTAATATTGAAAGTTTTCATTTTATATGATTGAGAAAACAATGAAATTGTAAAAATTGCATCTTTTTGTTAATGAAAATAAGCTTTATTACATCAAGTAATAAATACAAAGATGCAATAGTTACAATCGTTTTCCTCCAGATGTTGTGACCATCTCACAGTAAACACGGAACTGAGATCCACAGTCTCAGGGTGGACATTTGCAGGGTGTGTGGCAGGTTGGGTAGATTGCTCTTTCTTCTGTATTTATAACTTGTGCATGTTTAAGATTGACTTCAAAGCACTCAGTCATGCAAACGCTTAAGCAGAGCAGCTCTGTGAAGCAGGTCTACACTGTACACAGGCAGGCCAGCTACTAAGCAGATGTGCTGTGGTCTGCACTCCAGTCCTCAGAGGCAGGTGAGCTCATGGAAAGAAGTCAACTGGGGTGAGGCAAATGGCAAGTGTATCCAAAGGGAGATTTTAAGGGGGACACTGGTATTTGGGGGCAAACAATAGCTTGCTGTGAAGTGGCTTCACAAACATCTTTCAAATCAATGCTTGGAAAGAAAAGAGCTGGATCGTTTCTAACTACTTAAAATGCACATCGTCAGTAACTGCAAAATGTCTTCCCAATCTGAATGTGGGTTCAGAGCTTAATGACCAGGGCAGAAAAACTGCTGCCATTTTGAACAAAGCCTGTCATCTCCACGGGGCAGCGAGATGGGCCTTCAGACTGGCCAGGGCTAGGACCTGGCATTACGTTCCGTTTTGGCCAAGCACTCCCGAACCAGGCTTCATTTTAGTCTCTCCATGGAGCTCTTGCTCCCTGCATATGTGGGTCTGATCTCTTTCCCCCAACTCTTCAATGATGGCCAGCAGCTCTGCATATTTACTCTGAGGCACCTGGCTATTTCCAGTTCCCTGGGTGTAGCCTAGTGATGGTGGCCCATAGTCACTCAGCAGCTGGCGATACTGGGAGGATGTCGCCATATTAGTAGAAGGCGAGTGGACACTTCCGGCGTTGAGGGCGGCAGTGCGCATGTGCGCGGTCAAGTTCGGCTTGTACGACATCCGAGGGCGGCAGTGCGCATGTGCGCGGTCAAGTTCGGCTTGTACGACATCCCCGCGGGTGGCGGGCGCGCCGGGCAGAGCCGGGCCAGGCCGCGAGCGCGGAGGCGAGGCCGAGGCCGAGGCCGAGGCCCGGGCCGGGCGTCCCCGCGTCCCCGCGCCCGTCCGAGCGCCCAGCGGGCGCCCGCGCACTTTTTGTTGGAGCCGGCTCGGGCCGCGCCGGCAAATATGGCCGTCCTTCACCCTGCCGCCGCAGCAGTAGATCACCCATCCATCAGGCGCGCGGCGCAGGGGCGGCCTAAAAATTGCATGTTATGTTGCAATCCAATAAGCAACTGAACTAATTACTTTTCATAATTTAGGATGTCCAGATTTAGTTATTTGAAAATACTCAAACACATGGGTTTTACTTAAATTCCTTGGGGTTGGGAATTGAGTTTTACAATGAAGTAGCATGACAGAAGGTAAAGTTTTCATCACAAATGTGATGGCACATTCACGGTGTTGAAGACTCGATAGTGAGTCATGGTTCTTGCAATAACAAAATACAAAACCTAGCATAAGGTAAGTCATAAGATGTTCACAGAGGCTCGGTTTTCCAGCAGCTGTTCAATAAAGGCAAAGTGTAATTCTTATCCTTTTTCAAGGGTGTCGTTTTAGTACTGTGCTTTGGATATATAAATTTCTCTATTGTGTAATAATATGTACAAGTGACATTTACATTAATTTAGGAGATGGATATATACTGTTCGGAAAACTAATATAAAGACTCTTAGTTAGTTTGGCTATTAACGAAATGTGTTTTAGTTCTATCTTCTGCAAACTGGTATCATTGTGCATCGAGGACAAAAGCCTAACTCATGAGAAACGAAGTTCCAATTTCTCATTTACTACAAAAATAAAAAAGTATATTATTTTTGAAAGATTATTAATTATCTTCATATTCTTTTTTCATCTTCATATTCTTTAAAGAATATGGAGGAGTGGACAGGCTACACATAGAAGTACCTAAAGCTATTGGAAATTGAAGTAGGGCAATTACTATGAGATCAATGCCATATTGGGCTATAAAGTGAGATGGAATCTTACCTCTACCCTGAAAAAAAATCATAATTCTTACATATAATTTGATAACAATTAAAAATGTTCAAAAATATTTTATAGAATATAATACATGTATAACACATTGGAGAATCATTATATATACCAATGTATTCTATAATTTGTGTTTTTAAAGATTTGCTTTTGAAATATTTTTCTCATAAAATATTCTACCATATTATTAATGAGTATTAATACTCATTGGCCACTTTTATACCAAATTTATCAAATTATTCTAGAGGATTTTTTTACATAGAAATTTGATTCTAGTACAATACACTCCACGTATAATGACTCAAAAGTGTGTATGTCGTAGGTGATTTTTGTAACTACAGCAATTTTTCTTTTATTAAGGTTTAAGATAAAACTACTAATAGAATAAGCTGTAAGTTAGGTAGTTGACATATGGTTTAAGAAGGATTATATCTATATTATATATAGAAATACATATATTATGTACAATGTATTATAATCATATATGTAGTGTGCATCTATTACATGGATTGTGTATATTCAGAGTCCATATATATGTATTCAGAGAGAGAGGTACAATTAAAATTAAAAAGGCCATGAGTTTAAATAAAGATACAGGAGGAAGATACAGGTACATTGGACAGCTGAGAAGAAGAAAGGGGAACAGAAAATGATGTAATTATAATATCAAAAATAGCAAATTAAAAAAAAACAAAACCATAAGTTAGAACATAGTAAAACAGGCAGCCTATTTGGGTCTGAGATAGAAAGTCTGCATATGTAATGACTGTGAGGATTGGTATTCTCATAGGATTCCTAACTGTGGATGGAGGTTTTCTCTGACACTTTTGATCGTTTTTGGAACACTTTTTCTCCTACTGGGTTGCCTCATCCAGTCTTGATATGAGTTTTGTGCCTAGTCTCATTGTAACTTTTTACGCCATCGTCAGTTGATATCATAGAAGGCCTGCTTTTTCTTGAGGGAATCTGAGGAGGAGTGGATTTGATGGTGAATGGAGATGGGGGGAAGGACTTGGAGGAGTGGAGAGAAGGGAAACTGAAGTCTGGATTTAATATATGAGAAAATATTATTTTTAAAGACAAATAGAATTAAAAATAAGACACTGAGTAAATAAGCACTAATGTGGGAAATGTTCTTGCATCCTATAAAGATTTGTTACTTGTATTGGCTTAGTAAAATGCTGATTGTCCAGTAGCCAGGTAGAAAATATAGGCAGGGTAACTAGACTAGGAGCATTTTGAGAACAGGAAAGGCTCCATCTGTGCTCACTAGCCAGATGTAGAGAAAGTAAGATGAGAATACGCCACTGAGGAAAAATACCAAGCAACATGGGTAAACATAGATAAAATTATGGGTTAATTTAAGTTGTAAACGCTAGTTAATAATAATCCTGACCTAATAGGCGAACCAGTTTATAAGTAATGTAAACCTCAATGTGTCTTGTTGTGACTGAACAGCTGTGGGACCAGGCAGGAGAGAAACTCCATCTATGATACACACCCTGCATGTCATTCTGCAATTTCAGTATATTGAAATTTAAGTCACCACCATGTTCTTATCCTCTTCTGTAGTTCTTAAATTAACATGATATGTGTCCCTACGTGTATGTTCCCATGCATCTTTCAGTCTGAAAGTGTTTCTGCATAAATGCACATGTAAAGCTCACCTCGTTTATAGCAAAACTACTCTAGACCCTATACAGTGACATGAATAAAGATTTGCTGAATGCTTTCAATTGTTTATATGAGATTTCAACATGGAGAACATCACTGAAGTCACTGAATTTGTACTGAAGGGCTTCACAGACCATGCTGACCTGGAAATCATTTGCTTCTTCCTCTTTCTAGCAATTTACCTCTTCACACTCATGGGAAATTTAGGACTGATTGCTCTTGTCATTGGAGATTTTCACCTACGCAACCCCATGTACTATTTTCTGAGTGTGTTGTCCTCAGTAGATGCCTGCTACTCCTCCGTTATCACTCCGCAAATGGTAGTTGACTTTATGTCAGAGAAGAAAGTTATTTCATTTATTGGCTGTGCCGCACAGATGTTTCTGGCAGTTACTTTTGGTACAACAGAATGCTTTCTTTTGGCAGCAATGGCTTATGAGCACTATTGTGGCCATCCACAGCCCACTTTTGTATGTAGTGATCATGTCACCCAGAGTCTATGTGCCACTCATCATTGCCTTCTATGCTGGTGGAATTCTACATGCTGATATTCACACTGTTGCCACTTTCAGATTGTCTTTTTGTGGATCCCATGAAATCAGTCATGTTTTCTGTGACATTCCTCTCCTGGCGATTTCTTGTTCTGATATCCACATCAACCAGCTTCTTCTCTTCTACTGTGCTGGGTCTATTGAGGTTGTTACTATCCTCATTGTCCTGATCTCCTATGGTTTCATTCTGTTTGCTATTCTGAGGACTTGCTCTGCTGAAGGTAAAAGGAAAGTCTTCTCTACGTGTGGCTCTCATCTAACTGGAGTGTCCATTTTTCGTGGTACTGTTCTTTTCATGTATGTGAGACCGAGTCCCACGTATGCCTTGGAGCATGACATTATAGTGTCAATATTTTACAGCATTGTAATTCCCATGATAAATCCTCTCATTTAGAGTTTGAGTTTGAGGAACAAAGATGTAAAAGAGGCAATGAAAAAAGTGTTTACTAAAAGAAAAATTTATGGATAAACAATATTTCCAATAAACATTATATGAAGATTATATAAGTCCTATTCTATAAGGAAGTATGAAGATTTACATTTAAAATGTTCCTTTTTATTCATTAATATATTCCAATCCTCAGAAAACATGGAAATAAAGGCATTGATTAATGAATCTCTGGTATGCTTTTTCAAAACAGAAAAACTATATCATTCACTTCCTTTCTAATGTTCAGAATCATATATGTTTATATGTACATTCCATATGATGCTGATACTAGATAAAATGCATAGTGTACAAATAAATATATGTGTGTGTGCTGATATTTATTCATATATGCACATTTACATATTTCAACATAATTTAGATGGTTTCATGTATTTATAAAAATATTTTAAATTCTCTTATATTTATAATTTTAAACATTTTATTTTTCTATCACAATAGCTAAATAAAATTTTATTGTCCTTGTTCAGTTTACTTTTTGGCAGTCAGACTGTTTAGATCTTTAGACTGTACCTTTCTGACATTACTATGAAACACAGTCTTGCATAAACTTCTTATCCTCTGGTGTTACAAAATTTTTGCTCCCTCTTCTACAATGTTTCATGAGACCTATGTGTAAGTGCTGCTGTGCAGATTTTTTTGGGGGGGGGCTGGGCACTCGAATTCTGCAACTCAATTTATTATAGTTGCCTGTAATGGCCTTCTGTTGCAAAGCTCTGTTTTCTGGATGAACAGTAAGGACTACCCTGGAAACACAGATATGTACTGGGCAGGTGGTGTTGGGATATACGTATATACTTATAACAGAAATATTAAAGAAGAGGCCATGAATTAGAAAGAGAGTGAGGAGTATGTTGGTATGTTGGGAATGTTTGATACACAGCAAGGAGGTGAGAAAGGAGGAAATGTCAGGTCACTGGGAGGTGAAATTATAAATAATTGCAGGATGAGTGATATAAACGATTCCAACCAAACCACAGTCCTTTGCGAGAGTAGCAATTCCACCTAAGCTTTGGTTAATCTCTCCATCTCCAATAAGTTTTATTTCTCTTTATGCAAAATTTCATGCAAATTTTAGTATCTGTTTTATATATGAAAGAAAGTGTTCTACATTCCAACTTAGTGTAATTTGAACAAAGAGTTCCACTGTTATATAGTCAATCTTTTCATTTTCCCAAGTCTCCTCTACTCTCCCTCCAGTCAATTTTTCATACTATGTGGTGCTCAATACTGAGTGTCTGAAAGGCAAGCCAAGCTGGATCACCCTACAGATGGGCCACTGCATCCACATCCATTACCAACATCTCTGCTCTCACTTGACTTGGGCTTTATTCTAACCAGGATTACTACCATTCCTCTTCC
Source organism: Myodes glareolus (assembly GCF_982192425.1). NCBI lineage: Eukaryota > Metazoa > Chordata > Mammalia > Rodentia > Cricetidae > Myodes > Myodes glareolus. The sequence goes on along the minus strand of NC_142031.1, from coordinate 41,304,546 downwards.
AGAACTCCTGACTCACCAATGCTTCCCCTCTTCCCTCACTGGGCATTTCGCACTTCCCAGTCTTTGTCTTCAGCTGGTTAATTTTCCTGCATCCCATCCAGACCCAGTACCCAGCACACTTACCACAAACCCTACTGCTTCATCAGAGATTCTGCCTTTACCCAGATTAGGTGATTGTTTAATATTCCTGCATCCCACCCAGAATCAGTTCCCAGCACACTTACCACAAACCCTACTGCTTCACCAGAGATTCCGCCTTTACCCAGATTAGGTGATTGATTAATATTCCTGCATCCCATCCAGGCCCAGGACCCAACACACTTACCACAAACCCTACTGCTTCATCAGAGATTCTACCTTTACCCAGATTAGGTGATTCAAGGAATGCTAGCAATTTGGGCAATAATCTGCTATTTCATGGACTACTTGATGTTACGTTGTATAAATTGGACATGCAGAACACACAGAAAAATGACTGCTGTACTTGCCTAAAGGTGAGACAGCCCTTCAGGATTCCTGCTTCATGAAAGAGTGCAACATTGTGCAGGACACAGAAGAAAGTGGCAGACAAACTGCCAATACAGGCAAAACTGTCTTTAAGATTTCCTGTTTCATGCAAAAGTCTGCCAGATACTAAGGGTCTGTAGGCTGAAGAGGGGTGCCACAATATTACAAAAGAACTTTGGATGACTGTCCAGAGAGCAAGATGTCTCCGTCATTTCTAGAGTTTTTGAAGTTGCTTACAAAGCACCTCCTGTTAACTTAGGTAGTATTATATCCTTCTGGAGTATTTGATATAGTTGAAGAATATATAGTTATAGTTTTTCTCAGTTATGGTAAAATATACAGTAGATATAAATATTTTTACTGTAATTCTTGTTGATACCTGATTTGTTATATGTAATTTTACTATGTTAAAATTAAAGCCTTCCTTTTTATTTAGACAGAAAGGGGAAAATGGTGTAGGAAGTCCTTCTCTAAATGTGTTGCTTTAATTTGTTAATGAATAAAGAACTTGCTTTGGTCTGTGAAAGGACAGAAGAGAGGTAGGTAGGGAAAATAAACTGAATGCTGGGAGGAAGAAGGCAGAGTCAGTGAGAGGCCTACAGGAGACAGACTCGCTGAACCTTGCAATGAGCCACATCCATGTGGTGATACACAGATTAATAGAAATTAAATTAAGGTGTAAGAGATAGGAAAAAATGCTAGAGCTAATAGGCCAAGTAGTAATTTAATTAATACAGTTTCTGTATGGTTATATTGAGTCTGAGTGACCAGGAATGAACGAACCATCTCCACCATCAGTTGGACACTGAAGACATTCCACTTGGAGCTTTTTTCCTTCTTGGCAAAACTGGCCTTTGGGCAAAGAACTGCCCATGCCTCAACCACTTGCAAAATGCATGGTGTCTAGACTGGATAAGTAGGATCTAAACAAAAAGATTGCCAAACCTTGGCAAGACAGGGCTTTAAAATGTTCCTGCATCTGTAACAGGTCTGTTAGTCACTCTAGGACTTAGCCAAAGTTGATTGCCTTAGTGTTGCAACGTATCAATTTGTCATTCCATACCAAAAAATCAACCCGTAAAACAAACATCCAAGTGGCATGGATCACATAGTGAGCATTGCTGCTTGACACGTTTACAGCATTTTGTCATTACAGACCACAGTTTCCCAGAACCTTCCACTTTCATTTTTAATGAGTCTCACTAGTAGTGTCTTTCTCTTTGGAAATTTTGTGCAGGCTTTAGTAAAGAATGAAAATAGCAGCCTATTTAAATAAAATAACTTCTTGGCAAAAAATCCCAGCCACTGAGAAACAAGCAATCCTATTGTGCACTACTAATCACACCAAGAACGGGAAAGTTATAGATTTAGTAGACACATCTGATCTGGGAAGATGAAATGACTACGGTTCAGATCCAGAGCCTAGGGTATATATAGTTCAGTTGGTAAACATGGAGAAATTAGAACTGTATGGTATAATGAGAAGAGAGAATGATATGGGATGTCTTTCTGTATATGTGTTGCTTTTATTGGTTAATTAATAAAGCTGTTTTGGCCAATGACTCAGAAGAGTAAAGTAAGGTGGAAAATCTGAACAGAGATACATAAAGAGAGTAGGCAGAGTCAGAGAGACACCATGTAGCTGCCAAAGAAGAAGGACGTTGGGCCTTTACAAATAAGACACAGCCTTGTGGTAATACACAGATTCACAGAATATAATAATGGGTTAGTAAAGATATAAAAGCTAGTTAGAAACAGGCCTGAGTCATCAGCCAAACATAGTTGTAAATTAGCATAGTTTCCAAGTGATTATTTGCATCTAGGTGGCTGGAAAATAAGTAAACAGTCTCTGTTTACAAAGTAAGACATCAGGATCTTGCCTTTCAGGAGTTTTAGAGGGGAGCAGGCCCATAAAGTAATATAAAAAATTGTAATATTGTTTCTGGTCCCCAGGAGAAATCCTTTACCCAAGATTAGGCATTTGGATAAGGGCCTCCATTTCCTCAGGGCTAAGGAAAGTTTCTGCTTACTAAAGCAGTCTCTTTATCTCTGGGAAAAAAAAAAAGCTGTGGCCCTTCTACTAAGGTAGAGCTGATACCTATTGTCAAGGTCAATGTTAGATTCCTCAACCCCTGATCTCAGTCCACAGCCCAGCTTACATTCCCCTTTTCTCTCATTTGGTACTATATGCAATAAAAGGTATAGCTTTTTTCAATAGACGCTGCTGGCATCTTCATCTATCCTCAGGTTGTGTCCATCTCCTCCTCTCTGTGTTGACTCCACATTACCAGCTGCCCAAGCAGGTCTTCAGCATACAAGTAACATTATACAGCAACTGATGAAAACCGAGGCAGAGACCCACAACAGAGAAGAACTCCCAAAGTCCAGTCGAAGGGTGGGTGGAGTGAGAATATGAGCAAAGAGTTCAAGACCATGATGGGGTCACCCACTGAAATAATCTTCCTGAGCTAATGGGAGTTTACCAACACTAGCCGGACTGGAAAGGCAGAATCATAGGACATAACTAGTCCCTCTGAATGTGGGTGACAGACTGAGCAGCCACTGGCAGTGGCACCAGGATTTATTCTTAATGCTTGTTCTGGATATTTGGGAACCTATTCTCTTTGGATGGATTCCTTGCTCAGCCTAGATATAGTAGGGAGGGCTTAGGCCTTCCCCAAAGCAACGTGCTGTACCCTCTCTGAGGAGTGGATGGGGTGGGGTGGGAGGTATGTGAAGAAAATGGAAGGAGTGGAAGAAGTAGGAACTTGGATTGGTATATACAATGAGAAGAGATAGTTTGCTTTCTTTTAAAAAATAAAAAACAATCTTTTCTCATTTTACATACCTATTTCATTTCCCACTTTCTCCCCTCCTTCTACTTTCCTCCCCCTCTCCCCACTTGCCCCCCATGCACCTCTCAGAGAGGATAGAGTACCATGGGGAGCCAACAAAATCTGACACATCTTTCTGAGGCAAGACTAAGGCCCTTCCCCCTATATGTAGGCTGAGCAAGGTATCCCAACAAAAAGAACGAACTCCAAAAAGCCAGTTCAAGCACTAGGGATAAATTCTGGTCCCATTGCCAGTGGCTCCACTGACTGCCCAAGTCACGTAATTGTCACCAACTTCCAGAAATCCTAGTTTGGTGCTAAGCAGATTGTCCCACTATCAGTTTGGAGACAGTGAGCTCCCACTAGCTCAGGTCAGCTGTTTCTGTGTGTATACCCATCATGGTCTTGATCCCTTTACCCATTTTACTTTTATTGACCACATCTTATTTCCCTAACCTCATTTTTTACAAAGGTTATTCGAATAACCAATTACACAGGCCTATGTATGTCAAATGTATTTGTACCTGTCTAGTATTATCCTGTTTTTGGTTCATGTAATTTGAATGAATAAATAAAATTTATGCCCTTGCAATGCTGAAGCATGCATGGGCAGCCTATGTATAATAGTTCTGTTGAACTTGTCTATATTTGGTTTCATGGTCTAAGTCATTGAAGACAACTGACCAGGTCACCATCTTTTACAGTTTCATGGTACCCTTGCATTTATTGCACATAGTACAATTTATATGTTCACCCACTCAAAAAGCTATTTGTTTCCACTTTCAGCAATTTAGAATCTTGCTACAGGAAAGATCAGAGTGGGCTAAGATCTCTTTGAGAGTATAACAGTCATATTTTAATTTCCAATCCAAAAGTAATTTCACCAATTTCTCTACACAATATAAAATTCAGAGTTAGATATACATTTTTCCTGATAATTAGTGAACAACCTCCTATTAAGTCAGTAGGCATCCCAATGCTTTAGGGATAGTCAACAATAGCTTACAACTTCGCAGGGATTATTTCTGAAATTGAAACATAATGCATAAATAATCCTAGAAAATACAATACTAAGAAGTACATAAGAGAAAAAAAAGAAAATGTTTTATTACTGGTAAGAAAGATAGACGACTATGTAATTTGTTCCCTGCTATCAAAATGCATAGGAATGATCACATTCTGGTCTGGTTTTGTTCTCCACTACAAGAGAATATTTTTGGTTTATTTTTCCATAACTCTTTTACTATCATGTCTGAATGACAATAGCAATAGGCACTCTCCTTTCCTCATATAGTCTCCATGGTTTAGAGATTACATGTTCATACATATATTTGCAATACCAAATTAATTAGAAAAAAAATTACTTAGGAAATATTTTATGTACATTAAGCTGTATAATTCAAACTTTCTAAAATAAGGGGGGGTGAAATATGAGTAAAAGGAGTCCACAATTTTTCATTCAGAAATGGAAATATAAAAATATTAATGAATAATTTCATTTGCTTCCAAATGTTTACAGTATCAAGCCTCTTTGTGATGTTCTCAATTATCATGCTATTATGTGAGTGAGATTAATTTTTTAATTGTTAAAATTAAAATTAATTGTTAAATTAATTAAATTGTTAATTAAAATTGTTAAGGCAAAAGTAATTGACAAAATAATCAATACATCTTATTGATTATGTGTGTGAATTTACGTTAATGACCTCTTTTTTATGGTTATGTTAAAATTGCCATTTAATCTTGGAATCTGAAGGAAATATTCCATAGTAAGTATTAAATATAAAAAATATTCGTTAATGGTATTGCACAATAACAAAGCAAAGTGTTTTGGTATACTTAACTGAAAAATCTTGTCTGGAAATACCTGCTTGTGATTACAATTACTGAATATAAATCCTAATGCATTAAGCTTATGTATTTTAAATTTGTGACTAGAAATACATCATACTGAGACAGCAGCTGGGCAATCACTTACCAAACTGAAGTAAGTGTAGTTTACATGTAGCAAGCTTTTTATCTACATTAAATATATATATATATATATATCTGTATATTAAATTATATTACTCATTTAGTCATTAAATTGCCTTGTTTAGTTATAGTGAAGGTACGTCAGCAGAATGAGCTAGAAATTGAAAGAATTTTCATGTGATATGGCCTATTGGACCCATTCTTTATTTAACTATCTTGCTATTACTTTAAAATACATATAATCTGTCCAAGAAAACTTGTTTCATGTAAGTACCGTGGTGGTTAAACAAAAATTGTAGCACTGTACAAATGGAGGGAAGAAAGTCTATGAGTTCTGGAACATTTTGTGCTGTACAGGAAGACCCGGTACAAAAACTTCAAGGTCTAGTGCTGCAATTCAGTAGCAAAACTAATGATATCACATGTAAAATCCAGAATGCTGTTCACAACTCCTCCCTCCCTCCCCTCTTTCTCTTTTCCTCTTAAGAATTTTTTAAAAAATACCTAGAAACATCAAATTATTCAAGCATCTTTCATCTTTACAAGCAGCACTGCTTTGAATATTGTTTTAAATGATAGTACAAAGTTTTAGATTATTATTTGTCAAATGTAGCCTTTTGCATATATGAAGTAACATACTATTTATCATACAAGCTGTACAATATGCCTGCATGTTTATTTATTTAGGGATACACAATTTTCTGAGTTATCAGTTATAATTATTTTATCTAATAATCTGACAGTATTTATCAAAATTATTGACACCTTAAATTGCACCACCTGTATGTATAAGAGCTTTAGCGAGCTTTATTTATTTTCATTCTATTTTTCTTTCTTTTGATACAAAGTCTCCTATATCTCAAGGTGGCTTTAAATTTGTTTGATAGCTGAAGATGTCCTTGATCTTCTGGATTTTCTCTGTTGCCACAACCATAATAACAGAATTACAGGAGTGTACTACACATTTTTTTATACTTTTATTGTTTAAAAAATTTACACTTCCTCCCCTCGTCTCATTCCCCTCCTGCTCCCCCACTCACCCTCCTTCCTCTCCCTCCTATCCCTCCTTAAGAGAGGGCAGGGAACCCTGCCCTATGGGAAGTCCAAGCCCCTCCCCCACATCCAGTCCTAGGAAGCTTTGTATCCAAAAAGACAAATAGACTAGGGTCCCAAAAAGCCAGTACATACAGTAGAAACAAGTCCCAGTGCCTTTATCAATGGCTTCTCAGTCAGCCCCCGTTTTCAGCCACATTCAGAGAGTCAATCGCATGCTCATTCAGTCCCAGTCCAGTTGAATTTGGTGAGCTTCCATTAGAACAGGCACACTGCCTCAGTGGGTGGACCAATCCCTCGCAGTCCAGACTTCCTTGCTCATCTTCTCCCGACTTCTGCTCTTCAACTGGACCTTGGGGGCTCAGTCCATTGTTCTGATGAGGGCCTTTTGAAAAGGAAAAAGAAAAAAAAAATACCACCCTTGATGCTGGAATGCAGGGCCTTAGAAATAAACAATTCAGGCCCCTTGCTGTAAGGGAGGGGAAGGGAGCCTTTTGTCCTGTGACAGGATGTGAGTCAGGATATTTACAGTCGGCCATCAGGTCTCCAGCTAGGAAGGCAGGAAGAGATAAGAAAAACAGGTAGCACAACCCCCTCCTTGGTATCCAGGTGGGTCTGGACAACCCCCTCCTTGGTATTTAGGTGAAAGGTCAAGAATGTGCCACTCAGCTTAGCCTTATTTCAATTGACCAATGAAATGAATCCCCATAACCACGCTTTTTTTGCTTCTGTACCCGCGCTTTTGCTCTCCTATAAGAACCCCTCACCCCCAACCTGCGGGCGTGCAAGTCTTCCGAGAGACCTTGTTGCCCCAGGTACCTGTGTATTCGAATAAACCTCGTGCTGTTTGCATCCGTAAGTGTGGCTTCGTCGGGTTCATGGGTTAGGGGCCTCTCTCGCTAGGAAGACATCCCTCGGGGGTCTTTCATTTTGTCTTTATCTCCATCTGTCGCCGGATCAAGACTCAATGGAGATAATCATCACTGTGATAGTGGAGTACTATACATTTTAGGAAATGTTATGACACTATTTGAGGTATTGATGAATGTTACTGAGTAACATCCCATCCCAAACTTCCTATTTAAAGTGTTGACTTATGAAGCTGTAGAGATGCCTCAGCAGTTAAGAGCACTTACTGTCCTAACAGAAGGTAGTATATATATATATATATATCTTTAGATCAGTTTTCCTCACTGTCCATGTATTGAAAATGCTATAGAAACACAGAGATTTAGCATTTTAAGTCTGTACAGACACTCTCAGTTCAGTTGAGACTATTTTTGTTCTTGCCATCTAGTGTTAAAATAATCAACTGATTGATTTTATTATGTGGATCACAATGATGTTTACAAAGCTTTTGTCGTGTTTGTGGCTTGAGGTATTGGGAATGTGAAAATTATCCTTGGGTAGAACTTACTAGGTGGTGTCTAAGATGTGAGTTCTTGATATCGATTTAATTACAACACTTTGTTAATGAGATTTAAGCAAGATATTCTAACATTCTTGAATAGCTGTTGTCAACTTCAGGCATACCAGGAGAAGAAAATGCTGATCCTATTATTGTGTACTTTGGACCTGGTAAAAAGTCTTCAGAAGATGTAGTCATTCTAGCGCACCTGTGGTTACGCTGCTTCAGAAACAGATTTCATCTGCAGCCCTGTAAATGAGATAGGTCAGTGTTGAATCCTGACCAGCAGAGAAATCTACAGAACTACTTATGATACTGTGTCAAGTCTATTACAACTAAAGGTGTTTCAGATTTGTTGTTGAAAGAACAGTTGAGATTGTAATAAAAACAACGTGTATCATGCATAAGGACAGTGAGATTTACATTGTGGTCATTTGGTAGTTGGCCGAGAATATACCCCTTCTGCTGCTTTTAGCAACTTCCCCTTCTCTAAAATAAGGATTTTCCCTTTACTAGTAAGCAATATTATCTCTGTTTGTGAGAAATATAATAATAAAGTGCTTCTGAAAGGAAACAAACAAACTAAAAGAATCATGGATGAAGTGGATTCCCAAGCAGTAAAATAACGTCCTACTTTTATACCTGAAATTACCAATGACATAGGAGGCAAACAATCTCTATGAACTTCTCGCAATACAAAGCAAAATTTCCAGCACAAAACAGAAAATTGTTGTCAAAATTTTCAATTAAGATTTATAGTTTTATGTGTACGTTTGTTTGCTTGATAAATTTATTTGTACTTCATGAATGGAAGAGTCCACAGAGGCCAGACCAGGGCACCAGACCCTGTGGAGCTGGAATTACAGGTTGTTTCTGAGATACTTATGTGTATCTTCTGCAAGAACAAGATTCATCTTTTCAGGCCCTATTTCTCAGCAATTTGAAGAATATTTATTTGGCGTTACAGGTTAATAAAGGTATTACATATGAACTTTTTTGAAAAACTGTTAGTTCATAAATCTAGGATAATTTAAAACATGCATTACACAGAGTATAATTATGACAGGATTTTATATTTGATATGCACTGAGTACATATATTACCTGCCACAGCATTAAGGGAAAACCAGAGATGATCATAGTCTGTATCTGAAGACCAAGAGAAGTTTCTGCCTGTAATGAGGAGGGAGGTGTTTCCAGGCTACATAAATTTTAACAATGTACATCCAGATCAACATCCCTTAGAGGGAAAATAAAACACAAAAATGCCATAAAATACAGGGATGAATGAGATTCAGAGACCATGGATAAAGAATAATTCAAAGTAAAAAAGACCAAAAGATTTTTGGTTTTGCACACTCAACAAAATATGAGAATTCAAGAGTACTTTCATTTGTGCCTGTACTTTCCTCATACATGTTTCCCATTGCTGAATAGGTCTCAATAGTATAGTTATGAGTATAATTGCATACATATTATTTAATTTTTAAATGAATATTTTGAATATTTTAAATGCATAATATTGTAATATTATTACATTATTTCCTCTTCCAACCCTTCGCAAGCATGCTCTCTTTTCAAATTCAAGGATTTTTTAATTGTTGTTTTAAACATACACATACATTTCTAAGCCTAAATATAACTTGTTCTTTCTGTATAATACTACCTATGTGCATTTGGGATCAGAACCTTCAATATTCCTACAAAGAAAATTTTAAGTAATTATGTGAATTTTAATTCTTTATACTTATAATGTGACCCTCAAAAATATTAAAATTCGTTCCCTGAACTAAAACCACATCAAACTAAATAAAAAGAATAGGCTTGTGTGATGTTTTGAATAAAAAGAGTCCACATTGGCTCATATATTTGAACATGGTCCCTAGTTCATGCCTTTTTGGGAAGAATTAGGAGGAGGTGTGTCACTAACAGTGAGTTTTGAAGTTTAAAAAAAAACATGAACCATTTCAAGTGCTCTCCTTTATGATTCCTGTTTGTGGATCAGAATATAAACTTTAGGCTGCTATTCCAGCACCATAATTGCCTGCTGCTGCCATGGTTCTCATCACAAGGTTGAACTCCTATCCCCCTGGAACTTTAAGGCTTGAATAAATTATTTATTTCATTCCCTGGGCATAGAATATTATTAAAGCAATAGAAACTAACTAGGTTAGAGTTAGTCTCAGGGAGTGGATTATAGCTGCAAACAACTTGACTATCTTGCTTTTCTGCTGTTGATGCTCTTCTTTAATTTTTTTTGAAATATTTGAAAGAGGTTCAGACTTTAAACTAGGGAATAAATGGAACACTGTAAGCAGGGCTCAGTGGACATCCTGGTAGAAATCTGAGAAAAGTAGTGCTTACATCTGTGTAGACTGTAGAACCCTGGTTCAAGAAGTTTTAAAAAAGAAATTACGAACAACTGTTCCAGTGACCATCCTTGTGATATTTTGGCAGAGAATGTGCCAGCTTTCTCTGCTTTTGTGCTAAGAACCTGTCTGAAGCAATATTGAAAAGTAATGGATTAACGTATTCTAGGAGCAATTCCAGACAGCTTAATGTTGACTCTGTCTCCTGGTTATTAGTAATCACTCTTGTTGAGACTACAATGAAAAAAAAGCAGTGGGAGAGAAAGAAACACAAAATGTATAATTTGGAGAGAAAGAGAGTGCCACAGCCAAGATTTGCGATGAAAAAAGGTTGGCAGATCAAGGCACGACATGATCAGCTTTGGGGTAAAAGGAAGGAGTACCCCCAGGTCAAGGCCTCATTCAGAAGACCTTCCAAAATTTGTAAAGAAAAGGCCCAAAGGATTTTCTGTTGTTAAAATGAAAGGAAAGCTACCATGATCAAAATCACTCCCCACCTGTATGGAGGGAGGAGGACCTTGGACTTCCCACGGGGCAGGGAACTCTACCTGGGAATCCAAGCTGGTACAGCCCCTTTGGATGTCAGTGTGGCGATTTCTCAGAAAATTAAGAAACAACCTTCCTCAAGACACAGTAATAGTACTTTTGTGTATATATCCAAAGGATACTCAATTGTGCCACAAGGATATGTGCTCAACTATGTTCAAAGCAGCATTATTTGTCATAGTCAGAACCTGGAAACAGCCTAGGTGTCCTTCGAATGAAGAATGGATAAGGAAAATGTTGTACATTTACACAATGGAGTACTACACAGCAGGAAAAAAATGACGTCTTGAATTTTGCAGGAAAGTGGATGAAGCTAGAAAACATCGTTTTGTGTGAGGTAACCCAGAAAGATAATTATTATTTGTACTCAGTCATAAGTGGTTTTAAAACATAAAGCAAAAAAAAAATCAACCTACAAACCACAATCCCAGAAAACTTAGACAACAATGAGGACTCTAAGAGAAACATACATAGACCTAATATACATGGGAAGTAGAAAATGACAAGGTCTCCTGAGTAAATTGGGAGCATGAGGATCTTGGGAAAGGGCTGAAATGGAGGGGAGAGGTAGGGAGAGGAACAGAGAAAAATGTAGAGCTCAATAAAAATCAATTTAAAAAGATTTTTTTTTAAGAAAAGAAAAGCTGTAGGAAAAAAATGTGATTCATGGCAACATCCCCAAAGGGCATCTGTACTTGATAGCATCACCCGCGTGGTTCTGTATTTACAGACATGAAGGGTACACCAATAAAGAGGTTATGGAATATTCCTCTGAAGCTAGGGAAAGAAATTCAGGTTAGATAATATGTTCCAGGCAAGTCTCTGCATTAAGGAACTGAGAGGACAAAAAAATCTGTGTGGCCAATATTTGAAGCTATAAAATTAAAACAAGAGTTGTTTTGGAAAGCCCAAGGTATTTGAGGCACAAAGCTATGAAACGTAGAACAGGAACTGTACACAGAAAGCGTTACTAGGCACAGAAGGAGAAACATGTACATCCATTTATCTACTAGGCTCCTGGCCATATCTTAATTCAACTTTCTACTAGTCAAACTTTAGTTTTCCTTTTTATTTTTCATAGTCTCATTTCAGTTCCAAATTCCAAAATCTACTTTCTAATCAGCTAAGAGATTCTTTAGATAAGAATAGCATTACTTGACATTTGAAAGTTTAACTTATCCTCAATATATGTGTGATCTCATATCTTCAGGCTTCTCTGACAAGTGGATTTAAAATAAGAGATCTTCCCCATCCAATTTCAACATGTTAAAAACAACAGGTATAAATTATTATGATGGTTAGTATAATAAACAAATCTAAAGTCAACTGCAAGTTCTCTATGTGAGTTAGTGCACAACCTCTAGGCAATTCATTAGTTATTCAAATGCTTTAGGGCTAGTCATTAAATTGCTTGCAGCCTCACAGGGGGAATATTGAAGATCATGTAGAAATCTATAAATTGTCCTAAAAAGTACAGTTTTAAAAAATGCAAGGGAGAGTAAAGAGTCAGTTTTCATTCAATTAAAAAAAGGTGGGATGTTTGATGAGATACTCTGTGATGCTATTATCTACAGGAGGGTTCACATGTGCTCTGGATTTTACATCTAATGTAAGAGTTCCTTTCTGGTTAATATTTGAGATACAATCCCACTGTACCATAATGCCTGAGGATCATAGATTCTTCCTTTCTTTGTATTTATTCTTCAGCAGTTAGAGATTAATATTTAAACTGTGCATTAGTACTTAAAAAGCATATTTTGTAGAAATATAATTTTATCAACAGATTTCAAAAGGTAATAGAAACTAAAGTTGAGTAAGTGGAAATTAATATGTTAGAGAGAAAAAAATGAAACAATTTTTACTTTCTTCCTAATATTTAGGCATATGAATGACTCAGAATCTTCTTGTTCTGTTAATGAGAAGATGAAAGAAATTTGCTATCATTTTCTTATGAGGCAAAGAGACATTCTGCTTTACCAGTAGATACTGAAATCTTTTTTTGTTTTTGGATACTTGAGTCACTTTTAAGCACCACTTTTATGCTGATGGCCAAACTGACTGTACTGTGGAACCTCAGTGATTTTATAAAGAACAATAATCTGTATAATAATAAGTAATAGTCACTCTGCAATGCTAACAAAAATTGAAAGTGCAGCACGTTTTTAAGCACTGAATTAAAAAAAACTGTTGAGAAGAGACTCATTTTCTTTATTTGCTATATAAGAACATTTATATGCTTTCAATACTTCATCACTATGTCTCTCACCTCAAAAAAATTCATAAGATTTTAAACTGTTTCTGAATAATATGTTTTAAAGATATCTAATACTGTAATATGATCTAGTTTGTCATAATTAATAAGAGTAATCTGTTTGAGTGAGGCAGAGATTAAGTATTAGGTTATCACACAAATGATATTTCAGATGAAGTGAGTATATTTTACTTAATTTAAGTAATTTACTTACTTTAAGTAAGTGTGATGATATTCATATATATTTTATTATATAATATACTAATATACACTATGCATATTAACATATTATATATCAAACTTGTATTATCTCATTTATTTGCATGTAGAGCACACATAGATATTATTCAAAACACCTTTTATTATCATTTGAAGTTTTTTCATTTCTTAACTTTTTGACAATTGCTGTTCACAACCAATATTCTAATTAAATATCCAAGCCTAAAATCATTTATCTGTAGTTGTGATATGCTGCCTTATTTCCAGGTTACTAAAATCATTGAACTGTTTGTATTTGGTTGTATGTTTGCTTGTGTGTAAATTGTGCTGTAACGTATTCAGAGAAAATTCTTGTGGCAAAGTACACAGATATACACATATCAGTACATAATTTATGTAGTTCATTCGTTCACTGTGGTATTGTACTTTTTAATAACAATTTTACATACTGTATAAATTAATGAAATTTCTTATAAAACATTTCAACCTATGTAGTTTCTCACATGTATTCTTATTTTGTCCAAAGAAATTTCTATGAGACTTAATTGCATAAAGCCAATTCAAATGAACTCTTTCCTCAGTTTTCACAAATTTCCACACATTTTCCAGGTTCCTCAATAGTAGATTAAATCAAATTTGTGATATTCAAATATATATATAATTTCAGTTGCAATGCAAATGTCCACAATAGTGCTACTAAATTTATACAAATATAAGCAACATCAAAATAGAATTAAAATTATGAATATTATAAGAAATAGTGCAAAAAAACACAGAATTTTGCTTCTCTAGTTTTAGTAAGGCAATGAGAATCAGTGGAGAAATGCTCTGGGAAAATTTGAATGCTTGTATATTAATTAACATTTTATCACAGTACTAGAATATATGTCCTACAGAAGAATGTGCATGTAAATAAACTGCTTACCTTCAAATTTATCTGTGACTAAATAGTAAAAGTTACACAATTCTAAAGGAAGAAGCAAGAAATTAGCCGAGGCCACATGGTGAGGTTTTATCTCAAAAAAGTCCTAAGAAGATCGTGATACTCAGTAGTAGATTTCTTGCTTAACATGATGAAGGTCCCAGACATGATTCCCAGAACATGCAAGACCAGACAAAGATTTCTATATTTAAATATCGTGAAATAGCAGAATCCCTTCATCTTTCTTCATCTTTCCAGCATGTTAAAGACTTCATTGCTTTCAACACAGGCACAGAGCTGTATTCGTATAGAGCTGTGAAGGTATCTGTTGTATACATCACATGTTCTTGTGAAGGTATCTGTTGTATACATCACACATTGAATGCCATGATGTATACTGTATCTACATAAATAGAGATTAACAAAACAGTTTCAATTGTTTTCGGTTTTAATATTTTAAGTTTTCATATATGTTTAATATTTACAAATGTTTTAAAAGGAATAAAATCTATAGCTTATAGTTACAAGAAGTGTTCCTTGAAATTATGATTTATATGCTCATTCCTGGAATTTGTCATTAAGAAATCAGAGTCTAAAATGTAGTGTACTTTGTGATACTGTATTTATTAATTGTCAATATTTCGTGATTGTGTAGAAGTATGAAAAAATGTTCTTACAGTAGTAATTCACTATCACTTATCTAAACCTCAAGAGTCTTGTGTTTATTTTAAATTAGTTTTGTGATTCTATCATCAACATCTGCATTTCCATCAAGTTATCTAGCTGTTGTACCAATCTATCTTCTATTTTTATCTATCATCTCCTCCTTTCATTTTGTCCCTCTTTCCTCTTTCTCTGTTTCCTTCATTCTTTCCTCCTCCCTTCACTTATTTATCCTTTGCTTCCTTCTGATTTCCTTCCTTCATTCATTCGTTACTTTCCCCTTTCCTTCCTTCCTCACTTTTTCTTTCTTTCATTGAATTCTTAATTAAAAAAACAATGTATACTGCTTGTGACTATAAGTTGGATACAATCTGGCCTGTTTAAGTTTAGGCAGTTTTTCAACAATTTATTGATAATAGTATTTCAACTCCAAACTTACATAAATGAAATATTTGAGACACTGTATGAGTTTTAATTAGAAAAACTGCCGTATGTGGGAAACAAAGCACTATTTATCATGTGTTCTTTGCACTATGTAAACAGAATATGCTTTCATTTAAAAGTGTTCTATACTAAATTTTCAATAACTCACATTGAGAAGATATCTACTTAGTAAATGGCTCTAAGGTGACAATGTTTTCTTTTCCACAAATGTTTTTTTATCTAGAAATGTTTTTTTTTTCCAGAATAGAATATGAAATACACCTGCATGGAGAACCGAAATCTCACAGTACTGACTGAATTCATTCTTAAAGGCATCACTGACTGTCCTGAATTGCAGAATTGCAGAGTTGTGTTGCCTCTCGTTATCTATCTGATCTGTGCAGTGGACAATTTGGGCATCATCATCCTCACCAAGGTGGACTCCAGGCTGCAAACACCCATGTACAATTTTCTGAGACACCTGGCTGTCACTGATATTGAATATTCTACAGCTGTGGGACCCAAAATGTTAGCGAGTTTTGTTGCAGAACATAGTTCAGTCTCCTATTATCTTTGTGCTACACAGCTAGACTGCTTCCTTCTTTTTATTACTTGTGAACTCTTTATTATGTCTGCCATGTCCTATGACCGCTATGTGGCTATATGTAATCCTCTGCTCTATACAGCTATCATGTCCCAAACCAGATGTTGGATACTGGTGGCAATGCCATATCTCTACAGTGTATTTGTATCTCTTCTAGTCACCCTAAGGATATTCCCATTATCCTTTTGTAGCTACAATATCATCAATCATTTTTTCTGTGATAGTATCCCCTTGATATCTTTGCTCTGTTCAAACACACTTGAGGTTGAATTGATAATTAGGTTCTTTGCAACTTTTGATTTGATTTCCTCTCTTCTGGTTGTCCTTGTGTCTTGCTTGTTCATCTTCATAGCCATTCTGTGAATGAAATCTCTAGAGGGCAGGTGCAAGACTTTTTCAACCTGTGGGTCCCACCTGACTGTGGTCACTGTCTTCTATGGGACTTTGATATTTATGTATGTACAACCCAAATTCAGTCAATCATTTGAGACTGATAAAGTGTCTTCCATATTTTACACTCTCGTTATCCCAATGTTGAATCCCTTGATATATAGCTTGAGGAATAAAGATGTAAATATGCCATAGGAAGAATCTGGAAAAAATAGTCAACATCTTTTCCTAAAAGCTGCATACTATAAAAGTCATAAAAGTCTGCTTTGAATGTAAACCTACTTTGCTCTCTTCATAGCAAACATGAATAGGTTCAAGATATAGTTCATCTACTTGAATACTGGTACAAATCCAACTTTATTTACTATAGATATATTAGGGAACAAATAAAAAGTTATTTACTTTACCTCAAGGGAAAGTAATAATTGCAATAGCAGAAGTTGAATACAGTCTGTAGACAATAATACTGGGTTGAGGGTCAGTTGACCACAAATATGTGTTAGTGAATCCTAATTGCTTAGGAAAGCCAAAAAGGCCATGGGTTCTGTGTGGCTTTTTATCCTTACAGTGAAATTTGCAATGTCCATTGTATGCTCCTATTTGGGTTTCTGCTTTTTGGAAAGGTAGGTAGACTTTCTGTTTTAGGCCATACTTCATTTATATGGGTATCTTAAAATCAAATTTGATTATGAAACAAAACTACTAATTGCAGCTCGTGTTGAGAGTCATTCATGAAAATTTGTTCAAATACTCCTTCCCCAAGGTAAATCTAAGTATGTCTCCTTTTCCTTCAAGTGTTCTGTCTTTCATATATGACACTGCTCACTCTATATATTTGGACACTCAGCAACGTAGAGATGATGCAACATCTGTTGTTGAGTAACTCATGGTGAATCTGTGCACAAGTAAGTCCATCAGTTAGGTCTATATAATTTATCATTTTCTGCCTTGGGATGGATTTGGATTTGGTACCAGTTTGAACTAGATCCCTACTGACTTTTTTAGCACTACTGTTACTTGACTTCATAAATTCAAGTGATTCTTATTTAAAATTCATTGTATTTCTGTCATTCAGTTCTTTTATAAGATGGCTCTCATTAAGTATGTGTGTGGATCATTGTAAGGCCCGGGGCCTTCCCTTGCTCCCTGGGATGCAAATCAAGGACTGTTTTGGCAACCAGCTAAGGCTTCCTGCTAAGTTCTGTGCTTGTTCTGCTTTAGCCTGGTAAAATAGCCTAGAGCTTTATATTACTTTAAAATGGTAATTTCTCAACCTGCCCAGGAGAGCCCAGGCGCCAAGGTACCTCTCACCTGTCTGACACTGCCCTGCACCCCTTGCCCACCTGCCTGCAGAGAAGCTCACTGGGCACCAGCTTCCCCATCCCCCTCTGGCTGGGAGGGGGTTCTCCTCTTCTGGGGCAAAAGTATTTAACCCTGGATTAAGCTGAATAAATTGACATTCAGTGATCTCTTATTGGATGACCCGGACTATGTATGTGTGTCTCTGTTCTTAACCCCTAGGACCTCACCCAGCTCATGGAAGGTATGGAATCGCGGTCCATACCAGGTGAGTGGTGATGCAGATCTCGGGTGTGGAATGCCTTCCACAGATCATCTTAATACTGATATTTTCTGTTTCATTAATAAATTGCATTATGTTTTTTCCACTGGGTCTTGCATTATTTCTTATTCAGCAAATAAACTTGGACAAGACTAACAGAAATACTCTTTTGTTTTAAAAATGCTATGTTTAAAGAGCATATGGCAGATTAAATATTCGTATATAACAAAAACATTTTAGTGGATTAGCTTCTGTAGATAACTTTAAGTTTCAGCTTTTAAAGAGTATATATTATATAACTTAATAAAATACATATAAAATAATAAAATATATGTAATAAACATAGCATTCAATTCTATCTCTTCAATAAGTACTGAAAAACTAATATGTACTAATAAGTACTGAAAAACTAATATGTACTAATAAGTACTGAAAAACTAATATCTGTAAAAATAAAACAAGTAGTTTTAGGTTACTATTTTAGCAATGTAATCTATATATTTTAAAATTATATAGACAAGAAAGCATTGAATAAGGGTTAGTGATCAAGGCAATCTTAATACTGGATATTAGTATCAAAAATAAGTCTGACCTCATGAAAAGTCAGGGCAAGGTGGCTTGATCCCAGTAAATATCTGGAAAAGTATTTGTATGATAATTCTTCAGTAAAATTTCCAGATACCTAGATGAGTGTAAAGGAATGGTGGGCTGCGTTCCCACCTGGCTCCCGCACGGCTAGCTTTACACCGAAATAACAACACACAAATTGTATTCTTTTAAACACTGCTTGGTCCATTATCTGTAGGCTCTTATTGGCTAACTCTTACATATTGATCTAACCCATTTCTAATAATCTGTGTAGCACCACGAGGTGGTGGCTTACCAGGAACATTTCAACCTGCGGCTGTCTCAGAGAGGAGAGTTATGGTGCCTGCCTGCCTCTGCTTTCTTTCTCCCACAATTCTGTTTTGTATACTCCACCCACCCAAGGGCTGGCCTATCATAAAGGCCAAGGCAGTCTCTTTATTAACCAATGAAAGTTACAATAGACAGATGACCCTCCTCCATCAGATGAGAATTTTATTTTCTATGTTTTCGAGAATAAGAATAATAAAAATCAGTTATGCACAAAACAGATTAAGACCTCATAAATGTAAAAAATAGAAAAAATTGAAAGTATGTTTTTGAATCTGAAAGTATATGCAAAAAGTACATCCAATATTATTTCTCATACGTAACATATATGACTTGACATTAAAACTTGAAATGTTATTGTTGTATGCGAAAACTAAAAAATAATACTTAAATATGGTAAACTAAGAGTTACCACAAAATTGTTGATCCCTTATGCATTAATATACATTCTTCCTTACCAAACTACTTAAAGTAGAACTTGTGCAGACTATTAGTTTTCTCATTTTTAGCCCTCAATTATTTCTGTTAATGTATGTTGCATATTGAATGCTTATTTCAAGTATGTCTTAGGTGACTAAGAAATACTTTTAAGAGCTGAGAATTAGGTCTGAGGTCAAGCGTATGTGCTGATCTTGAAGTAAACACTGAATTAAATTCCCAGGACCTGCACAGTTTTCACAAACCCCTAGCACTCTCATTCCAGGAAACACCATGAACTCCCCTGGCCTCTACAGTTTTCAGTCACACATACGGTGTGCATACACACACAAAGGCAAAATTCATACTCATCAAATACAAACAAACTGAAATAGTGTTTTACTAAACTGACATTATTAATTTTAAACAAAAACTGGAAGTATATAAAATTAAAATAGTTTTCCAACATGTATTCATTACATAATTTCTCTGCTTTATCAAAGAAACCTTTCTTCACTAATATTTGCATGGTTCTCTTTACAAAGGCCAATGTTTCATCATGAGCAATAATGCCCCATTATGATGTAATGGTAGACTAACAGCAACTGTCCATGTGTTTGAAAATGTGTTCCTACATGCACTGACAGATATCTATGACTCATAATGGAAAATGTATTTGTCCATATTGAAAACCATTAAGGTTAAAAAATGAAAGCTTTAAATTTTAGAGTTCTTCCCTGATACTCTTAAAACATCAGAAGACAGATAAAGATGTTTATTTATAGAATTGTATAATAAGCTTTAAATCCACACGGAATTAGAAACAACTATTTATAGGGGAAGACCAAATTCTATTGTCCTGCTAATGTATACAATGAATAAAATGACTTCTAATGACATTCTGCCATACTCATTGATTAATGCCTTGCTCACTCATTGTTAGAGGGGTTCCCTTTTGTTGTGGATGGAAGCTAAGGCAAAGATTCACAACTAGACATTATCTACATACTGAGTTACTTTGAATCACTCATTCCTAAATGGGATGTCTTTATAAAACTCCTCCACTCAGAGCGTACTGAGCTGTGGATAAGAGGAAACAGAAAAATTGTAAGACCTACAGAGGGTGGATGACTACAAGTAGAATATTACTTCAAGACACAACAGGATTGATACACATAAAAACTTCCAGAAACTGTGGAAGCATCTCCAAAAAAGTTGTAATTGCAAAGTAAGGTTATATATCCTATAAGATCAAGACTCTATTTTTATAGTATCATTTCCACTGTAATTTTAAGAATACAGATGCTGTAGAGCTACAACATTAGACAATATATTTTTGGAACTAAAAAACAAATTCAGAAAGTTGCAGGAATAAAAAACCCTACAAAATTCAGTAGAATTTCTTCAGAACAATAGCAATCCATTTTAAATGTTTGTGAAGAAATTAATTCAATTTACCAAAACTGTATGAAGGAATATACCTAATAACAAAATAATTGAAATTTAAAATAATAGAGAATCTTTACAATGAAAAAGTCAAAACATGTGCATGACAAAGTGAAGTGACTTTAAAATCAAAGTACATATAATATTCAAGGAACCACGAGTCTCAGCGAAGGGTGTCCAGGTTGAATGAATCCACAGAGCACGAGGTTGAGGTGGAACAGCTTCAGCACGTTTATTGTTCTGCTGGGGCTAGCTTTTATACCATGTCACCAAAAGAGGAGTGGGCTGCGAAGGGACTGTCATCTGACCCCAGGAGGGACTGTCACCTGACCCAAGCAGGGACTGTCACCTGACCCCAGTAGGGGTCAAGGACTGACCACATGCACTCAACCTTTACCTGACCCCAGTAGGGACCAAGGAATGATCACGTGCATCACGTGCACTCAAACTTCCTTATCCAACTCCAAGAGCAGAGGGAAGTTATTATGTTTTTTTTGCAGATAAGCATCTCAAATGGGTGGGGGCAGGGAAATGTAACTTGGGGCAGCAATTCCCACAGGTTCGAGTAGGATTCTATTTTCATTACTACAACACTATCAACCACATAGATAACTACAACAATCAGCAAAATCAAGATCATCTTCAAATTCAAGGTACCTTAGTCCTAAAACTAAAAAAAAAAAAAAAAAAAAAAAAAAAAAAAAAAAAAAATACACAAAAGCAATTGGGTCCATGTTCTCTGAACCATACATCAATAAAACATAGTAAAATTCATCTTGAGTATAAAGGTTAAAGACAATTCATTAAATGGCCTGAATCCACAAAGTACTACAAAGTTATAATAACAAAGGCATAAATGAAAACAGAAGAGAATCATAGAGCCTAAAGATCAACCCATTCACCTGATATAGACATTGGATTTTATGAATGTACATAAGGATTTATAAACTAGAATGACAGTGGGAACTACACTAAAAATTATTTCCAAAAATCCTTGTCAGAAAAGAGAATGTCTTCATTCATGCAAACGAAAGTAGGGTACCAGGTTTGACTAACAATGAAAGTGAATCAGCATTGTTTTAAGGCTCACACAGAAAGAACAACTGAATCTATGAAATGCCTAGAGTAACACATAAAAAATACTGGGGAACAATAAAAGAAGCATGGAGAACTTTCACCATCAAATATTAAACACAAATATGTGAATGAGGTTAAATCAAGCTAACATGCTCATAATAGTAAAAAGAAAAAAAATTCAGATTGTAATGTAAATCTACAGCAGAGTTTCTCAAACTTCCTAATACTGTGGCCTTCTAACACATTTCATCATGTGTGGTGACCCAACCAGAAGATTATTTCTGTTACCACTTCATAACCATAACTTTGTCTATTGTTATAAATGATCATGTAAATATCTGTGTTTTCTGATGGTTTTGAGCAATTCCTGTGAAAACATCATTTGACCCAAAGAGGTTGTAACCCACATTTTGAGAACTATTGATCTTAAAGGTGGGATGAAGTGTTTGCAAGCTATAAAATTTGGAAATAGACGTGGCTATGGTAAGAAAGAACTCTGAAAGGCAGTGGTTCAAAACAAGTCATTTAAATAAATGCACAGTAAATCTAAATGGAAATTTCCCTAAATAAAACAAACTGAGAAAAGATTTGTTTCAAAATATACAATAGCATTCAAAATACAAATCATAATATTTGCACTACCCCATATTTATTTATTTCAATTAATTTATGTGTGTATATGTGTGTGCATGTTCACATACAAACAAGACTTCATATGTATTATGTGTATTCAAGTGACTATTAATACAGATTATTCTAAAAATGAAGTCACAGGCTGTTTTGAGCCACTATTGAGTTTGGGGAATTGAACTCAGAACTTCTATAAAAGAAGTCTTGAACTTTCAACCGCACAGACACCTCTCTTTGTCCCTCACTTCCTAATATTTAGAATGACCATTATTCAAATGCATATCAGTTCTCTCTTATAATAGGAAGGCAGCTAATGAATGTAAAAATGATGAAGTATATTTACAAAATAGATGTACTTTAATAATATCTCCTGCACTTAAAGTTTAAATTTCATCCTTCTATTGACTATGACTTATCTGGATCCTT
The DNA here is from genome assembly GCF_982192425.1 of Myodes glareolus. Taxonomy (NCBI): domain Eukaryota; kingdom Metazoa; phylum Chordata; class Mammalia; order Rodentia; family Cricetidae; genus Myodes; species Myodes glareolus. The sequence goes on along the minus strand of NC_142031.1, from coordinate 41,281,912 downwards.
TGTAGCCATCTACAATTTTCTGTAATTTAGCATTATGCTCAGAATCATCTACATTATTACATATTATAGAATAATTCTTAAGGCTGGATGGTATTCCGGTGACTGTATGCACCACATTTTATAAACCAATTCACTTATTATTGGATATTTAAGTTGTTTTTATTTCATAACCAGTTAAAATTAAGCTAAAATGAATTGGGTGCTATGAGTTGAATATCTTTTTGAGCTTACAGTGCAAATAATTTTAGATAAAACTAGACATATGTTGGTTGGTCTTATAATATTAGTTATTAAAAGTGGAACACAAATGCTTCATGGCAATTAATGGACAGTCTCCAGACATTTCATTAAGCATTCTGACATTGTGGACTAATCAAAGAATTGCCTGTCATATCCATGGGGAGACTCTTTAGAGTTTGAAGAAATATTCAAAAGCTACCACACAACACTCTGCATTAACTTATGCATGGGAGAAACATTGAGGCACTTTCATCATAGGTAAGGGATGCAGGATGGTTTAAGATATCAGTAACTACAGAAAAGAACACAATGTGCTCTGACATTGTGATCTAATGTTGCTGTCCATTTTCATTTCATTTGTGTCTTTTCTTCTACTCCCTGGTAGCTGAACAAGAAGATCCCCTCATCATTTTAAGTTAGAGAGAAACTTGATAAGCAACTTAAAGCATAAACATTTTACCTGCTCTTAGAAAATATTTAATTTCCTATATCTGTGCTATAAAATGTGATACATACAAATCTGAAAAGAGATGATGTAATATTAAATCATATGAATATTTTCAAGGCAGACATTCAATCATTTTAATATACTTTTCAAGAGGTAGGCTTTGTGATTACAGTGTTTTCTATAATCAACTCAAAAGTATTTTAATACTTAAGATATGTAGGTAATTGCATTGATGAGAATGATGCATGATACATTCATGTTAAACAAGTGTTCTACATCATATTGACATAAAAAGCAATTATTTGTAATAGAAGAATTTTAAGTAAACACTTAGTAGCACTGACAAAATATTGTTCATTTTCTACAGTCATCTCTCTAGAAATTTCTAGGACTGTAGCTTTAAAATTTAAATTTGATTAACTAGAAAATAGTTTAAAAGTATATTATACTCATTCCATGAAATCTAAAATTACTAGGGTGAATTATATGTGCATTTATTTAACATAAAGAATTACTGGTTCATGCAAGTGATATATTTTATTTTTTAATATATTATTATTATTACTAACACATCAAACAAAAAACATAACAAAATTTAAATAATTTCTAATTGCAATTTTGGAAGATACTTCTCTAATATTGCAAAAGTATAACCTTGCTGTGTTTATATAACAAAGGCTTTCACCTGGGACAGTGTGGACTTTCTCTATACTGACATACCTTTGTGCAAAAGACAAAGTGGGTAGATATGTATTTGTAGAAAATACCTCTTTCAGATACAGTGACTAACTTCAAAGAAATATTACATCTTCAATTGTATCAACTGCTATAACTATTGTAGACAACTATATTATAAAAAGTGATTTATATGTTTCATAAATAATAGAAATATTTATAAATTACCAACTGGTTCCTACTTTGAATATGCTACAAAAGAAGTCTGTGTTTTTGCCTATAACGCATTGCTCCAGGCAATTTATGCAATTTTTTTACCTTATCATTAGAAAATATAACAGAATGGACATCTGTATTATTGATGTTATTGAGTTAATTATAGTTACTAAATGAAATGGACATATATGAAAAACAACAGTGCAATGAAAATCCATTGATATAATTTAATAATTAAAGTCTTAACAATATTTAATCATAATTTTGTTTTAATTTTATTTGCCTGTATCCTCATGTACCCTTTTCATTTATCCTCTGTGTGTGTGTACACATTTGTATATATGCCTGGGTAAGCTATCTATCATTATCCTCTATTAAGAATATAACTATATAAGCTTGTAAAATTATATGTAGATTATTGGTATAGATATTATTTGGAGATGACTAAGAACCAGTTGCAAAACCTTAGAGGACAGTTGTCATTCATGTTGACATTGGGATTATCTAACAATATCTTGAAGTAGTAAAGTATTTTACATTAAAATCATCATAAATGAGAAATACAAATTATTTTCTTCTGTCTCTTTATCTGCATATTCCTCTGAGCAAATGTATTTATTTTATAGAGTAAGGTAGAAATGTTAGATGTTTCTTACTTGCAATCTTAAACAATAAATATTCTCCAGGTAATAAATACTGAAAGACAATCAATATTGTATTGCTTGTATTAATAGATTTTTTATGATAAAGAAGAATGGAGAAACACAACCTCTCAGTGGTGACTGAATTCATCCTAATGGGCATCACAGACAACCCTGGGCTCAAGGCCCCATTGTTTGGTTTATTCCTTATTATCTATCTGATCTCAGTGATTGGAAACTTGGGAATCATCATCCTCACCAATGTAGATGCCAAACTGCAGACACCAATGTACTTCTTCCTTAAACATTTGGCTTTTACTGATTTTGTTTATTCAACAACTGTGGGACCAAAAATGTTGGTAAACTTCATTGCAGATAAAAATGCAATCTCCTATTATCTTTGTGCTACACAACTAGCTTTCTTCCTTCTGTTTATTGGCAGTGAGCTTTTTATTTTGTCTGCAATGTCATATGACCGGTATGTGGCCATATGCAAGCCCCTGATGTACACTGTCATCATGTCCCATAAAGTATGCTGGGTTCTAGTCACAGTTACCTATCTTTACTGCACATTTATGTCCCTGGTTGTCACCATAAATATTTTCTCTTTGTCCTTCTGTGGCTACAATGTCATTAATCATTTCTTTTGTGACTGTATCCCCTTGATATCTTTGCTTTGCTCAAATACCCATGAAGTTGAACTGATAGTTATGATCTTTGCAGCTTTTGATTTGATTTCTTCCCTTATCATTGTTCTTATGTCCTACCTGCTTATTCTCATAGCCATTCTCAGAATGAACTCTGCTGAGGGCAGACAGAAAGCTTTTTCCACCTGTGGGTCCCACCTGACAGTGGTGACTGTGTTCTACGGGACGTTGATATTTATGTATGTACAACCTGAATCTAGTCACTCCATCGATACTGATAAAATATCATCCATATTTTATACTCTTATCATCCCCTTGTTGAATCCCCTGATCTATAGCCTGAGAAACAAAGATGTTAAAGATGCTCTACAAAGAACGTGGCAAAAATTATTCAGCATATTTTCTTAAAAGTTACATGTAAAATTAATCCTTCATACCAGATTTGAATATGGGCCCATTCTGTCTTACTAGAGAATGTACAAGAAACAAGAGTGTGCTCAACATGTACTTACCTACCTCAATTCTGGTGATAATCAAATTCTCATATATCATACTTGCATTAGCAGAGAATGACTTTCTTTAGGGCATTTTGTATTTGCAATCTAACAGCCAAGCCTATTGCAAAATACAAGCAAACTTGGGGTCTATAGAATTGAAGTTTTATATCTAAAGATACATATGATGCATGAGAAAGAGAAAGAACAATGTGTACAAAAGAGGAGTTTAAATATTCTTATGAAATCCCCTGTTAAAATAAACATTCTGACACTTGAAAGTATTTGCATATGCTTATGTTTTTTTTGAAATTAAGTTTTTTATTCATCTTTGTTTTTGTGTATTTGACAGTTTCATACATTTATATAATTCACTTGAATTATTGTCACTTCCATTCTTGATTCCCTCATCACCCTCCCTCTCTACCTGAAACCCTTCTCTTCAAACATTACCCTTCTACTTTCTTCTTTGTCATGGCTTATTCATTGAGTTTAGTAAGAATTACTGCTCAAGGTTGGGTGACAGATTGTTTAATAAAATTTGGGTAAGCTATTTATAGCTGCACCACCCAAGAAAATGACAGTATATTTTTTTTCTTTGGGAAATAATGGAGTATCAAAGTCTTGCCCAATACACATTGGAAGTCTGGTGAGTCCAGTCTAGTGCATTTTAATACAGACAACCATAGTTCATGCGTTAAACATCAATGTCATGTTCAAAGGACATGATTTCACTCACCCCAACTCTTCAATTTTTTTTCTATTCCCTCCTCTGTGATTTCTTCTAAGCAACACACACACACACACTCACACACACACACACACACACACACACACACACAGAGAGAGAGAGAGAGAGAGAGAGAGAGAGAGATAGCTGTCTCATTCAAGCACACTACCACCCCTTATTCTCAGTTTTTTGATCAGTATGTTTTTCCATTAAGTGCATCCATCTAGTAAAAAAATAATTTTTAATGGGCATAAAGAGGATATTTATTTCATTTCTACTTTATCAGCTAACTAAAATCATTATATTCTAAGGCTTAACTGAAAAAAATACTAAAGAATAAAAATTGAGTAACATTTCATATTGAAAGGCTTATTTTAGACATCTGAAATTTAAACTTTTGCTAGCTCATGGGTTCAAGTTAATTTTAATTTTAATGTTTCTATTTTATATAAAATATTACAATAAAGAGTTGACAAAAGTCTTCATTGTTAAAATAATTTGATTAAAAAGAATTCTATGTGTTATAAAAGTATCTTCAATATAATTTAAAAAGAGAAAACAAAAAAGAATTAGAGTCATCTGAAATGTTTGTAAACAGTCTGAGATTTAAGACTGTACCAATTGAAGGGCTGTGCTGCAATTTATCTTTTACACAAAAGTTAAGAAATGTGAAAATATCATTACCAAATGGCATCAGATGAACTCATTTGTAGAATTAATTTACTGCCTTATACAAACACTAGAGGATTCCAAGTTCACTCTAATGAATGTTTACAAAATTGAAAGAATTGTTCTCTAAAAGTCCCTCCAGACACCTAAGAACAGGCTTATTTTTCTTCAAATTTGAATAGAACTATTGCCTTAAATGAAATCAAGTTGTCATGTGTGTACAATTCAAAAGTATCTTCAGTATTGTATGTTTCAGTGTGTATGAGACAGATTAAATTAACTGAACTGCCTTTACATGGAATTTGATATGATTTGATATTCCAATATAGCAATAACAGAAAAAATTTCCCCACATATAATGGAGAACATTTTATAGTATTATTCTATAAAATAAATTGTATGTAGTTAATTACCAATAAATTTAAAATATAGAAAACTGGACATTATTAATTTTGGTGAATATCTTGAGTATTGGCATAGACTGAACAAGAAAAGAACGAAATAAGCTCACAAAGATTTACAGTAATTTTCTGTGTAAATGTTTCCATTTACTTATCACTATATTTACTTAAATGTTGCACAGAGGTTATAACTGTTTGATACCTTCCCTTGTCATATGCCAACATTTTCACTTAGGACAGTGCATGCAAGATTATAAAATTAGAGAAATGCCTTCAACAGATGCAATAGAACCACTTAAGTTTTGTTTCTGTTTTTACCACATTGATTTGAAATGATAAAAATAACATAGAACTAATATCAGTTTTCCTGGAAAAGATGAAGGAATGATGAAGAAAGGGAGATAAAGAAAAGTAGGGAAAGTTGAAGCTTTTTCTTGTCTATAATTTTGGAATTAAAAGGCAAGGAAAAAATTTTTTCAGAGTTACTATCACTACCAAATATTGTAATTTATTGTTATAAAATTTGTTAAGAGTTTATTACATATTACTAAGAAACGAAGAGCATTCTTTTCATTACCATGGAACTGGATAATTCAAGGTGAGGCAGTTTTTATTTCCTTAATCAATGATGTAGAAATTAATCAAGCCATGTGTTTATTCACAAAGTTATAAAGTAGTAGTTAGAAAAGGGCCTGGAACAAAAAAATACTAATAGGAAGCACATGAGAACTGGATGGATGGTTCAGCTGATAGGAGCACTAGATTCTCTTGGGAAGGGTCACCTCATCAACATCACACCTACAACAATCCATAATTCCACCTTGTGGAGATCTGAAGCACTTCATTAGCATAGGGCAAGCATGTGGTCCACATTCATACATGCAGACAAGCGCTGACACATAAAATAAAAATACACATATGTAAGATTTTTTTAAAAAATTAGTAATAGAACCTATAAATTTAAAATTCTATAATTTTCCTCTTATTGTACTCCAGCACATACTTAATTACATCAGATTCATATAATTATATAATATGTGGTTTGCCTGAGCACAGTGTATATACAACAAACTTTGCAAATAATTTGTTTAAAGGTTTTATTAGCATATAAAAAAGCTAATGTACTTTGCATATTTTTGGAAATAAAAGAAATAATAAGTGTACTCTCTCGGGACTGGTCTGGTGAGTTTCTCTAAACCTCTTCATACAAACCTTCTACCCAGCTTTGCAAGTCTTGGTCACACGCTGACTGATCCAGCCTAGTCTTGACTCTCCTACCTATATGTCTTATCCTCTAGCCCAATAAATAATCCTATTCCATATCCAAACTTTCAGCCCAGCTAGTTCTACCCCATCCCTCCACAATTTAACGAGGAAATATATCTAGTATATAAACCCAGACATTTTTTCTGCCTAACTCCATGTAAACCAAGACATTTTGATCCTTTAGACCCAACCCTATCACCATTCACACTTTTGTCCCATATTGTTTTGTTCATATATGCTTGAAACCAACAAAGAATTCTATATTTCCATCATGAAATATACCAACAATATGAAATTTCAAAACTTAATATTTGACAGAAGCAAAAATTAAAAGCTGGATAAAAGAAAGAACTTTCAACAATTGATGCAAGGAATACGGATATTCGCATGCTATAGAGTGAAAACAAACTCAGACATGTCACCTTGAATATAACCTAATCCAAAATAGATTAAAGAAGCTTTAAACCTGAAACAATGAGACATCTACAAGAAAAAAATATCCTTTATCATATAATATGTAGGTATAAAGAAGTACTTTTTCAATAGTACTCCAGTTGTCCTAGAATTAAGGCAAAGAATTGACAAGTGGAGCTTTATAAATCAACCAGAGGAAGAATAAACTCACCGAAGTAGAAAGAATATTTGCCAGCCTTATACCTGACAGAGTATTAAAACTAAAATATATAAAAAACACAAAAGAATAATATACAAATCAATTAAATGACTCATTAAAATATGGGTCTTATATAGCTGGGTGGTGGTGGTACATGCCTTTAATCCCAGTATTTGGGAGGCAGAAGCAGGTGGATCTCTGTGAGCTTGAGAACAGCCTGGTCTAAAAGAACTAGGTCCAGAACAGGCTCCAAAGCTACAGAGAAACTCTGTCTTAAAAAAAAATGGATCTTGGACCTGAATAAAGCATTTGCCAAAGGAGAAAAATATAGCTAAAAATTATTTCAGAAACAATAACAACAACAACAACAACAAAAACAATGTTCATCATCCCTAGCAATTAGGTAAATGCAAATCAAAACACTTCAACCAAGTCATAATGGCAAAGATCAAAAAACAAAAATCAACAGTAATATTGAAGGAGATGTGAAAAAGAGCTAATTCTCATTAACTTTTTGTAGGAATCCTAACTGGACCTAATGCTTTAGAAATCAGTGTGGAGAACTCTCAAAAAGATAAAAGTAAATCTACCAGCATACAAATTCTTGTGCATACACTCCTTGATGTATGCACAAGAACTTGATATATTCCACAGATATTTGCTAGCCTTGTTCATTACTGCTCTATTCAAAGTATCTAGGAAATAGAAGCAACCAAAATGACCTTAAACTGATGGATGAATAATGATAATGTGGTACATAGTATTCATAATACAAATGTATTATATACTATTCAGTTGTAAAGATAAATTCAATCATGAACACTATCTGTTAATGGATGGATACTAGGAAGGATCACATTGAATGGGATAACCCATATCCAAAGGGGCAAATATCACACATTCTTTCTATTATTGAAGGCATATTGCTCCATTTTTTCAGATTTGAATAGCTACACTGAACAGGTAGCTCGGCAAGAAATAGAGAGTGCGATTGCAAGGTTTAAGTTGGAAATGAAAAAAAAATGGGAAGATTTAGAGTGGATATTAGTACATGCAAGGTGGAGAAGAGGGAGTGAGATAAGAGTAAGGATGACGTTTGGGTTTATGTTATCAACTCTGGTTTGAAAGCAAATGGCACCAAAGGGATTAGTACTATTAGGAGACATGGCTTTGTTAGAATGGTATGGTTTTATTAGAAGTGTGTCACCGTGGAGGCAAGCCTTGAGGTCTCTTCTATGCTCAATACCACCAGCATCTTAGATCACGTACTGTTGCCTGCAAGATATAGAATTCTCCAGTACCATGATTGCCTGCATGCCACTATATTCCCAGGCATGATGATAATGGACTAAACATCTGAAACTACTACTGCTACCACAACTTAATTTTTTTCCTTCATAAAAGTTACCAAGATCATGTTGTTTCATTTGAGTGAGAGAAGCCCTAACTAAGACAGAAACTGATACCATGGACTGGGATATTGCTGGGATTAACTTGATCATGCTTTTGTTTGAAGGATATGGACCTAGGGACTATGGATTGGAAAAGCATTTGATGCTTTAAGTGATGCATAATAGGCCATCCTAGCAGTTATATAGAAGATAGTGATGCTAACTCCAATTTAAACTGTGGTACCTGGCTCAAGAACTTTTAGAGAAGAAGGGTTTTACTATGTTGTCTAGAAAGGTGATATTTCCTTGTAGAGTGTGGTTGCTTTTTGCTATAGTCTGAAAAGTTTGCCTGAGGCTAAAGTGAAGCGTTTTGGATTATTTCCTTTGGCAGAAGAAATCTCAAAGCACTATATTATAGACTCTTTTTTATGGTTACTAGTGTTAACTCTAATGAAGACAAATAATGAAAAGGAGCATGTTGAGCCAGGAAAATTATTTGAGGAGAAGATGAGCTCCAAAAAGAGGAAATCAGATAAACAATTTTAAAAATGGAGTAAATGGAGTGGTAATCTTAAGGAAAGAATGCACCCAGCCAAATTTACAATTTGTGAAAAGAAATTAAGGAAAAACTTGCAGCCAGGTGTGGTAATGTGTGCCTTTCATTCCAGCACACAGAAGACAGATGCTATTGATTACCAGAGCATTGTCTACAGATCCAGTTTAAGGAGACAGCCAAGCCTATAGAGTGAAGGAATCCTTCAAAAACAGGAATTTGGTAAAGACATAATTGAATGAGTGAACCAAGTTCCAGCCACAGTAGTCAGAGAATTTCGCAGCTTGGGCCAATGGCTCTGGAGTTAAGGATAGAAGAAAGGGGCTATGGAGTTTTCTTCTACAACTAAGCAAAGTTACTAAGGCCAGGCTTGTTTTATGGAACTAGTTTTTGAGCTTCCCTTGGTCCAGTATTTCCTTGCAGTGATGTATACCTTATGCAATTATATGTCAGACATATTTGATCGCCTTTTTTGAATGTTTCCTAACCTAAGGAAGCACATACCTATAAAAAAAATAAGAAGCAAACACCCAAAAGAGAAATAATCACAATGAGATTTGAAAAGGTAATATACAGCAAACTTATAGTCATTATCAAATTAAATGCAGAGAAACAATGCATTTCCATGAAAATCAGTAGCAAGATAAAGCTGTGCACTCTCTCAAGATCTATTCAATATAGTACTTGAAAATCTAGCTATGACATTTAGGTAACAAAGGAAATGAAAGAAATGCAAATTGGAAAGGAAGAAGTCAGATAATGCTATTTGCAGATGATATGATACTATGCATAAGCTACCCCAAAATTCTACCAGCTGATAAACACCTTCCACAGAATCTTTCAAGCATTAAATTATTACAACTAAATTATTTGAGAGTTTAATGATATTCCTTAGCATTATAAACTAACATCAGGTATAATTGATATTCAACTATGACTTCATCTCTCTGTCTGTCTATCTATCATCTATCTATCTATCTTTCTATCTGTCTATCTAACTGTCTATCTGTCTACCTATCTATCTATCTATCATTTATCTATCTATCTATCTATCTATCTATATCAATCTATCTACATCTGTCTATCTATCCATCATCTTTCTATGTATTTATCAAAATTTCAATCCAATAATCCCACTTACATTTATCTTTCCATAAGTATTGGTATTAGGATACTGAAGATATAGTTATGCTCTCCTGTCACTTCAACATGTGTTCTAGCCAAGATGTTAAAATCTACTTGAATATCATTTAAGGATTAACAATAGAATGCAATTGAATATTAAAATCTTAAGTGTTTATTAAATTTAAATTCAATATAAATCCATTTTATAGGAATTTTTAGGTCTGCTTTCTACTCATATGTTGACTACCAATTATAAATATTTGAGTTAAAATTAAAATGGGTGCAAAAAGGGAAACACAAACTGAGGGAATTCTGGAAATGGAAAATCAGAGTAAATGAAAAGGAACTACAGATGCAAGAAATGGAAGTGAGAATTTTAGGTGTTGGAAATACAAAAAAGAAATAAGTTTATTGGTCAAAGAAAACATTAAATCCCACAAACTCAGAAAATAGTATGTCCAGGAAATATGGTACTCCATGAAAAGACTAAACCTAAGATAAAGGACTACAAGAATGAGAAGAATACCAGTTCAAAGACACAGAATGTATATTTAACAAAATCTTAGAGAAAATTATCCCAACATAAAGGAGAAGATGCTTATGAAAGTACAAGAAGCTTGCATAACATCAAATAGACTAGACCTCAAATTCTCCTTACCACAAAGTAATCAAAACAAGATGTACAGAAAAAAAAGGACGTTAAGAGATATGAGAGCTGCTCTCCTCCTACCCCACCCCCATTTTCAACCAGGAACCCCTTCCCTTCCTCCCTCCCTTTTTCAGGGCATAAAATCCTCGAACCCAGCCTGTGTGGGCACTACCAGGATGGGGCTGTGAGTGCAACCGGGCAGGAGAGAGTTCCTTTGTTTTAATAGCCTGCCTGCAGCAAGGTAGGACTGCAGGCAGGGAGATTCCTGGACAGCAAGGGGCACTGATCCTGTAGCAGAAGACCCAACAGAGGGAAGAGCCACTGGAGAGCATCTTAAGGAAGAGATGAGCAGGTGCCAAGGCAAGAATTCCTCCAACAATCTGAAAAACAACATGAAAACACCAGATCCCAGCGATCTTACGATAGGACTTGAACACCCTATTCCAGAAGAAGTGGAAAACAGTGTCATTATGAAAGCAATAGAGTCCCTTAAACAGAGTATGAATAACTCAAAGAAATAGAAGAGAAACATAACAAAAAGATTGAAGAAATGAGTAAAGAAATGGAAGAGAAATATAACAAAAAGTTTGAAGAAATAAGTAAATTCGTAAACGATACCCTGGGAAACCAAGAAAAAAATAATCAAACAGGTAATGGAATCAGTTCAAGAATTGAAAACTGAAATTGAGGGAATGAAGAAAACACAAACCAAGGGCCAGCTGGATATGGAAAATCAAGGTAAACAAACAGAGACTTCAGGTACAAGCATAACCAATAGAATACAAGAGATAGAAGAACGAATCTCAGATTATGAAGACACCATAGAGAAAATAAACGCACTGACCAAAGAAAACATCAAATCCAACAAATTCTCATCACAAAACATTCAGGAAATCTGGGACATAATAAAAAAAACAAATCTAAGAATAATTGGGGTAGAAGAAGGAGAAGAATTGCAGATCAAAGGTCCAGAAAAGATATTCAACAAAATTATAGAAGAAAACTTTCCCAACCTAAAGAATGATATTCCTTTATAGGTTCAAGAAGCATACAGAACACCAAATAGACTGGATCAAAAAAAAACCCCTCGCCATATAATAATCAAAACACAAAGCATTCAGATTAAAGAAAGAATATTAAGAGCTGCAAAGGAAAATGTCAAGTAACTTAAAAAGGTAAACTTATCAGTCTTACACCAGACTACTCTATGGAAACCATGAAAGCCAGAAGGTCCTGGATAGAGGTACTGCAGAAACTAAGAGACCATGGATGGAAGCAGAGACTACTATACCCAGCCAAGCTATTGCTCACTATCAATGGAGAAAACAAAATATTCCAGGATAAAAACAAATTTAAACAATACATAGCCACAAATCCAGCCTTACAGAGAATATTAGAAGGAAAATCACAATCCAAGGAATTCAACATTCCCAACACTGCCTACAATAACTCAGACATCTAGCAACCCTTCACAAGAACAACTCATAGAAGAAAAACACATACACTCTACTACCCCTCCCCCCAAAAAATGATCGGAGTCACAAACACTGGTCATTAATATCACTTAATATCAATGGACTCAATTCACCTATAAAAAGGCACAGAATTAGAGATTGGATACGAAAACAGGATCCAACATTCTGATGTTTACAAGAAACACACCTCAACCACAAAGACAAAGACCTACTCAGAGTAAAGGGTTGGGAAAAGGTTTTCCAAGCAAATGGACCTAAGAAACAAGCGGGTGTGGCCATTCTAATATCTAACAAAATCAACTTCAAACTAAAATCAATCAGAAGAGATGGAGATGGACATTTCATACTCATAACAGGAACAATTCATCAGGAAGAAGTCTCAATCCTGAATATCTATGCCCCTAATATAAAGGCACCCACTTATGTAAAAGAAACACTTCTAGAACTCAAGGCAGTCATCAAACCACACACACTAATAGTAGGAGGCTTCAACACTCCTCTCTCACCAATGGACAGGTCAATCAGACAGAAACCTAACAGAGAAATAAGAGAATTATTTGAAGTATTGAATCAAATGGACTTAACAGACACCTATAGAACACTCCACCCAAATAGGAAAGAATATACCTTCTTCTCTGCAGCTCATGGAACCTTCTCAAAAATTGACCACATACTCGGTAACAAAGCAAACTTACACAGATACAAAAAAATATTAGTAACCACCTGTGTCTTGTCAGATCACCATGGATTAAAGTTAGAATTCAACAACAATGCTACCCCCAGGAAGCCAACAAACTCATGGAAGTTGAACAGTCAACTACTAAATCACCCCTGGATCAAGGAAGAAATAAAGAAAGAAATTAAAGTCTTCCTTGAATTTAATGAAAATAAAGACATAACATACATAAACCTATGGGACACTATGAAAGCAGTGCTAAGAGGAAAGTTCATAGCAGTAAGTACCCAATTAAAGAAAACGGAGAACGCACACATTGGAGACTTAACAGCACACTTGAAAGCTCTAGGAAAAAAGAAGCTGATTCACCCAGGAGGAGTAGGAGACTGGAAATAATCAAACTGAGGGCTGAAATCAACAAAATAGAAACACAGAAAACAATCCAAAGAATCAATGAAGCTAAAAGCTGGTTCTTGGAGAAAATCAGCAAGACTGACAAACCCCTATCCAAACTAATCAAATGGCAGAGAGAGAACATGCACATTAATAAGATCAGAAATGAAAAGGGAGACATAACCACAGGCTCAGAGGAAATTCAGAGAATCATTAGATCTTACTACAAAAGCCTGTATGCCACAAAATTGGAAAATGTAAAAGAAACGGACATTTTTTTTTAGATAAGTACCATATACCAAATTTGAACCAAGACCAGGTGAAAAATCTAAATAGACCTATCAGTCGTGAAAAACTAGAAGCTGTTATCAAATATCTCCCTACCAAAAAAAAAAAAAAAGTCCAGGGCCAGATAGTTTCAATGCAGAGTTCTACCATAACTTCCAGGAAGAGCTAATACCTACACTCCTTAATGTATTTCACAATATAGAAACAGAAGAGTCATTGCCAAACTCTTTTTATGAAGCTACAGTTACCCTGATACCAAAACCACACAAAGACACAACCAAGAAAGAAAATTACAGGCCAATCTCACTCATGATCATCGACGCAAAAATTCTCGACAAAATTCTGGCAAACCGAATCCAAGAACACATTAGAAAAATTATCCATTATGATCTAGTGGGTTTCATCCCAGAGATGCGGGGCTGGTACAACATACACAAATCTATCAATGTAATCAATCATATAAATAAACTGAAAGAAAAAAAAACATATGATCATTTCATTGCCTGCTGAAAAAGCTTTTGACAAAATTCGACACCCATTTATGATAAAGGTGTTGGAGAGATTGGGGATACAAGGATCATACCTAAATAAATAAAAGCAAAATACAGCAAGCCAACAGCTAACATCAAATTGAATGGAGAGAAACTCAAAGCCATTCCACTAAAATCAGGAACACGAAAAGGCTGTCCACTCTCACCATACCTCTTCAATATAGTGCTTGAAGTTCTATCAATAGCAATAAGACAACATAAGGGGATCAGGGGATTCGAATTGGAAAGGATGATGTTAAACTTTAGTTATTTGCAGACAATATGATAGTGTACATAAGCGACCCCAAAAACTCTACCAAAGAACTCCTACAGCTGATAAATGCCTTTAGTAATGTGGCAGGATACAAGATCAACTCCAAAAAATCAGTTGTCCTCCTATACACAAAGGATAAAGAAGCAGAGAGGGAAATCAGAGAAACATCATCTTTCACGATAGCCACAAATAGCATAAAATATCTTGGGGTAACTCTAACCAAGGAAGTGAAAGACCTATTTGACAAGAACTTTAAGTCTTTGAAGAAAGAAATTGAGGAGGATACCAGAAAATGGAAAGACCTCCCCTGCTCTTGGATTGGGAGAATCAACATAGTAAAAATGGCAATTCTACCAAAAGCAATCTATAGATTCAATGCAATTCCCATCAAAATCCCATCAAACTTCTTCACAGACCTTGAGAGAACAATAATCAAGTTTATATGGTAAAACAAAAACCCAGGTTAGCCAAAACAATCTTATACAATAAAGGAACTTCTGGAGGCATTACCATATCTGACTTCAAACTCTATTACAGAGCTACAATATTGAAAACAGCTTGGTATTGGCATAAGAACAGAGAAGTCGACATATGAAATCGAATAGAAGTCCCGGATATTAACCCACAAACCTATGAACACCTAATTTTCGACAAGGGAGCTAAAGGTAAACAATGGAAGAAGGAAAGCAACTTTAACAAATGGTGCTGACATAACTGGATGTCAACCTATGGAAGAATGAAAGTAGATCTATATCTATCACCATGCACAAAACTCAAGTCCTAATGGATTAAAGACATCAACATAATCTGTATACTTTGAACCTAATGGAAGAGAAAGTGGGAAGTAGTCTAAAAGATATAGGCACAGGAGACCACTTTCTAGGTAGAACCCCAGTAGCACAGACAATAAGAGAATCAATGAATAAAGGGGACCTACTGAAACTGAGAATCTTCTGTAAAGCAAAGGACACTGTCAGTAAGACAAAAAGGCTACCTTCGGACTGGGAGAAAATCTTCACCAACCCCTCATCAGACAAAGGCCTGATCTCTAAAATATACAAAGAACTCAAGAAACTAGACAATACAACTCTAATTAACCCAATTAAAAAATGGGGTACTGAACTGAACAGAGAATTCACAACAAATGAACTTTGAATGGCCAAAAAACACTTAAGGTCATGCTCAACCTCCTTAGCGATCAGAGAAATGTAAATCAAAACAACTTTGAGATACTATCTTACACCTGTCAGAATAGCTAAACTCAAAAACACCAATGATAGCCTATGCTGGAGAGGATGTGGAGTGAGGGGAACACTCATCCATTGTTGGTGGGAATGGAAACTTGTGCAGCCACTGTGGAAATCAGTGTGGCGGTTTCTCAGGAAACTGGGAGTCAACCTCCCTCAGGACCCAGCAATTCCACTCTTGGGAATATACCCAAGAGATGCCCAATCATACTACAAAAGTATTTGTTCAACTATGTTCATAGCAGCACTATTTGTAATAGCCAGAACATGGAAACAACCTAGGTTCCTCTCAATAGAAGAATGGTTAAAGGAGATGTGGAACATATACACATTGGAGTTTTACTCAGCGGTAAAAAACAATGACATCTTGAATTTTGCATGCAAATGGATGGAAATAGAAAACGCTTTACTGAGTGAGGTAACCCAGACCCAAAACGAGGAATATGGTATGTACTCACTCATAAGTGGATTCTAGCCATAGTTAAAGGTCTTTGAGCCTATAATTCCTGATCCTAGAGAAGCTAAATAAGAAGTTGAACCTGAAGAAAATCATATAGTTATCCTCCTGGATATTAGAAGTAGACAAGATTGCCAGGCAAACTTGGGTGCACGGGGCGGGGGGTAGAAGTAAGGGGAGATGGTTAGTGAGATGGGAGAGGGGAAGGGTTGGGGATGGCTTGGGTTAATGGGAGGAGTGGAGGGAGGAAGGATGGTTATGGGATTAGGGAAGTATATATCTCAACTAAGGAAGCCATTTTGGGGTTTACAAGAGACTTGATTCTGGAGGGGTTCCCAGACCCAAGGAGAGGTCCCCATATTGTTCCCTGGGCAGCAGAGGAGAGGGTGCCTGAACTGGCCTTGGCCCATAACCATATTGATTAATATTTTGCATGTCACCATAGAACCTTCATCTGGCGATGGATGGAGATAGAAACAGAGACACATATTAGAACACTGGACTTAACTCCCTAGGTCCAAACGAGAAGCAGAGGGAGGGAGAATGTGAGCAAGGAAGGCAGAACCAGAGTGAACCTTCATCCGACTATGGATGGAGATAGAGACGGAGACCCACATTGGAGCACTGGACTGAGCCCCCAAGGTCCAAATGAAGAGCAGAAGGAGGGAGAACATGAAAAAGCAAGTCAGGATCGCGAAGGGTGCGTTCACCCACTGATACAAGGGGACTGATTGAATGAGAGCTCATCAAGGCCAGCTGGACTGGGACTGAAGGAGCATGTGATCAAACTGGATTCTCTGAATGTGGCTGACATGGGGGCTGACTGAGAAGCCATTGACAATGGCACTGGGTCTTGTTTTGTCTGCATGTACTGCCTTTTTGGGATCCTGGTCTGTTTGGATGCTCACCTTCCTGGACCTGGAGGGAGGGGGGAGAAACTTGGACTTCCCACAGGGCAGGAAACCCTGACTGCTCTTAGGAGTGGAGAGGGAGGAGGAGAGGGAACGGGGGGGGGGGGGGGGAACAGGAGGGTGTTGGGAGGAGGGGAGGAAGTGGAAATTCTTATAAATAAATAAATAAGAAAAAAAAGAGATATGAGAGCTGCCAAGGAAACGAAATCAAAGTAACATAAAAAAGCAGACCTATCAGAATTATACCTGACTTCTCAATAGAGACTTAGAAAGCCAGAATATCCTGAATAGGTATTATGTGTGCACTATGAGGCCATGGATGCTAACCTAGACTACTATATCCAGTAAAACTCTCAATTACCATAGATGGAGAAAACAGTATATTCCATGACGAAACCAGAATTTAAAAAACACCTATTCACACATCCATCACTACATAAAGACTAGAAGGAGAGCCCAACCCAGGGAGTAACCTGTAGCTACACAAACACAGGCAATATATAATCCCACACCAGTAAATCCTAAAGAAGGGAAACATACACACACTATCACCAAAAAATAACAGGAACTCAGAATCACTGGTATTAATATCTCTTAACATCTAAGGACTGTATTCGCCTAATAAATGACACAGGCTTACAACATGGGTAAGAAAATGGGACCCATTCTTCTGCTGCATACAAGAAACAAACCTAGGATAGAATAACTATTATAACATTTAGTATATGTTTGTTACTTGATTTTGTTGATGCTGGTTGTAATTATAATTTTTATGTGTGATTTCACCTCTTCTATTCCCTGAACAATACTTGATATTTGTTTTTATTTACTTTTTTAGTTTTCAAAATTTAACTTATATTTATGATGCCTTTTTAAATAGCATAAAATACTTAAATTATTTCTATTTCTTAATTTTATTTTTCCATTCAAATATTTACACTTCCTGCCCTCTTCCCAATCCCCTCCTACTCCCCCGCTCACCCCCCTCCCTCCCCCTCCCTGCCTGAGAGAGGGCAGGGAGTCCTGCCCTGTGAGAAGTCCAAGGCCTTCCCCCCTACATCCAGGCCTAGGAAGCTGTGCATCCATATAGACTAGGGTCCAAAAAAGCCAGAACATGCCATAAAAACAAGTCCCAGTGCCTTCATCAATGGCTTCTCAATCAACCCCCTATTGGCAGCCACATTCAGAGAGTCCTGTTTGATCACTTGCTTGTTCAGTCCTGGTCCAACTGAATTTGGTGAACTCCCATTAGATCAGGACCTGTTTCAGTAGGTGGACCAACCCCTCGCGGTCCTGACTTCCTTGCTTGTCTTCTCCCTCCTTCTGCCCTTCAACTGTACTTTGGTAGCTCAGTCCGTTGCTCTGATGAGGGTCTCTGTCTCTATCTCCATCCGTCGCCGGACAAAGATTCTATGGTGATATTCAAGATAATCATCTGTGTGATAGTGGAGCAAAGAAAGTTCAGGCACCCTCTCTTCTGCTGCCGAAGGACCTGATATTTGTTTTTTATTGTATATAATTTTGTATCAGGCTTAGAACTCTTTTATTTAGATGAAAGGGGTAGGGTTTGTGGGAGTTCCTTCAGCCAGTAGTCTTAAAATCCTGGCCCACTTTAGAAGTGGTCTTCTCATGTACTATAAGTACAGATAAAAGTACATGCATGCCCCTCCTTTTGTAGAGATTTGTTTCCAGTACCCAGTTTTTATTCTCCTGAAAAGACAGAAACAAAATACTACACCAACTATAAATTTGGGGAGCTTCCTTTTAGGCAAGTTATATGTGATAAATGAAGAGCATTTGTTAGTATTATAGGTTAGTTTAGATTCAATGGTCATGTAGTTCGATGGTGTGATGTACATATTTTAATTTTCCAAATACAAAATGGAACACAACCATTCTGTCAGATTTCATTGCTCTGAGTACCGTTTGGATTAATTCCTGTGAGTAGTGGAGTTTGGTTTTATAAAGAACTAGTTGAACAGTTCCTTATAATTTTTTTTGATTGTTGCCATATGATGGAAAGTCTTCTATTAAAACTTTTTCATAAAATTCTGAGACCTCCTGCACATTTCTAATCAATAGTTGATCAATTTATTTATTACATTGTGCTAGAGGACCTGGTAGACAATATGAGATTGGAAGTATGCTATAGTCCTCCTCTTCATTGATTTCTGCTTGAAACTTAATTAATAATGAAGTCAATCCTGTGTCATATGGCATAAATTTGGTGGATTTAATATGCAAAACATCTCTTTCTGCATCTTGGGAATCAGTAACTATGCTGAGAGGTTCTATAAAATTCATTACTACCATGGAAATGGTACATAATTCTACCTTATTGCCAGAATCATATGGTCTTAGATCCAGTTTACTTGAATTTTCAGTTTTGTAATCTGCCTTTCCTGTCTTAATTTCAACAGTTCAAAATGTAGCGGATCCAGATATAGGTGTTTCCCATACTATGCAAACAAGAACCAAGTTTGTTCCTGTATAAGTTTAATTATTTTGTTTTGGGGATATTTGGCCCCCATTCCTCCCCAAAATACTGCAAACTCTTTGCTAGGATCCCTCCCTGCCCATAATTTGTCAATTTCATCATTATTAAAAGGTATTATAATTTTGGCTGGGTTTCTTCCAGCTAATTGATGAAATAATAATTTTCCTTTTAGAATCAACTCTGAGACCATTTCCACATAAATTTTCTATTTTTGCAGTTTATGTGGTAAAAAGATCTATTTATTCTAAGATAATATCTTCCCCCTGCATTAAAATTTCTTCAGGGGAATGCTTGGAGGGTAATATGACCACAATGCAGTTAAGATTCGGATACACTTGATAAACATTTGATTTTAGTATTTTCTCTTTCTGCTAATTCTCTCTCAGTTTCAGCTGACAGTATCCTGGGACTTTTTAAGTCCTCACCCTCTTAGGTTTTCAATAAATTATTCGGTTTATTAGGACTTATTCATATAGTGGGCCATAGATAAGAAATGTCTTCTAACAATCTTTAAAAATCATTAAGAATCTGTAATCAACCTCTCCTAATTTGCACCTTTTGGGATCTAATTTTTTGTAAGCCTATTTTATAACCTATATAATTAATAAAATCTCATATTGTATTTTTTCAGGAGCAAGTTATATTCCCCAACAAGGAAAATTTTTCTTTAACTCTTCAAAGATTATTTTTAATGTATCTAAATTTTAATCACCTAGTAAAATGTCATCCATGTAATAGTAGCATCTGCTTCACAAAAGGTGAATGCATGCCATATTAGACTATGTCTTGCTTGATTCTCCTTTATTCTAACATTTGCATAGGAGTCTATTTAGCTCTAACAGAGTATTAGGGATATCTATCATTTGACAATTCCTATGAAATTGCTGAATATACTTATGTTGGTTGATTGTAAACCATGAGCTCTTTCTCTGTAGCCTTTTAATGCAATGCTGAAATTAGTCCTCCATTAAATTTCCCCTTTCTGAATTGGAGTATCTCTGTGATCAGTTTTATTTAGATTTTCTAAGGCCTGTATTTTTGCACTTGTATCAAACAACTTATTTGAGAAAAAGTAAGAATTATCAAGATGATAAACATTATGTCAATCCAGGTTAAGCATATTATACCTTTATTCAATTGTTTCATTTTTAAATCATGCATTGTTTAATCATAAGATACTTTACTCTATTGTAATTGTGTTTTCCATTTTTAATGTGGGAAAAACTCTCTTTTAACCTTTTCCTCCCTTTAAAAATTCTTAATTTTTTCACAAGATCTGCCACCAATGAAGTGTGAAACTGACTGCGCTGCACAGGATAGTTGAAGCCTGACCAGATTTCAAGGAAGCTACCTAGTTTGACAGCAGCCCAAGAGGGGCCAGTCTAGGGAAAGATAATCAGGAGAGAAGAAAGGAAAACCTAACTGGTGGCCCAGTGACTCCAGCTGTGCATAACCCCAGCCTGTGTCAGTGACTGCAAAGCCACAGGCAAGTGTCTTTTTCATAAGTTTGTATCCCACATTGGGTGACAAATACAGCTTGGAGTCTAACTGTTCATTAAAGTAAAAACTCAGAGTTAAATATTAGGGAGTGAAAGCTGAAGAATCACAGAAGCAGACTGGCCAGCAGATAGAGAATTCTTACCTCTAATGCTCAAACCACACGGGACAATCCTGTCTCTATAAATCCTCATACTGAATGTTGGTCTCTATGAAATTTCAGACTGCCTGCTTTGACTGAATTCTCAGATTGCATCCATCTCTATGAATCCCAAGATTGCATCCTCAGACTAGAAACTGAATGTCAGCTTGAATCCCCAAATTACCTCTCAGACTAAATTCTCAGTCTGCATCTTACCTCCTATCTCCTTCCATCTTATATTCCTCTTTCTGCCCAGCCATATCACCCGTCTCCACCTGCTTAGTCCTGGGACTCAAGGCTTGTGATTCGAAGTGTTGAAATCACCTTTGTATGAGCTCTGTTCACCTTTTAGACAGATTCAATCTTGTGCAGCCCAGGGCTGCCTTGAAATCGCAGAAATCCATTTGCCTTTGTCTCCCAAGTGCTAGAATTAAAGGTATGGTCCACACTGCCTGGCCTCCAAGGCTAACTAGTGGCTTAGCTCTGCTTCTAATTGCAGAGTCTGCTCTTTTGTTTCCTGGTGTCCAGATCCAAATAATCACACAGAAACTATATTAATTACAACATTGCTTGACCTTTTATCTCAGGCTTCTTATAACTGCCTCTTACATCTCAAATTAACCCATTTCTATTAATAAATGTATAAACACGAGCCTGTGGCCTACTGTTAGGTTATGGTATCTCTTTCCTTTGGCAGCTACATGGCATCTCTCTGACTCTATCTATTATCTGTCTAAATCTCTTACAGTCTGACCATGTTCTGCTCTGCAATAGGCCAAAGAAGATTCTTTCTTAACCAATGGTAATAAAACAAATTCACAGCATACAGAAAAGAATGCCATGTTATCTGATTTTCAGAAAAGCTTTGTTTGTTATATTGCAAGCAAAATATCACTACATTCATGTGTACTACATTCATAGTTCCTGCTATTTCATTGGGAAGACATAGAGTTGCTTCAAATTAATGTAATATTTTCAAATTCTACATCTTTTTGCTGTGCGTTGAAACTTTATCCCACTATAAATTTATTCAATTGATCTTTACATGACATGTATGCCATGAAAAAGTAAACACATGTGATATCTTGCAGTGGACTGTAAGTGAAAACTTTTCTGTAAAACTTACAATTTATTCTTGACAACTGGGACTACATATATATTAATTATTCAACCCCCCTGTATGTAGAAGTGAAGGTTGTTGGAGCCATGATTAAGTATTCTTATTCAATAAGAGTTTGATGTATCTCACATAATTGGAATCGTACTATATTTATCCTCTCATAACAGGATTATTTCATTATGTATGGTGTTCTCCATTTTATCCCTGTCACCATATCTTGACTCTTGATGGTTTAATAATAGTCTGTGTAGACAGAACTTTTTGTCCCATCAGATACCTCAGCCATTCCAGCTCAAAAAATGCACAGAGGCTTATATTAATTACCAACTATTAGGCCTATTAGCTCAGGCTTATTGTTAACTATCTCTTACAACTTAAATTCACCCATAATTTTTACCTATGTTTAGCCATGTGGCTTGGTACCTTTTCTCAGTAAGGCATTCTCATCTTTCTTCCTCTGCATCTGGCATCTCACTGCATCTCTTCCTTTTCTCTTCCCAGAATTCTCTTAGTCTGGCCACCCCACCTATATTTCCTGTCTGGCTACTATCCAATCAATGATTTATTAAACTAATATGAGTAGCAAATATTTACAGTGTTCAAGAGAATTATTCTACAGCATCTATTGTTCTGTGTAAAGTATTTTATTGTTCATCCATCCAAACTTGGATACTTAATTTGTTTTCATACTGGTAATTACACAGTATATCAGAGTAAAAGAAGAGAATACATTTACCTTTGATAACCTAGCTTGATACTTCTTGGTAAGTCTTTCTAAGTGGAAATTTTGACTTATACAACAAATAACTAAATCCCAGTTGAATATGAATTAATCCTGACAGTTTAGAACTTCTAGGCATATCTTCATTAGATTCTGGGAGCCAGCTCCAACAGTAGACAGGTCCTATGAGGATGTAAAATGTTGACAAGCAAAGAAATGAGTCAGGCACAGTGGTCCGAAGAATCTCCCAGCCTGACTGACTAGGAGACAGAGTGTTTATTTATTTATACAAATTCGCAGGAAGAAGGCAGACTCACATTTTTTTTTCAAAAGATGCAAATTATATTATTTTTCTCCACGCACATGTTTGATTTTCTATAACATGTCTAGGGTACAGGTTCAGTTACAATTAATAAGTACAGATAGAACAGACAGATTTTACTAGTATCATAGTCCCATAGCTCTATTTTAAAAAAATATATTAGATTGGAACATATACACATTAGAGTTTTACTCAGCGGTAAAAAACAATGACATCTTGAATTTTGCATGCAAATGGATGGAAATAGAAAACGCTTTACTGATTGAGGTAAGCCAGACCCAAAAAGAGGAACACGGTATGTATTCACTCATAAGTGGATTCTAACCATAATTAAAGGTCTTTGAGCCTATTATTCGTGATTCTAGAGAAGCTAAATAAGAAGATGATCCTGATGAAGATTATTTAGCTATCCGCCAGGAGGTAGGAAATAGTCAAGAGTCCCAGGTAACCTCGGGTGCATGGTGGGGGAGTGGGAGGGTTGTTGGAAGGGGAGAGGGTTAGAGAGAAGGGAGTAGGGGAGGAATGGGGAAAGCTCGGTTGACCGGGACGGGGCGGGGGGGGATGGAGGAAGGTTGAATATGGGATCAGGGAAGAATATATTTCAACTAAGGGAGTCATTTTAGGGTTTACAGGAGACTTGATTATATATGGGATCCCAGGTCCAAGGTGAGATCCCCAGATTGTTCTCTGGACAGAGGAGAGGGTGCCTGAACCGGCCTTGGCCCATAACCATACTGATGAATATTTTGCTTATCACCATAGATCCTTCATCTGGCGATGGATGGCGATACAGATGGAGACCCACATTGAAGCACCGGACTGAGCCTCCCAAGGTCCAAATGAGGAGCAGAAGGATGAAGAAAATGAAAAACAAATAAGGACTGCGAGGGATGCTATCACCCACTGATACAAGGGGACGGATCTAATGAGAGTTTACCAAGGCCAGTTGGACTGCGACTGAATGAGGAAGTGATCCAACCAGATTCTCTGAATGTGGCTGGCCGGAGTCTTTCTGAAAAGCCATTGACAACTGTGACTTGTTTCCTCTGCATATACTGGATTTTGGGGATCCAGTCTGTTTGGATACTTGCCTTCCTGGACCTGGAGGGAGAGGGGAGGAACTTGAATTTACCACAGGGCAGGAAACCCTGACTGCCCTTAGGGACGAAGAGGGAGGAGGAGAGGGAGTGGGGGGAGTGGTTGGGTGTTGGGAAGAGGGGCGTAAATGGAAACTTTTATAATTTAATAAAATTACTTTAAAAAAATTTTAAAAAAATTAAAAAAAAACCTAAAAAATATATTAGATTGTTTTGTTAGGGAAATTATATTTAGTATGTAACAGCCTGTTTTCAGACAGGTTTCATTTGCAGTTTCAAAGAGATGAGTAAATAGAAAATATCTGAACCATTCAGGTAAATCACCATGCCTTGACTGAATAGTGTATTGTCAGTACTGAAAATACAAAGTGCTATTCATTAATTAGCCTGACACTGAACTTTTAATTTTCTAGGGGCATACCCTGCATACTCTCGCATTTAGTATGTTACTTATTCAGCAAACTCTGAGAATAATGTAAGAAGAGTTTGTCAAACTTTCTGGTTAGTTGGAGCTCGTCAGTCTTCTTTAAGTTTACATTATTTGAATTATCCTGTTTGAGTTTGCTTAAAAGGAGATGTTCCAAGAAGATCCTGATCCTGGAGTCATAGCCTCATAAAGAAAGTTTCTAGCATCTTTGCACTTATCACAATCTCCAGGGATAATGGGAGATTTCTGAAGAGGCCCAGCTAAAACCATCTCCCTGAAAGTGAGAGGGGTAAAAAGTTCAGGATACTCCTAAAGAGACTCAGATATAATTGTCTCAGGAAAAGCTTATAATTATATTATATTATAAAATGAATTATAATATAAAGAGCTCCTGCCCCCAAGCATGCATCAAGCAGTGGTCAAAACCAAAAGTGAGAGACAGGATGACAGACATGGCAACTTTCAGTTTAGCTATGTTGGAATTGTGCCAAACAGCTGTGAGGCTTCTTGACTCCAGTGGAGAGCATTGCCAATTAGAGTTTCAAAAATATTTCTTGTAATTATTTCTTGGTATCTCCTCAGGGAGAGTATCTATTCTTTAAAAAACACACATAAATGTATCTCAGAAACTCATCCAGGCTGAAAATCACAGTGGGAAATGAAGACAGGAATTTTACAGCAGGTAACGAAGTGTCATGAAGAACCCTGTAGTATCAGCATAAGGAAATGTGGCATCCTTTGCTAAACTCTCACAGTCTGGAGATACTAATAGATGACTCATTGTTTATTCCTTTTTATAATCAATGATGTCTGAGCAGTTTTAGAATATCTTCTTTCTCTATTTCATGTTAATTTTAAAAACATTTTTTACTGAGGTTTAAATGACTAATGGTATTAATTGCCTTTGAAGTATACTCAGAATTATTTTTGATATCTTATTCTTAGAAAGCATCTCTCTCAGTTACTCAGTCACTCTCCTTCTAGATCTCCACCTCTTTCTCTTACACACACACACACACACACACACACACACACACACTTATAACTAATGAACAGCCCAGATAAGAAGAGCTAGATAGTAAATAAAATGACATGACTTTATTTACAGAAAAGAATTTGAGTAAGCAAATGTTCTGTGTGTCATTATGTTGTCTTTCTAATCCTTAGTTGTATTTACAGATCTAACAAAGATTCCCAACCCTGAAGGATGTGCACAATGATATTTATAAGGAAAAATCTTTCATGTAAGTTAGTGTAACTAGTGACTGTTTAAAATCCATGTGTTCATCATTTTTGGGTGCTATGGCTGGAGAGCACAGACTCTTTGGTTTACACACCTACTCATACTTCAGGTTTTGAATAGGCCATCCAGAGTTCTCTTTGTATTATATATGTGGAAATATTTTATGCATACAACCTTATTTTCCCAAAGACTGTGGTACATCATAGGTCAGTGTGTGTAAGAGGGTTGCACAGATATACTTACTTACATGCCCTTTAGTTAATTCAGACAAAGAAAATTATTGATTGCACCTGATTATTATAGATTGTTATTAATAACTCTGAATGTTCTACCTGTGTGTCTAAAGAATCTCTAGATCTACACACATAACTAGAGTTGAGTGCATTTTAAAAGTATTTGGCATTTATGTGTATTACTACTGGCATGCATCTTAAATGGTATTACATTTGTACATGTTTTTTAAAAATATATTTATTTTCACAAATTAAATTAAAATATGTGAATACAATATAATACTAATAAAAACCCACAAATATGATAATATTTGAAATCTCTTGACAGATTTTCCAATGAACACAGATGGATACCCACAACTTTACAGTTTTGACTGAGTTCATCCTGATGGGCATCACTGACCGTCCTGAGCTGCAGGCCCCATTGTTTGGACTGTTCCTAATCATTTATATGATTTCGCTGGTGGGAAACTTGGGTATGATCATCCTAACCATGGTAGACTCCAGGCTAAAAACTCCGATGTACTTCTTTCTCAGACACCTGGCTATCACAGATCTTGGTTATTCGACTGCTATTGGACCTAAAATGTTAGCAAATTTTGTTGTCATTCACAATACAATATCATTCCATCTTTGTGCTATACAGTTATCCTTCTTTCTTTTGTTCATTGCTTGTGAACTTTTCATCCTCTCTGTGATGTCCTATGACCGCTATGTAGCCATCTGTAACCCTCTGCTCTACAATGTCATCATGTCACAAACTCTATGTTGGGTGATGGTGGCAGTCCGTTACGTTTACAGTTTATTTGTTTCTCTCATAGTTACTATAAATATTTTCACCTCATCTTTCTGTGGCTACAATGTCATCCATCATTTCTACTGTGATGGCCTGCCCTTGATATCTCTGCTCTGCTCAAATACAGATAAAGCCGCAATGATAATTTTAGTTTTATCTGCTATCAACTTGATTTCCTCCCTTTTGGTGATCCTTGTCTCCTACCTTCTCATTCTTAGAGCTATTCTCAAGATGAACTCAGCCGAAGGGAGGAGGAAGGCTTTCTCCACCTGTGGGTCTCACTTGACAGTGGTCACTGTCTTCTATGGAACTTTGATATTTATGTATGTGCAGCCCAAGTCCAGTCATTCCTTCAACACTGACAAAATAGCTTCCATCTTT
This sequence comes from Myodes glareolus, assembly GCF_982192425.1. Taxonomy (NCBI): domain Eukaryota; kingdom Metazoa; phylum Chordata; class Mammalia; order Rodentia; family Cricetidae; genus Myodes; species Myodes glareolus. The sequence continues at coordinate 41,254,427 of NC_142031.1, read as the reverse complement.
TATACCCTGGTCATCCCTATGCTGAATCCCTTGATCTACAGCTTGAGGAATAAAGATGTAAAACATGCTCTCAGAAAGACAGGGAAAACTGTATGCAGTTACTTCTCATAGAAGTCACAGGAATTAAAGGTCATCTTATTCCACCTCAAGTAAACTTAAGTGCTTTGTATGTTTCAGTGAAGAAAAGACTAAAGAAAAACTACCCTTCTCTGAAGAGGAGAAAGATTATAGACAAAAAATTTAAGAAAGAAGGTAGCACAGAAAAACATTTTAAAGACTGCAGACTTAAAGAGGGTAACAATGTGGTTTTATTAATGTATGAAGAAAGTTAAGGAAAGGTTTCTTGTAAGATTTAAATAAGATTTGTCAACTTAACTTTGCAGTGAACTGTCTGGTGTTCATGTGTATCTTTGCATTTATTTATATTAAAATGCACGGTAATTATTTTAGTAATTGTATTTATTTGCTTTTCATACACATTTGTATGATTTGTATTGTAAAAATATCTTGATCACAATATTGAGTAAGTGAAGTTTGTTACTTTGATATTATGGTCCCAGTAATATCAGAGAGCACAGGTGCTTTCCTGTCACTGAGAATCCTACCCCCTGATTCTATTTATTTCCCTTTCACATCACTTCAGATATGATTGCAGCTGCACTAATTAAAATCATATATTTAGTGTTTAAACAGCCCATAATCACAATGTATCATTTATTGCTGTGCAGTGTTTAAATAGCTCATACTTACAATGTATCAATTAATGCTGTACAAGTGCACACGCGTGTGTGTGTGTGTGTGTGTGTGTATGTGTGTGTAACATCATGGCTGGATTTTTCCATGGGAACTCCTATTACTTTATTTTATCTTGCTGTTGTATTTATCTTAATTCATTACCCCTCATTTCTCTTTACTGAATTATTTGGCATTTACTTTTTAGATGGGAATTTTATGTCTTGTAAGTCAAATGCTAAGTTTTGATAATTGAATGAAAAGCCTGTTCTGTAATTAATTGGAATGTGACGGGAGGTTGATGAGGATTCCAGGGTCAGTCTCGGCTACATAGTTAGTCTGAAGTCAATCTGAACTACATAGAGTGACTTGAACAATGAAAAAACACAAAATCACCAATAAAGAAATGACTTTAGGTTTTGTTTGACAGTCATTTTGTGGGTTTGAAACAAATCAAATCTTATAACATTATCAGATTGTAGAAAAATATAACTTTTAAAATATTTGTGTTAAATAAAATCATTGCCAGTAATAAAGCTGATATTAACAATATGAAAATGTAATATTTACAGTGGGTATAAATTATCAAGCTTTGTCATTCTTGCACTAGAGACTGAGTATTGGGCAATCTTTGATAAACATTATTGTGTATCATCTGAATATATATAGTACAATATTTACATAAGCAGCATGTAGTAAACTATTAAAACTTAATAATAGTTTAATTTAATAAACTTGCCAATTAATTTGAACACTGTATTGTCACAAAGAAAAAACCCTCCAAACCGCATGGGAAAAGCAATTCTACATCATAAATCCTCCTGATCTGCAGTGTTGTAAATAGTGCTCAAAACCATTCTCTCAGTAAGCAGCGACAGAAAAGGCTTTATTCCAGAATTTTTGTTTGTTTGGCTGTTTGTTTAGTTTTTATTTTAATTCAGCACATTTTCACTTTGTTAATTTCTAACTAAAAGATAATGAAATACAATCCCTCTGGGACATTTCCTGTAGGTTTTATCACTAATGGTTAAGTAGATATAAACAAGTGAATTAGAGGTATTTGTAGTGTATTCAAACCTTCAAGTGCTGTTTCTTTAGTTAGAGTGAACTCCAAAATATCTGAACAATTTGGGGGGCTACAATCTAAAATGTCAAGATTAAGTGTACCATTTTTGTTAGATATTTCATTTAATAAACATGCTGCCTCTTTACTCGAGTAAAAATCCCATGTTATTTTTCTTCAAATTCTGATTTGCTCAGAGTATTGCCTAGCAATTAAAATCAATATTTTACCTAGTAAAGAAAATCTACACTCAAAAGTTTCATTATTGAGGTTAAAAACAGTTCTCCTTAAAGAGTTGTAATAGTCCCAATTAATGGATATACTTTAAAATAAGGATATATCTGAATGCATAGAAAATACTGAAATTCCTTTAGAGTCAATGTGCTAAACCAGCTATGTATTATGTTTTGATAAAAAGAAAATACACATAGTAAGGTTTTAAAATTTGTATGCAGCTGGGTATGGGTATTTCCTTGGGGGCATATCCTTGAAGAACAATGAATCTCCCTTATTAAGCAATCATAACATAGCATCAATAGATTCTCAGCTAGGGTTAGTACTCCCTCACCAATTATGCCTTCGTGCTTTAACACTTTTGTGGCATGATCTCTTGTCATTGTTGCGCACAAAGTCACAGTCACTTTCAATTCATTAGCACAGCAGCCCTGATGGGTCTGGAAACCAGAGTTTGCCAATTATCATGGGCTGCACCTGATGCTTATACTCTTTTAAGACCCATACCTCTCCTAGGATGATACTTGGTAGCACATAGTGTGACACAGATGTCACATTTAGGGCTGAGTATTTTTTTTTATTAATTTATAAAAATTTCCATTTCCGCCCCTCCTCCCAATATCCTCCCACTCCCCCCTCTCACTCTCCTCCTCCCTCTCCAGTCCTGAGAGTAGTCAGGGTTTCGTGCCCTGTGGGAAGTTCAAGTTCCTCCCCCCTCCCTTCAGGACTACGAAGGTGAGCATCTAAACAGACTAGAATCCCAAAAAGCCAGTACATGCAGACAAAACAAGTCCTAGTGCCATTATCAATGGCTCCTCAGACAGTCCCCTTGTCAGCCACATTCAGAGAATCCTGTTTGATCACATGCTCATTCAGTCCCAGTCCAGCTGGCCTTAGTGAGCTCTCATTAGAGAGAAGGGAGTAGGGGAGGATTGGGGAAAGCTTGGGGGAATGGGATGGGAAGAAGGGAGGAAGGATGGATATGGGAGCAGGGAAGTATATATCTCAACTAAGGGATCCATTTTAGGGATTGCAAGAGACTTGATTCTAGAGGGGTTCCCAGGTCCAAGGAGAGGTCTCCAGATTGTTCCCTGGACAGCAGAGGGGAGGGTGCCTGAACTGGCCTTGGTCCATAACCATACTGATGAATATTTTGTAAATCACCATAGAACCTTCATCTGGTGATGGATGGAGATAGAGACAGAGACCCACATTGGAGCACTGGAATGAGCCCCCAAAGTCCAAATGAGGAGCAGAAGGAGGGAGAACATGAATAAGGGAGTCAGGACCGCGAGGGGTGCGTTCACCCACTGATACAAGGGGACTGATCTAATAGGGCTGAGTATTTTGAAGTCTTTTATCGTTCACACCCTGAGCAGTTTGGGTCTCTTTTAGTCACTATTTACTGGAATAAAAAACCTTCTGTGATGTGTGTTGGGAGACACTCTTACCTTTGAATATAAATCTTTAAAGTTTCCTCAAGACTACATCATTTTGTCAGGATCATCATAGTAGATGAAAAACTACTATGAATCTCTGAAAAAAATATTTGGCTCTTGCCATTTACTTTTAACATTTTAGACAGAACAGAACTTTGTCTTTACATTTAGAAAATATGATCTTTAGGATGTACAGTTCTTTTTTGCGTTTTCAGCATAGCAATCTAAAGCAAATACAATAGAAACAAAGCATCTGTTGAAAATTTTCCCAAGTTATATATGGTAACACTTTCATATGCACATATAAAACATATTGTGGGAAATTATCTATAATAAAAAATTTATTCACAGAACACTGAAAGCATTTTTACCATACTATTTATTTGTAGATTAAACAAACAGCTTTTTCCAGCATTTTCACTCTGAACTGTCTTATTTACCATCTCTTTTTAGTCAATAAATGTTAGTATTCAAAATATTCAGCAAAATGATAATATCTATTCCATTATATTTTAGTCTATGAGATATTGGATGTGTTCACATATTAACTTTGGTTTTCAAGTTACCTACAAAGTGTTCTAAATTAGATTTGCCAAACAAATGTTTTGTTCTTAATATACAGAAAGACTTCAAATCACACCAAATTGCCTATGTAATTGCAATTTTTATTTAATTTTATTTGTATACTGTCACAACAAATATCTGAATGCACATTGTTCCTGAGAGTTTGGAACATCCAGGTGTCATATCATTAGACTCTCAAAAGTTTGCTCGTAATTAAAATTTTGGGCATCTCATGAGGGAAAATCTCTAGGGTTTAAAACACACATAAATAGACCTCAGAAACCTATTCTAAGGACCACAGTAGGAAATAAGTCAGAAGTCTCACAGCAGGAAAAAAAAAGTATCTCACAGAGCTCTGTAGTTTAAGCATAAGAAGATATGGGAATCCATCTATTGCTAGACTTTCCCCATATAGAGATTCTAATTCTGATTCAGTGTCTATTCTTACAAATTTTCTGCAATGCCTAGAAAGAAATAGTACTTCTCCTGCTCCGCTGGAAGTCCAAGTTTCTCCCCCCTCCCTCCAGGTCCAGGAAGGTGAGCATCCAAACAGACCAGGATCCCAGAAAGCCAGCACATGCAGACGAAGCAAGACCCAGCGCCATTGTCAATGGCCTCCCTATCAGCCCCCATGTCAGCCACATTTAGAGAATCCAGCCTAATCACACTCTCGTTCAGTCCCAGTCCAGCTGGCCCTGGTGAGCTCCCACCAGACCAGTTTCCTTGTATCAGTGGGTGAACGCACCCCTCGAGGTCCTGACTTCCTTTTTCATGTTCTCCCTCCTTCCGCTCCTCATTTGGACCTTGGGGGCTCAGTCCTGTGCTCCAATGTGGGTCTCCGTCTCTATCCCCATCCATCCTCGGATGAAGGTTCCCTCCGTTCCTGCCTTCATGGCTCACGCTCTCCCTCCTTCTGCTTCTCATTTGGACCTAGGGAGTTAAGTCCAGTGTTCCAATGTGTGTCTCCGTCTCTATCTCCATCCATCGCCAGATGAAAGTTCTATGGTGACATGCAAAATATTCATCAGTATGATTATGGGCTAAGGCCAGTTCAGGCACCCTCTCCTCTGCTGCCCAAGGAACAATCTGAGAACCTCTCCTTGGGCCTGGGAACCCCTCCAGAATCAAGTCTCTTGCAAACCCCAAAATGGCTCCCTTAGTTGAGATACACATCGCACCGCTCCCACATCCATCCTTCCTCCCTCCCCTCATTCCATTCCCCCAAGTCATCCCCAATCCTCCCCCTCTCCCTTCTCTCCTGACTGCTCTTGGGACTGGAGAGGGAGGAGAGGAGGGAGTGGGAGGGTATTAGGAGTAGGGGAGGAACTTGAACTTCCCAAGGGGCAGGAAGCCCTGACTGTTATTGGGACTGGGGAGGGAGGAGGAGAGGGAGTGGGGGGAATGGGAGGGTATTGGGAGGAGGGGAGGAAGTGAAAATTTTTTATAAATAAATGAATAAAAAAAGAAAAAAAAGAAATAGTACTTCTTCGTTTCTGCATTCCATGTTGTTTTTGTACACTTTCACTGAGATTGAGAGGTCAAATGCTACTATCTTTTAATCATATACAGATATATTTTTATAAAATACCTCCTCTCCCCCCCCCCTCTCTCTCTCTCTCTCTCACACACACACACACACACACACAACCACATACACACACACACACACACACAACCACATACACACACACACACAATTTTATAACTAGTGAATGGTCTATATTAGAAGAGATAGAAAATGAATAAAATGAGATATTTTATTTAGAGAAAATAATTTGAGAACAGCAGTTTTAAGTACATCATTATGCTTTCTATTCCTTCCTAAGTTATAGTTGGCCAGAGAATTACTAAAGAACACCTACAAAAATTGTAGTAGCCCAGAGTGACAAAGCATCTAGGATGAGAAGAGCTATCCAGAGTCTGGAAGATGAGAAAGAAAAATTATGACAATGTTTGATGATACACATGAATGAAATGCCACAAGAAAACCTATTATATTAATCTAAATCAGGTAACTGAAACTTTAGAAGTAATTTTCATAGAGTAAGGGTATACATTTGACTACTTTTCAATATTTTAACTTTTATAATATTTATTTCTTCATTATTTACTTATTTTTGATTGATTATCTGTAAGTACACTTCTGCTGGATTAGAGGACAAGAGCTTGAGACTGTACACTCCTTCCATTCTTGCAGGCTCATATGCAGCTCCCCACACTCAGAGGTTTTCTCTCTGGACAGACGCTCTGACCAATATCCTGAAGCTTTTATGTGGAACTGGAGTTTGTGTTTCACAAAGGTGTAAACACCATTACTTGAGTGTCAAGAGACACCCTTCATACCTTTATGACAATGGGAAAGTTTCTTTATTTTGTACTGAATACTATCAATTTTGCAGAAATTATGCTTGAAAAATAACACTCAAGTAATCAGTGAACAAAACAATCTATAAAAAGTATATTTTGCTTTTCACTGAGTACTAAATCTATTCAGAGGAAACCATTTTTGTCTTTCCTTACCTATAATAAAATTGACTGCCAGTACCTGTACGTAAGTTTGTGTGTGTGTGTGTGTGTGTGTGTGTGTATGTATGTGTGTGTGTATATATATATACACATATATATACATATATATATATAATTGAATAGTAAATCAATATGAAAGGGACAAAGATTGAGTGATTTTCAGTTCTGCAATAAAAGATGTTTTTAAATTGATTATTTGAAGCGTTTTAAGTGAGTGATGTGCAACTTAAATGCAATCACCTGTAAACAGAATGGTGAGATTTGGGGAATTTCACAGCCGTTTTCCTTCGAGACTGCAGTTTCTACCATGATTACTATTGCAAATCATTTTATTTCTGGTTTTACCGAGAAAATATATATATATATATATATATTACAAAAGTAATAATTGTTCCCTTCTCTCTGGTGCATTGGAAGTATTCAGACATGCCTTTCTGGAATAGAGAAATGTATTGCATGGTGTTCTATGTCATATTTGAAAGACGGTCCTGCGACCTAATGATACAGAAAGATGTTGCATCATGCAAAAGACATCATACTGAACCTTGGTTTCGTTTAGGGATATCTACACCACAGTTAAAGTTTTATCCAGTATCAAGCATTAAATATCTATGACAACACTGGGCAATCATATTTAGAAATGCAAATACTAAAAGTTACATTATTGTAATATAGTACCTCTTTATAAATGGGGAACATCCAGATTTTGCTAATAAGCAAAATTTAATAAACTTCCTTAATTTTTTCAAGACCTCCTTATACTTTTGTAGGTTATTAGGTATATATTGTGTCTGAATCATGACATAAAAACCACTTAAGTTATAATCAAAAGTGTTGCTATAACAAAAGACAAATTTGTATAAAAAAATCTATTTTTAGTTTTTAGTATTTTTTAGTGCTCAAATGTTCTGACTGCTCTTAGGACTAGAGAGGGAAGGGGAGGTGTGGAGGGGGAGGGAAAATGGAGGCGCGGAGGACGTGGAAATTTTTAATAAATAAATAAATAAATAAAAAGAACCATCCCATACATGAAATGGGTCACAGCATGCACAGCACAGGCCACAACATACATAGCATTGTATACATCTTAACTGCCCTCACTAAAGACCATGTCAAAAGTCTGTACCATTAGCCTTTCCAATAAAGCATTGAATGAAAAAAGTTTTATTTTTGTTTTATTGAAAATAGAGTGTTTTCTTATATAATATATCCTTATCATGTTTATTAACATAGTTATGAACAAAACATCTATTCAAAATTAGAGAAAACTATGAAAATTGCATCTTGTCTCTTAGAGCAACAGACTGTGACATCTTGGGTGTACCTGTTTTCATGACCAGCTTCTCCTTTGCTCATTTTTGTAGATCTAACAAAGTAGTAAAATCCTATTGTGCATGATACACACATACATTTATAAGGAAAATTCTTGCAGGTAGGTTTGTGTGTCTAGAGACTGTTTAAAATCCAAGTTCATCATTTTTTGACTAAGGCTAGAAAGTACAAAGTTGTTGGATCATTTACTTCAGGTTTTCAGAGGTACATACAGAGACTTCTTGAATTTATTTATGACAAAAAGTGTTTTATGCATCTCACTTTATTTTCCCAAGGAATATTTGTGTATAATAGGTAGTGTGAAAAAGGATGGCAAAGACATTCTTACATGCTGTTTGGTATCTTCATATCAAGATATTTCTAAATTAGGTGTTCAGTACTACTCTTATTCATAGCTTTGATCAATATGAGTTGGGAAAATAACTGAAGATGTTCCATGTTACATCTTAAAATTCTGTAGATCTACACAGAAATTTAGCTGTATGTGCATTTAAAAAATTTTGGTGCATTTATGTATGGCATACATACATCATACATGTTACTCCAAATATATAATTATCAAGTGTCAGACCATGGTACTAATCATATCAGAAATACAAATAAAATAAAAATAAATTTGATCAATGTGTACATAAATCCAAATACCTACAATTCCAATTATTCACATTTTGAAGACTTAATCTTATTTTCCGCATATATTTATATATGTACATATATGAAATACATACATATATGTATACATATATGCATATTCAGCTTAATTTATACCAAGAGTAACAGAGTTTGAGTTTGTATACTGTCAGGGTTGAACATTTGATATAGAAATTTTCTTTCAAGATTAACTAATGTCTAATATTTGATAAAAGGTATAACTTTCATCAAAGTTGGGGAAAGCCAGTGTTGTTGGCAATGAATTATGTCAATCTCTAATAAATTTGCCATTGATTGAGGATCAAAGATACATATCCGTGTCTTTATTTAAAGTCACATGTTTGTAATTGTGTGTCTAGATGTGCATGAATGATTGTATATCATGGTAAATAGGCTTATTTTAAAAAGTAGTCAACATTTTTGCAAATATTTTATTTAAGGTAGTCTTAGTAATATGATATTTGAAATCTATTGACTGTGTAATGGTCTCTACTCAGAATAGATTTTCCCATATATTTGGATGGAGACCCACAACCTCACAGTGGTGACTGAGTTCATCCTGATGGGCATCACTGACCGTCCTGAGCTGCAGGCACCATTGTTTGGGCTCTTCCTCATCATCTACTTGATCTCACTGATGGTCTACATGGGCATGATCATCCTGACCATGGTGGATTCCAGGCTGCAAACACCCATGTACGTCTTTCTCAAACATCTCGCTACTATAGATCTTGGCTATTCAACTGCTGTGAGACGCAAAATGTTAAGAAATTTTATTGTAGATCAGAATACAATACCATTTTATTTTTGTGCTACCCAAATGTGCTTCTTTGATATGTTCATTGTTGCTGAATTTTTTATTCTCTCTGCAATGTTTTATGACCATTTTGTTGCCATCTGCAAATCACTACTCTACACTGTCATTATGCCACAAAGAGTATGCTGGACACTAGTCACCATTCCCTACCTTTATGGTCTTCTGCTTACCACAAAGATTTTCACTGTGTCCTTCTGTGGCCCCAATGTTATCAGTCATTTCTACCGTGATGGTCTCCCCTTGTCATCTTTGGCTTACTCAAATACTCATGAAATTGAGGTGATGATTTTAACATTATCAGCTTTTAATTTGCTTTCTTCTCTTCTGGCAGTCATTGTGTCCTATCTATTCATTCTTGCTGCTATTCTCAGAATGAACTCAGCTGAGGGCGAAAGGAAGGCTTTCTCTACCTGCGGGTTCCACCTGACAGTACTCGCTGTCTTCTATGGGACTTTGATATTCATGTATTTGCAGCCTACGTCCATTCATTCCTTTGACATTGATAAAGTAACTTCTATATTTTACAGCCAAGTTATACCTATGCTGAAACCGTTAATCTATAGCTTGAGGAACAAAGATGTAAAAAATTCCCTTAAAAAAAAATTCTCTCTCTCTCTCTCTCTCTCTCTCTCCCTATGTGTGTGTGTGTGTGTGTGTGTGTGTGTGAGTGTCTGTGTGTCTGTGTGTGTGTATTCATATATTATACATACATATGTGTGTGGTTGTGAAAAATAAATAAGCATAGCAGTACAGAAGCATTTCTTCAGAAGGAAAGTACAAGAGAAGTGCTAACAGCATTAAAGTCTATGTGTGAGTGAAGGGAATAAGATTTGTCAGGAGGATTTAAATGAATACTGTATTTTGGGTATTACAATAAATCACTCATTATTAATATGTGTCTTGGTTTTACTTCCTGCAAGTGCACTCTTTATATTTCAGTACTTTTACACATTTGTAAATTGACATAAAATCAAACTTTATCAGTCTATCAAGAGGTGATATGGATTGCTTAGATCATAAGGTCTCATTCATGTCAATGTGCTCATCTATCCACATTCCACTCTACTTGCTTATACAACAAATAAATAAATCTCAGTTTAACACAAATTGATCCTGGCAGTTTATATAACCATCAAACATCACCTCATTAGACTCTCAACAGTTACCTGGTAATAATAACTTCTCCTCAGGGAGAATCTCTATGGTTTAGAAACACACATAAATAGATCTCAGAAGCCCATGCTAAGAACCGCAGTGGGAAATGAAAGCAGGAGTTTCACAGCAGGTAACAAAGTGTCACAGGGAGCTCTCTAGTTTAAGCATAAGCAGATGTAGGCATCCTTTGCTAGGCTTTCCCCATCTAGAGTTTCTCATTTGAGATTTGCTGTCTGTTCTTCGAATATTCCTCAATGGCTGGGAAGTAATAATACCTCTTAATTTCTCTATTTAATATTATTTTTTAACATATTCACTGAAGTTGAGAGGGCTAACGCTATTATCTATCTTTTTAGCATACAAAGAAAATTTTTCTTAAATATTTTTTTTATATAGCATCTCATCTGCCTTTCTCTCTCTGTTTCTCCTTCTGTTTCTGTCTCTCTCTTTCTCTGTCTCTCTCTTTCTCCCTCTCTTCTTCTCTGCCACATACACATATACAGAGGTTTATAACTTGTAAAGGACATAGAAGAAAAGAGATAGAAAGTAAATAACAAAGTAATTCTAATAGAAGAATTTGAGAACACAAGCGTTAAGTCTATTATTATGTTGTCTTTCAAAGCTTCAGTTATATTTGACCCAATATTTCCTAAGATTTAAAATATTATTCTAATCCAGATTGGTTGAGCATCTAGGATAAAGAAAAGAACTATCCAGAGACTGAAAGGAGAGAGAGGGAGCAATTAGAACAATATGTAATGACAAATATGAATGAAATTACTTTAAATAAGCAAATTATGTTAAACTAACTTAAATAATTGAATCTTTAACAAGTAATTTTTATGGATGAAATATATAGATGTGATTGCTTTTCATTCTTTAAAATTTTTGCATTTATTTACTACTGTGTGTGTGAGTGCCCATGTGCAGAGGTCAGAGGAATAATGCATTAGTCAGTTTTCACCTTCCATGTTTGTGTCCTCAGGCTGAGACTCAAGTTCACACACTCAGATGTTTACCTCTGACTTATCTCTCTGACCTGTTTCCTGAACCTTTGATGAGGGAAGTGGATTTGTATCTCAAAGAGGTTGTGAATGCATACTTACTTTTGCTAGATACTATTAATTTTCCAGAGATTATAGATTTGAAAAATAACATTTAAGTAATTAGTGAACAAAATAATCTATAATAAAATATTCTTTTCTTTTCATTGAGTGCTAAATGTATTCAGAGGAAAACCTTCTTGTCATTGCCTATAAGAAAGTTCTCAGTCAGTGATTGAAAATCAAACCGATACAAAAGGAACAAAGAGGTGGTGTTTCAATTATGCAACAATTGATAGTTTTACATGTCTACTATATGAAGGGTATATATTGAGCATGGAGTAACATTAGTTAGCCACCCTTTAAAACAACCCTGTAACTGACTGAGGTGTAGGTGAAATGCAATTACCTGTACACAGAACAGAGAGCTCTGTGGTATACCACTCCCATTCTCTCAGAGGCTGCAGCTTTCACTATGATTGCCGCTGTAAATCATCTTATTTCTGGTTTTACCCAACAAACCTTGACACATACACATTTTTACAAAAGTAATAAATGTTTCCCCCCATCTGTCTGGTGCGTTGGAAGCATTCAGACAATCCTTCCTGAAGTGTAGAAATTTAATGCCTTGTGTTCTATCGGATATTTGGAAGATATACTTGTGAACGTCCTGTCCCTCACTTGTATCCATGCAAATGCCATATACTGCCCTTTGATTTCTTTATATCTATACCACAGTTAAAGTTTAATCCAATATCAAGCATTGAGCATCTATCACAACATTGGGCACCCATATTTAGAACTGCTACTACTAAAAATTACACTATGAAGATACTGAGAGGTCATTAATTAGACAATTTTAATAAACCTAATCACTTTTATTTCAGATTTCTTCATGATATATATATATACATGTATATATATAAAATATAGGAATATAGGAATTGAGTTATAAGAAAAGTGTTTTTTCAAAAAAAGAATAATTTATATAAAGAGGACAATTTAAATGTTTTTATTGTTTTTTAAGTTTCATATGAAACATTTTCCCTTTATTGAAAATAGATTGTTTTCTCACATACTATATCCTTATTATGTATATTGACAATATAATGAAAAAATATTAATTCCAAATGATAACAAATTACGAACATTTCCTTTTGTTTCTTTAAGCTACACACTGTGGTAACTGATGTGCATTCTGTTTTCTTGACCAATTCTTCATTTGTTCATCTCTTCATATCTAACAAAGAAGTAGGATCTTTACGTGTATGATAGACACATACATTTATAAGAAAACTACTTTCAGGTAGGTTTGTGAGTCCAGTGACTGTTTAAAACTCATGTTCATTATTTTTGTGACTATGGCCAGAGAGCACAGACTTGTTGACTCATTTACTTCTTCTTCAAGTTTTCAAAGTTCCGTATAGAGAGAGACATGTTGATTTTCTATATTCCATGAAAGTATTTTATACAACTCACCTTATTTTCTCAGAGAATACTTGAGTATACTAGGTGGTGTTTTGAGATGATAGCAAAGAAACTCTTGCATATTGTTTGATATATTCATATCAAGACAGTCATGAGTGTGTTGTGTAACAGCGTTCTTCATAGATCTGATCAAAATGAGTTGTGATAACAATAGCAGATGTTCCATGTTTACCTGTTAAAATTCTGTAGATCTACTTATGGAACTAGAGTTATGTGGGTTGATTTGGGGGAAGGAGTGGTTCAAGAAATGGTTTATTGAGACAGTCCTGGTTATCCTATAACACACTTTCTAGACTAGGCTTGCCTCAAACTTACAGAGATCTGCCTGTTTCTGTTTCTCAAATGTGAGGATTAGAGAAATGAGCTATCCCATCCAGCAATGTGCATTTATTAAGGTTTTCCCTATGGACATGCACTATTTTAGTATTCACCTTACCTATTATTAAGAGTATATAATGATTATGTCAAAGTGTATTAGTAATCATATCAGAACTAAAAACAAAAAATAAATTTAATCAATGTTTATGTAAATAAAACTATTTACAATTTGAATTTTTATCTAATTATTCCATATGTATCCATTTATACATGTACATCTCTCTGTATACCAATATTTTCAGATGCAGAAGGTACTGGTGTTTGAGGCTGGATAATCCTGGGGTAGATATTTGATATACAATGATGTCTTTTAGGTTAACTAATGTCTAATATTGAATTAAAGGGATAGTTCTCATCACAGTTAGGAAAAGCTTGCATCTTTGCAAAGGTTTGTTATTCTGTTTAAAATTTTCATTTATAGAGATTCAAAGATTCATATATGTGCTTCTATTTGTTTCAAGCCATGTATTTGCATATGTATGTGTATAGATGTGTTTAAGGCTATATGTACACATTCAAAAGTAGATTTATTTTAAGACTAAATTCAAATATTTGGAGATGTTTCATTAAAACTTATTAGAATAATAAAATCCCACAAAGTGACATTTGAAATAAACTGACTGTGCAATGATCTCTACTCAGAACAGATTTTGTCATAAACCTGAATGGAGACACACAACCTCACAGTAGTGACTGAGTTCATCCTGATTGGTGTCACTGACCGCCCAGAGCTGAAGATCCCATTGTTCGGACTCTTCCTCATCATCTATCTTATCTCACTGATAGGCAACTTGGGCATGATCATCCTCACCATGGTAGATTCCAGACTGCAAACACCCATGTACTTCTTTCTCAGACATCTTTCTATCACTGATCTTGGCTATTCAACTTCTGTGGGACCCAAAATGTTAAGAAATTTTATTGTAGATCAAAATACAATATCACTTTATTTTTGTGCTACCCAGTTGTCTTTTTTTAGTATGTTCATTGTTAGTGAATTTTTTATTCTCTCTGCAATGTCCTACGACCGTTATGTTGCCATCTGCAAACCACTCCTATACAATGTCATTATGTCACGAAGAGTATGTTGGATCCTGGTGGCAATCCCATACCTTTACAGTATATTTGTTGCTCTCATAGTCACCATAAACATTTTCTCTTCATCCTTCTGTGGCCACAATGTTATCAGTCATTTCTACTGTGATGGTCTGCCATTGGTATCTCTGCTCTGCTCAAATAAAGAGGCAAGTGAAATGATAATTTTAATCTTATCAATTATTGACTTGATTTCTTCTCCAGTTATCATCCTTGTCTCCTATCTGCTCATTCTCAGAGCCATTCTCAGGATGAACTCTGCTGAGGGCAGACGCAAGGCTTTTTCCACCTGCGGGTCCCACCTGACAGTGGTCACTGTCTTCTATGGGACTTTAATATTTATGTACGTGCAGCCCCAGTCCAGTCACTCCTTCAACACTGACAAGGTAGCTTCTATCTTTTACACCATGGTCATCCCTATGTTAAATCCCTTGATCTATAGTTTGCGGAACAAAGATGTAAAAGAGGCCCTAAGAAGGACAGGGAAAAGAATACAAAATATCTTCTCCTAAAAATCAAAGGTAGAAAATGTTGTCATACTTCACCAGAAATAAATTTATATGCGTTATAAGTTTCAGAGAAGAAAACATTAAAAGCTAACGCTTCTCTGAAGAGGAGACAGATTATAAACAAAGCATTTGAAAAATTGAAGTAGCACAAAGAATATATTTTAAAGTGTATAAACCTAAACAGGGTAACACTGTGTTTGCTCTATGTGATGAGACAGGCATCTCAGATAATTTAAATTTATTTTGTGGATTAAACTTTACAATAAATTGTCTGGTGTTCACGAATATCTGACTTTTTGCTTTACCTGCACTGTTATTATTTACATACAGTTGGTTAATATTTACATACAGATGATATTCATATGTATTTCTATAAACTCTTAAAAATCTTGACCACAATGCTAGGAAACCACTTTGAGATTGAGATCCCTGTAAATCATAGCACTCAGAAGCCTTCTTTTCAAATGGAAACTTATGCCCTGATTTTACATCTCTGTTCTTTCACTCACTTCCTATATAATTGCAATAGCAATATTTATTGTCATGTATTGGTAGTTCATAAGTTAAATGTATCATCTAATTTTGTGTAAGTCCAAGCATACATGTGTGTGTGTGTGTGTTCATGCTGACTTAAAATTTTTATGGCAGCTTTTACCTCCTTTGTCTAGTAACTGATTAATAAATCTTAATACCTTAGTTCATATTTTTCTTTACTGTATGATTTAATGTTTCCTTTCTACATGAAAAGTACAATAGTTGTAAGATAGATACTAAGTTTTAATTATTGGATAAAATGCCACCCTTATAATTATCTGGAATGTGGAGTCAAGTGGAATGCAGGTCAGTCCTGACTACATAGTTAGGCTGGGGTCAATCAGAGCTACATCTTAAAATAGAAATAAAGACCAGAATCACTCATAAAACAATCTTTAAGGTTTGTTTGAAAAATCACTTTGTGGATTTGACAACAAATCCAAGCTATTATTATATCATTTAAAAAATTTCTAAAGCCCTCTTTATATAAATTATTCTTTTGTAAAAATAGTTTTTTTCAGTGAGTATATGAGTTTTGATTTTTCTTTAACTTTTATTGTTTTTTTTTTCATTATACATATCAATCCAAGTTCCCACTCACTCCTCCCCTCCCTCTGCATACCCTCCCACACAAGCCCCATCCAGAGGGTAAGGCACATTGCATTGGGGAAGGTCCAAGGCCATTCTTACTATATCTAGGCTAAGCAAGGTATCATCCAAAGAGAATAGGTTCCAAAAAAAACCAGTACATGCAGTAGGGATAAATTCTAGTGCCACTGCCAATGCCCCTTCCCCCAGTCTTCCCCAGTCATGCAACTGCCAACCACAATCAGAAGGACTAGTTTGATCCTATGCTTGTTCCTCCCCAGTCCAGCTGGAGTTGATGAGCTCCCATTAGCTCAGGTAGATTTTCAGTGTGTGTATAACCATCATGGTCTTGACCTCTTTGTTCTTATTCTCATTCTTCCCACACTGTTGGTGTCTGCCTCTGTTTCCATCAGCTGCTGGAGGAAGGTTATATGGTGATATTTAAGATATTCATCAGTCTGACTACAGGGCTAGTCAAGATAAGCCCCCCCCACTCCTCTACTGCTTAGGGTCTCAGCAGGTGTCATCCTTGTGGATTCTTGGGAATTTCTCTAGAGTCAGGTTTTTTACTAACCCTATAATGGCTCCATCAATCAAAATTTCTCTTTCCTTGCTCTCATCTCTGCCCTTTCTCCTTTTCGACTATCCCATTCCTTCAAGTTCTCTTCACCTTCACTCTCCCTGCCTCTTCACCTTCCACCCTCCCCCTATTCCCATACTCCCATATATGATAAAGGACTGATCTCTGAAATATATAAAGAACTCAAGAAATTAGACATTGAACTTCTAAATAACCCAATTGAAAAATGGGGTACATAACTGAACAGAGAACTCTCAACATAAGAATCTCAAATGGCCAAAAGATACTCAAGGAAATATTCAACATCATTAGCCACCAGGGAAATGCAAATCAAAACAACTCTGAGATACCATCTTACACCTGTCAGAATGGCTAAGATCAAATCACTAATAATAGTTTATGCTGGATATATTGCTTATATTGGTTTCCAAAATCAAAATAAAATCATCCTATATACTTCGAAACTACTTAGGAAACTGTTGGCTCTATTTAAAACATATTCTCTGATGAGCTAGGGTGGAGGCCCACAACCTCCCAGTGGTGACAGTTCATCCTGATGGGCATCATATCCTGAGCTGCAGGCACCATTGTGCAGACTGTTCCTCATCATCTATCTGATATCGCTAGATGGCAACTTAGGCATGATCTTCCTCACCATGGAGGATTTCAAGCTGGAAACATCTAAGCGCTTCTTTCTCGGATAACTCACAATGTCAGATATGGTTATTGAACTGCCATGGGATTCAAAACTGTTAAGGGATTTTCTTGTGGATCAAAATACAATATCATTTTATTTTGTGATCTCCAGGTGTCTTTCTTTACTATAGTGATTGGTGGTGAATTTTTTATTCTCTCTGCAATGTCTTATGGCCGTTACGTTGCCACCTGTAAACCACTCTTCTACACTGTCATTTTGTCACAAAGAGTATGCTGGACACTAGTCCCCATTCCCTACCTCTATGATATGATTGTCTCACTTCTACATATCATAAAGATTCTTAATTTATTCATCTGTGGCCACAACATTGTTAGTTTTTTCTACTGTGATACGCTTCACAAATAAACATGAAAATGAGCTGAAAATTTTAACATTATCAGCTTTGAATTTGCTTTCTTCTCTTCTGGTGGCCATATTGTCCTTACTATTCCTCCTCACAAAATTATTCTCAGAGTGCACTCAGCTGAGGGCAAAAGGAAGGCTTTTCTCTACCTGTGGTTCCCACCTGACAGTAGTAGTAGCTGTCTTCTACAGGACTTTAACATTTATATATTTGCCCCCTATGTAAATTCATTCCTTTGACACTGATAAAGTGACTTCCATATTTTATACCCATGTTAATTCCCTTAATCTATAGTTGATGAACAATGTTATATATGATGTCCTTAAAAAAAAGTTGAAAAGCTATGCAATATTGCCTTATAGAGTTTGTATATTGTTGAAAACTAGCTATATAATTAACAATAGTAAATAAGTATTCATAAAAGGAAATGTAGAAGATATGCTCTTTAAAGAGAAGTCAGATGTCAAAGACCAGCCTTGATGAAATTTGTACATTCCAGGGAAGGAGGGCAAGGGTTAGAATTATTAATCAAAAGATACAGAAATATATGAGAAATAAGAGAGAGGAACACTCGACATTCAGTGAATACTGAATCCTGAATCCTCCAGGTTTATTTTCCACATGCTTATTTATATATTTCACTTCAAAAGGGGAGGGGGAGTTGTAACAGACTTCTTTAACAGATTGAGTTCTCTAAGAAAGCATCTATTATGGTACTTTCTTCCTATTAATGGCCTAATTTTAATTCCTTACTACCCATTTCTCTTATGGATAAGGTTTTTATTCTTTACATACAAAAAAATAGATTTGTTTAAAAGTCACAGTTTAAAGTGGCTATGGAATGAGAAGCCTACCACACGATGTGATGGCGGTAAGAGCAGAACTTCAAGGTCAGCCTTTGCTTCATAGCCGAGGCCAATCTGGGATATAAAAGATGACTTTAAAATGAAACACGAGTAGCATGCATAAAGGAATTGCTTGAAGTGTTGCTTTACACTAAACCATGGCTGTGTCATCAAAGCCAAATAGATACATCATATAAGTCATGTTTAATTGAAGTAAAATATATCTGTGGCAAAGAGTATCTTCATCAAAGTAAAAATATTACGACTTACAAAACAAGCTAATTTTTAAAATGTGACGAATAGTTTGAATATTACTTTGCTTGTAAGGCAAAAAGATGAAATATTTGAAACACTATCTGGTGGCAACACAATCCATCATGGAGTTCTTCATTTAAATATTTAACTTTTAGTTTTAATTAATTAACTAATATAGTTTGATTTTTCTCTATAACCTTGGTTGTCCTGGAACTGACTCTGTAGACCAGGCTGGCCTCAAACTCAGAAATCCACCTGTGTCTGCCTCCTGAATGCTGGGATTAAAGATGTGTGCCGTCACCACACGGCTTTAATTTTCACTTTTATGGTGGTATGTACATGTGAATAGGGGTGTCCAAAGAGGTCAGAAAATTTCAGGTCCCCTGAAAATGGAGTTGTAGGTGTTCGTAAGCCCCATGCTGTGGGAGCTAGGAAACATTTCAGATCCTTGACAAGAGCACCATGCAATCTTAAGACTTTAGGCAGCTCTCTATGGAGTAAGCATTTCAATAGGTGGGCAAAAACCATTCTCTGAGTGAAGAGAAACAAGCCAGCCCTTTTCCCATAGCTTCTTCTTTATTACCTGGCAGGAAGGGAATTGTTGCATTGCTACATTTTAACTGGAAGATAAATGAGGTATATTCCCTCTGGGATATCTCCCTTGGCTTTAAATCACTGATAATGTAGGCACTTCTCTTAAGGTAATAATAGTCTATTAATCTTAGGAAACTGCATGAAATACACAAACACATATATACTCACAAAAGAGAAACTTTTTAAGTAATAAGCATATTTTATCATGATCTGTAATTTTGATGTAATAGTATTATAGCATAATATTATGGCTATACTATGTAATTACTCATAATACAATTATAATATATAATTATTGTAACTTCTACTATATATTATATATTAATTACTATATTTAATATACAATACATGAGTAATATGTAATATTGTATTACTGTATATTACTTTAATAACATTATAGTAATAATGTTATAGTTATTAAATTGACAAAATTTATATGTTGGTCACTTCAGAAAGAAAAGGATAAGGAATAAATATAGCAGACACTTTCATTCAACTGTTAAAAAAGTAAGAAAGAAAAGAGTAAAATGTTTTACAGCATTATATTTCTCCACAGAAGATGTTTTAGATAAATTAATGGACATTGAATGGGTTTGAAAGCATCCACCTTCCAAAGAGCTATGGATTTGTATATGAGATTAAGTTGAATAGCACAATGTTACACTAAATATATCTAACCCATTAGCTCTTATTGATGAGAGCATAGGTTTGTGATCACTTATGACACATTGCATTTGAATGATACCTTCTAGTACTTACCTCCAACACAGAGTGAATGATATACTGAAAAATGTGAACTCATTTGGGGGAAAGTCAACAAGTTATAAGGGTTCAACATAAGATAGCCATGTCTCCAAAAAGTTACACAAGTAATTTGTGAAATAGTATGCAAGTTGAAGGAAAAATAATTTAGTGAGGTGAATTCACATGCCATAAACAATCATAGTGGTGATCATTACTCTTCAACATTATGACCAATCACCTCTCTCTAGCTAAATAAAATTCTGTCTTTGAAATTTTTGGGATGCTAATTTGAAGAAAATATTTCTCCCTTTCTATTACTTTCTTCAAATTCTCCCATATACCCCTTCCTTCTTACCTTCAAATTCATGATCTCTTTTTTCACTATTTGTTAATGCAAGAATATAAGTATAAGGATATGCATATAAATTCCTAAATATAACCTTCTCAAGTCCACGTAATGTTACATACATGTAAGTTTACAGAGCTAACAGTTTGTCACTAAACAACCAATCATTGTGTTCTTCCTGGAGGAAGTTATCTCTGCTTTCCTCAGCTTTATTCTCTTGTCTATAGCTCTTTGTGTAGAAGAAGGCCTAGTGTGCTCTTCTCCATCCCATTTGCCATGATCATTGCTGGCATCTTTGCACACTTCACATTTGCTCAGTCACATCGACCAGACTTTATTGTGAAGCTTCTGATATTACACTCTATTTTTATTAATTTTTTCATGCAATATTTTTTGATCACATTTTTACATCCCTCAAACCGTCCTAGAACCTCACCTCACCTCCACACACCCAACAATCTAGATTCTTCCTCTCTCTGCCCTTCTCCTTATCCCTACCTCACCCCCCCACCCTCTTCTCAAAAATAAAAACAAACCAAGCAACAACAGGAAAAAATTAGGACAAACAAGCAAAAAAACAAAAAAAAAAACCCAAATAAACAAATAAGACAAAAAAGGTCAAACAAAAGAAGCTTTCCCACTGCAAAGCTATTTGGTAATCATTCTTCTACAACTCTTCACTTTGTCTGGTAAATAGAAATAATTTTTCTAACCCTGTTTATTTATGTTGTGTTTATTTTTTGTGAATAATTCATGGTAAAGATGACCTTAGTTTCTTGACTACGTTTAACTAGTATAATGTTTTCAACACCTATACCTAATGAACCATATGTTCATTTAAACATATATTGAGAAATGTACATAAGTATATTTTTGGATTATAGAATAGATAGATGTATAAATAAATGAATAAAGTCATAGTTGAATAACAGCATTCCCTGATAATTAGTTAATAACCTCTAGACATCTAATTAGACTCTCAAATTATTTAAATGTGATCACTGCTATGCTTAGAAGATCCATAGGGAGAAGGAATTCTGTGCTTTCAAATAAAGCATAAATTGACCTAAAAACCCATTTTAAGAACCACATTGGACATTCAAGACAGTGGTTTCATAGAGGTAACAGAGTGTGACCTAGCCATTTATGTCAGCAAGGATTTGGAATATTTTCAGATTTTAACATTTCACAGCAATTTCTAAGTGTCCATTTCTACCATCAGTTATATGCTTTCTAAATTCTCTAGGATGCTCTCAGTTTCTCTTCATGATAATTTTAAATAATTATATCTAAAGAATGTCAATTCATTTAAGCATCTTTGAAAATTACTCAAGTAATATTATCATATGAAGAGTTTTAATGTGTGTATATGTCATAGGCATATTGGAATATTATTCATTTTTCTTTCACAAATCAAGTATAAGACATGCTGGTTTTGTATATGCTAATCATAGATTTTGGTGAATTATTTGTCAAATTTATGTTTGTATACAGTATATGAAAATATGCAATATATATAATTTATTTTTACATATTATGCCATATATAATGATGAGTTGGATTTTTATATGATCTAAATATGAATTTACTTTCTTGATATTTTAATGGAAAAAAATTGAAAAACTAGGAATCCATATCACATTCTGTGTCTGTCTAATTTTCAGTTATTTTTGCTACAGGACCTCTGAGGCAATAACATTCACTTGTTGTTGTTTCAGGTAATCAGAGTCTAAATTACTCAAGAGGTAAAAGAAACGTTCAGGTCATCAAAGGTGTTTCTAATATTATTTGAGCATGAGATGATGGTTTTTCAGTTTTATGATTATGAAAACTTTGTTTTACATTTTGATACTGATTTGTTTAGAGTTTTAAAAGCAATCTTCCAGTACTCAGTAAAGATAGTCACTCTTAAAAAGATATTTGGTTCTTGTGTTGAGTTTTAAATTTACAAACAGGAAACAGCTTTAACTATCACTTTCGAAATATGTTATGTTTTGGAGCTTCTTTTTTAAGTATTTGGTATTGTAAAATACCAAAATAAAACAATAAAATGGAAACAAACCTTTTGTTTAAGGCATTTGATTGTTATAATGTATTGTATGTTTTTATATATGGAAGGTATCTGGGACTATAAACTACAACCAAAAATTAAGTGAGGAGAGCAAATTAAATATGTTTTCATATAACACTGTAAAATATTTGTTCTTACTGCTAATTTAGAGATTATATAAATAGTTATACTCAGCATCTTCACAAAGAACTACATTTTTAATCTCTTCTTACTCATTCAAAGCTGATGCTTGAAATATTCAACAAAATTGATAATTTCTACTCCTATGTATTTTCAATCTATGAACTATGAGATGTGGGATGCATCCATATATACATATATATATATATATATGTATATATATATATATATATATATAATGATTTTTAGAAATTACCTCCTATGTGTTCTGGATTGTATTTGCCAAAAAATGTGTACAGAATACACAAGAAGATTTCCAGGAAGATTTCAAATCATATCAAATTATCTGTGCAATTAAAGCTTTATTTAATTTTATCTTTATAATGGTGCTAAAAATATAAAATATGTGTAACATGAAGTATTAAATATTATTATTATGGACCATACACTTCTTTTTTATTTGTAAAAGGAAAATTTTGAGTCTTCAGTATTAAATCAATACTAAAAATCATTCTTCCTAATTTGCTCAGACATCTTTATATGTTTGTAAATTCTTTACTGTAATATACAAGTAAATTTATCAAAATTATATTGAAACATATATTAAAGAAAAATTTATAAGACCATATATTTATGTCACATACACATTTATTTAAGGATTATACAAATACTCAGGAAGCAATTGAAACACAGCATACAATTCTATATTATTTACTCTTGGCATAGTGAAGACAAAGCCCAAAATAGGTCCAGTGAAAAACAAGATGTTTGACCTAATTTCCCAAATCATTATCATTTCAGATCCATAAAGATTTCAATAGTGACCAGTGGGATGTGCAAAAAATCTAGTGAACAAAATCTATTTTGGGTAAGTTTACACCTGGTTAAAAATGCCAAACAGTACCCACATGTAACTTTTGAGAGTTTCTTAGGGAAGAATAGATTTTGCTTACCCCTGCAAACCCACATGAAGGAAAGCCCTACAAATTTAAATAATGATAAAAATCATTTTAGATTTCACACTGCTCTTCAATTAAATATCTAATCCAGCTGTAAAAGTTTTAAAAAGGACACCTAGATATTTGTATACATTTAATTATATTATTTAACAACGCAAATCTTCTTTAGCACCATTCTTGAAATCTTCATCTGTTTCTATTTTAAAGGCATATGGGGGTATGTTATAGCTGCATATTAAAGATGTGATTTTAAATACTGAAAATCAAAAGAATTGGGTTTATTTTACCTATAATAGTTTATAAAAGTTTCTCCAAATAACAATAAAAAAACAGTACTTATGATGCTGATTTCTCTAATCAGAACAGGCTTTCTTATAAGCTAGGATGAAGATGCACAACCTCACAGTGGTGACTGAATTCATCCTGATGGGAGTCACTGACCGCCCTGAACTTCAGGCCCCATTGTTCGGACTCTTCCTCATCATCTATCTGATATCACTGGTGGGCAACTTGGGTATGATCATCCTCACTATGGTGGATTCCAGGCTGCAAACACCTATGTACTTCTTTCTCAGACACCTGGCTACTACAGATCTTGGCTATTCAACAGCTGTGGGGCCAAAAATGTTATCAAATTTTATTGTTGATCAAAACAAAATCTCCTTTAACCTTTGTGCTACACAGTTAGCCTTCTTTCTTCTGTTCATCGCTTGTGAACTTTTTATTCTGTCTGCAATGTCCTATGACCGCTATGTGGCCATCTGTAAGCCTCTGCTTTATATGGTCATCATGTCAAAAGGAGTTTGCTGGGTACTGGTAGTAATTCCTTATGTTTACTGTACAATTGTGGCTCTACTGATTACAATTAAGATTTTCACTATGTCTTTCTGTGGCTACAATGTCATTAGCCACTTTTACTGTGACAGTCTCCCCTTGTTATCCTTGGTCTGCTCAAATACACAGGAAATTGAAGTGATAATGTTGTTCTTAGCAGCTTTCAATTTGATTTCTTCTCTTCTGGTTGTTCTTGTGTCCTACCTGCTCATTCTGATAGCCATTCTCAGGATGAACTCTGCTGAGAGCAGACGCAAGGCTTTCTCCACCTGTGGGTCCCACCTGACAGTGGTCACTGTCTTCTATGGGACTTTGATATTTATGTACGTGCAACCCAAATCCAGTCACTCCTTTGACACTGACAAAGTGGCTTCAGTCTTTTACACCCTCATCATCCCTATGTTGAATCCGTTGATCTACAGTTTGAGGAACAAAGATGTAAAAGATGCCCTTTATAGGACAGGGAAAAAAATACACAGTGCTTTCCTTTGAAACACACTGAGGAGTGGAGTCTTTCCATCTTTGTTTTCCACAAAGATGCTAACAAGTACAAAGGATCAACATAAAATTAAATGTTAACATTCGTCCTGGTAGTCAAATATCTAAATGCTATAAATGAATTCATAAGGAGTACAATAGATTTTATCTCATTTTACTGAAGAGAGTTGAACTCTAGTTCTAATAATGGAAAAATGTTATCACATAAATATTTTTAGAATATAAAGGTCACATGATTTGTCTGTAGCACTTTACACACTTAGATACAACAGGAGCAGGAGCGGTAGAGTGGTTAAATGCTCGTTGTGTTCTTCATACATTCATCAAGTTTTGTAATGTATTGCAATTTTTATGGAAACATATTTTCCTTTTGGGATTCATTCATTTCTATGAGTTCTGTGAAAGTCTAAATTGATCTAAAAGCATGTTCCCCCACTTGGCTTGTAAATCACCATAGACCTTGTTTAATTGCCCGATCCCGAGAAGGGCATCTATGACCTCTTTCTTTTTTTCTCATAACAAAATTAATGTCGTTTATGATACCCATAGTTCTGGTTAATTTGGTATATTCTGCTTCTCAAATAACCTGTAGTTTCTTTGTGATGTCCTTTTTTTAATAATTCAGTGTATATGTGCCTTTAACTGCATATATCACTTCAAATAAATGTTTAAGTTCTGCTGCAAAAGTTTGTAAAATGTTCCTTTTATTTATTATTCAGTGGCTCAATCTTTATTTTTATTGCCTGTTCTTTGTATATTATTTAATTCTCTAAATCAAAATAATAAAATTACTGTAAATGTCCTATTGTCTTTACTCTTGCATATAATACCTGAATGTATGAATGTATTTCTTGCTCTTCTCTGATGAGAGTACATCCTTTTATTTGACCCACACAACACTGAGTGACCTATTGGATTCAGTATGTTTGCTGATGGTAACAAACATAACAAAATAAAACTATTATATTATATTAATTATAATCATTGATATATACCTAATAATATGATAGTCATATTATTTGTTAGAACAAGCATATTTTCACAAACAACAATGTGCTATATTTCTTACAATAGTTCAGTAATAACTGTTAAGAAATACATTTTAATGTACTGTTTCAATTCCTTATATATATTCTTCCTAATCCCTCAAGGCTCAGAAAAGTATTTCTTCCTTAGGTTTCATGTCATTTTATTTGCATAATGTACTAAATACATCTGTGCCACCAATCAATGGCTAAGTAAGAGTTCTTTGGGTTAGTAAAAGTGTATGAATAATCAGATGGCGATCTGTAAATGAAGAGTTAGGAAAGGTCAATCATACAACTGAATTTCTTAGAATAAAATTATACAGTTAAATCACAAGAATACATAAGACTTATATTTTGAAAATACTGTAATTTAATAACAGAAAGTTCAACACCAAAAGGTAAATTGACACTATTTGTTGTTGGTATCCATCAATTAATAAAACATTAAAATTACTGCAGTTTTAACATATTTTCTCTACATCAAACAATTTCAGTGAATAGGTATAAATTATATTTCAGAGAGAGATAAAAATTCACTGACATCCACACTTGAAGAAACATTCTGAAATGAATGAGCCTCAATAGTACATTTCTAATATAAACAATGTCACTTTTGATTTCACATCAAATGACAGATCATAAAAGAATAAAGTGTGATGACATTTGCAATTATTCATATCAATTATGTTGAAAAATATTTTATATTTTATTATTATGCAAAGTCAAGAGAATTTCAAAATGTTTCATATATTTTCCTATAGTATACAATTTTCACAAAAAATAGAATTAGATGAAACAATTACAAAGAAAATTTGTTTCACTTAATTATAATATTCTTTATAAAGGCCATCCAAAGTATTAAATGCTGGTTAGAAGAAGAACCTTAAAATAAATGAGAAAAACAGAGTATCCATGAAAACATAGCCTGAGTTGAGGACACAGTAGTGATGCAATAGGTTTTCATTCCTGGAGATTATAACATGTGGAGTAGATTACATGTAAAATGGCTCGGTCATTAAATGCACTGCCACACGTGATGACACCAGTTTTGTAACCAGGACTCACCAAAGCTTGAAAGAGAGCGCTGATCCAGAAAGCTGTATTCTGACCTTTGTGTATATACACTGGCACACGTGTAGACAACACATGGTGATGCTGAATAAAAGAAAATATTTGCAAAATAGTTGTAAAAATAATTATAGGGGCTGGACAGACGGTTCAGCGGTTAAAATGCGTATTATTCTTGCATAGGTTCTGAGTTTTGTTTCAAGCACCCATGTCAGGCTGATTACAACTGGATCTAATTGCAGATTTCTGGAAACAAGTGCCACTCTCCATCCTCTGCAGATGCCTGCACTCATGCATACATCTACACACAGGTGCATGCATCCACATAATTAAAAATAGAAAACACTATCCTGAGTGAGATAACCCAGACCTAAAAAGATGAATATGGTATATACTCACTCATTAGCACACTCTAGCCATAAACAAAGGACATTAAGCCTATAGTTCACAAGCTTAGAAAAGCCAAATAACAAGGTGAACGCAAAGAAAAACAGATAAAGATTCTCTTGGAAATTGGAATTAAACAAGATTGCTGGGCAAAAAGTTGTGAGCATGGAGGTGGGGGTAGGATTGGGTGGGGTTGGTGGAAATGGAAAGGGGGAGAGAAGAAGGCAGAGGGAAAGACTGGGGAGAGCCTGGGGGAGTGGGAGGGTGGTGATGGAGGCAGGATGCATATAGGAGCAGGGAAGAAGATATCTACACTCAGGGAGCCATTTTAGGGTTGGCAAGAGACTTGGCTCTAGAGGGAATCCCAGGTGTCCACGGGGATATCCTTGCTAGGTTCTTGGGGAGCAGAGCAGAGGGTGCCTGAACTGGCCTTGCCCCACTATCACACTGATGATTATCTCGAATATCACCATAGAAACTTCGTCTGGCGACAGATGGAGATAGGAACAGAGACCCTCATCAGAGCAAAGGACTGAGCTCCCAACGTCCAGTTGAAGAGCAGAAGGAGGGAGAAGATGAGCAAGGAAGTCTGGACCTTGAGGGGTTGGTCCACCCACTGAGACAGTGTGCCTGTTCTAATGGGAGCTCACCAAATCCAGCAAGACCAGGACTGAACAAGCATGTGATCAAACTGGACTCTCTGAATGTGGCTGACAATGGGGGCTGACTGAGAAGCCATTGATAAAGGCTCTGGGACTTGTTTCTACTGCATGTACTGGCTTTTTGGGACCCTTGTCTATTTGGAAGCAAAGCTTCCTAGGCCTGAATGTAGGGGAGAGGGCTTTGGACTTCCCACAGGGCACTGCCCTCTCTCAGGCAGGGAGGAGAAGGGAGGAGGGGAAGTGGGGGAGCGGGAGAGGAATGGGAGGTGGGGAGGAAGTTTAAATTTTTGAAAGAAAAAATAAAAAAGTAAAATAAAGAAAATAAATCTTCAAAATTTTAAAACTAAGTAATATTCTAAAAATATATTTCTCAATATGTGACCTATGGATGACAACTAATTATATAAAAATCTCAATACTATCTATTAGAGAAATATAAATAGTAATCCTGAGTTATAATCTTAGGGCAATAACCATGGCTATAATCAAACATGCACACACACAAGCATTTTAATGAGAATAATCATTAAGAAAAATGAAAAGACATTCCATGGAATATGACTTAGTACAGCCTTTGTGGATAATTATATATTTGCTCAAAATATTATGAGTGAGAGTACTGTCACGAATTTCAATGGCAGGACGCTTGTTCTGCATGCACAGTCTCACTGCTTAAGCTTTAAAATAATTCCCATTTCATGTGATTAGCCAAAGAAGAAAATTCACTACTGTTTTCTTTATAAAATAAACAAGTAAAACTGCTTCCAACATATTTATACTTATACCCAAAGACAATTATAACTTTGAACTTGTGGCAGAAAAATCTGCTTTTTTCAGTGGGTAACAATGAACACACTCAAATATGGTCACAATGCAGAGAAAAAGTTACTGATCCCTTTATGTGGTAGAAATGTAGTACATTTCTCTAATAAATATTCCAGATTATGTTATTCAGCTTTTCACAATTTCTTTTTCAATGTTAAAATATCATTGAAGATTGATCATGCCATTTGTAATAAACCATCAGAATAGCATTTTATATCTACTACACATTTATTCATTAATTCTTTCAGCATTTGGGGTAACATTTAAATTTTAACATCAATTTTCTCTTTTGAATTATATTAGATATTAATATTAGAAAGATTAATACTTATATTTGTAAATAGAAAGGGTTTAGGAGGAGAGTGAAGGAGAATAAGAGAGTATAATAGAAAAAATGACAAGATGCTGCACATTTTTCTTACATAGAGATAACAAATTTGACCTAATATAAATTTATGTATGCATGCACATGTATAATATTTGATCACACTGTGTGAAGATGTGCCACTGTTTTACCTCATCTGCTAACATATCTTCTGATTGGCTTAATTTAGAGACCAATGGACAGTAGCTAGGCAGAAGAGGATGGGCAGGATGTCCCAGGAGATATAGGAGCCCCAGGGAAGAAACTGAGGCAGGCGATTTGCTTACAAGATGTGTAGGGAGTCAGACTTAATGTACTGAGGAGAGGTAACATGCCATTGTCAGAATGTAGACTATTATATACAGGTTAAACTTATAAGAGCTAATTTAAAACAAGCCTAAACAAATGCCAAGATTTCATGCTTAATAAGAATTTTCATGTCATTATTTAGGAGCTGGAAGTTCAAGAAACTCCTCTTACATACACACATACATATTTGCATATCATGAAATGAGAATTATTTGGGTAATAGAAGAATATCAACAAAGCTAGGTTTAAAAGTAATGGAAAGGTAAATCATGTACATGTATGAATATGCCACAAAAACCCTTTTGTTTGGTATACTTAATGAAAATGATTTGAAAAAGATGAAAAGGCAAAGTTGAACTATTTTCATCATGTTCTTTTATATTATTTGTAAAATAAAATTTAAAAAACAAAAATTTTGCCTTAATTACATTTCTATTACTGTGATGAGACACTGTCCAAGACAACTTGTCCAAGAAAGCTAAATATGCTGCTCTTTTAAACAGTCGCCTTTTCCCTGTGGAAACGTCAGTATCTCTTAATCAATTTGTCATACTGAGTTATAGCATAGAAGACACAAAAAAGTAAAAAAACAAAACAATCATTTAATCCATCAAATAGCACAATCATTCGGGAACAGTTATATGCAAACTTTTTGTGGAAACTTGAATGGGGACTTGCCTAATTGAGCTTACCATTTGCCTATCCCTCTGGAATCAATGTTTTATTGGAAAATTTATTTTTTGTGTTCAGGGACTTTAGGAAACAAGTAAATACATTTCAGTGAGGAAGTCTTCAGGGACAGGACAAATGCAAAACTTTTCATTTATCTTAAAATGGGAACACTGGTGGTAAGTCTTGATGGTTGCTCCATGCAGGTTGGTTATACCAAATATTTTATTTATTGTTAGTGTAGACGCAGAGTCCACGTGTCTTCCAAAACAACTAATTTAAAATATATTCAAGCTGGAATTTTCATTTACCTTGTAACTTCAGCATCAGTTCTGATTTCCCCTTTCAGTGATGTTAAGAGACCCCAATAATATCCTATACATTTATTGATAAATTAAATAGAGATGTTTATTCTCAGGAAGAAATGATAATGAAAGAGGTATATTTTTCATAGGTACAGAGAGCTCTCATCTGCCTTAGAACTTGTGGCTAGGTTGTGTCTAAACTATCTCTGCATTTAGTTCTACTATTCTAGAAAATAATTGCAAAATTACTGATTTTGTTCTTCTCTCTTTTAACTTTGCATAATCAAGTGTAAGAAACCATAAAACTTAAACATACCCTAGTGCTAACAGTTAGTCTTTTTGTTCCAATGAACTTTTGGAAGATAAACTTTCAGTTTTTTCACAGACATTATAAGTCTGAGAATGTGTAAGGGTTTAACAAAATGGTAGGGTGCCAGTCTTTTGTTTACCAAGACTTACATCTTGTTTCTAGAACACTGTTAATTGAGTGAAAAAGACAAAATACATGTTGAGGACTCAATAGAATAAATTCTCAAAATCTCAAAAATAAATTATGAACATTTTAAGTTTCATTTCTTAATCAACCCTGACACTTTCAGAGTTAATATGGGACTGTGACATGATTAACATTGTTTTTAAATGCTATTGAGGTTTTGTGTGATTTAGTTGATTAAATATTTCTAACTAAAACTAAATTTGTATGAATATAAAAATTCAAAATGCTTTATTCTGGAAGAAATGTTTAAGTAAATAAGATACTTTTTAAAACAAAAAGAAAGTCTTATTCTGTTCTACCTGATACTCATTTCAACAATATGTATTTATAACAATGATGCTGTTTTGGCCATGTCTTTAGTCATTTTTCAGTACTTGGATAAATTTGTAGTAATTAAAGATATTAGATATATATAAGTAGTCAAACACCAGTATAGAAATTGCACAAATTCTTATAAAAAGTCAATTAACTATTGCTTATTCTATCCTTGGTTCTTATTGTTAAAACAAGAGTACATATATTCTCTGCATTGTTTGTCAAAGGGAATAAAGTCTTGAGTTTCATGTGTACAACTTGACAGGAAATAGACTCCTTAATGTAAGTTTAGTCACATGACATCAAGTGTAAGCTATCCTCCTACCAAAACAAATGTGTATAAAGGCAGAGTGATATGTCACAGGAAATACGGGAGAAACAGGGAAACAGACATATCAACTTTTCAGATATAGGACATATGGATTGAATAAATTGCATTTATATTATAACAATATTCCAGATTTATATTGTTTTGTATTATTAAATATGTTGCTTGATATTATGTGACATAGTATTATAAACACACAATGTTTATTGACACATGGTATTTGTGCATAGTTATCATATGGTACAATAGGAAATTTTAATGCATGTACAAGGTCATTGTACAACACTGTAATCACATTTCCACCTACTCAGACATTTATCACTTCTCTGATCTGGAACATGTTCTACTCATTTTTTATGTTATTTTATAATCTGCTCTAAAATTTTTCAGTATACAAATCCATAATTTATTTGTCATTTAAATTTCAGGCTCAAAGGTCCTTCACAGAAATAATTGATTATTGATCATTAATAGAGGAATATTGAAATGTAGAACAATTACAAATAAGATTTCTTTAGTATATAAACATATACATTTGAATCATATTATTTATTTTTAAATAATGTATTAAATATTTATTTTTAATGTATGTACTAAAATAAGAGGATAAACAACAGATAGTTCATAAAGCAATAAAAACCACAAATTTATAATGCAAAGACTATAACATTAGTGCCTGTTTTACCAAGATACTCAAATGACGTTACTCATTTATCTCATATATGTTAAAATACTTGGAAATGTACTGTAGCATGATCCTGTGGAATAGTAACATACAAAACTTTCTTGATATAATTTTATTGATAGAGTATGTGATTTACAAAAAAGAAATAGCCTGTGCTTCATATTTTGCTTAATTGAAACAATTAAAACAGATTTATATAGCTAATATGCATGATTAATATTATATAAAATAATAATACTTTTATATATGTAATATAAAATTATTAAGGGTGGTTACACATGTCAGCAATCCTGCACCAAGACTGGGTGGGGTGGGGTTCAAGATTTCATTTTAGAAGTCAGACTGGAATGTTAAGTGAGATCCAATACCATAAAAATATGCAGAACATTTTAAGTGAAATAAAAATAATTTAAAGAGAATGTGAGTAAGCTGTAGTCAAATACAGAAAGAGATTCCAGAAGCAAATGATAAAAATTAAATAATGAGAATTTACAATAGTATAGTATCTAACATAAAGGATGATCAAGGACTAGAGTTGAGTTGGGGCAACTGAAACAGAAAACCGGAGGAGAAATCAGTGAAGGATACTCTGAGCAGCTGATCCTAAGGAATACATGCTCTAAAGTCAGTCTACAATCTGTTCAAACCTATGACTGCTTGACTAGTGAGGTAGGTGTGTGTGAGTGTGTATGTGTGTGTGTGTGTGTGTGTGTGTGAGAGAGAGAGAGAGAGAGAGAGAGAGAGAGAGAGAGAGTGTGTATGCATTTTTACATATGAAAACATACGTAGCTTAGACTAAAGTAACCTTTGGAGTCTTATAGCAGACAAAGTAGGTAAATAAATAATGCAAACCTTTCTAAACACTCATTACCCTCTGATAAAGTTTTAGTTCATATTAAAACAAATGAGGCAAGATATAACTAATATTTATTATAAATAACTGTTTTGGTTTTAAGCACATTGATCCACAATAAAACATTTAACTACATATTAAAAGATAATAATTTTAACAATGTCTTAATACTTTTGTTTCTAATGATTAGAAGATGTGCATAGCAGTTAAATGGCTCCTGAGAATCTCACTCATGTCACTGAGTTCATACTCATGGGGTTATCCCAACGTCCAGACCTGCAGGTACCACTTTTCCTTGTATTCCTAGTCCTCTACACACTGACAGTAGCAGGAAATGTGGGCATCATCACCCTCACCACCGTGAACTCACGACTTCAAACTCCCATGTACTTCTTCCTCAGACACTTGGCTGTCATCAACCTTGGCGATGCAACTGTCATTGCACCAAAAATGCTGGTCAACTTCTTAGTCAGTAAGAAAACCACCTTGTACTATGAATGTGCCACCCAGCTGGGAGGATTCCTGCTTTTCATGGTGGCAGACATCTTCATGCTGGCTGTGATGGCCTATGACCGCTATGTGGCCATCTGCAATCCCCTGCTCTACATGGTGGTGGTGTCTCGGCACATGTGCCTTCTGCTGGTCTCCCTCACATACTTCTTCAGCTTTTTCACAGCCATCGTTGTGACTCCCTGTGTCTTCTCTGTGAGTTATTGCTCTTCCAATGTAATCAACCACTTTTACTGTGACAATGTCCCTCTGTTGGCACTGTCCTGTTCGGACACCTACCTTCCAGAAACTGTAGTATTTTTCTTCTCGGGAACAAACTTGTTTTTCTCTATGACTATTGTTCTTATATCCTACTTCAACATCATCCTTGCAATTTTGAGGATCCGTTCCTCTGAAGGAAGGAAGAAAGCCTTCTCCACCTGTGCTTCCCACGTGATGGCAGTCACGGTGTTCTATGGCACACTTCTCTTCATGTATCTGCAACCACGGACCAACCACTCGCTAGACACTGACAAGATGGCTTCTGTGTTCTACACCCTGGTGATACCGATGCTGAACCCAGTCATCTACAGCTTTAGGAATAAGGATGTAAAGTGTGCCTTGAAAGAATTCCTGAAAAATCCATGCCCACGGTTCAACCTAACGTAAGTGTATAACTACGAATCTGATAAAGTATTACATATGGTTACTTTTGTGGTGATAGAATTGCATGAAATATTACTTCAATTTAATTTTTCAGTACCATTCAGAGTAATGATAAAAATAATTTTTATCACAAACTCATGAAGGCTCTTAAAACCAAAACTGCTCTAAAAGTTAAAAGATGCTGTGTACGGAATGTGTATGTATGCATTGGTACAAAGACAGATTGGAAGACATGAGAAGTATAGCCAGTATCTAGGAAGAAACTGCATTTCCAGGAACATCAGAAATCAAAGAGTTCAGAATACACAGACTTCAGATCAGCAATCCTCTGTCTGGGTTGGAACTAAATAAGGACCAGCGAAAGGAAAGTTCACTTCACACCATGGGAATTCCTTGTTTACAGAGACTATTGCTGTTGCCCGTGATGTTTATATTTTTATATTATTTTATTTATTCGTGTCTTCTTGGTATTCCTTCTAGAAACTCAACACCATTATCTCCTCCTTTTAATTTCTCAACTCCTGGAACTCATT
This sequence comes from Myodes glareolus, assembly GCF_982192425.1. Lineage (NCBI taxonomy): Eukaryota > Metazoa > Chordata > Mammalia > Rodentia > Cricetidae > Myodes > Myodes glareolus. The sequence continues at coordinate 41,219,390 of NC_142031.1, read as the reverse complement.
CATAATCGTTCGCTTTTATTCTTTTCAAGACTGTAAATATGAATTCTAAACACTGTTTCTATTGCCAAGGCTTTTCTGACGTAGACAGTTTTTCATTCTTCTTTTTTTTGTTATTACTATTGAATAAAACTAGTCATCCACAGAACCAACTCACATAAAAGTACTTATACCAATAGATTTTTTCCCATGTAAAGTAACATTTATAATGATGTTTTTTTAGCAAAGCAATATTCTAATAGATAATCTTCATTCCTCACTTGAGTGAACCAAATTCCCGTTACTAGTAGAAAGAAACTTTTATGTTTGTCTATGAAATGTTTAAAATGTAACATAGCAACTTCTCAGAAAACTGTTTATTTAATGTGAGCATTCCATGAAGTAGTGAAGATCACCATAAAATGAAACTAGGAAAAGAGGAAACAGCCACTGTATTCATGGTCCATACACCCAAATGTGCACCCATTATATTTCGACATCGGACTCCAACTTCTCTTTACCTTTCCAATATTGGTCACACCAGCTGCTTTACAGATCTTCCAGACACTTACTGTACTATTGATTTCTACCCTGTTGTTTGGGGACTCATTGCTTGGAGAGGCTCTTTGCTTAGTAAACATGGTACTTTGTTTGTAGAGATGAAGGCAATTGTTTAATTATAAAAGAACTAATCATATAAGCCAATATCATCTAGTCAATTCTTTTCTTTAAGTATACATATTTGATTTTGAACCATACAAATTTGTACAACAAAGTATGTGTGTGTGTGTTTATATGACTCTTTTTTTCATTTTCATAACTCAGATCATTGAGCCTCAGTAATTTTATTACACTAACAAAATAATTATCTAATTAATTTTAAATTAGAAACTTAAGACTTATAATTGTTTTTATTTCTCTTTAATATTTGAATATTGTTAATTGAGAAACTAATGTCATCTTTGTAAATCCAAAGGCCTTTCTGCTAGTTGAGCCTAGTGAAACTAATAAAAAAAAGTTGAGAAATTGCTGAAGAACTCCAGAAATTCAATAGAAAATTCAGAAATGAACACAAACACATAGACAATAAAATTGACATTGAAATTAATGATCTCATTATGAATATATAAAAAAAATACATAGCAGAGAAACAGCAAAGAAACACATGAAATATTGCAAAAACATACATGTAACAAGGATTCAATGTTGAGAATATGCAAGGAAATCATAGCTAACTATAGTAAGAAAGAAAAGCTCAAAATGTTTAGACCGTCATTAGTGTTCTGAATACATATTTCTCAAAATTTGGTTTACAAATTAAAAATAATATATGTAAAATACTCTCAATATTCTTAATTCTTAAAAAATGAACATCCAGACCACAATAAAATGCAATTAATTGCAGTGATAAGACTATTTTCAAAAGGACAAACTTCTTGTGAGACTCTAGAGAAAGAATTCAAACACTGTAATCATCAATGTCTAACAGTGTATAATAAATTAATAAAATTTATTAATTTTAACAATGTAATGGTTCCTCAAAAATTGAAGAAAGGCTTGGAATAGAGATTAGCAGTGTAGCAATTGTATACCATGCATACTAATCTGAGTTAAACCCATAGTGATGCAAATATGAATGAGAAATAAAGAACAATTACCAACTCTATAATTCCACTACTCTGTATTCAAGCAAAGAAAAGTTTGCCAATTTGTTGGAATCCTTCTTACATTCCCTTGAGTGTAATAATATTTGCCACAGCAGCCAGTATATGAACAGCTTACACGTTCATCTGCAGATTAGCAGATGGAAAATATGCAGTTATATATTAAATGTCATTAGGCACTAAAAACATGAGATCATTATCATTTGTAATTATTCAGATGATCACTGAAGATAGCAAGAGAAATAAGCAAGGTAAAGACAGACAAATATTGTACTTTAACATTCAAAAGAACAATTGGAAAAATTAATTTCACTAGGAATTGGGGAGAATAATTGAGGCGGTAAGAGAAGATAGAAGTCACAAAAATGGCACAAAGATATTCTTTAGGAATAGTAATATCCTGTTTCATATGACACCAGAATACAATCAATGTAGTGAATATGTCACCATGTCACCATGATGGAGGTTTATGATAACAGCTATTACAATTAATATTAGCTAACACATGCTATAGCATGGATGAGAACCCTGCATTATGCCTGCTGAATATGTAGCAATCTTGAAAATTTGCTCGCATTAAACTAATACCAATGGAGTCTCTCTCTAACCCGTATTTTCCTGCTGCCTTCATTACATTTCTGTTTGCCAATCTATGCATTTTTCTTACTTGAGGTTAAACAGGACTATTATTTTATGAAAGCCAATATCCTTCAAGAATACTTTTTCAGAAATTAGGTATTGTGTATTATAAATATCTGTATAGATAGATAACAGGCAGCATAAGGAGATCTAAGGAATATGTGGACAGACTTTTTAGGGGATCTTTCTGTCATTTTTCTATCCTGTTTTAAAACTTTATTGAATGCATTCTTTACAATTTTAAGTGAATTCAAGAAGCTCTTCCTACCACTAGTCCGTTTTCCCTCACTCCTGTCAGCACCAACCTTTCCTGGCACTTCCCATTTTCTCACTCAATTCAAAACATTTTGTCAGCCATGGGATAGTGAACTACAGTGGTCAAATAGGATTTTCTAGTTCTTAAAGATACTTCAAACTATATAATATTGTTTTATATAATGTTCATAGTACCTGTAAAATCAAATTAATTGAAATAAAGTAATAGTTATCTGTACAAAAGAAATGATAATTCATTATATAAGGTAAGTGATTTATGAGTCATAAAACTGAGAAAATTTCTTGTAAGATATAAAAATATTGTTCCTTCTGTGTAATGATATCTTGTCTGTATGTGTCATCATTTTTCTGATGGATTACTTCCCATATCAAAGTTTTTCCACATTTATTTAACAACTGAAAAATTTGAGCTCCCAAACTGAAAATAATCAATAGAACTACTCAGCACAAAACCAACTGAGGGAGAAAATGTACACTGTGAGAAGGATGCTATAGGACTTTGAGAGCTTAAGGTAGAAAATGGACGCTTCAACCATGGAATTGTGAATCTTAAACCACATGTGAGACTTCCCCTCAATTTCATCTCAGTCAATTATACTTCGTAAATATTAAAACTAAGAATCCAAACAATCATTCTTGGTACGAAATTTTTAGAAAAGATTATGGAGGACTCTGATACATTACATGTGTGCTTCATTAGACAGAGGAGACCCACAGCCCATCTAAATTACAATTTTGTCAAAATGAAGTTCTCTTAAACATGTTTTAAAATATTAAACACAAAGTAAAATAAGAATATAATTTTAAAATTCAAAGAAATAAGAGAAAGGCATTGTCATTTGATATATAATGCTACCGTGATAATTACAAACACAACTTTTAACTGAAATGAAGACCTACTTTCTGAATTAGAACTAAAGATTTCAATCTGAGAAACGATTGGATGATATATTTCATTATCATATGTTCTTTCATAAGAAGTATATTTCAAAAATTGTATTTTCAGGTGAAATAGCTGGTTTTAATTTTTATTTTTATGCACATTGATGTTTTGCTGCATGTATGTCAGTGTGAGGGTTACAGGCAATTGTGAGCTTCCATGTGAGTGCTGGTAATTGAACTCTGGTCCTATGGGAGGGCAGTCAGTGCTCTTAACCACTGAGAAATCTCTTTAGCCCTTTGAAAATCATCTTAGAAGATCAGTATTTCTACTCTAGGCTAAATATTTACCTCTAATGGATGTTTTAAATGATATTAAACACATGATATTAATTTTTCATTTGCAGTCAGTACATAACAAGAAGAAAAAATGTCTATTTTATGCTGTATACACATTACAATGCATAAAGTTAGTTCTATGTTCTCATTGGAGGTGCACCCTTTTAAACTTCCTCATGGGATAAATTAATAGTGATTTACACTTATGACTTAAACACTGCAATTTTAATGGGTGATTCTTAAATCTGGTGACTGTTTCCACAACATATTTTCTCAGGATCCTAAATGGAGAAAGAGAACCCCTCCATCTTGAATGCTTCCATTCTTGTGGGTGTACTGAGAATCCTGAACTACAGGCTTCTTTATTTGTGCTGTTCTTTCTCATTTATGTCATTTCCTTTGAATGGAATCTGGGCACAATCATGCTAACCAAGTTGAACAACAACCAAAAAACACCTATGAACTTTTTTTCATAAGCATTCAGCTTTCACTACTTTTGATTTCTCAACTGCTTTGGGGCCAAAAAATGTTAGGAAATTTGAAGGAAAGGAAAATACCATAAGTGTGCCATTGAGATAGTTTTGTTCATCTTCTTCATCATTAGTGAGATTTTTGTTTTGTCAGAAATGGCTTAGAAAAGTTATATGACCTTCAACAGACAGGTGTGGGAAGTCCTTGTGTGTGTGTATGTGTGTGTGTGTGTGTGTGTGTGTGTGTGTGTGTGTGTGTATTGCCTTTATTGGTTAATGAATGAAGAAGCTGGCTTGGCTTGTGTGATAGAGCAGAACAGAGCTAGGCAGGGAAAGCTAAACTCAATTCTCGGATAAAGAAGGTGGAGTCACAGGGACACCATGTAGCTGCTAGAGGGGAAAGACAGGAGCTGCCAACAGGAACCTTGCCAGTAGGCCACAAGTTTTGTGGTAAAATATAAAATAATGGAAATAGGTTAATTCTAGATGTAAGAGCTAGCTAGCAATATGCTTAAGCTTTGGCCAAATTATATAGTATACAATTTTATATATTTTGAGATTCACACAAGTCCTTAACTGCAACCCCTTATAATTTCAAAATAAAAAAATCATACTTCCAACATGTAATGCTACAGGATAAACATTACTGTTAAAAAATGTGGGAAACAGAGCATAGTGAGGAAATACTGTGATGTGGGAAGTCATTTTGTATATGTGCTGCTTTTGTTGGTTGATGGTAAAGAAGCTGCTTTGGACTGTGATAGGGCAGAGTTTAGCTGGGTAGGAAAACTAACTAAAAGCTGAAAGAAAGAAGGTGGAGCCAGGGAGGAGCCACGGAACCCCTCAAGAGACAGACACTGGATGGAACTTTACCCAGTGAGCCACAGCCACATGGTGATATACAGATTAATAGAAATCGCTTAATTTAAGATATAAGAGCTTGCTAGCAATACACTTAACTGGTTGGCCAAGCAGTGATTTAAATAATATAGTTTAAGTATTTTTTTAACTTCATATATGTGTGTGGTGTGATAAAATCATACTCCCCCATCCCCTCCGAATCTTCCCAAATACCCACGCAGACACTCATCGAACATCATGTCCCTGCCTTCTTTATATGCACATGTGTGTAGGGTCTTACACCACATACCATGGACAAGAATGATGAAAGAGCATGTGATCAGACTGGACACTCTGAATGTGACTGACAATGAGGGCTGATTGAGAAGCCAATGATAGTGGCACTGGGTTTTGATTCTACTGCATGTACTGGCTTTTTGGGAGCCTAGTCTGTTTGGATGCTCACCTTCCTAGACCTGGAGGGAGGGAGGAGGGCCTTGGACTTTCCACAGGGCAGGGAACCCTGACTGCTCTTAGGACTGGAGAGGGAGGGGGAGGGGAGTAGGGAGAGTGGGAGGGAAATGGGAGGAGTGGAGGAGATGGAAATTTTTAATGAATAAATAAATTTTAAAAAATAAAAACAAAGAAGTAAAAAAAAAACCAAAGAATGACCTCTAGACTGGTTCTTGATAAATCTCTTTGCTCCTCCAAAACTGTCTGAATTCTCTAGGCATTCTAATCTTCCAGACTCTCACCAAAAATGTTCATCAAATTCTACTTAAGCTTTGTAAATATTTTCCAGCTTAAAATTTCAAAATCTTTCATATTCTTTCCATAAACTTCCTTCAAAGGCCTGAGAGCCACATATTCAGGTTTTCTACAAAAATGGTCTCATTTCTTGGTATTATGGTAGGCATGGCCATAGAAAACCAACTACCTAAGCTATGGTTATGCACATCACATTTAGTTTGAAGTGAAGTCATGTTTCGTGGGCAATTGTTCAATAGGAATCTGTAACATTTTTCTTCAAGATTCAAATTGTTTTCATTGATTTCTTCTTTTCCTTCTTCTATGCAATGCCTCTTACACTCCCCTCCCCATTCTTCTTCACATTTACAGTCTTTCCTTTTACTAGTTGCAATTGTATGCTTATATATATTTGTATGAACATATATTCAGATAGATAGATAGATATGTTTTAATATAATTTGCTCAGTCAATATGATGTTACTTGTATGTATGCTTTAGGACTGACAGATTAGTGCTGGAAAACAAATTTGTGTGTTATTGCTAGGGGAAGACCCTCTCTCTTGCTCTTGGTTATACTCAGTAACTTGCTTTATAAACTTTACATGGTCTTACAGAATAAATACCCATGAGTTTCAGAGGAGACTATAAGCTTGGAGTTTTGAAAGTTCTGTTAAGGTTGTATATTCTTGGGAATGGAATAAGTACACTTTGCACTAAAAGATGGAAATGATTTGTAAGTCATTTGAATTTGAAAATTGGTTCAATAACTCATGCTTTAAACACTCAGTCTGTAACTGGTGGTACAACTTTTGACAGTGATAGAAATTTGAATATGTAGGTCCTGGATGAGGTAGAGTAGATAGGTACTAACTAAGAAACAAGTCAATGATAGAGGGCCCATCCCACTTCTGATGTCTTTCTTTTTCAATTTTACCAGGAGTATATGTTCTTCTACAAAAGTCCCTCACTCTTACTATGTTCCTTCCTTGTTCTGGTCCAAAGAAATAGCACCAAATCTTTGTATACAGAAAACTTGGAATCTAGAAGCCAAAATTGGTCTCTTCTCCATTCCTTTTTCTCTATTTATTTTATGATGGTTTAAAACAAACAAACAAGCAAACAAATGAATAAAAACAACAAAAAGTCTGACCCACAGCATATGGGCATAAACACTGTATTGTAGAATATCAGTATTTGGAAAAAGAACTGTTCTGCCACATCTCTTTGATTTACTGTATGACTAATAAATATATAAAAATCTGCCTTTCTTTATCCATTAGTATTCAATATCATAATCTCACAGAAAATCTAGACACTGTGTACCGTGCCTCCTAGGTATAATGATTTTGCTAAATGTAAACACACAGAAGCTTTATTACTTGTAATATAAATAAATTTAATTTAAAGGTTTGACAATGTTATAAATAGTCCTTGTCACTTTTTTCTTCCATTTAAAACACATAGATTATTTATTCATGCTATGTAATATGAATACACTTTTTCTTCTCTGGCTACTCCTTCTAGTATTTCCCAACCTCCTCTTCCATTTGGATCTACTCTCTTTCTGTCTCTCATTAGAAAAGAAAAAACTTCTAGAAGATAACAACAAAAATAAGAAAGTAAAATACATGAAGATAAAATAAAACTATATATTCAAAGTTGGACAAGCCAAGCCAGAAGGAAAAAAATCCCTAAGAGAAGGTTGAAGAACCAGAGACTCACCTCTTTTAAAATGCAGGAGCTTCATTAAAGGAATAAATATAAAACTATAATAGATACATAGAGGACATGATGATGACCCATGTGGGCCCATTGCGGCTAGCTTCAGTTTCTGTGAGTTCCTAATAGGTTTGCTCTGTTGTATTAAAAACCTTTGTTCTACTGGTATTTTCAATCTTCCCTGTCTCTGCCACTCATTCTGACTCCTCTACTTCAGTGTTTCCTGAGGGGAGGAATTTAATAGAGAAACCTCATTTAGAGCTGTGTGTTTGAAGTTGTGTGTGTGTCTCTTATCTGTCTATGTCTGTATGTGTAATGTATTGCTTTGGGTCTCTGTATTTGTTCCCATCAAATAGAGGGAAATCTTCACTGATGATGACTGAATATGGCAACAATTTATGACTATAATAGAATAATCATAATGAGTCATTTATTATTAGATTTTTTAGACCAGAAGTATTTGTTCATGCCTTAGGACTCTGTGCTGTCTAGACTAGTGTTTTTGGTCACCCATGCAGTATCAGGTATGGGTTTCATCATATGGAGTTGGCCTTAAGTAAAATCAGACCTTGTTTGGTTACTCCACAATCTTTGTACCAAAATTGCCCTAGCATAATTTACAGGAAAAAAATAGATTGTGGATAAAATGTTATGAGGTTGGGTTGGTGTTCACTCTTTTCTTCTGCTAACCTGCAGAGTACCTTCCCAAGTCATAGACACTAGAACATGAGGGTGAAGGTTCTTTATAGGTACTACCTTGACCTCCATTTTCAATTAGTTGGGAGTGTGTTGTCTTCAATTGTTTTTGTGGGAAAGACCTATTTTTTTAGTAACAGCATAAATTGTTTGGGGATTTCCGTGAGTCTCTTTGGCAAACATCTCAATTATAGAAACCTAGTGCAGTGAAAATTTCATTCACTATATGAAGGCAATATTATGAAATCTCCAAAAAGTGAGGGGGACGGGTCCCCTCCTGATCATTAAAGAAAATTTAAGAACAGCCAGGACTGGGTTTCATTCTTGTCATTTCTTAAGGTAAATGTGTTAAATCACATCCCAGATACAAAGGATACAATAGGAAATGCAACTGATGGATCTGACCACCTGATAGTCAAGAGAAAGGATGTCATGAGTCAGTAGAGAGTCAACTCTCCAGATCTAGTTTCTGTCATATTTCCATAAATTCCGGGAATATTTAATATCAGAGTAGAAAGAACAAAGAATTAAAAAAACCTCTCAAAAGGAGAAATCAGGAATTTCTAACTAACAGATTATCCATTGCTGTAAAATAAATATATGTTTTCTGAGAGACATTATCATAATTTTGATCAGTGAAATTAAATAAAATATTGAAAATAAGTAATTCATAAATTATATTTAAGCAAAAGTTTGTCTATTCAAAAGATATTAAATGACTTTGAAAATTAAAATATGTACTGTATCCACTTCATAAAAACACTTTTATTTCAGGTACTTTTGTCAGTTTTACAGTAGAGGTATTTCTCTATAAGAAAGAAATGAGTCATGAGGACTGATGGATTCTTAATAATTCTAGATAGACCATTACCCTGTCATTTACTGTCATTTTATTAAAAAGTTGATAATACTAAACTCTTTTATATTTAAAAGTAACCATTAGGCATATGTAAATTGTTCTTTAACCACAAATATGCATATGCCACTTGCTTCAACACACGGTGGGAATCACTGAAAGTTATGTGGTTACACTGAGAAGTGAATAAATGAATTACCAAAATATATGATACTTACATGGATGTATATGAATATTTCCAGTTAAATATAATAACAGAGGAAATAAACTGAATGCTGTGTAAGATAATTTCTCAGCAGGGAAATCAATCGGTCCCTGGATCATTAACAAATACCCAGTGACATTGCTGTCAGTTGTAAGATGTTTTGGGAATAATCAAGAAATTGCATTCAAGTTCTTAGATGCATAGCTTAAAAGTAAGAGCCACGTTGAAGGGCCCTTGATTGCAGTTTGGTGGTTAATCCAACAGTAGAACACAAACCCTTCTATCATTCTGGGTGAGTGGTTTTAATGGTCTACTTGGTATCAAATTAGATTGGCAGATTATTCCTGATGTCTTCAGTTCAGCTACAGCCACAATTAGGGTCATCATATTTAAACATGTATGTGCCATTTTTCATTTACTAATAGTTCTGTTTCTATTTATTTTCACACAAATGAGAAGTCTATGAAATATGAGCATTTTTTTTAATTTGTCAAGTAGAATGTTATTGCAGAAAATGTGTTGTCCATATGTTTGTTTTAAGCAGAGGGATAATGTAAAGTGAGTATAGATATTTCCAATAAAAAGGGTTTTTAAAGGGAGTTTCCAGTTATTCAGTGAAGTCATGTCACTTTCCCTAGTTTTTCTGCAGTTGTATCTTCATTTTTTCTGAAACTGTTTGTTTTACTAGTATTATACAAGCCTAGATATGTACCACTGTACACAAGAGCTGGCACAGAAACAAATATCATGGTTGTAAAAAACACACCACTTAACAACAAGAGAGAGACAGACAGACAGACAGACAGACACACACAGAGAGAGAGAGAGAGAGAGAGAGAGAGAGAGAGAGAGAAAAGTGGAAAGCAAGCTCAAAACATATGAAGACATCTTTAAGGAAACTTCTACGGAGTTGTTACAGAGAACAGAGAACCTTGAGTCTTGACTCATTCATTCCAGTCCTTAATGACTTACATATTGCTTCTTATCACTTTAAATCCCACCCTCTTTTCAGTTACATTTTACACTCTTAGCAGTTTAGGGGGAAACATAGTTGTCATATATACCAACATTTCTGCAGGGCAAGTGCAAACTGGCTCAACATAGTAAGTGCAGAAGATAGAGACAGTTATTCACAGTCATACCTACAGTAGGAAGAGACACAAAATCTCAAAGGTAAGAATAAACTGTATTTAGGCTAATACAGATAATAATAACAGACAATAGATATATGTCAGGGGACCAAAAAGCAAGTCATCTGAACACTCAGAAGCTTGACCAAGCAGTTGAGAATCACTCAATGAGGTATAATGGATAAAAGCAATCTTAAAATAACTTTAAAAATAAAAATAAAATAAAAATAAAAATAAAATAAAATAAAATAAAATAAAATAAAAATAAAAATAAAATAAAATAAAATAAATAAAATAAAATAAAATAAAAAAATAAAAATAAAATAAAATAAAAAAAATAAAAATAAAAATAAAATAAAAATAAAAATAAAAATAAAAATAAAAAAAAAATTTAAAAATAAAAAATTAAAATAACTAATTTTGTTAATTTCATATAATGTTTAAGGAGAAATTATAAACAACTTTGAAAATATAAGTAATCTTTCCCTAATAGGAATATACTTAATAGCATTAACTATAAATAGTTATAGTTATATATTTACATATATTAGTTATATATAGTTTTTTATATAATTATGTGTATATATATATACACACAAGGTGATAATTAGTAAAACTTATGTCACACAGTTTTATCCTAAAATTATGAATTATAGTAGCACAGATAAAGTAGAACTTTTTAATAAATTATTTATTTATTTTACATCCCACTCACACTTTCCCTTCCCAACTCTTATCCCATTCCATTCCCCTCTTCCCCTCTGCCCTCCTCCAATCCACTCCTCTTCCTCTGTTTCTGTTCGGAAAGGATAAAATAGATATTTAGATGGCAAAAGTCTTAAGAAATCTAGCTTACTGGTAGAGATTGATTCTATCATCTGGGCTTAGTACGCAGTAGTAGAGGAAATACATACAGGAATCATCAGAAGGCACATAATATTGATTTGTAGGCTGACATTAAAATATAAGACTCACAGATTCCCCCTGAATTAGATGAATTCATGAGATATAAAATTTGTACATTATCACATTTTCCAAATTTGAAAGCTGAGGCAATTTATACTGGTTTTATGTAATTCACAAACATGCTGCAATTGGTTTTTACCTATTTAGATAAAGTAGTAGATTTTGGTTTTAATTTATGTGCTGGGGTGGGGTAGCATTGTCTCCTGAGTTTTTCAGATGTATGTGGTGAAATGTATTTCAGAAACAGGGATGTTTTTATTTCTGACATTTTTAGCAATGTTTACTCACCTAGGCAGCTGAGTCTGCTGTATATTTTAAGTAACTGATAATTCTTCCTTCTCTTGCATCTTTCTTTCTTCTCTTTGGCTACAATGTTTTTCTCACTTGTTGACCTCAGTTACTCTACTTGCTTAATTTTATAGGCTAATTTAGTGGCATTGATTGTTACTATCTACATAACGGGGAACCCATGTACTTCAAATCCTTTACCCAACACTTGGTGTCTCCTTGGAATTTGTGCTTCTGTCAGGTAAGAGTGAGACTGGCTAAGTGAGACTGGTTAAGACCCTGCTCTTGGGCATATTCTAGCTAGTTGAGAGGCTGTAGCAAAGGCATCATTATTTTCAGTATAGCCTACATAACTACGTGAAACTCTGATAATGGTAAATAAGCAAATACTAGGGTTATAGCTACATTTTTCTAGATAAATGTCATATTCATTAGGAAATTCTACAAAGTAAGCATATTAAGATCTTGTTAAAAAGGGAATAAACTCTTTTTGTATTGATTACAGCAGCATGGAGGAAAATAGAGGTCATTATGTTGAATGACATACACAAGGCACAAGAAATAAATTTTGCATTTTCAGATTGGTGAAAACTAAAAGAACTGATGTCACAACAGAACCAATCTTCACGACAGAACTGAAAGACAAGAAAGTTAATTAGGGACTCAGTGGGATAAGAAGGATGAAAGATGGGAAAAATGGAGATGGACTCCAAGCAGAAGAAATTGCCATGATTTTAACTGTACAGTTGGGTAGCTATTGTGTAAAAGAATCCCTCACTTCTATGCATGCAATGAAAGTTAGTGGAAATGAGACCACAAGATTGAAGGGGAATGTGATGGTTACATGGTATGGTTTGTAGGGAGGGAAGGGAAGGGAGAAATATAATCAAATTATAATCTCAAAAATTAAAAAAAAATATTAGGGGAAAATAAAAGAATCTAGCTGATATCTGAAAATATAAGATTAGTATGAAATTAGTAACATTAAAATAATTAACATTTGAGGATGAAAATAGAAGAATCAATTGATTTTGCCATCACAAATTTCACACATGCCAAATTTTAAATGCATACCCTGAAGATTTACAAATATGTCTCAATTTAAAAAATGGACAGTTTTATAACCTTGAGATGTTAGAGCCAGGAACATACTTCCTTTGCCAATTTAGTTAGAAATTCTATGATCTTTTTCCATATAACTTTAACTTCTCCCTTTTAGGAAGTACTAAAATTTAGTATTATAATTTTTACAACATATTTTACCAATCATGATCTTGGAAGACATTATAACTGCATTATTCACTCATATGCTCAAATACCCTTTGTATCCTATTTAACTGCATAGCTTGCTAAATTGTATGCACAGATTTTCCATTCTTAAATTCATTAACCCAACCTAATGTTATTTATTCTCAATGCAATATTGTAAATTATACTTCTTTTAATTTTAATCATAAAATATAGATATAATTTATTTTAGACATTGCTATCAATGATGCATTAATGCTACTTATAAATTATCCAAAATTGTTACTATGTGTGTTTTTCAAATTTTCCTTTATTTTTGAGAGTTTCAGACATGTATAAAAATAATTGTGATAAAGGATATCCTTCATATTGTCCCTTTAAGTTCTCCCATATATCTCCCTGTACACAGCTTTAGCAAATTCATTTCTGTTATTTTTTTCCTACATTTTTTTTTACATCCAACTGTAGTTTCCCTTCCCTTCTCTGTTCCCAGTCCTCACTCAACCTCGTCTCTATACTCCCCATCTATTACTCCTTCATTTCTCATCAGAAAAGTGCAGATCTACTATGGATATCAACCAAAAATGGTGTATCAACTTGTAGTAAGGTAGGCACCGCCCCTCTTATCAAGGCTGGCCTAGGCAACACAGTATGAGGAAATGCACCTCAAAAGCAGGCAAAAGAGTCCCAGACAGCCCCTGCTCTCATTGTTAGTAGTCTCACAAAAAGACCAAGTAACACAGTTGTAACATACATGCAGAAGGCCAGTATCTGTCCCATGCAGTGGCCCTGGTTGTCATTCAATACCTGTGAGTTCCTTTGAGCCCAGGTTAGTTGCTTCTGTGAGTTTTCTTGTGGTGTCCTTCACTCTTCTGGTTCCTCCAATCCTTCTTCTCTCACTTCAGTAGGAGTCCCAAGCGCTGCCTATTGTTTGGCTGTGGGCCTTTGCATCTATTTCTTTCAGTTGCTGGATGACTATCATTAAAATCATTTCATCTTTCTTATAATCTCCTAAATCTCCTTAATGCTGCTCAAAGACAAATGGCTATGAGGCCATTCACTGGAGCATGAGAAACATACCAGGAAACATGTCCATGATGAAGAATGAATTTCTCTCCACCAGAAAATACAGTTCCCAATAGTTCTTTGGTAACTGGAAGGGCCTGGAGGAGAGTGCTCCCTCTCTGTGCCAGGATTTCTGATGATTTGATTCTATGCAGGTCTTGCTGTGCAAGTAAATACGGTTGCTGAGATCTCAAAAGCGTGATGGCCATGTCATGTCCAGAAGGCATAACACCATTACTTCCTGTTAAAAATCAAACAAAAGAAGAACATAAAAATACAGTACTCTCTTATACAATGTGACAAATTCTGATTTTTTAACAGGTAACTTCCGGGAATCGCAGTGGTCTTTGAAGATCCCTCCAAGTAAACATTTCCTTATCTCAGTGGTCTTTGAAGATCCCTCCAAGTAAACATTTCCTTAGCAGTCTAGATGGAGAAGCAGAACCTCTCTGTGCTGAATGAGTTCATTCTCATGGGTGTCACAGACCTCCCTGAACTACAGGCTCCTTTTTTTGTACTGTTCTTTCTCATCTACGTTGCCTCCATGGTGGGAAATTTGGGCATGATCATCCTCACCAAGTTGGATAACAGGCTACAAACACCTATGTACTTTTTTCTCAGACATCTGGCTTTCATTGATTTTGGTTATTCAACAGCTGTGGGACCCAAAATGTTGGTAAGTTTTGTAACAAGAGAAAATACTATCCCCTACAACTGGTGTGCCATTCAGCTATCTTTGTTCATCTTCTTCATCATTAGTGAGTTATTCGTTCTGGCAGCAATGGCCTATGACCGCTATGTGGCCATCTGCAGCCCCCTGCTCTATACAGTCATTATGTCTCAGAAAGTTTGTTGGGTATTGGTGATAATTCCCTATCTCTTCAGTGCCTTCCTCTCTCTGATCACCACCATCAAAATCTTCATTTCATCTTTCTGTGGCCATAATGTCATCAGTCACTTCTACTGTGACAGTCTTCCTTTGTTAACCTTGATCTGTTCAGGTACACATGACATTGAACTCATAATATTGATCTTCTCAGCATTTAATTTGGTTTCATCGCTTTCTGTGGTACTTGTGTCCTACATATTGATTCTGGTGGCCATCATCAGGATGAACTCTGCAGAGGGCAGACACAAGGCCTTCTCTACCTGTGGCTCTCACCTGACGGTGGTAGTTATTTTATACAGTACTCTGTTTTTTATGTATGTACAGCCCAAATCTAGTCACTCTTTTGAGACTGATAAAATGGCCTCTGTGTTCTACACCTTGGTAATCCCCATGCTGAATCCCATTATCTACAGCTTGAGAAACAAAGAGGTAAAAGATGCCCTTCAGAAGCTATGGAAAAAACTGTGTAAAGCTTGTATTTGAAATGCAATAGAAAGTGGAGGTAGCCTACCAGCACAAAGCCTGCCTAACACATGCACATCCATGCTGAAAATCCTGAGTCCTACAAGAATTAAATAAATAAAACAAAAATAGACCCAAACTGTTTATCTAATAAATTCTATTATATTCAAGTGCATATAATATGTGTTAGACTTCTAAATGCACTGGACTGGAAAAGTTGAAATGTTTCTCTTGTTTTCAATATGCAGTGTATAAATACTGGCTCTCATTTTGGTATTAATCTTGTTTTCACACGTTCCATGCTAGTGCCTGAATTCTGCCACTCGCCTTACATTCACAGCCACCCCTGGTGAAATGGAAAGGACAGATTCACATATGTACCTCACCTTAGACTTTCATTTGGCTAATGAGATCTTAATGTATTGAAATGAGCAGTTTTCTTTCCTATGTGACCTACATATAGAAGTACATATCAAGTACTGAAGTGCTGATATGTAAAAATATTATCCCTGTTCTATGTTCTATACATATACTTTGCAAAGAGTATTGCTATAATACTAAATAATCAAAAGGATAAACAAGATCTGATCCATTAATATGATCTTGAATATCTACACAGAGAAATAACAAAAACAGGCTAAAGCAGAGGCATCTGAATATCAGTGTTTGCGCTCACATTCTTACAGCAGCCGGAACAAAAAAGTCAGTGTCACCTCCTAACAGCAACTGGATGGATAAAGACATGTGACCCATATACACAATTATCTTGGACATGAAGAAGGGGGAGATTATGTCAGAAATGAACATTTACAGCACGATGATGATGGAGATCATCGTTTTAAGCAAAATAAGCCAAACTCATAAAGATGAGTATTGCATAATTTATCTTATGTGATTTTTTTAAAATTTATAAAAGTAGAAACAAGATCATTAGGAAACAGAAAGCTGAACAGTGGGCAGGGAAGGTGGATGAGGGTGGGTTATGTGATAGTAAGTAAGTAAGTAACAGCAAAGGATCATACACACACACACACACACACATATATATATATACATACAGTATATGTGTGTGTATGCCACACTCACATACAGTGAGTGAAAATATAATGAAAAATATTGTTTTGTAAAAATTCATATGTATTAATGAACTTAATAAAAGTAGCAATAAGAATAATGGACTTAATGGACTCTTATGTCTCTTATGAATAATTGTCCCTTTTATTTCCATTAAGTATAGTATTTACAATTTAAACAACGACATATATGATTGGATTCAGGAAGCAAAAATTCAAGTGTAAACAGATACTGCTTAAACGTGGTTGAACAAAGACAACAATAGGCATGCCAAAGAGAACAGGGGAAAACCACAAGTTCTCAAGCATAGGAAAAGAGAAGTTCTCAGGGAAGAGCATAGCAACTGGCTATCTAACACCAAGTGGTCAGCCCTGAAAACATACATAAAAATATTATTTTATGGACCGAGAAGGTTCTTTTTAGAAATATGTATGTATATTTACATATACATGTATGCATGGAACAATTAATAAAAAGAAGCAGTGGGTTAGAAAGAGAAAAGTAGGAATATATGAGAAGTTTTAGAGGGTGGAAGGAAAATGAGAAATGCTCTAAGTATATTATAATTTCAAAAATAAAAGAAAAAAGTGAATGATAGAAAGAGAAATTGCTCATAAGCTATCAAAGAAATTATGAGCTAAAATTTTAAATGTAAATAAAGTTTATTTCACACATAAAATATGCTCATAATAGCAAAGATAAATTATCCACACATGTCACAGATAGACTTCATTCTTGTTCTGGAAACCACTGTATCTGCCATGGCAAGAGCCTCAAGCACAGCTTAATTCCCCAATGTTTGCTGAAGGCAAGACAGCTTTGGATAGCTGCCATATGAACTTAATATACTGGCATACACTATTTCGCCCACATCCATGATAGCTAGCACTGAAAAGTGATTTTTCATATGAACAAAGCTCTTTGTACTCTGATTATCATTGAAGAGCCAATCTTACTATGTAGACATTAAAATGTCAGGTATACCTCAATAAAGCCAATCTGTGAAGTTATATTCCTTCCTACTTTTGATTTTTCTTTTTTGATGACAAGTAGAGGGGGCTGAACTGGCTCCGGTGACTATTCATGTGAGTTAGCCCCAAACACAGTTGAAAATATTCAGATGGTAGGTGAAGAATTCAAAAGGAGCACTGAGTTCAAGAAGGTCTGAGAGTGACAAAACAAATTTAGTCAGAATATATTGTATTAAAATATCAAAGAACTAATAATTCCTTGATCAACAAGAGACCTGAGCCAAAGTGTGAGGACTTCAGACAAGTGTGGAGAGCTGAGACTACAAACAACTATAAACACGCCATGAAGGTGTGAGACATGGCCTTGGGCTGAAGAAAGATAAGCATAAGAAGGGAGAAAAGGGCCATGTCCCACAAAAATTATCACATAAATCATATGAGAATTAATAGATGAGGACTGAATACTGAAGATGCCACAACTTAAGTTTAGAGCTATGAACTCGCTGCTGACACACAGGGCCCACACTTGTAATGTTGACAATAGAGAGGCTAATACCGTAAGCTCAGAGCTATTTGTCCCCACTAATTCTTATTAGTGAATTCATTTTGAACTGAACAAAACCATGAAATGAAACAACTCAGACAACTGGTAATACAATCATCATGGAGAACAGTTTGGAGCCCCTACCATCAAAATAATAAATGGAGGAATAGGTTAAGCATTGTATGACCCAGTTATTTCAGTTCAGGTTGTATATACAAAGGAAATAAAAAATAAGAATGTCCAAGAAATACTGGTATACCCAGGATAATAAAGATTTTTGTAACTTAATGCACATAAATAGATGAATGGTTAAACAATATATGTATGCATGTATGTGTGTAAATGTATAATGTTCTGTTATTTGTTGCAAAATAAATAGATCTGGACCATGCTTTGTAATATGATACAACACAAACACTCAAAGACAAATACGAAAGACCTTCACGTATGAGAAAACTAGAAAAGTGAACCAACAGAAATTACTAGATTGTGTGAAGGACAGAGGAGGGAAGATAGTAACTAAAATGAGTTCAAAATTTCTAAATCTCTAGATAATGAAAGACAAGAGAAGCAAGGCTAACTATTTCTGTCTCTGAGAAATAAAAAGGAAAGTAATGGGACAAAGAAAAATTTATGACTGTGGAATCTAAACACTCTCCACAAGTGCTGACTGTCTTCTATGGGAGTCTGATATTTATATGTCTCACTCACAGTCTCCTCATTCCTAGGCAATGAGAAAGTAACTTCTTTATTATACACCTTGGCATCCCCATCGCTGAATGCCTTGATCTATAGCTTGAGAAACCAAGATGTAAAATAAATCCTACAAAGGATATTGAAAATCTGTCCAATATTTTTCTTGAAGTTGATGAGCAATGTGAATCTACTAAGTCATCATATGAATGTCACTGTTTGGTTATAAGTCTCGTAAAGAGGAGCAATCCCATGAGGCCTCTACACATATTTAAAATTCCCTTGGCATGCATTATCACAATCAAATTTTTATAAATATAATCAGGAATAGAAGTCAAAATACTTCATTAAGAAAGAAAATAATTTGCGTTACAGAAGCTTCTCAGTTTTAGGAGGTCCCATTTATTTATTGCTTATCTCGGTGTCTATGCTACTGGTGTTATATTTAGGAAGTGGTCTTCTGTGCCCAAGTGTTCAAAGTTACTTTCCACTTTCTCTTCTATGAGGTTCGGTGTGGCTAGATTTCTGTTGAGGTTTTTGATTCATTAACACAATGGAGTATTACTCAGTGGTAAAAAAAAAAAAATGACATCTTGAAATTTGCAGGCAAATGGATAGAACTAGCAAAATAACACCCTGAGTAAGGTAACCTAGACCCAGAAAGACAAACACGGTTTGTACTCATTCATAAGTGGATACTGGACATAAAGCAAAGGATAACCAGCCTATAGTCAATGACCCCAGGGAAGTGAGGTAACAAGGACACCCCTAAGAGAGACATGCATGGATCCCCCTGGCAAAGAGAAATAGACAAGATCTCCTGAGAAAATTGGGAGTGTGGTGGGAGAGGGAAAGAATGGAGGGAGGGGAGAAGGAGAGGGAGGAAGAGAACATGAGAGAACAGCATGGTCAGAATGGGGAAGGACTGAGAGGGAGAGCAAGGAAAGAGATACTTTGATTAAGGGAACCATTTGGGCCTAGTATAAAACCTGGCACTAGGGAGATGACCAGGAATTCACAAGGATGATCCCAGCTAAGACCCTAAGCAATAGTGGAGCAGGTGCCTGAACTGACCTTTCCCTGTAAACAGATTGAGTACTACCTTAATTGTCTTTATAGAACCTTCATTCCATCTGATGGAAGCAGATACAGAGATCCACAGGTAAGCACTGGGTGGAGCTTCTGGAGACCAGAAGAAGAGAGGTAGGAGCGATAATATGAGCAAAAGGATCTAGACCATGGTGGGGATATCCATAGGAACAGCTGACCTGAGCTAGTGTGAGCTCATATCTCCAGACTGATAGAAAAGAAATCTGCATAGCACCAATTTAGGTTCTCTAAATGTGGGTGACAGTTGTTCACCTTTGGCAGTTTGTGAGGCCACTGGCAGTGGAACCAGGATTTATCTATAGTGTTTAAACTGGCTTTTTGAGATCATTCCTTTTAGACATAGTCGGGAAGGCCTTGGTCCTACCTCAAAGCAATGTGTCAGAATTTGTTGACTCCCCATGGGAAACATCACCCGCTGAGGAGTTGATATGGGTGGGGTAAGTTGAAAGTAGGGAAGGGGAACTGAGATTGGTATGTAAAATGAGAAAAGATTGTTTAAAAAAGAATTTGCACAGTGTCTAGAAGTGTTTGCAATTGTACCAAGAGTGAAGGGGGGGGGGGTTCCCTTTTCCTAACATGCACTGCAACACGTCATTGCTAGTTTTGTTCATCTCAAAGTTGTTTTGACTTACATTTCTCTAATTGGTAGGGATGATGAACATCTTTTGAAATTTATTTCTTAATCATCTTTATTTTTATTTATTTTTTTATTTTACATACCAACTCTAGTTTCCTTACCTTTTTCCTCCCATTTTCTGCCCCCCATTTTTGCCCTTCCCACGACCTATCTACTCCTCAGAGGAGTTAGGCCTCTCATGGGGAGTTAACAAAATCTGGACTACCAGCTTGAGGCAGGACCAAGCCCCTCCACTCTGTATTAAGGCTGAGCAAGCAAGACATTCAAACATAGACAATCGGCTCCAAAAAGCCAGTTCAAGCATCTGTGCTAAGTTCTTGTCCCACTGCCAGGGTCTACCCCCAACAGAGCAAACCACATACATGTCTCACTCATTAGGAGGGTCAGTTTGATCCCATGAAGGTTCCCCAGCTGTCAGTTTAGGATCTCTGAGCTCCCACTACCTCTGGTTTTTCCCATCGTAATCTTGACCTCACTTTCTCATGTGACCCTTCCTCCCTCTCTTCAGCTGAAATTCCAGGAACTGAGCCCAGTGTTTGGCTGTGGGTCATTGTATCTGCTTCCATCAGTTACTGGGCATAGGTTCTATGATGACAGTTTGGGTGGCCACCATTTCCTTCTTTTTAGTACTCTTTGTTCAGGCCTCAGACTCATTTCTTAATAAGACATTTGCCTTTGATTTTTTTTAGGTCTTTATATACTCTGGATATTAATCTCCTTTACATTGTATAGCTAATAAAGATTTTTGCTTATTCTATGGACTTGCTCTTCACCTGTCACATTAGGTCTTTGTTGCATTTGGAGTTATCATTTGTATAGGGAGACATGCTGTGGGACAATGGTCTGTACCCTGTCAATTGTATTTTAATAAAATGCTGATTGACCAGTAGTCAGTCAGAAAGTATAGGTGGGACAACCAGTCAGGAAGTAGAGGTGAGGCTACAAGAATAGGAGAATTCTGGGAAGAGGATTCTGCTTTCCGCAGTTGTGACCCAGCCATGGAAGAAGCAAGATGGGACTGCATCACCGGATAAGGTACCAAGCGACATGGCTAACATAGACAAGAATAATGGACTAATGTACGTTATAAGAGTTAATAACAAGTCTGAGCTACTAGGCCAATCAGTTTATAACCAATGTCGACCTCTGTGTGATTTCTTGGGGACTTAATGGCTACAGGGACCCGGGAAGAACAGAAAACTTCAGACAGCAGACACAGATATAATCTCTTTCTTCTACATGTGTACATCCATTTCCCATAGCACCGTTATGTTGATGCTTTATTTTCTCCAGATTTTCTTATTTGTTTGTTTTTGTTGTAATCTTAGTGAAATATTAAATGACTGTAATCATTCGCACTCATGCTTGAGTCTTCGTTTTTCTTCTAATGTCTTCAGGTCTACGTTTATGGCACTAGTATATAACTTAAATGACTATAGTTATGAAAATAATATAAAATAACATTTCCCGACTGTACCACTCTTTGCTATAAGCACAAAGGATTCAACAACCCACCACACATATACTTACTTAGCCAACTTCATTGCAGTTCTAGACACAAAAGCTAGAAAACAGAAACAGTCTAAATGTTCTTCAGCTGATTCAAAGACTTTATTAGAGTAAACCAAAAGAAAAAAATAGTAAAATTAGAAAACATGACAAGATAAACTTAGTTGTACATTACCTATTGAGAGAAAATTATTGCTAGGGAAATTCCCAATAATCCACAAGAATGACCTCAGCTAATACTCCTAGCAGAGAGGGTGCCTAAACTGGCCTTCCCATGTAATTAGACTGGTGAATATTCCAACGATCATCATAGAGCCTTCATCCAGCAACTGACAGAACCAAACACATAGACACACAAACAAGCACCAAACAGAGCTCCAGGAATCCAATTGAAAGTGGGAGGAGGGAATATATGGCCAAGGAGGTCAAGATCATGTTGGAAAAATCTACAATAACAGGTGAACCAAGCTCTCATAAACACATTAACTCTACCCCAACAGCACTGGTGCTTCCATGGGACCAAATTAGGCCTTCTGTAAGTGGAAGACCACAGTAAAGCTTGAACTATCTGTGAGGCACCTAGCAGTTCTATCCTGGTTCATGAACTAGCTTATTGGAGCCCATTTTCATGGTGGAATGCCATACTCAATCTTAATGCAGGAGGGTGAAGGCTTGGTCTACCCCAATTTAATGTGCCAGACTTTGTTGATTTCCCATGGGAACCCTTACCTGTTGGAAGGAATAGATGGAGGGTAAACTGGGGGGGAAAGACAAAGAAAGAGTGGGTGAAGGGAAGAAGAACTGTGGTTGGAGTATATAATGAAAGTTGAAAAAATAGAAAAAAAGGAGGCACCATAAATATAAATATATTGATTTCTTCAATTAAATGGAATAATATAGTTAAAAAGTAATAAGTAGGATTAGAATGTTTTCTTCTAAATAAGATGCTCTCTTTGACTCTATAAAATTGCAAAGAAGAAATGTAATAAAATGTCCAAGTATTAAGTATAGTTCAATGTATAGTCTTGTGTATCGAGTATCAGTGGAGGACATTATCACTTAACGCCTTCCTTTTCAACTGTAAAAGAGGCAGTGTGTTTCCATTCATTCATTGGATGAATTACAAGAGCCAGAACTATAACCTTATTTGTAATAAAAAAAAACACAGTTTAAGAATTTGGATATAATTCCCAAAAAGTAATAGTTTAACTTGTAACGTTTAATTTTATATTAACTTAACAGATCTAAAGAATGTCCCAATAGTCAATAACTGTTATTTCTTTGTTCGTGTTCTGGATTTCTAGAAGATATTAGTGCTTGAATAGGTTGATTGATGAGGGCTTGTAAAAATCAAATAGGCTTAGAGAAATCTTTTGTGGCCTCAACCATGTACATAGAGCTACAGGCAACTAAGGGATTCTGAGACAGTCAAAGACTGAAGAGACAGTCTTCACAGCATAAACCTCCCAGACTGATTTTCCAATAACAAATGGCCAGTCCTTCAATCGCATGTGTACAAGAAACATCATTTGGTTTGAGTATATTGTAATTCTGTAGTTACACACACACACACACACACACACACAGTGTTGGGAAACTAACTCCAAATTCCCAACAGGCCCAATGACCTGGGACAGATGTGTGAAGTCAGCTCAGTGAGGAAACTCTGCACACCTGTTTCAGAGAAGTGGCCCAGGATAGCCTGAATGGTTTCTATTTATATAGTTACAACAGTTTTCATGAATAGTTTTACAACAAAATTTAATTTCCTTAAGTTTCTAGTAATAATTATAATAATTTCCAGTTTGTTCGTTTATTTCATTTTCCTTCCATCCCCCAATTTTCCCACTGGTAGTTTAGTTAGAAAACTTTCTTTGTTGCTTGCAACTCTGCTTATGATTTTCACATTAAAAGTATGAGTCAAGTAGGTAATGGTTACCAGTGGGCAACTTACCTAAAACAGGTGGTCAGAGTTTCCTTATTGTACTGACTTCACACACCATTTGCAGCTTATAACGTCAAGCAAAGTGAAAGAAATTTTCACCTCTAATAGTTAATCTTTACCTCTGGTGGAGTCAATTTTCACAATCAGCTCATCAGCCAAGGCTGAATCAATCCACTCTTCATTTTATATTACTCTAAATTCTATGGGGAATATGTCAGGTTTTTTTCAATTATCCTGTAAATTATATAATGTAAAAGCTTCTCGTAATAGTTGGCAATGTTTATTCCTTGTCCTCATATCCCCTTCCTCTTAGCTTCCTACAGTATTGACACTGCTATTAGAAATGAGAGCATTGTGGGTTTCTATGATTCTGCTTCATTCCCTGTTCCTAGACTGTTTCCATTAACTCTTGATACCGTCTACTATTAGTATTTCTCCTAGACTCTTGAGATTAAAACCATTCTCTCCAAAGCAGTTGTGCAGATGCGTAATGTCACGAACTACTGTGACTCTTTCAGGATAGTCAAAAGACATGAGAAAGGCAGTCTTCTGTTCTTGAGAAGGCTGAATTTATGTTCACATCTGAAACATGAAAATCTTTAGGGGCTGAATCATATTCACTGTATACTTTCACCAACGTGCTCTCTGGCTCACCCAGAGGAGGATTATTAGGGGAAAGTTTTCCTAACTCAGCAGCAACCTCATATATGACCATAAGAAAGTGAAACTATAGGCAGCCAGCAATATGATATGTGTAAGGAAAGCAAGGAGAGCAGGTAGCATATATGCTCCTGTGGTCATTACCAGAATTATAGAGTAAACTATCCATCAGCCTTGCCAAAATAGGTTAAAATCTCCCCATCTTTGCCACAAGGAGAACTTGTTCATGCTATTCTCAGGCCTTGTCCTCAAAAGAAGTTACATGGCTCCTGGCACACACACACACACGCAAATACACATCCACATATGCACACCCACACATGATTACTGTGGAACCTCTTGACTTGCCATGAAACTGTGATCATCAAGGTTGTCAAGCCGTCAGTCTAAGACTGGACACACTTGTACTTTACAATCATCCTGAGAAATTTCTTAGACTCCATATGACGCACATATAAAAACGTGGACATAGAGACAGAGACTCAGAGAGGTAGAGAGACACATAAGGAGAGAGTTACTTTGAATCCTATTTGCTGAAGAACTTTCAACGATTCACCTGTAATTAATGTTCCTAATTGACAATTATTGAGCAAAACGAGCATTGTCAAACTCTCAATACTTTAGGGACAAGAAACTAATTGCTTGGTATTTCCTTAGAAAATTTCATCAAGTCTCCAAAGATTAAAATAAATAAACTCATATTGTTCCAAGTAGTGTTAGGATAACATGCCAGAGCCAGATAGAAGCTTCATAGATGTCATTGCAGGTAATAAGAAGAATGTTTCTGTGAGGTCTAATGCTAGATCCATTCATGATTCTTTCAATGGTGCATGCAATGCTTTCTATCACTCTGTAATACTTGCGTATAAATAGCTCCCTGTGTTTTGTTACATTTATAATTTAAAGTTATAGTGTGAATCAGCAAAGATACATGTCCATAATAATCTTAAAAATCATAATATTCCTTTCAATTATTAAGTTTTACCTAAGCACTTTGTCTCTAACAGCAAAGAACCAGACCAAATGAATTACAGCTTAAAAGATACCTTGTTAGTATTTTCAATGGCATAATTATACAGCTGCATAGATTCAAGCTTTCTTCTGAATGTAAATATTTCGACATTGGATTTCCTCAGATTTTATTTTTGATCTTTTGATAAATAATCCAGAATTTTATTGTGTAAGTGGATGTACAGATGCAATTCTTGCACATTTTTTAAAAATCAAAATGGGCATTTTATGCTCCATCATAAAAAGCATGATTAGGCAAACACATGTATGAGGTAGTCAGACATGTTTCAGTGATACAATGTCAAGAATGAGCGTCCATCCTCTGTAGAACCTGACTAGCTCCAGAATAAACTTTAAAACAATAATAAGTGAAAATGATAATAGAATAAGGATAATTATTTTTCTTTGAATAGAACTCAGAAAGAATATCTTTCATTATTTGATAAACAGGTAATTTTATTGACAAACACAATCTGCCTTATTGTACTTAATTAGTGTAGAAAAAGATGAATAACAAGAATGAATTTATGCCTTATGATATTTACTGTACCTGTCTGATAATTTAATATGATTTAAATTTCTGTATTCTCATACACAAAAGAAATATGACTTGAGACTGGTAAGAGATAAGGAGGTCTCAATATCAAAAGCATATTTTAATCAGTGTATTTGCAAGTTGATTAATGAGCTGTATGTTTACAATAATAAAAGGTGTATGCTTTGACTTTTCTCACAGTTAACTTAGAGACTTTTCTATACCATTATTATATAAAATTATTATTTCTGTGTATTGCTTATTTGTCTCTTAAGGTGATGTTGATACTCACAATATCTTTAAAATGAACTCTAGTTTGTAGGTAGCATATACCTTCTTCCTCTGGCAAGGACTGTTGTTTATATATCTATAAGTATAATGAGCTTCAGGAACCAGCATTTTGTCACAATAACCCTTTATTAGAACTATAACTTAAGGGATAGCACTGAAAATACTGATGTATAAACATTCTACACATTATGTATGTGTGTACACAGAAGTGCCATATGGGTGCTGTGAGGAAAACCTGGACCAGTTACCCCTAATTGCTGACCTATCACTCAGCCACTGCTCTGCTTCCATATTCAGCCAGACACCATTCAACATTTATCCAGTGTATCCAGGATACAAGACATTCTGGGATAAAGGCTTCACAATGTTTTGCTTTACATAATAATTTCTACGTGATTATAATTTTTATTAGTAAAAATACTTTCCTTTGCAAATAGCATAATTGTGAAGTGCGCAGGTATCTAATTTACATTTGTTTTGCATGTTACAAATTCTCCCAGGAGATAATGCAGGAAAGTTATTGGATGAACTGATGTATCAATCCAGAACAGAGTTTGCTACAATCCAAGATGGAAAAACAAAACCTCACAGTGGTGACGGAGTTCATCCTGATGGGCATCACTGACCGTCCTGAGCTGCAGGCCCCATTGTTTGGACTCTTCCTCATCATCTACTTGATCTCACTGATGGGCAACATGGGCATGATCATCCTGACCATGGTGGACTCACGGTTGCAAACCCCCATGTACTTTTTTCTCAGACACCTCTCTATCACAGATCTTGGTTATTCCTCAGCTATTGGACCAAAAATGCTAGTGAATTTTGTTGTGGATCAAAATACAATCAGTAATCATCTTTGTGCAACACAGCTAACTTTCTTTCTTGTGTTCATCATTTGTGAACTTTTTGTTCTGTCTGCAATGTCCTATGACCGCTATGTGGCCATCTGTAAGCCTCTTCTTTACACTGTCATCATGTCACAAAGGGTGTGCTGGGTACTGGTGGCCGTTCCTTATCTCTACAGTGTCATTATTTCTCTTCTAATCACTATAAAAATTTTTGCTTTACCTTTTTGTGGCTACAGAATCATTAGTCATTTCTGCGACAGTCTCCCTCTAATTTCACTGCTCTGCTCAAATACACATGAAATTGAAATTATAATTCTTATTTCAGCAGGGTTTAATTTGGTTTCCTCTCTAGTGGTCCTCCTCTTCTCTTACCTACTCATTCTTATAGCCATTTTTAGGATGAATTCAGCTGAAGGAAGACAGAAAGCGTTGTCTACCTGTGGGTCTCACTTGACAGTGGTTGTTGTTTTCTATGGGACTTTGATATTTATGTATGTGCAGCCCAAGTCAAGTCACTCTTTTGATACTGATAAGGTAGCATCTATCTTTTATACTATGGTGATTCCCATGTTGAATCCTCTGATCTATAGTCTAAGAAACAAAGATGTAAAATGTGCCCTACAAAAGTTCTGGAAAGTGTGTAATAACTCTTCTTAATGCTATACATAAATGAATCTTGCAAACTGTATTATTGGTATTTTCTTTTCTATGTGTGTCTCTAGTTTAATAGCAAGCAAAGAAAATCACCCAACCTATATTATCTATTGTTTTGAATGTTTTCAACCACTGTTAATTGTTCTAAATAAATTACTATGGAAAATGGCATTTTAATTGAAATTTGTCAAATTTTTTAAGATGCTTCATAAGTTTGATAAAGAAATGACTAAGTATAAGTAATAGTTTAATTTTCATTAGTGACCAAATAAATAACTAAATAATAGAACTAAAATGGAAATTAGATGCTGCTTGTATACATCTTATTTTTATTTTATTTTATTATGTTATGGTTGGGGTGGCCCTGGCTGCCTGTAACTCTCTCCAAACACCAGACTTGTCTTGAACTCACTGAAATCCATATGCCTCTTTCTCACCAAAACTGCAGTTAAAGATGTTCAGCACCTGACTCCCATTACCATTTTTGAAAGTAATAAAGAATCATTGGTTTCCTCTAAGATCTGTGATCTCACTAACCAAAGCTAATTAGCTGTGATTACAGTCATTATTTCTGGCTGAGTTGGCCTTGAGCTCAAATGGAGAGCTATTAATTATTGTCAAGATATAAGTGCCACTATTTCACTTTACGAAAAAAATCCTATGTCTGGGCTGAAGTAGCACATGCCTTTAATTCCTGCTCTCAGGAGGCAAAGGCAGGAAGATCTCTCTGAGTTCGAGGCCAGCCTGGTCTACAAGAACTAGTTCCAGGGCAGGCTCCAAAGCTACAGAGAAACCCTGTCTCAAAAACAAAACAGAAGAAAAAACACAAAAAAATACTATGTCTGTATGGAAGTAGTCTTAAAGGAGGCGGGAATAGAATAAATTTTATGGAAGGACTCAGAGTGGAAGACTGGAATGGGAGAACCAGGTGGGAAGGGAAGGGGAATGTGGGGAGAGCTTAATGAAATCTTCAAGTAACTGGGGAGACATAGTCCCAACTGGCCAACGCTTGTCACCAAATGAAGCTTCCAGTACCAGAACTGGGTTACATCCAATTGAGTTGCTGGCCAAAGGGGCCCCACAGAAAACTAAAAATGACCTATGTTGTTGCAAAGACAGTAGGTTGCACTTCACAAACTGACAGCAAATCCCATTGCTGAAGACAACACCCACACAACTTATTGAACATAGAGAGGTCAAGCTGGTGCTTACATAGAACCTTCACCCCTCTATTCTAGAACTTTTGTCATGGGAAGGTACTCTGCAGGCTATCAGTGAGAAACATATCTAACTCAGCCACAAGCCCTTTGATCTACAATGCTGTCCTGCCTGAAAGATATGCTAAGCCACAGCAGCACAAACCTTGTGGGAATAACTAACCGATAAGAAATTTGACTTAAGACCCACTCCAGGAAATG
Source organism: Myodes glareolus (assembly GCF_982192425.1). Lineage (NCBI taxonomy): Eukaryota > Metazoa > Chordata > Mammalia > Rodentia > Cricetidae > Myodes > Myodes glareolus. Next base: position 41,190,133 of record NC_142031.1, on the reverse strand, counting down.
AAGCCCATACTCAATGCTGTTTGGGTGTCCAAGAACCTGAGACTAGAGAGCCCAGAGACCTAAAAGTTAAAACCAAACTAATATTACAAAGAAAAGTCATGATAAAGTGACTCCTAATGATGTTCTGTTCTGCTATAATCCTAGATCAGTTCCACCTGCAGCAGAAGGAATAAATATGGATATCCCCACATATACAGTACAGAGAGAGAGACAGGAGAAAGAGAGAGAGAGAGAGAGAGAGAGAGAGAGAGAGAGAGAGAGAGAGAGAGAGAGCGCTTGGAATTCTTAGCTCTAAATGGGATTATTCTTTTATAAAATACCTCCTTCAGAGCTGAGGGAACCTTGCAGAAGAGGAAAAAGAATAGCATAAGAGTCAGGGAAGATAGAGGTCATCAGAAGAACATGGCCGTCTAAATTAACTAAGCACAGCTCATATCAACGCACAGAGACTGAAGCAGTAAGCACAGGGCCTGAGGAGATCTACAGACCCTTTGTGTAGATGTTATGGCTTTTAGTGTTGTGTTTTTAATGGAACTCCTGAGTGTGTCAACAAGTGAGTTCGCGATTCTTGTGCGTTCTCTTGAGCTCTTTTCCCTCTATTGGTTTGCCTTGTCCAACTTCATTGTAATGTTTTTAACTTATGTTTTATATTGTTGTATTTTGTTGTTTCCTCTTAGAGGCATGTTATTTTATGAGAGACAGAAAGGAAGTGTAACTTTATAAGGTGGGGAGGAATTGGGATAAGTCATGGAAAGGGAAACTGTGATGAGTATATATTGTATAAGAAGAGAATCTTATTTTTCAACAAAATAGAAAAAGTAAAATATTGCAGTAATTTGTTCAATAGTATCCTAAAGCAAAATTTAAAAAGGAGTAATTTTAACATTAAGCACACTATTGAAAAAATAGGTATATATTTTATTTTCACTACTAATATAAAATATTATTACTACATATATAAAGTTGATCAGTACCTGAATCTAGGAAAATATTTGGAAATTAAAGGATGAAATAAGTTTGCAATAAATGGATCTGAAATAGGACATGAAGGAGATTTTCTTTGATGTTTAAAATATTTTGTATATTGATTAAGGTTTTTCACAGTAAGATCAAATAGGATAGAGTTTTTTTAACAAATCAATTTGTATGTTTTATGTTCCATTATATGTAAATGTACCTCAATTCTTAAGCACATGAAAGTCTTATCAGAGTTAATATTGATATCATGACACTGTCTATTATCCTAAAGGACCCATGTCTTTATTCAGGATGCCCAATAGTTGGGTACTCATTGAAACAGTTAATGCAGTGCAATGGTTTACAAAGATTTCTCATATGCAAAGATAGACATGGGTCTCAAACTCAACACAAAAGCCGCACTTTAAATATTTTAGCTGTTATAATGTGGATTTCAGAAGGACATAGCTGGATGCTCGGGAATTGTAATATCTAACTCACAAATGTAGGTTGAAGGATAAGGCTAATGTCTCTCATATGTTTTCCTGAGTAATAGTCTAAATGAAAGTCATCTTATGTGGCAGCAATAATGCATGCATAATTATATCATGCTTTTGAAATTGTTCCACTTCTACAGAGTTAAAGCACATTTCAAATTATTTCCCATGATAACTTTAATAATTAGCTGTCCTTAAATAAATGGATACAGTATATTTAAGTTATTCTAGTCCCTGTGGAATTCACACAGAATGTTCACATTGTTTGTCTCCTCCACAGTCCCCTTGGAGAGTACACAGTGTGTTACAGACAATTAGAAAGACACAACAAATTCTTAGGACTCTAAAATGATTCAGATCTGATCATTTGAACAAATTTATGATATTTCTCCAGGGAATATCAGAGAGAACAAACAAGAGCATAAATTTTGCGACTGAAAAAGAAAGTACAACAGATTTAGAATATGAGAAATTTCCCTTTGTCAAAGGTAAGCAATTTATTGTTTGGTATAGACTGTAGCAGACAGGTATGTTCATAACATGCCTGGTCTCTGGCTATTGACATTCTTTGATTCCTTGAACTACATGACAAAACACTGCATTAACTTGTGTTTCCTGTAGTTGCTTTGTAGCCTTATGACATTAAATTTTATCATTTGAGCAGGTATTCCAGATGTACTATATTTATGAGGAACACTGTGAGATATACCAATAATTCATCACTGGTCTCACACGTAAGTTTATTTTCAGAAGCAAAATAGAATGGCACATTATATTAGGTTTACACATAAAGAAAGATTAAATTTTGGTGTGAATCCTATATAATGATAAAGAACAAAATGCTAATTTTAGATTTAATAAAGTGACTTTATTTAAGAATAGCTATAAATCCACACCCTAAATAATAAAACAAGAAACTTATACAGGATAAAAGTTTCCTACTGAAATGAGTACATTTCCAAATGGATCCTTTAACATGTACAAAATGTTAAGCAAATATGTCTTTTTTTCTAAATGGCATCATAAAATAATTATGCAAAAACGTACAAAGAAAAATTTTGAATACTAATACTTTACAGGAATGAAACCAAGCATTGTATCTGAAAGCTTAAAGTAAGTGACCATTCTGTTGAAATAAGCAAATATCAAATCATAAGTGCAAGTTGAAACACAAGCAACCAATATATACATTGTAGTGAAGCACACACACACCATATTTATTAATAAGATATATTACTTATACAGTATCAAGCACAATTCCATATATTGTGCTTATAGACTAGAAGTTATTATTGAATGATAAGTGTTCTCGCAATTCATCATTATGAAATTCCAGAAAATAGTGCAGTTTCATTCACCAGTTCACCCTGAATATCATGAGAAGTTGTCATAGAATATTAAAATGATTACACACTTATTTGGGAATAGTTATAAAGATATAAAATTATGTATTTATGGTATAATATGTCTCCCCAAACTTGGAAAAATTTAAGTAACTATAATAGTCAAAATTTAGCTTTATCCTTTTAATTTCCCTATCTTCAAAGATAAACAAAATTCCATATACAAATCAGACAAAATGCAGATTCATTTAAAGACCCAAGCACTTTATATAAAGTAACATTTGCATATTAGTATCCATGTTTTACATATATATATATATATGACTGAAATATAATGATATGGAAATTTTATACAGCAGCATATATCTTCTGAAAAAACTCATTTGCAAAGTAGAATGGTATATAAATTTATTTAAAAGATCATGTGCAAATTTTGTTTGTGAACAAGTATTTAAAAAATAGCCACTCATCCTACCATTATAATTCAATAAAAGTTAAAAACAATGCTTGCTTCTTCCCAAGGATATAATTGGATGAAATGGAGCAAAAGAATACAACCTCTCTACCTGAGTTCATCCTGATGGGAATCACAAAAAGCTCTGAGCTTCAACTACCCTTGTTTGGAGTCTTCTTCATCATTTATGCTATAACCGTGGTGGGAAACCTGGGCATGATAATTCTGACAAAGCTGGACTCTCACCTACACACACCTATGTACTTTTTCATCAGACACCTGGCTTTCATTGATCTTGGGAATTCCACGGTCATCTGCCCCAAGATGCTGGTGGATTTCCTTGTGGATCACAAAGCTATTTCTTTCTATGCATGTGCCATACAGTTGTCATTCTTCCTTACGTTTATCATCAGTGAATTCTTTATTTTGTCTGCCATGGCATATGACCGCTATGTGGCCATCTGCAACCCTCTGATGTATAACGTGATCATGTCTCAGAGACTTTGCCATGTGCTTGTGGGCATACCATACCTCTACAGCATCTTCCAGGCTCTACTGTTCACTAGTAAGATTTTCACACTCCACTTCTGTGGCTCTAACGTCATCAACCATTTCTATTGTGATGATGTTTTCTTGCTACCTATGCTGTGCTCAAATTCTCAAGAAATACAATTGTTGATCATTTTATTTTCAGCATTAAACTTGATCTCCTCTCTTCTGGTAGTCCTTGGATCTTACATTCTGATTCTGATAGCCATATGTCGAATGCATTCTGCAGAAGGCAGGAAAAAGGCTTTTTCTACCTGTGGTTCCCATCTGACAGTGGTTGTGGTATTCTACGGGACTCTGTTCTTTATGTACTTGCAGCCTCAATCTACCCACTCCTTAGAAAATGATAAAATAGCTTCTGTGTTTTATACTTTAGTGATCCCCATGATTAACCCCTTGATCTACAGTTTAAGGAACAAGGAGGTAAAAAGTGCCTTCTACAGGGTAGTCAAGATTCAATTTAAGATTAATATTTAATATTCAGTACTATGTATCATAATAAATTATAAAAACACAAGTTCTATTTTTACAGTATTCTTTTGTTTAATCATTACACCAAGATAACTTAGATATTTCTTACATCCTTAATATGTTATATCATCACACATTTTCATTTATTTCTTTTTCTATCCATTATTTTTAGAAGGATTTTAACATTTTTGAGATTTCCCATTCTCTCTTAAAAAGCCATGCATGTAATTCTCCTGACTCTCCTTCAAATTCATTGCCTCTTTTAAACTAATTGCTATTGCATACATATAATTATGCATATATACACACAAATATTCATAACATGGCCCATTCAGTTCATGCCATTTTGCTTCCATCGTTGTGCAAAAAATCTTTTTGTGAAATTTTAGTATTCTGTTATATATAAAATTTAAGCTGTATCTTAGCTCTTTAGAATGTTCACTATACAATACACTCTGCACCATGCTTTGCATTTTCTTCTCTGTCTGCCTCCAATTCTAGTAACCTTTGTGTTATTATTTTGAACTGAATTTCCATATGCATCCTGTAGTATTTCTGTTCTGTATCTTATTTTCATTTGCAGATTTTCTATAGTATAATTATTACAAGTTGAAGTTTCTACTTTCTATTTGAAAGTTGAATAATAATTCATTATGCAAGTGTATAGATGTGCATTGCTGAAGTTAATATAGAAGGAGCTATCTTTATTAGATTATTATTTTTGAGACTGACATCATTTTCATGGACGTGTACTCAAAAGAGGAGTGTTCACTTATGGTGTGTTTTTTAAATATAATATTTAATATTCTCTCTTCTGTATATCCACAGTGGTTGTACCACCCGGCACATCTTCTATGAGTCTAAATGAGTCTCCTCATTTCAATGAGAATATCTTTATATCCCACTAAGAGGGCTACACTTATGGTTACTAAGCCTTGTGATCTCATTTAAAATGTTGTTAAATCTTTTGTGTTCATGTTTTAATGATATTTTCTTTTTAAACCTTTATGGTTAGAAAATTTATTTTATTTTAGAGATTATAATTTTCTCACAACATTTCATTATTCTCTTTCTTCCCTCACACTCTCCCATATAAATCTTTACAGTTTCCTTAAAATCCATTGCCATTTTTCTTCATAGATTGCTATTACATGCATATATATGTGTATACCTGTATATCCCTAAATATAAGCTGTTTAATCTGTATAATTCTACCTATATGTATATTTTAATATAATCATATAATATTTTGAGTTCAAATGTACCCCAACTCAATCCGTCCTAACTGTTTTCATACCCAGCCACTTTCTTTCAGAGAGAAATGTATGTTTTTCTAAACCCACTGAATCATCTGAGAGCTGCTAGTATGTGCATGTCAGTAGGACCATTAGCTTTCTATAAACACCAAAAATATTAGCAGGCAGGTGTACTTTCTTGCAGAATATTTGTTGGTATTAGGGTGATTCTGGTTCCATAAAATACGTTTATAAGAATTCTCGTTGCTGTTTTACTTGAAATACATTTAGTGTTATTGTCATTAATATATTTTAATTAGCACACAAAGAACAAGTTTCATTCAGGCATGTTTATACACAATTCCCTTTGATTTATCTTCTTTCCTTGTTCCTCCTCTATCTTCCCACCTCCCCTACCCCTAGTGGTGTAATTGTTTTGTTAAGGTCTTGTAGACACTATTACTTTCCTTAGCTCCTTTCCATAAACCACTCTCTTTTCTTCTCAGGTCCTGCTTTCTAATTACTAGGCCTACTCACACTTATATAAACACACACATAAAATCAATGGCTATAATTTTATATAAGATAGAAAAAGCAATATTCATATAACTTAGTCGAGAAATTTCAATAATATAATAGCTAGTCTAGTAATTTCCCTCAAACTTTAATAATTTCATTTTCCTTTTTGGATGAATGAGATTTGGTTGTGTAAGTTTGCCGTTATTTATTCAACTTATTAGCTTCTTGGCAGGTGATATTTATTAATATTGTCAATTGTGCTGCCCTGAACTTACATGTGAAAGTGTCTCAGTGACAAGCTATGAAGTCCTGAATGATTTTTAAAGGTTTGTAATGGATCACTCTATGAAATTTTGGTAGCATTCAAGTGTATAACAATTTGATTTTTGTCTTTTCTCTGTCAGGTTGTTTGTAATTGCTTTTTGTACAACATTTTGACTTTGTATTTTGTTCTACTGATTTCAATGCTATTTTATTCTGATTATGCATAAATTCAGTTACTATAGCTATGTTTTATGTTATCCTTATAGGTAACATATTCCTGTGAATTTGCCTATAACTTTTTTGTCGTCTTTTTTTATTTTATTGATTTTTATTGAGCTCTACATTTTTCTCTGCTCCTCCTCCTTCCTTCCCCCTCCTCTTCAACCCTCTCCCATGGACTCCATGTTCCCAATTTCAGATCTTGGCATTTTCAACTTCCCATGTAGATTAGATCTATGTATACTCTCTTAGTGTCCTATTGTTGTCTAAGTTCTCTGGGATTGTGATTTGTAGGCTGGTTTTTTTTTTGCTTTATGATTAAAAACCTCTGATGAGTGAGTACGTGTGATAATTGTCTTTCTGTGTCTAGGATACCTCATTCAAAATGATGTTTTCTAGCTCCATCCATTTTCCTGCAAAATTCAAGATGTTGTTATTTTTTTCAGCTGTGTAGTACTCCATTGTGTTAATGTATCACATTTTCCTTATCCATTCCTCAGTCAAGGGGCATTTAGGTTGTTTCCAAATTTTGGCTCTGACAAACAATGCTGTTATGAACATAGCTGAGCACAAGTCCTTGTGGCATGATTGAACATCCTTTGGATGTATACCCAAAAGTGATATTACCGAGTCTTGAGAAAGGTTGTTTCCTAATATTCTGAGAAATCACCATATGCTATCAAAAGAGTCCATAGCAACTTGCACTCCCACCAGCAAAGGAAGTGTGTTCTCTTTACCCCACCACCTGTTCAGCATAAGTTTTCATCAATAATTTTGATCTTGGTCGTTCTTACAGGTGTAAGTGAAATCTCAGAGTTGTTTTAATTTCCATTTCTCTGATGACTAGGGATATTGAGCATTTCCTTAAGTGTTTTTCTGTTTTAGATTTCTCTGTTGAGAGTAGTAGGAAAGCCTTCTGTCTATGTGTTACTTTCATTAGTCAAATAAAGAAATTGCCTTGGCCTTTTGATAGGACAGCAGCTTAGATAGGTGGAGTAGACAGAACAGAGTGCTGGGAGAAAGAAAGCAGAGTCAGGCAGACGCCATGGCTCTTCTCTCCCAGAAATCAAATAACCTGAGCTCGTATGAGTTCACAGAGATTGTAACAACATCATGGACCCTGTTTATACTGTCATAGGTCCTGTGGATATATCTAACAGTTACATAGCTTGGTCTTCTTATGGGACTCCTAACAATGGGATCAGAGACTGTCTCTGTGTCTTTTGCTGACTTTTGGGACTGTATTCTCTATACTGGGTTTCCTTGCCCAGCTTCAATTCAAGGGGAGGTCTTACTACAACTTGATGTATTATGATTTCTGATGCACACATGAGGCCTGCTTCTTTCTGAACAGAAAAGGAGGATGCGTTGATGGGAGTATAAAGGTGAGGGGGGAGCAACAGACATGGAGAAGAGGGAGGGGAAACTGTGGTCAGGATGTAAACTAAAAAATTAGACAATTTTTAAAACCAAATAATATTTTAATTTTTTACAATTATAAAATTTACTCTGTCTATATATCCCTATTACTTCTGTACTTAAGAATAGTGTGTATTCTAAATTTTTGGAATAAAAGGTTCGTATATATATATATATATATATATATATATATATATATATATATATTCTAAAGCTTTTTAAATAGCTGAGAAACAGCTTACTAAATTCGAAGCAGAAAAGTAATCATAAATACCATAATAAGGATATAAAAAATAAAATGTACAGAATTCTTAAAGTTTCAAGGAATATATATATATATAGATTCACAATATATATACATATATTCACAATACATATATATATGTATATATATATATACACAAAGAAACCAATAAAGTTATTGGCATTCTACTGAAAAAAAAACACTAATAAGTAAGAACATGAAATAATGAAGGAATACCTTACCTAGAAATTATCACTCATAAATCAAGGAAATCCATTAAAATAACACAAAATTAGTAAGTTCTTTGACAAAAATAATATCGCCATGTAATTGAGATGGTTTATTGTCTTAAGATCCTTGCCAATAAAACCAGAAGCTCTGCATTTCAATGCTGTGGTCCCTGGTAGGTCAACAAACTAAAATGTAAGTCTACACACCCCAGACTATATAGGCAGCAGGGGCAATAGGGCTTAGAAACTGAAAACACAAAGTGGGTGAGGAAGGAAGTGGAGGGATCTAGTAGGAGCAGACAGAGGATCTGAACTTTATGAAAACATATTGTATGAAGCTCTCAAACAATTACTGTGAATACAAACCAGGGCAATAATGCCTTTCACAAAACTCAAGTAATAGGAAATATCTTGACAAACTTTAATAAAGCAAGTGAAACACTTGTATGATAAAAACTACACATCTTTAAAGAAATAAAAGAAGATATCAAAAGATAGAGAACAGCAAGCATGCTGTTCAATGTGGACAAACAGGACACAAAGAAAAGCAATTGCTGAACTTTGCCAAGACAGGGTAGGACAGTCCTTCAAATTTCCCTGCTTCTGAAAAGGGTCTGTTAGATATTCTAGTCATATAAGCAAAAGTTGGATGTCCCAACATTGCAGAGAAATTCTGGGTGACTGTCTAGGAAGCCCACTGTTTCTGTAATTTCCTGCATTTTTTGAAAGTTACTTGCTCTCTCACGCTGTCCCCAGAGCAATGAAAGAGAGATTTTGATAGAAAGAGCTACTGTGGGATTGTGGAAAACATGGTTTTAGGGAAATTTCCAAGAATTCACAAGGATGACTCCAGTTAAGGTTCCCAGCAATAGTGGAGAGGGAGAGGGAGCCTGAACTGGCCTTCTCTTATAATCAGTTTGGTCCCCAACTATGATCATAGAGCCTTCATCCAGCATCTGATGGAACCAAGCACCAGGACAAGCTCTGAATTTAATGTTATTAGTGGTTTAAAAAGTAGAAAGTAACAGATAATGCAATGTATTTTAATTTACAAAATCCAGTGTAATATTATTCAAAAATCTGTAGTATGATGTGTGCTTTTAAATAATTAGATTTTATGTAATTATATAAGCAACTAATTCATAACACACTGACATATATATTACACCACCAAAATATTTAATAGTTCTGAATGTATGTTTATATTCATAAATGAAAGCAATTGTTAAAGATAAATAAGGATTAAAAGGATGCCTAAATATACTTATTATAAAGAGTTTTCATTCCACATATATCTCTCATTAGAAAACTGAAAATAAGGCATTATTATTTGCTTCTATGCTATTATATTTGGTAGCTAATTATTTTTTGTCTAAAGAGAAAGGAGATTAGATTAATAAATACCTGTATAATATGTTGAATAATATCACATTTTAATTACCTTAATAAATAGAAATTTCACCAATATTTAAAAATTAATATACATTTTAAAAACAAAATCAACATAAATATAGAATTACTTTTATATTAGAAAAGTTGTTATTTATCACCAAATGACATAAACACTCTGGTATTTATTTAATTTTCAAACTTTAAAACATTTAAATATTTAGTTACTGATTAATTCAAATAATGAAAATAATGACGGTATTTCAAACACACTGCATTTAAGTTTCTTTTAGAAAGAAATTTCACATTAATTTTTTTGACTTTCAATCTCATTTCTTCATATCAAAAATAAGTATTGAGAGTATAATTTTTAAACGGAAAAAATAGAATTAACTGAATTAATGTTAATGTGAAGACTAAATGATAAATGTGGCAGAAATTTTTCTACTGTGTAATTAGCATGAAGAGAATTTCATTTCTATGGCTCTTTTTGCAGCTTCTTTCACTTCTTTGTTCCTGAGACTGTAAATCATGGGGTTTAACATGGGAATTATCAGTGTATAGAACACAGACACAATCTTCTCTTGTTCTACAGAATACTGGGAGCCTGGTTGAATGTAATTAAAACTTAAGGTGCCATAAAATATAGTCACAGCAGTCAGGTGAGAGGCACAGGTGGAGAAGGCTTTCTTTCGTCCAGAAGCTGAGCGGATTCTCAAAATGGCCACAGCGATGAAGAAGTAGGATATGACCACAATCAAGAGTGTGCCAATGACAATAACTCCAGAGAAGATCAAGAGCAAAAACTCATTCATGGAGGTATCAGAACATGAGAGTATCAGCAGCGATGGGATGTCACAGAAGAAGTGACCCACTACATTAGGCCCACAGAAAGACAGCCTACCCAAACTTATGGTGTGTGTCAAAGAGTTAATAGTTCCACCAATGACAGATCCAATGACCAGCAAGGTGCACTTTCCCTTAGACATGGACACGGTATATAACAATGGGGAGGCAATGGCCATGTAGCGGTCAAAAGCCATCACTGAGAGCAAGAAGCCTTCTGTGGTAACAAGAACTCCAAAACACAAATGTTGCACTATGCAGCCAGAGAAGGAGATGGTTTCTCTAACTACCAAGAAACTAACCAACATTTTTGGTGCAATGACTGATGAATAACAGGCATCTACAAATGAAAGGCAACTGAGAAAAAAGTACATAGGTGTGTGGAGTTTGGGAGTGATTCGGATTAAGATGATCATGCCCAGATTCCCTACCAAGGTAACAGCATAAATCACCAGGAATAAGGCAAAAAGCACCATCTTCAGATCAGTGCAATCAGTCAATCCCAAAAGAATGAACTCAGTAACAATTGAACAATTCTCAGAAGCCATTCTTCTTTTAAATCCTGAGGAGGGAAAAACAAGGGTATAATGTATACGCAGAGGAACATTGCATTTATTATATTCAAACAGAGATATCACCAGACTGTCCAATAAAAAATAAATGTGGATTTGATTGACCAACATTTCTCTATTTGAAAATATCAGAATGAAGGAGATGTGAGGAGGAGTCTTGAAAAACAAGTATGTAGATATGACTAAGGGGGAAAAGGTAGATCAATAAAGAAGAATGGCTGAGGGTCAAATCATATTACCAAGGTTTTCTGATAAAGCCTCAAGAAGTCATATTATTCTATATTTATCTAAAATTTTTAAAACTACATAAAATAATGTCACTTTGACTGACAATGGTTTCCACATGCGCCAGTACCAGGCATAAGAAAGCTCCCTTTGGTTATGGTATTCCAAAAGATTCTTAAAAATATAAAGGCTGTTATTTTTCCCTTTACTACTTCTAAAAATCCAAAGGTAAACTACTGTTGATGAAGATAACACACACGTGGGACACAGAACTAGCTGCATCTGTTTTGAAAGCTTCCTTCTTCTGGCCTAGCTTCTATAATACCAAAATGTTCTCTACAAGCTGCCAAGGGAGGGAAGAAACATAGCTGTTACATCTATGATACACAATAATAACCAGCATGGCAAATATAGTCATAAGTGTACAATGGTGTCATAAACAAATTGGTAATAACTATCAGAAGTCTAAGAAGACTTAAGACCAAATCAACAGGAATGAAATTATACTCAATACCGAAAACCTAGTCAGCTTCATGGAGCTTGTGAAATCATGAATTTATAAAATATTATACTACTTCCATTTGGCTACACTAGAATAATTCCATAATACATTCTAAATCTTAACATTATATCCACAGATAAATATAGTTCATCAAAAAGGGCTCTCTGTAGAACAAGTGAAAGCCAGCAGAGTGTGAGAAATCCTACCCAAATGAATACTCTATATTAAAGTTCCCACATCTATGGTTCAGAGAATGTCACAGAAGAAGGCATGGAAAGAATATAAGAGCCAGCACTTATAATTGAGTTACAATACTTCTTATTTAATGAAATCTCCACCACATCAATCTATTTCAATTATTCAATACTTGATTAAATTAATTTTATAAGCTTTTAATCCCCTGATTAGAATAGAATTCACTTTTTTCTATATTTGTCTTAAGCATACATATTATATTTGTACCTGAAAGAAAGTATATTTTTCAGAATGAAGAAGAAAAAAAGTAATAAAATATTGATCTCTATATCAATTTTAATAATTTAATTTTCTTAACATATTTCAATTGTAAGAAATAGTGAATATGTTTATATTATTACATCATGGAATCTGAATATGCTGCTATTACTCATTGTATTACTTTGCTGGAATAGTGTATCTTCTCTTAGCTTTGATAAAATCAAATTTGCATTAAAAGATTTTATAAAAGGAACAAGAATATACTGCATGCAACAGGTGCATAAGTGTTGAGTTGTGTATCAGTGATAATAGATAGTGCAATATATACCTAGGCAAAACTTATGTGATTAGTTTTTAATTTGCCTTCTTTTGTGTTTTGAAGAAATAATAGGGGCAACATAATTATAAATAATTTAAAATGTAATTATTTAACCAATTATATTAACTTAATTTTAACTTAATTTCATCTTTGGGATGAAAATTAAGTGAAGTGAAATTCATTAGTTTATGTGTTCATCTGATAAATTATTAAATTGCACAATGTACTGATTTCTCTATGTTCTCCTCTGAAACTATTACGCAATAATAATAAAAATAAAAGAATCACCAAGATGTCATTATAACACTAAACGTGATCTTAAGAGAATACCATATTTATTATTGACTTATACTCAGTAACTGCAAGCATATGATTAAATTCAATAAAATAAATTACAATTTTACCTGAAGTTAAATTTCCATATTTTGAGCTAGTTCCAGACAAATTGAAGAAAAGACCAATGTAATGAGGGAAGGCTGTTGTCAGTTTCCCAACACCTTAGAAAGTTGTATAGGTAGAGTTCTTTTCTAACTCTCTGATCCATCATTTAGAACAGTAATGCAAGAATATTTTCCCAAAGAAAGTCAATCATAGTACTTATAATTTATGGACACATTTGAAAAAATTGAGTTTAAAATTTAATTTTGGAAATTTAATTGTGTAGTTTATTTTTGGGTATCACATAGCTTATAAAATGTAAAACAAGAGAATGAAAGCATTGAAACATTTTTAATAGCTTCTAATCAATGTATAGCAGTATCAAGTAACATATATATACTTCTATACAATATACTAAATATGAACTAATACAAGTAAACAGAAGTTTTCACAATACAAACGCAACTTACCAAAATCTAATTTATAAGTTAAACTTTAAAGACACTGGGTCTTTCTCCATTGTTTCTTCACCTTACTAAAATTGTTTTTTAGTTAATTATATGGCAATTAAATTTTTAAATCTATCTGAGTATATAATTAAAGGTGGCCTAATGTAAAATATTTAAAGGAAAAATGTAACAGTTCATATATAATAAACAAAAGAAACAAATAAAACTTAGCATATTTTTCCCTAAAAGAGCAAAGTAGGTGAGAGAATCATGAATATGCATACTTATATATATATTTCTATCAATGTCTTGAGAGCCCTTGAAGATTACACAGCCTGTGAAGATGCGTATGACACCTTAAGAAAGAGTATTCTCAAAGGATATCAGCATTTCCCATGATTCAACTATTTACCCAAGTGTACAATTAACTACAAGTAAAGAACAAAATGTGCAGTATTTTGAATTCAGTAAAACGTTACGGAAACAGACTGCATGGAAAACAAGGACCGAGAGGCTAGATGGTCCAGAGCTAAGATAGAACCAAACACAGAAAGAGAAAACAAAATATGTATATAATAATAAAATAATGATGCCTAACAGTATTCTGCTATACTTGTAGATTGGTACCTAGTCAGTTGTCATCAGAGAGCCTTCATCTAGCAACTTATGTAAACAGATGCAGAAACACACAGCAAAACATTAGGCTGAGCTCAGGGACTCCTGGTGAAGAGAGGGAGGAAGGATTGTATAAACCAGATGGATCATGGACACCACAAGAAAATGCATAGAATCAACTAACCTGGGCTTATAAGCTCACAGAGACTGAACATGCAACCAGAAAACCTGCATGGGACTGACCTAGGCATTCTGCAAACATCTGATAGTTGAGCAGTTGGGTCTTCTTGTGGGATTCTTAACACTGGGAGCAGATGCTGTCTCTGACTCTTAGGCTGGCTTTTGGGACAATATTCCTCATATACTGAGTTGTCTTGCCCAACCTTAGTACATGGGGTGGTCCTTAGACCCACAGCAACATGGTATGCCATGTTTCGTTAATATCCATGGGAACTCTTCCATTTTCTGAATAGAATAGAAGGAGGGGTGGATGGGAGCTCAGGTCAGAGGGAAGCTGGTGGTGAAGGACTTAGAGGCAAGGAGGGAGGGGAAATTGAGTTGGGATGTAAAATAAATAAATAATTTTTAAAATGTTGCAGTAACAGTAATCAGAAATAATCGAGTGTTGGTGTGTCACTTCAGTGACACAACTTGAGATGTTGCTGAAATAAACACCACTGGTGTTTCTGCACATATGTACAAGAGGAGGCTCATGACAAATGGTTCTACCTTAAATTTGAAAGCAACAGATTTTCCATCTCTGCTTCTGTTCCTCTCTGTCTCTCTCACCTCCCTCTCTTATGCAGATGCATACACACAGAGACACACCACAGAAATATAAACATAAATTTCCAAAATTTCCAGTAACTGAGACTGGTGAGATATTTAAAGATCTAGAAGTTTTGGATGAATACAAAGAAAGAGCATTTTCTATACCCATCAGCAAAGTTTTACATATAACACTATGGGGACTGTGATGCTATGAATAAATCCTTTGCAAGCTCAAAACAAAGCAAATCCCATCAAAGAGAAGGGATTTAATGTGAAGTCCCACCTACAGCTGAGGATGTATTGTCAATCGATGATAGTTTTGTTGATAGTGATAGCCAGTAGTCCTTAGTAAATTGACCATGCACTAGTGGAAGGCCACGCAAGCGTGTTTGTGTGTGTGTGTGTGTGTGT
This sequence comes from Myodes glareolus, assembly GCF_982192425.1. Classification (NCBI taxonomy): domain Eukaryota; kingdom Metazoa; phylum Chordata; class Mammalia; order Rodentia; family Cricetidae; genus Myodes; species Myodes glareolus. The sequence continues at coordinate 41,174,799 of NC_142031.1, read as the reverse complement.
GTGTGTGTGTGTGCATTTGGCCAGCACATATTGGACTTGTTGTTTCTTTTAAAAAGAAGACAAAGATATGGTTGCTATGAAAGGTAGAGTGAATTTGGAGGTAGTTCTTGCCTGCGGTAGATGTGGTCCAGATCTCATCTCTTGTCTGCGGTAGATGTGGTCCAGATTAACTAAGGAATTAATGTAAAAATTATTGACAAGAAACCAGATAAATCTCAATAAAAGAAATTCATGGTACACATTAAGATCTTTCAAAAGCAAAAAATAAAAATTCACTCACTAAATAAGTAGATGGGAAAAATTATTTAAATCTTTAAAAGAAAATTTAAAATGCTAATAAATAAAAAATAAACAAGTAAAGAATGAAAGATCAGACTTTATAACATGTATACAAGTAACATTATACACATTAAGTATGTTATATGTATCAATAATTAATGAAAAAAAAGGAAAGTTATATGATAGGGTTTGGAGGGAGTCATACAGCAAATTCCTTTGTCCATATATTTTACATTCAAGTGTTCATTGCAAAGAGTCATTGGTCTGGTTGTAGGCCTTTGGTGTCTACTATGTTATTGATGCTAGTTCCTAACTTGGACTCTACCTAGATATCCTGTTGTTGCCATGTAAACTGGCACTCACTGATGCAAGAGTTTAATTAGCTGGGGCAATACTGGAGAGCTCACCCTGGTGGTGAGGAGAGTGAAGAAGCCCACAGTTGCCTAGGCCCAGATCTAGGATTATGACTAGGACTACCCCAATATCCGCAATTTATATGATATGCTGGATCACATGAAGGAATCTGACCCACAGACCTAAAGTTGCATGATTTCCACAACATGGTAAAAGGTTTTAATGGGATTCCTGAGTATACAATGATTAGTCTTGTGTCTTTTCTTGGGCTATTTTTCTTATTTTTGCTTGCTATGTTCTGTCAACGTCTAGTGCATTGGAGGTCCCGGGGTAAGAGTGTTGAATAAACCAGGACACAGGGAATGCAGGGCGGAAAACAGCATTTGCATCTGCATGCTGTGTGTTTGTTAAGTAATCCTTTTATACGCATTGGAAACAAATGCTTCAGTCAACAGTTTTATCTAAAAGAGAAACTATAGATCATGAGTTAACCAAGGACTTATTTAGATTATGCACACAAAGCAGCTTAACGTAGCAAGGGTGGTCTGGGGGCTTGCAAGACATCCTAGTCTATTTTAAACAAGGATCTCCAGAGACTTTATCTCACTGTCCCAATCTATTCTAACACTTCCTTCAGTGAGCAGAACAGCTGCTTCAAGTTGAGACTGCGGCCTCAGGGCAGCCACAAACCACAGGGTATGTGACACTTGCTCTCAGAAGTAAAGGCCAGAGGACTTGTCACCTTGAAATGTCCCTTAGCATTCCATGGAACTTCTCTTAGATTCCAAGGCAGTACTCAACACCTCCCCTGGTGCGGGTGGCACGATCCCTGCATTTTATATCACAGTCTCCAAATCTCCACAATGTTCAATGCTGATGTGATAGTTTTTATCTTATATTTACTTTGATATATTTTATTATCATCTCTTTGAAGTCTCTTCTCTAGTGAGAGAGAGAAAAGTGGTGGGTATGGATGGCATGGGAATTGTAGAGGACTTGAAAGAAATAGGGGAGGGGAAAACATAATCAGGATATATTATGCAAGAAAATAATCAATTTATAGTAACATGAAAAAGGAAAAGAAATTTTCAACAAAAATTGCAAAAAAATACACACTTTATGAAAATGATTAACTCTTATATGAATAAGTGTTTACAATTACACACAAGTGAAGATTTAAAAGTAAGGAAATAATTGTGTGTCTAATTTCTGTGTTAAAATAATGAACTAAGCCAAATTTACATTTATTATATAAAAAGGGAAATAAGACTGTTATATATTGAATCAGTAGTAAAGGAGTACAAGTCTGAAACATTTCCAAGATTCTGAGCTCCAGGATTGTGCACTGAGAATTATAATTAAAGACTCAATGAAGCATCAACAAATATGCAGGAGCATTTGTATCAGATTTCATAAGAGATGATCATGTGGTTTTCATTTTTCAGTCTGTTTATTAGTATCACAATCCCCATCAGTGGGAGACATTATATATACAACAGAGCTTGCGACAACAAAACAATCAAGGCATGGGTAATTTTCACTAGTAATCTGGAGACTGACAGAGAAAATAAGGAGTATGCATTTGGTGTTTCCATTAATATGAAATTCAGTAACAGAAAAAATATCTATGAGTGGTATTTAGTTGCATGATACTGGGAAACTTTTGTTTAGGGGTAAAAGCAGGAAATAATTTCCTTGTATATTTCTCTTTCTTTTATCTCATTTTCTTAGACAATCTTGCATCTCTCTGGATGAATGAAAACTCATTGTGTAGACTAGTAGATTAGAATGTATTCCAACTCAGGATTCCCAGCCTGTGTCCCTGCTTTCTGCACCACAGCTCCAAAAGTAAACATTGCTAATTCAATTGGGCATTTGGCAGGACAATTTAAAGCATGGTTGCAGATCTTATTGTTGTTGTTAACATGTCCTTTGTCTTAATTTAAAGATAGGTAAATAGATCAAAACTAAATACCTCTTTTAATGACACATCAACTTTTTCTCTATTTGATTTTTTCTCATTTTTTGCATTTCTGAAGTCAAAAAGAGGAAATATACACAGTTATGAGACTTGGATTACTATACTTAAGAGTAGATTTTATTTCTGATAAATCATAGTGAATAACACCTAAAATGTATGAAAATATATTCCATACACGTAGAAGGATTCTACTTGTAGTAGAATAAAATTTCTCTCCAGCTATAATATTTTCTGAGCCGGACACTTGCTCTTTAATCATAATTCCCATAGAAGTGAGTGTGGGAGTACCTTTACATTATAGATCTCTTTGGGACTGCATCACTCATTCACAACATTTTGTTTTTTCTCTTTGAATTGTTCTTTACATTTTTCCATAAGGGAACTTGTAGATTATCCTAAGTAATTAGCACCAAATACCAAGCATTGTTTTTAAGTTTCTCAAGTGATTTCGTTGTAATGATGTGACGAAAATTAAATAAAATTTCCCTAGGGAGCTTTACCAAGGGAGAAGAAAGTTATAAAATCTCTTTGCACAAAGAAAATAGATATAATATTAGAAAGGAAAACCTAATTCTTTATTAAAGGTAAGTCGATACTTACTGTCTTGAATTTGGAATACTAGGTATGTGGGAACTTACTATTATGTCTGACCATAAATACTACACAGACAAGGAGGAGGTGAGTTTCTCAAATGGACAAAACAAAGTTTCTCCATTGTTGATTGAGGTTCACTGGAGCAGTATGGTATCTTAAAGTTCAAAGTCAAAAAACAGATAGATATGCTACTTCACTTTTATTTGTGAGAAATGATGGTGATATTTAAAAATTTGAAGTGAAGCTGAAGTTAGGAACATTTAAATGTTTTTTATCAAAACCTTACTTTTTAAAAAGCTTGTCATTAATTAGACTTCCAGAACTTAGTATATGGGTTGCCAATCATGTTAGATTCTCAGATAAACCTCAATAAATCATAGCACATATCCTATGCAATCTCTAATACATTGTCTGAGAATAAATGGTTGCTGTACAATGTTTGAAAAATATCCATTTTAGGCATTTCTCAGACAATATTTAAAAAGTTTGGTGGTTTTATATAATGTCATTACATGCATTTGTAGGATTTTTTCTTGCATAGTTAATTTTCTTAGGTTTCTCAGCAGTCGACATTTTATGCTGAATAGTCATTAAATAATGACAAGTATAGAAAATATTAAGAGTTGTAGAATATAAATAGAATTCTACATTGAATTTGCCTCTTATTAAATCTAATATACCAATTTTAAAGAATTGAAACATAGATTATTTTCCATACAGGTAGAATGGTGAAAGTTAGAAGAATTCATTTTTACTCAAGGAAGGTAACTCCTAAAATGTGTACTAGAGAGACAGTCAACAAACTAGAGAATCTGTGGTAGAAATGACTGAAACTTCAAAAAGTCTCATTCCCTTTCTTTACCTGGTACTTCTCAGCTTCTCATCATAAAGCAATATGATAACATTTCACAAGATAGTTTTCAAAAGATGAGAGACTATTATTCCTATTTGTGGGAAAGAAGGAGTCTAAAACAGTATTTTAAATCAAAGGAGAAATAGTCGAAAACCTTAATTCAGAAAATGAAATAGTGCCTGCAAAAGATGTCTCAAAGTAATGACTCAGGGGGACATACTGAGTCCCCCTCATAAATAAAGTAAATACTGAAGGGGACAACCTCAGTTTACTCCCTACATACATACAATGGAAAGAGAGACCATAATCCTGCAAGTTGCCTCGGACCTACATACTCCTTTCATAGTATTTATGTAGCTGTCTCACACAAACAAACAAATTAAGTACAACTGTAAGTCTTGAAAGAGTCTAGAGAAATAGCCAGCAGCTTTAAGTATCACATTTCCTCAGTTCCTAGCTCAAGAATCAGAAAGGTAAAATAAACACCAATTGCAGATTTTTAGATTGCTTCTAGCTTCAATAAGACAGTGACAGTCTGCTCCAGTTTAAAACTGAAGACTTACGTCCTAATTTTTCTATTTACAACTCTCTTTACATTATGTCTCCCATCATCATAGAATACTCTGATATTCTTACAAAGTCATATGTTCCTATTGAGGTCAAAGAGAATATAATAGAGAGAATTTAAGTGTATTAGAGTAAATCAACTGTACTTTCCATTACATCTTTTCTGATTATTTACATTTATTGAACAAATGAAGCTATTATCACTGAAACATTTTAAAAAATCATAAAATTGCACATCACAAATACTGTGATATAAAAATTTCAGAATTTTTATATAATTTCAAATAATTGATTATAAAATTTATTTCTAGTGAGGAAGGAAACAAAGAATGTTGAATTAAGCATTTGACCTCTTTGGATACTGATTTAAATCATACATAATTTCAGGACTAGATTCTGACCATGTAAGACTTATGCTAATTATTGGTTTTTCTTTATTAAAAATGAAATAGATGAGTAAGTTAAAACATAAGTGTGAATATTTCTGTATTGTAGAAAATATGTGTCCTATTGTAAATAAACTATTACCAAAATATAATCCACTATATAAATACGATAATTTTAATAATAAAATAGCAGACACATTTCAGACACTGGTAGTATGTTCTTTGAAGCCATTACTACATGATGGTAGGTAGCTTTGTCAATTAATAAAAGTCATTAGTCAAACCACCTTAATGTACTCACTAAATATTAAATATAAATAATCTCTTGGACTTTAGTCCAGATTGGCCAATACCAATATGAGAGTTATAGTTACAAGACAAACTGCATTTATTGATCATGGCTAAACCTTATTATTCTATATTCAGTTGGTAACATGATTGCATGTTTGCATTAGTTCCATGGCCTACAGAAAATAAAGATTATATATGAATTTTCAGAAAGAATGGAAATCTGATGTGATAGACTGCGTAACTCTTTTGAAAATGAATATTCATTATTTACATGGCTTCATTTTCTATGTATTTTCATCAAAACTTGCTCAGTTTGAGTTTAACCGTTCCTATTTCTTTTTGTATTTCATACATTTTCCCTACTTTTAGAAAGCAAAATTTTATTTTGTTCAAAAATATGTAAAAATTACTTGTGTTGCCTATTTTGTGAATATCTGTTCTAATTATGACTATTGCAGTGTTTACATGGCAATGAAAAGATCTACTGCATTTTTATATAGTTTCCTCAAGAAGAGCTAATTCTTGATCAGACAAATGGACCAACAAAATGCAACAATGCCTGCTGAGTTCATCCTCATGGGAGTTACCCAGAGTGCTGAGTTGAAACTGCCTCTCTTTGTAGTCTTCCTCACCATCTACACAATCACTGTGGTGGGAAACCTCGGCATGATCATTTTGACCAAGTTGGACTCTCACCTACACACACCTATGTACTTTTTCATCAGACACCTGGCCTTCATTGATCTTGGGAATTCCACTGCCATCTGCCCCAAGATGCTGGTGAATTTTGTTGTAGATCAAAACACCATAACCTATTATGCTTGCGCCACACAGATGGCCTGTTTCATTATGTTCATCATCAGCGAACTTTCCATCCTGTCCTCTATGGCCTATGACCGCTATGTGGCCATCTGCAACCCTCTGCTCTACAGTGCCGTCATGTCTCCCAGGCGCTGCCATGTGCTTGTCGGTATTCCATACCTCTACGGTACGTTCCAGGCTCTGCTGTTCCCTATTAAGTATTTCACGTTGACTTTCTGTGGCACTAACGTCGTTAGTCATTTCTATTGTGATGTTGTCCCCTTGCTACCTTTGATCTGCTCGCAAGTACAAGAGACAGAATTGTTGACTATATTGTTTTCAGCCTTTAATTTAATCTCTTCTCTTCTCGTCGTTCTTTCGTCGTACACGCTGATTCTGTTAGCCATATTTCGAATGCGTTCTGCAGAAGGTAGGAAGAAAGCCTTCTCCACATGTGGTTCTCATCTGACAGTGGTGGTGGTGTTCTATGGGTCTCTGCTCTTCATGTACGTGCAGCCTAAATCTACTCACTCATTTGAAACCGACAAAATGGCTTCTGTGTTTTATACTTTAGTGATCCCAATGCTTAACCCCTTGATTTACAGTTTAAGGAACAAAGAAGTCAAAAAAGCTTTGCATAGAGTCTTTAAGAATCTATGAAGACTTTGTTTTATTCAGTATTAAATAATCCTATACTAATCTTTGATAACTATAGCTATCATATGATAAAATATCTAAAATAGTTCCACAATTTAACTCCTCATAAAAATGTTTTATAGTTCATATGAACAGATACTGTTTCTCACTGTTTTTGTTGTATTAATAAATAAAATAATATGATTAAAAATAGTCTCTAAGTCTCTTTCAGAAAACATGCCGTTCATACAGATATAAACTAATAAATGTTAAAGATTCATCTTCACAACATTCACTTTTAGTAAAAGTGATTTTCTGGTTATTTTAATATAAATATCAATTAATTTTGCTTACACATTTCATAACACTTTAAATATGAGTATGTGATCAGTTATGTGTGTTTGTGTGTGTATACATAAGTGCAGATCTCCCATGAATGTGAGAGACTTTGAATCCCACAGGTACTGGAGTAACAGGTAGTTATAAACAATTCAATACTGATGTTAAAGTAGAAAGCCTCTTCCCACTGAGCAATATCTAAAGCCCTGCTCATACTTTTTTGGATGTGATAGCTTGTTTGTCTGTTTCTTTTTCACTCAAATACAATGCCTTATTGATTCTGAATTGTGAATTCATCACCATGGTATTTCTCAAGGTCATTGCAGAAACAAACAAAAGACAGCTGATATTGAAGTACTAGTGTATACCTTATTTTATGGATGAAAAATAGCAAATGTTAGGTTTTATACTTAACTTTCTCTATTTTAATTCTAAAACCAATATTGTTATTTTCTTCTTTTGAATTTATGTATTTAAAAATATTCATCTCTCTGTTACGGATGTCTTCATGGTTTCCTAATTTTAGCATTATCGATTTTTTTTTGATAGGCATCTTTCTCTGAATCTTGAAAGTAGCAGGACATGTGGTTTTACAACTAGCTTCATCTCCCAGTTACATACAAGGCATCTAACTTCTTAAAATACTTGAAAACATGAATTTATTGTCTTAGCTTAATAACTTATTTATTGATTTTAATGTATTCTTTGAAAATGTTATACATATGTACAATGAAATATGATCAAATGGTCCACTCTATTTCTCTTTTTTCTTTCTTTTTTTTATTTTTTTATTTATTTTTTTTTCTTTTTTTTTATTTTTCCATTCAAAAATTTACACTTCCTCCCCTCCTCCTATTCCCCTCCCTCTTCCCCACTCATCCTCCTTTTCCCCCCTCCCTCCTTAAGAGAGCACAGGAAACCCTGCCCTGTGGGAAGTCCAAGGCCCTCCCCCCTACATCCAGGACTAGAAAGCTTTGCATCCAAATAGTCTAGGGTCCCAAAAAGCCAGTACATGCAGTAGAAACAAGTCCCAGTGCCTTTATCAATGGCTTCTCAGTCAGCCCCCATTGTCAGCCACATTCAGAGAGTCCAGTTTGATCACATGCTCATTCATTTACAGTCCAGCTGGATTTGGTGAGCTCCCATTAGAACAGGCACACTGTCTCAGTGGGTCCACTCCATTTCCAACAATGTCCCCTTACCATGCCTTCCAAATTTCAAATTCTCGTCCTTATTTCCTTTTGTTTAGTAATCCCGTACATCCTAAAAACATCAATCTTGTTTGTAACCTCTGTTAGACTTTTATCTCTTTTACAGTATTTAATATATTTTTAAATCATAGTGGTATTTTCAAAAATTAAATTCCAAAGATGTTATATCCATCTTATTTTTCTTTATTTAATATCCCCCAGATGAAAGCATATGAAATCCATTTTATTCAGTGGCATTTCCACATACAGTGTTTTTCTAAGGCAGTATTTAATAAGAAAATGTAATTGTGGTGAAAATATTCTTATGAACATTTGTATCAGTTGCATTTACGGGTTTTGTTGTCACCCCATCTTTGCAGTTTCAATTCTGAGCAGCTTGAATGTGATTTTGCATCTCCCCATGGCAAACACCCATTTATTGTTTATCTCAAACAAATATTATTTACTGATACAGGTTATAATATACATTCATGATTCAAAATGTCTTTTTTCATATTTCATTGCCAGATTTCTTGGTATTGATGTTTTTTAACCCATGTCCATTAATTCTTTAGAGAAACAGAGAAAGCTGGCTTCTCTTTTTCATATTCTTATCATATTCACATTAGCATGTTTTAGCTGAAATTTCAGAAAATGATATGACATATGTCTTTTAAAATGTTAACTATTAAGCTGGGCAGTGGTGGCACATGGCTTTAATCCCAGCACTCAGGAGTCAGAGTCAGGTGAATCTCTGTGAATTCAAAGCCAGCCTGGTCTACAACGTGAGTTTCAGGACAGGTTCAAAAACTACACAGAGGAACCTTGTCTCAAAACTCCGAACTGTTAAGTACTATGATATAATATTATTTGATGAAATTGTATTTAATGTGATTGTCAATATTAAACATGTTTTGAATGTCTCTTGGATGAGTTGTAACCATGAAAGTGGAATCACTATTTTACTTGCAAAATTGACATGTTTCAGTTTTGAAGAATATATTTTATTTTTATTGATGAATAAAAGATAAGTGTGAAAAATGAATATGCTGAGTGAGAGTAAGGGACAGTGCAAACCACAGAGGGATGAGTTAAGGAATCTACTTTAGGTATCAAACATTGAATCAAATTGTTGCGACTGTTCCTGTTTTGCATCTGAGAACCACTTGTAGCTATGTCAGCTTTCACACATTAGGCTGATATATTTCAGTTATACTTTGTGCTTTCTGCTTGTGAAGAACTTCTGTGACATGAAGCAATTAGTTATGAATATGCTTCTGTAAATCCATCTCCAACAGTGTGAGCAACTCTTCTTGAATTATGTATGTTTCAGGCCATTCCCCCTACACACAACACAATGATCAGCACTATTTATTTTCTCATGATGATATTATAAAATTAAGAGTTAAAACCGAATACTAATATTGGTATCCTGATATCTTCTCATCAATCATGGGTTATTTTCGTGAATTCTTCAATGGTGTGTTCTTTTCAGGATGCCTATCTTTTGTCAAGCCTCCTGAAGACCTCATTTCTATCAGCCAGTTGTTGACTAGATAACTTTGAAACCATATTCTCAGGGATATTATAGCAGTAATAAAATGTCAGAACTTGACCGTATACAACAGACATTTTTAAAGGGGAAATAAAATTTGATTTCTTTGTAAAGAAATATTTTTAAATGTAACAACCATTATTATTTTACATTTCATGTACTTTAAATAATCTATTCTTTTACAGAAGTTATATAATTAATGATAAAGATAAGGAGGCACATTGATATCTTCTACCTAAGTTTTTATTGAAAGGAAAAGCAATCAATAAATCAAATGTGCCATAGTTTATTGCTAGTGACCTTAACATATTAAAAAGATGTGAAGAGTGACCTTAACATAATATTAAGAAGATGTTAAGAGGTTCCAGGCCCCCTGCCTTGCATGAAGTATTAACATCCTGTTAACAGTCCACAGCTTTAATTTATTTTTCTTATGCAAATGTGATTACTGTCTACTCTTCTAGAACATTCAAAAGCCAAACTCTCTGGAATTTGAGCATGTTGTTTTCAAATGCACTACACTAAGGGAAAATTGAAATGAGATATTCACCTTCCCACTGTTGTTGATCTACCATGTGCCTTCTATGTTCTATAAATGTTACCTGCCTAGGAGTCATTTCTGGCCACACTATCTTTCTTTGAGTTTTTTGACTTCCCCAAAGGTGTAGAGCATAAACCTATACATTTACAAAAGATGAAGAATAGTATTGTTTTATTTAGTGTTATAAACCATAAATGAATATATCATAAATGTTTAAAGTTTACAGATGTATATTTGAGGAAAACAATATTTAATGCAAAATTTTGAATTATGATCTTTTTAAAAAACTAACAGTTGTTATGGCTAAATTGTTTATAAGAAGGAATAAAATGAAAGAAATTTTTGTAAAAAGAAAAAAGAGTTGACAGAGAGCAATATAGGCCAACAGTGAAAAACGATTTTACATCTGCATTGGTGAGCATCTGGAAACCAAAAAATTGCTATGCTGACAGAGAGGAGATGGTTTCTTTTAAGTATCATTTGGATCAGTTACTCATGAGAATAAAATATCTATAGGTAAAAGGAAGCTGAGGACAAAACAAGTACATATAACGTGTACATAACTCTGTTATGGTGGTAACCTCTTCTCTTGCCTACTTCCAAAACCACTGACAACTTACTCCACATTTCATTATGAAAAACACATTCAAAACCTTCTCTGTGATAGCAACCCCACTTAAAAACCCATGACCACCATGATTCTTCTCCATTTTATACAGATCAACTGGTAGTAAAGAGTTTTCCATTAATGCCTCAATACTAAACTCTGTAGTCTTATCAAGGTCCATAAACCCTTTGAATCTCCATGGAATTTCTCAGATCAGTTTGTTGCTTTGATTCTTTTCAAGCGCTGACTATGTTTACTCACTGGGGAAAAGGTTGGATGACATCAATGTAACTTTGTTTAAAAAAAATCTCTCAGATAATTTAGGCAAAATAAACTGAACAAATTATATGCTACCACCTCTGGGAACACCACAAATAATTAGGAAAACCATAAGTTTCCCCTCTCTGGAACAAAATGAAGAGTAAATTCAGAGAAGGAAATCAAAACCTCTGTGAGTGGAGAGAAGGAATTAGCACAGGTCTTATGGTAACTTGAGTTCATAGTCTTCACTGAGTTTTAGACCCTACTGCTTCTTTCACTGTCTGTGAGAACTGTGTCTCCCTGGAATGTCACAGAAGGTAAATATCTGCATTGATAATTGTTATCACCTGCACGAGTATTTATTTGTACGAGAAATGAAATTCTACGAATTGGACACCTACTGCACACTCTACGAGTGGTGAATAGGAGATTTAGAAATTGCAAGTTGAAAAGAAAATTTAAAACCTAAAAAATATCATTGATCTCACCCAGTTCAAATTATTAAAATCAGACGTCCAAGTAAAAAATATAAGATACCCAGTATCATTTGATTTTCAAAAAATAGACAAGTATAATTAGTATATTTTATGCAGTTTTTATAAATAACACATAATTTCACTGTGAACCTACGAACCCGCACTTCTAAATGGAGTCTTTTAAGGCATTCCATTGTATCTTATAATGCAAAAGTCGTTTTATTTTGGATGGCACCTGCACGTTCACAGGCTTTCATCATTTGTTTTAACATTCCACAAAACTACTTAGGATATGTCTTTTTTCTAGTACCAGACAATGTAAAGATTAAGCAAATGAAAAAATAAGTAGAGATTTTTGAAGAGTTAAGAATCTTTTCAGAAACATGTGAGCGCAAACTATTCCTAATTGTTGTTCATATATATATGGTTGAAAACTCAAAGTCTCCTCTTCATAACTTTTGTGCTCTCTGAGCCTATGCAGGTCTATTTTGTTTGTGTATCTTAAGATATGCAAAACAAGCCAGAGATTCTCTTTGTAAAGAAAGAAAAATAAAATAGTAATGGAATCTAGACATCTTCAAAAGGATATAGTAACTGACACTAAAAATGAAAATAGATTTAAGGAAAGATCTGGAAGAATTGTTTGAACAAGTTAAAGACACCAAAGTGAAAGAAAATTGTAGTTCCAATCCTGAATTATTTTACTCAGTCCAGCACATCTCATATACCACAGCAGGATCTGTGTCCTGATGAATTGGGAAACCTTGCTCAGCCTAGATATACAGGCAGGGAGGACCTTGGTCCTTCCTCAACTGATGTGACAGCCTTTTTTGACTTCTTGTGAGTGGGAGGCCTCACCCTCTCTGAGAAGTGGATGGGAGAAAGGGTGGGAAGAAGTTAGGGGGAGTGTGAGGAAGGGAAGGAGAGGGAACTGGGATTGGTATGTAAAATAAGACTGTTTAAAAATAAAAAGAAATAAAATTAAAGTTTTCAATTAGAAGTAGGGTATTTGTTGTTAGTTGTAAGTAAAGACAGGTCTTTAAATAAGAGTAGGACTCAAGGGTGAAGCAGCAGACAACTCCAACTAGGAAGAGGGCACAGAGGTGTCCCAGCAATATACAGCCCTCCTGCGCAGGCCTCATTATCAGAAAGGCACACCCAACACCACTGAAGTCCATTGCTGTGATTACTGCGAACCACCTCAGATTAAAGCATCACTACTGTTCAAGATTTTAACTTGGGGTCTTGACATTTCTACCTGAAGCCTATGCAATATATTTCTTCCACTCCACTGTGCACTTCATGTGAGAAGTTAAATACCAAGTTTCTTCTTTCATTAAAGTTACAGTTACCTGTTTCCATATCTCACTGTGGCGACTCTGAGTGTGAAAGAAGCTACATTCAAAACATTAGAATGAATTGGTTTTCCTGTCACAAATTGGAACAGATTTGACACTTTTTCTAGTTTTGCATTTAATGGTACTTGTTACTGAAATATTAGAAATCATCTATTCTAAATACTCCATTGTTAAATTCTGCAATTAATTAGATATTCATATGAAGCTTAATAAAGGCAAAAACAGTGTTTAAGTGACTCAACGCAATTCCTGTCTTTATAGTGTTACATATTAATAAAGTATAAAAATTAAGTATTAACGATCCATGTATAACGGCATAAACAATATATATTAGAAAGAAAACATTCACATTTTGTGTGTCTTGAGGCCTCCACTATTTTCCTTTTAATTTAGCAATTTTTGTCTTATTATCTGTTTGTTTCTTTTCTTTTCCTTGTATTTTATCTTTTGCTGTTGCTATTTACATTACGTAAAAGAAATAAACAAAGAAGTTATACAACCACTGAAGAAATAAAGGTGAATATTTGTTTAAAGTAGCAAAATTTGAAGTTCAGTTGCAGTAAGTGTTGTGTCCAAACAACACATTATAGTGTACTATTTTTATTAATGAAACTTCAGATTCACACTCATATACTGAAAAAGAAGTATTTCTAACTTCAATTCTTCATTGGAATATGACTTTGTTTAGTGGTATTTCTCAGTATTTTTATGCTTATAAATGTTCCAAGTAATTATTTAAAAACAGTATCATCAATTCATTGACTCATTTAATTTCTCCCCACAAATGTTTGTAGGCATGGTTCATGATTTCAGCTAAACTACAGTGGACATAATTCAAAATGGAAAGAGAAAGATATTTTGATTAACTCTTATTTTTATACCACAATATAATTACAACATTTCTTTCCTTTCCTCCTTTCAAGGCCTCCCATATAACCTTCCCCATGATCCTTCAAATTCATGGCCTCTTTTTCAGTAATTGTCATTGCATAAATATATGCATATACACATATGTCCATGATGGGTATATATCTGTATCAATATGTATATATGCAATAACTATATATGACAATAATATATGTGTGTATGTATTAAATATATACTGTTCACTTCATGTAATATTACTTCTATACTTTTTTAGGACTGGCCAATTGGTACTAGAAAAACATATAGCACTCTTTGCAATTTTGACACAGTCGTCCCTTTTAAAAATAATCATTACAAAACCTACATAGGACTTTAAATGTTCAAACACAAAACTAAACTGAAATGTAGTTAGTTTTATGCTGTCTTAATTCTTATATGTAAGCTTGCCTAAACGCCACAGGAAATATCATAGATAAAAGATAGACTATTAGAAAAAAAAGTGATCTTCTAGTAAAATATAAAATAGATTCAGTATTTCTATATAAGAATCTATTGATTGCATTGACAGTATCTGAGAAAATAATAAAATCATTTTTTGTCAGCCATTAGAATACAAATTTTATCTTGTCTTTGACTAATCTAGTAAGAATATAAATGACAATGTTGAGTATATCCCACAGGGACTTCCCTTATAGAAGGCAGAATTTCCAATCTTTGTTTAACATTTAGAATCAGTTGTAAAAATCATTTTTCTATGAGTCATTAAATGCTACTTTTTGTCTTGTCTTTGAATTTGCTTGGGTGAGTTTATGCAAAAGTTGATGACACTCGTGTATCTTCTCAGAAGGTTAAAATGAGCCTCGGGAACTCAACAGTGCCAGCTGAATTCATTCTGACAGGAATCACACACAGGCAAGATCTGCAGCTTCCTCTTTTGGGTGTCTTCCTAGTTATCTACGGAGTCACCGTGATAGGCAACCTGAGCATGATCATCTTGACCAAGTTGGATTCTCGCCTTCACACACCTATGTATTATTTTATCAGACACCTGGCTTTCATTGATCTTGGCAACTGTACTGTCATTTACCCAAAGATGATGGTGAATTTTGTATTGGATCAAAATGTCATTTCTTACTATGCTTGTGCCATACAGATGGCTTTCTACATCACTTTCATTATCAGTGAACTTTTTATCTTATCTGCAATGGCCTATGACCGCTATGTGGCCATCTGCAACCCTTTGCTCTACAGTGCCATCATGTCTCAGAGACGTTGTCATGTGCTGGTGGGCATTCCATATCTCTACAGTATCTTCCAGGCTGTGCTAATAACTAGTAAGATTTTTACATTGACTTTCTGTGGCTCTAATGTCATTAGCCATTTTTACTGTGACAACGTCCCCATGTTACTTTTACTGTGTTCAAATGCACGGGATATAGAATTAGTGATCATATTATTTTCGGCACTTAATTTGATCTCCTCCCTCTTCGTAGTCTTAGCATCTTACCTTCTGATTCTACTAGCCATATATGGAATGCAATCTGCAGAAGGAAGGAAAAAGGCCTTCTCCACTTGCGGGTCCCATCTGACAGTGGTGGTGGTATTTTATGGGACTCTACTCTTCATGTACTTACAGCCCAAATCCACCCACTCATTTGAAACTGATAAAATAACATCTGTGTTTTACACTTTAGTGATTCCCATGCTGAATCCCTTGATCTATAGCTTTAGAAACAAAGAAGTGAAAAATGCTTTTCTAAGAGTCTTTATGGACCAATGTAAACTTTGTACTTAATATAAAATGTGAAATGCTAAAACAAAATTTGATAAAGGAAGTATATGTCAATACTAGTATCTATATTAGTAATTCCTTTTGATTCACAAAATGAAAAACTCACAATAATAAAGAATATTATAGTGCATTCCATGTAGTCACATAAAATATTTCTTAGATAGCTACGGAGCTGCATTAAATGTCACTTTCCTTCCAAAATCTTTAACTTTTGATTTAATATGTCTTTAGTATTTCCACTGAAGTAATATCCAAATGGGAACACATGTTTAAATATATTTCTATAACATGTGTTTTTTTTTAGGTTTGCATGGATTTCTTGTTTTATTCTTTTATGTGTTTGGACATTTGTTTACTTAATCTTCTTTTCATTTTATGCTTTAAACCTAAAATTATGGCAAACAAAATTGATGCAGTGTAGACATGATGTCTTTGAACAATAGAAACTTTAATATTTTTGATGCTCTGTCCTACATAACTTATATAATTAATTATAATATTATTAATTATTTGTAAAGCAAATTCTTGATGACAGATGACATTTATTATATAATGCTGTTTATTTCCTGAATTCCATGCATTTTCAGTATTACTGGTCCTATTTTCTTATTTAGAAGATCTTCAGAAATCTGTGGTTACATTCTGAATTTTGTTTGTCTATACTGAGTATTCATAAAACTTTCAGGAAAATTACAAGAGGATTATAATAAGCAGCTTTCATAAATAATACACAAACATATACATACACACTGTTGAATTCCCATTCACATGCACTAGGGTTGGTGTTTTTAGTATTGTTTGTATTGTAATTTTTGTTTTCTTAGTGAATTTTGTGACACGAAGTATACATTTTGTCGAGTGTGTGCTCAATAGGAATATTTGTATATTTATTTTGAACATAAGCTAATAATTGGTCAGAAAAATTTCTAAGTTCCACTAACCATGAATTAACTCTGTTGTCCTGTGATGTAGATCACACTTCAACACTACTGAGGTCTAATATGTCCCCCAAATTCATGTGCTTCCAATTAGTAACTATAGTGTTTTTAATGGGAATGTTCTTACAAGTTAATATATTTCAAAGCTTAGTCCCAGTTAGTAGAACCATTTGGGAAGGATAAGGAGATGTGACCTTATTGAAGGAGATGTGTGACTAGGGGTTGCTTTGAGGTTGCAAACCCTCACCTGATTTCAGCTTAGCTTTCCTTGCCTCTTGTTGATCAAAATGCAAACTCTCTGCAATAGGTCTAGCACTATGCCTGCCTACCTACTGTCATGTTTCCTACCATCATAGTCATGGATTTTAAGTCCCCAATAAAACTCTTTTTGCATAAGTAGTCTTGGTTGTTTAATTTTTTACAACAATAGAAAAGTGACTAAGACAATAGACAAAGTGAAAATAGAGAGGTGGGCCCTTAATTATTCAATTAAGTCCTGTAGGAAGAATACTTACAGGGTAGAGGTGAAAGTAGGACCATTAACATAGTACATGAGGGAACATAAAGCAATATGGAGGCAACAAGCCAATTGTCTATGAGAGGCAGACTTTGTGTAGACATCATGTATGCAGACATATTGGTCATGAGCTTAAACATTCCCACATATGAAGAACTTCATTTCTGTCCCTTATAAGTGGTCCTGTGGTGGGTATTTCTTTACAGCTGTGAAAATATAGACAAATGTTCAGAAGCTGAAATTTTTGTTTAAGCCTTCACATTCTGCTTTTCTGGGTATTACTAAATTATTAGAATGATTACTGGGTTATATTCTCCATAACTATGTGGAGATGAATTTCCAAGTTACACTATTGTTTTATATGTATATATATACACATATAAAACACAATTATATATATAATTATATATATATATAAACTGAGAGAGAGCATTTATGCATGGTATATAACTATATATTGTTGTATATAGTTTCAAATAAATATATGCAATATATATTATAAAGCTGAATTATTATAATATTATGATGCATCATTACACACTAGCACACACAATTTCCCTCTGTTAATGGGGATCCTCTAGGAATTTAATTATACTCATAAATGCTCTGGGATTATTAAAATATTGCTTGGTATCTCCCAAGAGTAAACCTCAAAAGGTGAGGAAAAATATAAGCTACGCTCATTTTTTTCCATGTGAGAAACACATGAAAGGCAAGATAGAGGCTTCATCACAGGTAAAAAAGAGTATTGTCATGTGATTTTATGTGTCACAGACACCTGAAATGTTTGGATAACATTTATATCACCACTTAAATAATGGGGACACAGAAAATTGTCAACATTTATTATTCAGTATTCAGTGATACTTTCTACCAAATGTAACTGAGGGACAGTAAGACTTTACTTCTCTAAATTCATGTGAGCATTTTTTATATTTTATATACTTTTACAATATATTCTACATATATTTTATATAAATGTGTGTATTTACATGTTTATTTTAAACTGAAACAAGAACTGAGAGTAAATAATGAATAACTCTATAGATACGAATGTCTAAATGGCATGATGAAGCTTTTGGCAGCATTGATAGTTCACGTTGATTTTCCTACAAACACTTACTGAGTGTCTATGCTTTGGTGACGCTAAAAATGGTGGGGTTTTGTTAGAAAGCAAGGATCTTGTTATTCTCAATCATTATTTAAATAGATAGTAGATATTTAAAAAGTCAATCTCATGCTAAAATAGAATATTCAAATGTTCTTTGGACGCTCAATGAAATCTGACAGAAATAGATACAGTTTTATCTATAATAAATATGAATAATAATTCATTATTATTTTTATTTATTGTTTTTCTGAGACAGGGTTTCTCTGTGTAGTTCTTGCAGTCCTTCAACTTGCTCTTTAGTCCAGGCGGGCCTGGCCTTGAACCCAGAGATCCACTGCTTCTGGTTCCAGAGTGCTGGGATTTAAACGTGTGCTCTCACCACCCACCAAAACCACAACTTTTTAAAAACTGGGTATAAGGTCCATTCCATGCGATCTAACACTTATCTGACCTTGCTAAAATGGACATGAACCTGAGACTAGCTAGCACATGGGCCCTTGGAGAAAATCTGGTACTATATTTCTGCTAAGGAACATAGCAACACCCTGACTTCTAATGGATACTGCTGTACCCACAGGTCAGGGCTTTACTCAGTCCACACCATGGAAGCTTCTCCTTGCAGGGATGGATATTAGCACAGAGACCCACAACTGCATAAGGTACACACAGTGAGAGATTTTGGCACTCTCAGTTGTCTTCATCAAACCCCCCTCAACTCAGTTTTCAGGGTTCTATGCTGAAGAGGAGGGAGAGAGATTGTAAGAGTCAAAGGTGATGGATGACTCCAAGGGAACAGTGTCAGCCATGTTGTATTCTGTTTTGCCCTCTTGATCCTTTCCATTGTAGACCTCTCACAAAAGGGGCTCATCTCCCAAAAGGAATGTCAGTTTGTTAAACATTCCAGAACTTGCCACCTGGGAGAGAGACTTGCACACAGGAGAGATGGTGGAACTGAAGCAGGTCATGGTGAAGGTGAAGGTAAAGGAAGTCACAGGGTCTTTAAAGTGCAGCCGACCTTTATGGGCAAAGGTCAGGATCCCAGGTCACTCCTGACTCTCTGTGTCCTTCTAACACAGGACAGCTGTCCACAGTTCCTTGATGACTCATTCAGGCCTGAAGAGACAGCGTCACCACCTACCCAGGCGCTACCCTCAGGGTCTAACACACAGGTCATCCATGGAATGGAGAGATGTCTTCAAATGCCAGTACCACATAGTTGCCCAGATAAGTCAGACAGGGTCTCTTCACACTGAGAGCTTGTATATAACTGAAGAAAGCAGACATGTAAATCTGAAGTCTTTGTAGTAGCTCATGTCCTCCTGTCTCCAGCTGGGCTGCTCCCACAGGCTGTGTGTGTGTGTGGTGGAGTGCAGAGATGAGACCAGGGGAGTAGAGATGAAGAAAGTAAGACAGGAGAGGGGCCTGTCTGCGCTGAGTTTGTGGAGGCAGCAGTACGGTCTTGCCAAGTAAAAAGTATAAGTTGTAGGAATACTGGGTGTGACTATGAGGTGAAAGACACTTATAAAACATCTTTGACAAGGTGGTGGTATAGCTCGGGGGAAGAACATTTGACTGCAGATCAAGAGGTCTCTAGTTCAAATCTAGGTGCCCCCTGCCATAAGCTTATTTGTTTGCATTTTATTTATTTATCTATCTATTTATTTATCTATTTATTAAAAATTTCCACCTCCTCCCCAACTCCCTTTCCCTCCCCCTCTTTACCTTCCCCTCCCTCTCTACTCCTAAGAGCAGTCAGGGTTCCCTGCCCCGTGGGAAGTCCAGATCATTCCCCCTCCGTCCAAAACTATAAAGGTGAGCATCCAAACAAACCAGACTCCCACAAAGTCAGGCCATGCAGTAGAATCAAAACCCAGTGCCATTGTCCTTGGCTTCTCAATCAGCATTCATTGCCAGCCACATTCAGAGTGTCAAGTTAGATCACATGCTCCATCACTCCCAGGCCAGCTGGACTTGGTGAGCTCCCATTAGATCAGTCCCACCGTCTCAGTGGGTGGACGTACCCCTCATGGTCCTGACTTCCTTGCTCACGTTCTCCCTCCTTCTGGTCCTCATTTGGACCTTGGAGCTAAGTCTGGTGCTCCAATGTGGAGCTCTGTCTCTATCTCCGTCCATTGCCAGATGAAGGTTCTATGGTGATATGCAAGATATTCATCAGTGTGGCTAAGGGACAAGGCCAGTTCAGGCACCCTCTCCTCTGCTGCCCAATGAAAAATCTGGGGACCTCTCCTTGGACCTGGGAAACCCTCTAGAGTCAAGTCTCTTGTAAATCCTAAAATGGTACCCTTGATTAAGATATTTACTACCTTGCTCCCATAACTACCCTTCCTGCATCCCACCCATTCCATTCCCCCAAACTCTCCCAAATCCTCCTCTTCTCCCTTCTCTCTACCTATCTCCCCTTACATTCACCCCCCCACTCCCATGCACCCAAGTTTTGCCTGGCAATCTTGTCTACTTCCAATATCCAGGAGGATAACTATATGATTTTCTTTAGGTTCATCTTCTTATTTAGCTTCTCTAGGATCACGAATTATAGGCTCAATGTCCTTTAATTATGGTTAGAATCCACTTATGAGTGAGTACATACCATATTCCTCTTTTTGGGTCTGGGTTACCTGACTCAGTAAAGTGTTTTCTATTTCCATCCATTTGCAGGCAAAATTCAAGATGTCATTGTTTTTCACCGCTGAGTAAAACTCCAATGTGTATATGTTCCACACCTTTTTTAACCATTCTTCTATTGAGGGACACCTGGGTTCTTTCCAGGTTCTGGCTATTACAAATAGTGCTGCTATGAACATAGTTGAACAAATGCTTTTGTAGTGTAATAGGGCATCTCTTGGGTATATTCCCAAGAGTGGAATTGCTGGGTCCTGAGGGAGGTTGACTCCCAGCTTCCTGAGAAACTGCCACACTGATTTCCACAGTGGCTGCACAAGTTTGCATTCCCACCAACAATGGATGAGTGTTCCCCTCATTCCACATCCTCTCCAGCATATGCTATCATTGATGTTTTTGAGTTTAGCTATTCTGACAGGTGTAAGATGGTATCTCACAGTGGTTTTGATTTGCATTTCCCTGATCACTAAGGAAGCTGAGCATGACCTTAAGTGTCTTTTGGCCATTCGAAGTTCTTCTGTTGAGAATTCACTGTTCAGTTCAGTACCCCATTTTTTAATTGGGTTAATTAGAGTTTTAGTGTCTAGTTTCTTGAGTTCTTTGTATATTTTGGAGATCAGACCCTTTTCTGATGAGGGGTTGGTGAAAATCTTCTCCCAATCAGTAGGCTGCCTTTTTGTCTTAATGACAGTGTCCTTTGCTTTACAGAAGCTTCTCAGTTTCTGGAGGTCCCACTTATTCATTGTTGCTCTTATTGTCTGTGCTACTAGGGTTCTACCTAGGAAGTGGTCTCCTGTGCCCATGTCTTGTAGACTACTTCCCACTTTCTTTTCTATCATGTTCAGTGTGGTCAGATTAATATTGAGGTCTTTAATTCATTTGGACTTGAGTTTTGTGCATGGTGATAGATATATATCTATTTTCATTCTTCTACAGGTTGACATCCAGTTATGCCAGCACCATTTGTTAAAGATGATTTCTTTCTTTCATTGTATAGTTTTAGCTCCTTTGTCGAAAATCATGTGTTCATAGGTTTGTGGATTAAGATCTGGGTCTTTGATTCGATTCCATTGGTCAACATCTCTGTTTTTGTGCCAATACCAAGCAGTTTTCAATACTGTAGCACTGTAATAGAGTTTGAAGTCAGGAATGGTAATGCCTCTGGAAGTACTTTTATTGTATAGGATTGTTTTGGCTATCCTGAGTTTTTTGTTTTGCCATATAAACTTGATTATTGTTCTCTTAAGGTCTGTTAAGAATTTTGTTGGGATTTTGATGGGGATTGCATTGAATCTATAGATTGCTTTTTAATAGAATTGCCATTTTTATTATGTTGCTCCTCCAAATTCAAGAGCATGGAAGATTCTTCTATTTTGTGGTATCCTCTTCAATTTCTTTCTTCAAAGACTTAAAGTTCTTGTCAAATAGATCTTTCACTTTCTTGATTAGAGTTATCCCAAGATACTTTATGTTATTTGTGGCTATCGTGAAAGGTGATTGCTAGAACTTCAAGCACTATATTAAAGAGGTATGGAGAGAGTGGACAGCCTTATCTTGTTCCTGATTTTAGTGGGATGGCTTTGAGTTTCTCTCCATTTAATTTAATGTTAGCTGTCGGCTTGCTGTATATTGCTTTTATTATATTTAGGAATGAACCTTGTATTCCTAATCTCTCCAAGACCTTTATCCTCAAGGGGTGTTGAATTTTGTCAAATGCTTTTTCAGCATCTAATGAAATGATCATATGGTTTTTTCTTCAGTTTATTTATATGATGGATTACATTGACAGATTTTCGTATGTTGAACCAGCCCTGCCTCTTTGGGATGAAGCCCACTTCATCATAATGTATAATTTTTTGGATGTGTTCTTGGATTCTGTTTGCCAGTATTTTATTGTGAATTTTTGCATCGATGTTCATGAGTGAGATTGGTCTGTAATTCTCTTTCTTGGTTAAGTCTTTGTGTGATTTTGTTATCCGGGCAGCATAAAGCCAGGTGTTGACCACACAGCACTAGGATGATGAAGTAAGAGGTTTGTCATTGTCTGAGTACAATTGGAGTATATAATGAGATCCTGGCTCATAGAAGAGGGGAAGGAGAACAATATAAAGAATATCTCCATAAAAATATCTTCTGTTTTTTTCCTCACTTCATAAAATGATTAATAGGACAACATGGTTTATTGGCTCATTTATACATATTTTCCACTTCTTTCCAGTGTGTTGAAGTTTGACATGTACAAACAAGTCATGTAAATTTTTTCTGTTGAAAAATTTCATGACTGAAACAGTGATATTTTTTAGTTAATGCAATCTTTATAATTCAATGCAAGCTCTTTCCAAACTAGGCTCTCTATATGATTACAGTTACATACCAAACATTAAAGAGGATAATCATTCTGTATATTGAAAACAAACATTTTTGCTCAATTTTCTTTTGCTTTAGATCTGAGTATTTTTGACAAGATCCCCTATTGGTCCCATATTGATCTCAAACAAACTATCTCTTTCTGTCACCTTCAGATATTCTGAAGTTGCAGACATGTGTGTTGGCCCTACTGAACATTTGGTGTTATGATGAATTTTGTAAAACTCTGCCTTATATTTCCGTGGTTGTCATATCTACCACAGAGCTATCATAAATCAATCCATATATCTACTATCTATCTGCCATCTAACTATGGTCTGTATCTCTATATTTATATAGAATGTGTCATGTTTTATAACATCAAGGAGATATTATATGATATTATTGAGAAAAGGGATATTGGATATATTGAGATATTGATGCTTTTTCTATCTTCAATCCATTAACAGCAAAAGAAGCCTGCTTTTGGATTACAAATATGATATATATATATATATATATATATATATATATATATATGCAGTCTATAAATGTTTGATGAATGCAATCAAGCACAATTAAAATACCCAGTCTATCTTTTCATATCTAACAATGAGCTTATCAATGGCTTCTCAGTCAGCCCCCATTGTCAGCCACAGTCAAGAGTCCGATTTGATCACATGCTCATTCAGACCCTGTCCAGCTGGATTTGGTGAGCTCCCATTAGAACAGGCACACTGCTTCAGTTGGTGGACTAACCCCTCAGAGTCCTTACTTCCTTGCTCATCTTCTCCCTCCTTCTGCCTAGTCTATATGGATGCACAGCTCCCTAGACCTGGATGTAGCAGGGAGGGCCTTGGACTTCCCACCTTACAGGATTCCTGGCCCTCCCTCAAGCAGGACAGGAGAGGGAGGAAGGGGTGTGGGGGAGCGGGAAGGGATTGGGAGGAGGGAAGAAAGTGTAAATAATTGAATGGAAAAATAAAAATTAAAAAAAGAACAATGAGTTTATACTCACAAATCAAATTTTTTTAAATTTTAAATTATGTCAATTATATTAGTGTTGTATATGAAATATCTGTCCGTTGATAGTACAGGGCAGCTATTGTTAATATTGGTGTTTCTACTCTGAGCAGGTTTTCTGAAAGGCCACAATGGGGAATCACAACCTTACCGTGGTGACAGAATTCATCCTAATGGGCATCACAGACCACACTGAACTTCAGGCCCCATTGTTTGGGCTCTTCCTCATCATCTATCTGATCTCACTGATGGGCAACCTGGGCATGATCATCCTCACCACAGTGGACCCAAGGCTACAAACACCCATGTACTTCTTTCTCAAACATCTGGCTATTACAGATCTGGGTTATTCTACATCTGTTGGACCCAAAATGTTAGTAAATTTTGTTGTCGATCAAAATACAATATCATTTAACCTTTGTGCTACACAGCTTGCTTTTTTTCTTGTGTTCATCGTTAGTGAACTTTTTATTCTGTCTGCAATGTCCTATGACCGCTACGTGGCCATCTGTAAGCCTCTGCTCTACACTGTCATCATGTCACAAAGGGTGTGTTGGGTACTAGTGGCAATTCCTTATCTCTATTGCTCATTTGTTTCTCTTCTAGTTACAATTAAGATTTTCTCTTTGTCTTTCTGTGGCTACAATGTTATCAGTCATTTCTACTGTGACAGTCTTCCGTTGTTACCTCTGCTGTGCGCAGATACACATGAAGTTGAACTGATCATTCTAATTTTAGCAGCCTTTGATTTGATTTCTTCTCTTCTGGTTGTCCTTGTGTCCTACCTGCTCATCCTCATAACTATTCTGAGAATGAACTCTGCTGAGGGCAGACAGAAGGCTTTCTCCACCTGTGGGTCCCACCTGACAGTGGTCATCGTCTTCTATGGAACTTTGATATTTATGTATGTGCAGCCCAATTCTAGCCACTCCTTTGACACAGATAAAGTGGCTTCCATATTTTATACCATGGTCATTCCCATGTTGAATCCCTTGATCTACAGTTTGAGGAACAAAGATGTAAAATATGCACTGCAAAGGACATTGAATAATTTGTGCAAATTATTTTCTTTTGGTTTTCATAAAATATAAATTTTCCTAATGAAATGCATTCAAAAGACATCAAAAACAAATTGTTGCTATATTAATTTGTAAATGTCTTATTTTATATTATTTTTAGCTGTTATAGATAGAGTAATAGTGAAAAACTGAAAGATTAAATAAAACTTTTCCACAATAAGTTGATTTTAAACAAAAGTGGAGAGAATACACACCAGAAATCTCTCCTCTAAACAGATGCAAGTGCACGTGTACACATGCAAACATACACGCACACACAAATATACATATATACATCAGCAATAAGGAGAGAGATATGATGAGGAAGCATGGAAGATAATGAGAATTTCAGAAAGAAAATGACTAAGTTCCTTGTGTGTTTATCATTTGTTGAATTAAAGCCCAAAGTAGCTGATCTATTTGATCATTTTGTCCATGTAAGTGCTTTATCTCAGACTTAACCTTTACTTCTTAATATAATAGTTTTCATTTATATTCCATAATGTTACCTCTGCTGGAGCACCCTGAGCCAGAGACCTCTGCATTTGTTTACAGGAAATAAAATTCTTATTACTTTGCTGAAATAATGACTACCCTAAACACTATTAATAAGCAATAATTTTTTCCACAAAAAAGTAAGCTCGATCGGTGAGAAAGTCTTCATATTTTCTACTTGAACTCGAGTAGTTTTATATGAACGTCAGTCACCCAGAAAATTATTTAGCAATGAGAATCACAATAACACATTTCTGGGAGTGCTGGCCTATACTGCTGTCCCAGCACTCGGCAGTCTGTTGCAGCAGGACTTCATTCTAAAGACAAATGTAGGTAACATAGGAGGTCTTAATTAGACTGTTATCAGATGAAGGTTCTATGATGACAATCTATCTGATTACAGGGGATCAATCCATGCATGCTCTTCACTATTGCTAGGAGTCTTATTTGGGATCATTCTTATGGATTCCTAGGAATTTTCCTTGTACAAGGTTGCACCCTAGCCCCATAATGGCCCCTTCTATCAAGATACCTCTTTTCATTGCTCGCCCTCTCCACTCTACCCCCAACCTGAACACCCATATCTCTCTTTTTTAAAAGAAATATAATTCTACCAGCAAAATTAATATGAATCCAACAAAACTTATATAATTAAAAATACATAGAGGTGCAACCAAATCAGTTTTTCTGAAAATCAACCATATATTAAATATGTTATAAAGATGTGTCATGATTGACCAATTTTTACTATGGATATCTTATTATAAACAATATATTACACAAGAAGTTTTCCATATCATATCATATTAATGTATAAGAATTAAATGTATTGTTCCTTTTATTTGTAGGTAGTGAAAGGATAGTGCAATGAATAATTCTATTGTCTCAGATGCTAATAAAGTTCTATTTGTGATTTTTAATGTTTAATGATATTGTTTGTTTCATATATTCCACTAGACTAACACAAGGAGTATTTTATTGTTCTTATACAATTAATAGATGAACAAGACACTCTGCCTCCCTCAGGAAATCATGTGCAATTTGTTTACCCACCTGCATTTGAGCTTCAATACAGTGAATCTCTTGGGACTAGAAATGAAAAGTTATATAATTGAAAGTACATTAAATCTGTTCATTTACAAACTAAGAAGATCAAAACTGGATTGCTAAGCAGGGTCTCCACACAGGTAAGAAGGAACAGTGGGCTTTGAAAGTTTTTAAGAAGCATACTTAAACTGAGCTATTACCAAAAACCTAAATATTAATAGTATTAATAACCAGGATAGGCCTTTTCTGCAGTCAATAATGGTCTGTGTTCATTATTCACAATGCTCATGTTAAGATGACTATCTTGCTCCTCAGTCATTCATTTAACCAGACCCTTTTCCTATGTGATATCATCTCTGTCTCATATCTACTAATTACTCAGGATGCCCTTCCTGGAGAGGCAGAATGAGACAGGGTTTTTGAGACTATATTCATATGTTGCATGAAGTATTTGAATCTTGACTTTACCATGTGTATTTGAGTGACCCTTTACTAAGTATTGCAGCCCTCTGAGTCACAGCTTACTTGTGTCCTGTAGGAGTAGAGAAGACATAACTACCTACTTCCTAGTGTACTGTGAGGATCACATGAGTTCAGGTCAGCAAAGAGCTTGGGAGTATACTCAGCACACAATATTTTTCCTATTTCTCTTGGAACTTATATTCTTTCCACTGGGCCTCTTTTCATAATTCTTCACAAGTGTGTAAGAACTGTCGGGATATTCCATCAGAACTTTGTTTTCACAGAAGAGAGATGTATGGTTCAGAGATCATTAGAAATTGTGATTCATCATGAAGAACAAAGAAGTGGCAGAAAATCAGATTGTTGGGAGATTTGAAATGAGTCTTGAGAATTAAGTATTGAACTTTAGTGAAAAAGCTGAGATGTACTAAAACTTTTATCCTTAGCTAAAGATTTATGCAATATATTATAAACATAGTTTCTAAAGTAGACTTATTGCTTCTTTAAACATATGCTTGACTTAATAAGAAGGAAATAAAGATTTACAAATACACACAAAAAATAGGTACACACATGTGTGTGTGATTGTGTGTGTGCTTTAAAACTTGAAATATTAAATGAAGAAATAAAATAAGAAACTTTTGTACATAATTTTAAAACATTGGCAACAGACTAAGTAGTTATTAGTTCTTTTATCAAAATGACTTTACTGCTGAAAATGATGGCACACGCCTGTAATCCCAGCTCTCATTGGGTAGAAGAAATAGGGTCAGAAGCTACAGAAGACTTTCTTGATGTAGAGACATTAAGAACACAAATTCCAGGTCACCCTGGGCTACATAGAAAGACCAAGTCTCAAAACAAAGAACTATATCTTTTTCCTTGCTCTCATGTCTGCCCTTCCTCCATCTCAACTATCCCATTCCCTCAAGTTCTCCTCAAACCTCCCCTCTTCCCTCCTCTGCCCTTTCTACCCTCCCCTATTCCCCACCCCCATGCTCCCAATTTTATCAGGCAATCTTGTCTGTTTCCAAGGTGGATCTGCATATGTTTTTCTTTGTGCTCACCTTATTTCTTCGCTTCCCTGGGATCAGGAATTATAGGTTAAATGTCCTTTGTTTATAGCTAGTATCCAGTTATGAGTGAGAACATACCATATTCATCTTTTTGGGTCTAGGTTACCTCATTCAGGATAGTGTTTTCTAATTCCATCCATTTGCATGCAAAATTCAAGATGTCATTGTTTTTTTTTCCACTGAATAGTACTCTAATGTATAAATGTGCCACAATTTATTTATCCATTCTTCATTTGAGGTGCATCTAAGTTGTTTTCAGATTCTGGCTATTACAAATAATGCTGCTATGAACATAGTTGAATAAATGCTTTTGTAGTACGATTGAGCGTCTTTTAGGTATATACCCGAGTGGTATTCCTGGATCCTGAGGTAGGTTGATTCCCAATTTTCTGAGAAACTACCATACTGATTTCCAAAGTGTTTGCACAAGTTTTCATTCCCACCAGCAATGGATGAGTGTTTGCCTTACTCCACATCCTCTCCACCATAAGCTGTCATTGGTGTTTTTGATCTTGGCCATTTTGACAGGTGTAAGATTGTATCTCAGAGTTGTTTTAATTTGCTGTTCCCTGATGGCTAAAGATGTTGAATATTTCCTTAAGTATCTTTTGACCATTTGAGATTCTTCTGTTGAGAATTTTCTATTTAGTTCTGTACTACAATTTTTAATTGCATTATTTAGAATTTTAATGTCTAATTTCTTAAGTTCTTTATATATTTTGGAGATCAGTCCTTTGTCTGATGTGGGGTTGGTGAAATCTTTTCCCATTCAGTAGGCTGCCTTTTGTCTTATTGAACATGACCTTTGCTTTACAGAAGCTTCTCAGATCCAGGACGTCCCATTTATTTATTGTTGCTGTGTCTGTGTGTGATACTGGGGTTATATTTAGGAAATGGTCTCCTACGTCCATGCATTGAAGAATACATCCCACTTTTTCTTCCATCAGATTCAATGTGGTCAGATTTATATTGATGTCTTTAATCCATTTGGACTTGAGTTTTGTGCATGGCAATACATATGGATCTAATTCAGTGTTCTATATGGTGACATCTAGTTATGCAAGCACCATTTGTTGAAGATACTTTCTTTTTTCCGTTGTTTAATTTTAGCTTCTTTTTCAAAAATCATGTGGTTGACAGTTGAATTGTTGAGGCAGACTGATGGTCCACTGTGGCACCAGAATTTATTCCTACTGCATGTTCAGGTTTTTTGGGATCCTATTCTTTTTGGATGTATACCTGCTCAGCCTAGATATAGTAGGGAGGACCTTGGACCATCCCCAAAACAATGTACCTTATGATTTCTGAGGATTGGATGGGGGTGGGGCATGTGGAAGGAATGAGAAGAGGGAGGGGATGGAAACTTGAATTGGTATGTTTTAAAAATCTAATAAATAAATAAATAACAGAGAATAAAACAAGGAAACAAAATGAAGACCATTCTAATATTTTTATTATTCTGCTCTTTTAAAGTCCACGGTATCATAATTTTGTGGAACACAAATATTGTTTTATATATTTCTGAGCTGGAGCAGGACTGGTGATTTCATATGAAAAAAAAGCCTATCTTATATGCATGTTCTTGACGTACTATTTCAAAAATAACTTATATTAAACTTACTCCCTAAACAGGTTGTCGCTGTTAAGCCCAATGAGGAAACTCAACCACACTGCAAAGATCCAAGTTACTGAGTTTATTCTCCTGGGACTCACCTCCAGCCCCGGCCTGAAGGCACCACTCTTTGGAATATTTTTAATCATATACTTGGTCACCCTGGTGGGCAATCTGGGCATGGTTATTCTGACTCATTTGGACCCTAAACTACACACTCCTATGTACTTTTTCCTGAGACATTTATCGATCACTGATCTTGGTTACTCCACAGTTATTGGTCCCAAAATGATGGTAAATTTTCTTATGCAGCAAAATACCATTTCCTATGCTGGGTGTGCTGTGCAGCTGA
Source organism: Myodes glareolus (assembly GCF_982192425.1). Lineage (NCBI taxonomy): Eukaryota > Metazoa > Chordata > Mammalia > Rodentia > Cricetidae > Myodes > Myodes glareolus. The sequence goes on along the minus strand of NC_142031.1, from coordinate 41,144,394 downwards.
CATTCTTTGAGATTTTCATCATTACTGAACTATTTATCCTTTCAGCCATGGCCTATGATCGTTACGTAGCCATCTGTAAACCTCTTCTCTATGTGATCATCATGTCAGGGAAAGTGCGCTGGGCGCTGGTACTGGTACCCTATCTGTACAGCATATTTGTGTCACTACTTCTCACGGTGAAGCTATTTACACTCTCCTTTTGTGGCTCTAATGTAATCAGGTATTTTTATTGTGACTGTGTCCCTCTGATATCTCTGCTCTGTTCCGACACACGTGAATTAGAGCTGATCATATTAATTTTCTCAGGCTGTAATTTACTATCCTCCCTCTTGATTGTTCTCATATCTTACATGTTTATTTTTGTGGCAATTCTCAGGATGAACTCAAAGGAGGGGAGGTCCAAAGCCTTCTCCACGTGCAGCTCTCATCTGACAGTGGTGGTTGTATTCTACGGAACGCTGCTGTTTATTTACCTGCAGCCCAAATCCACTCATGCTTTTGATATTGATAAAATGGCCTCTGTATTTTATACATTAGTCATTCCTATGCTTAATCCATTGATTTACAGTCTCAGAAACAAAGAAGTAAAAGAGGCCTTTAAGAGAACTTTTACTCTTGGATTCAGAATCCACACTTAATACCTCAATATTCAGTCACACAGTTGTCATATTTTTTCAGACCATGATACACATGAGATCATTTAATAATAAAAGTAAATAGCAAGTTTAAACCTCTCCATAAAGAATTCACTCTATGCAAGCTCCTGCTTCTTTTTCACCTCAAAAGAATAAAACACACAGTACTAACTAATTAAAATCCTCAAATGCTATTCAAGGTCACACTGGAAATTAAAGCTTATTATAGTGATAATTAATTTATGTTAAATAAATAAATCCTGTCTGAAGATTAGAGGGTAAAACTAACTCACTAGAGGCCAGGTAGTGGTGTCACACTTCTTTAATCCCAGGATTTGGGAGACAGAGGCAGATGGATCTCTGTGAGTTCAAGACCACCCTGGGCTACATAAAATCAATGCAGAAACACATCCCCGCGGTGGTAGTTTACACCTTTATTCCTAGTACTAGGGAGTTACAAGCCTTTAATCCCAGCAATAAAGGGATTGTAAAACAGGAGGAGACAGAAGCTCAGGGCTCAGTCTGCAGTTGCCAAGTTTTAGAAGCGTAAGACTTCTCTAGTGACTTGACTCTTTTGCTTTTATGATCTTTAGCTTGAACCCCAATATTTGTCTCTGAGTGTTTTTTATGCATGCTATAGTTTATAAACATGGAAATGCAGCTTTTGTTGTTTTGGCTTAGTCTTTGCTTTTTTGTTGCTTTGTTTCGCTTTGCTTTGTTTTGGTTATGGTTTTTCAGGACAAGGTTTCTCTGTGGACCTTTAGAGTCTGTTCTGAAATTCCCTCTATAGACTAGAAAGGCCTCAAATTCACTGAGATCCTCCTGTCTCTGCCTCCCGAATGCTGGGATTAAAGGCATGCAGTGCCACTGCCCAGCTCAGTTTGGAGCTTAATTTTAAAAAAGGAAAAATCATTCCTAATTAAAATGAATAAATGCAAATTATAGAATTATATATATATATATACATATATAATTTACAGTAGTCTTTGAGCATTAAGGTTAAATAAGATTATGCCATGAAGAATAAGCCAGCTAATGAGGAGGCAAGAAAAAATGTAATTACAACAGAAAATCATTTTTTTAAAATAAAAAAAACTAAGCTCTAAGTGTCAAACAAAGGATCAGACCTCACAATGAAGCATCATTCAGCTTAAGATAATATTTTATATATTAAGGAGAAATTGTACATTGAGGAAGATTTTTTTTAATTAGACACCATGAACAGTTCTCATGAATAAATTTGGGTTTATAGTTTCATGTTGCAATGGCTTATGACTGAAAATGTCAAATGAATTATGGTCATCTGACCACGTACTGCTTCATTACAAACATTTTTTAAATATCTAATGGTGATTATGTAGGAAAGATAACTGGTATTTCAGAGGTCATTGTGAAACCCTCCTAGGAGTCTTGCTTCCATTGAAAGCTTATATGAAATTGTGTAGACTCTAAAACACTGGTTCTTTCCTGTTTCCCCAAAATCAGACAGCCTCAGCTCTTATTTCACAATATCTTTACTATAAACTCTTCCTTGATGCATTCTTCTCAAAGATATCTAACTTTCTGCATGGAATAAATATCTTAATTCAGGTATGAAGTTGTGAAACACAAACAGGCAAAGAAAATTCTGTTAAGACTATATCCTAAGTGTTGACCCAGTTCACCCCTTAATTCAATAAAGCATGTTTGAAATCAAAGGGCAGTTTCAAAGGATTGTTTTCCTTTATGAACCAGTTTTAATTTTTTTTAAAATAAAGTTACTACCACAGGTGTCCACAAGGAATAAAAATCAAACCGTTTCATGTGTAGTTTACACTGCTTCTCTGGATTAGAGAAAGGTGTCGGGAGTTGTGTGGCCGAGTTTCTGACCAGAATATGAATGCTTGCTCAATGGGTCTCCAGATGATGCCCATTCCACTGGGACAATCTCACTTGGCAAGAAACAGCGGACTTCGGGACAGCACACATTACTGCTGGGGCCACACGACCTGCATGCTCTCTTCTCTCTTATAACATTGATTATCTCGGAGGTTTTATTGTCATTTCGTCAATCATGCATTGTACAGATGTGATCATTCTTGAAAACCCCACTTTGCTTTCTCAAGTATTTTCCCCTAAAACTCTTTGGGAACTGATGCTTCTCAGGTTTTTTATTGTTCCCTCTCCCTCCTGCCTTCCCACTCCCTCCACCTTCTTCCCACCCCACCCCCCATCCACTCCTCAGAGAGGGTGATGTCTCCCATGGGGAGTCAGCAAAGTCTGGCACATCACTTTAGGCAGAACCAAGACCCCTTCCCTGCCCCCTATAACTAAGCTGAGCAAGATACCCCTCCATCGGGAACAGGCTCCAAAGAGTCAATTTACACTCTAGCGATGAATATGGTCCCACTGTTAGTGGCCTCACAAACTGCCCAAGTCACATAACTGTCACCCACTTTCAGAGGGCCTGGTTCAGTCTTACACAGGTTCTGCAGCTGTCAGTCCAGGGTCAGTGAGCTCCCACTAGCTAGAGGCATCTGTTTCTGTTTCTATGACAAAGCATCATGATCTTGGCCCCTTTCCTCCTCTGGGAATGCCACTTGCTACTTCAGCACCTGGGAACTGTTCTGATTCAGTGCTGACAGGATCACAGACAAATCACTCAAATTTCTGTAAATATGTTTTGATCAGGATTGTTGTTCTTAAAAATGTGTGCCTATGTCAATGTGCCTATGTTAGTGTTGTAAAAACAGGATGTACCTGGCTCGATATTTGGTCAAACTAGCAAATAAGTGCTGTTTGGGGTTTTAAAATGTTTTGGGAGGAAAAAATCATATTTGATATATTTGGTTTTGCTGGAGGTTAACATCGGAGGATGGGAAACAGTTGTTTGTTAGTATGGAAAAACATGCTTGCTTTGGTTATGTAAGGGTTGGATCTATTCGGGACTGGCCACTTATGTGAAGATCATCTGGTGATCAGACAGCACATTTCTTTGCACCGATGCCCTTCTTTGTCTCAGGATCTAAACCCAGGCTGCACTGAAACTGAGGCAGAAAAAAATCACAATGTTTAAAACAGTCCCAATTAAGAGCAAATTTGAACGATCACACATATACAAAAACTTCAGGACACAAGAATGGCAAAACATTATTCCAAAATGCAAGTACTTATAGGGAATCAGCAGATTACCTAAGAGATTTGAATAATTAAATGATGCCTAATTTGCCCAAACCTTTGTATTTATACCCATCTATTTCACTAGGTCCAGAAGAAACCAAATTCATTGCACTACATATAGGTATACTCCAAAAATTGTTAAAAATATAAACTAAACTATACTCGTTACATGAAATACTAATCAGAAATAACACAAAATGAATGAGCTACACATTCAAACACATAGAAGAACACCAATATCACTAAATAAGCACTATGCTATATTTGGATTAATCTTTAAAACAATTAAATTAATCTATTATTATCAGAATTATGGTACTACATAATTTGTTTTGAGGAAACACTGGGGGTCATTTTAGGGTGATGCAATATTCTATTTCTGGTAAATATTTTTCAATGCCATCCATGGACAATAGTAATTTTTGCATAAGTTTTCTAATTTTTAAAATATTTTCATTAGTTCTTAGTTAATTTTGTACATGTCCTCTTCCTTTAATTCTTCCCATATCTACCCACCTTGCTTCTCCAACAAATTTTGTGTCTTTTTTTCTCACTTCAATGGTGTTTGTGCTGTCTAAATATTCCTGGATATGTTTGTAGCTTTCCACTGGATTGTTGTTGACTTATTGGAGGCTACACTTTTTTTTTTTTTAGAAAATTAGCCTTTGCTATAACAGAAGCTAACACTTTCCAAGAGTGCCTTTGTTAGGTGTGGAACTTGGTGCCCCACTGCCCTCTTCACGCTAGGATTTGGTCTATCTGGAGCCTGTACTAGTCTTGTACATGCTATAATAACTGCTGTGTGTATCCAGGAAGTGTCTGACAATGGTTTGTATCAATTTCTAGGCCCCTGTATAAGTGACATGTGTTTTCTCTAATAAAGATTTTAAAAAATACAAGTAAATTTAAAAACAAAATAATAAACCATGGTATATGTTTATAATTTATTCCAAAATGTCAAGGATGGAGGATGTCTAAAAATGTCATAAAGAAATACTACTGTCTAAAATTATAATACAAGTAATTAGTAATTAATGTAAATTAGAGTAAGAGAGGGAAAACTGTAATCAGGATATAATGTACAAGAAAATAATCTATTATTAATAAAAGGGAGAAATAACTAAAAAATAAAAATTAATTTTAAAAGAGAAGCCTAGCAGACATTTAATAATCTTGTTGCCTTTGCTTTGAAGTTTTGCCCATTTACTTTGATACAAAAGTCTCCCATTTATTCAGCTTCAACATTCTGTTGAGAAAAATCACCTACATCTACAGGTCCACAAAGAATGGCCATGTTAATGTTTTCAAAGCAGTTGTTTGACAAGAATATGCACTGTGCTTTTCCTAAATCTATTCCCATGCAAAACTAGATCTCGTCACTTAGAAATAGAAACAGCAGCAACAATAAAAACATTTGCAACTACTTTTTCTAGGGACTGCAATTTCAATGTGAATTAAAAAGAAAGTTGTTAGAGTATTTATTACTCAATCAAAGTACATTCACACTTCTTCTTTGTATGCTTGTTGGTTTTTAATTAAAATATTGTTAAATTATAAAAAAGAAGAAGGAGTTAGGACAGAGGCAGGAGATATACCCAACAGGTAATTAGTCCACCTAAGAGGATTGTCTATCTATGTAGTTATACCTGTCCTAGAATTATGGTCCCTACATGAATAAGAGTGGCCTCAGATTCACAGAGGTTTGCCTGCCTCTGCCTTCTGAGTGAAGAGATTAAAAGCCTGTGCTACAAAATCTGACCTTGTGCTCATTTCTTTATCTAATCATCACCAGAAGCAGGTAATCATACCAAAATTTCTAACTTTTTTGTCTATCAAAATTTTTTTAAAAATATATTACTATGTAATATGCAGACAGGTGTGTGTATATAATAAATATATAAATGAACAAATGTGTCCATTTTTACCAATCACCTAAATTTTAATTCCCAATTTCTAAATACATTTCTATTTTTAGACATAGGAATTTAAATTTATATAGTTTAAATAGGTAGCCTGTACATAATTTCAGACTGTCCATAATTCAGTACATCAAAACCTTACATATTGATATAAAAATGTTTTCATTGTCTTCATAGTCACAAAAGGCTTAATCTACACAGAAAAGAATGTACCCATTGCATAAAATTTTATAAAATTTGCATTGCACATTAAGTGTAAAAAAATACACAAATCTAAATACACAATAATTATGAAATAAATTTTTAAATAAAAAATGTATAGTCATAGTCAAAAGACAAGATTTTACTTTGTGATACTGTTTAGTTCTTTTCTATTAGTTTTCTGCTTTAGACTCAACTGAAATGGAAATTTAAATTAATAGGAAAAGAATGCTTTGATACATAGAAGGCATGAGTAGGAAGTTTGTATGTGTGTATTATGGTGACTGAGAGTTTAAGTGGAGTGGGTGGAAATTGGTGGCTGATTTATCCAAAGGCACATATATACTGAATCCATAACAACATTTCCAAAGTCTTCCTCTACAGCTTTACGGCTTTCCTTCTATTGTCTTGACTTACTATTTCAGTGAATTGTGAACTTTCAGTTTGACAAAGCTGACTAACCAGTAAGTACTTGGGATCTCCTGTGTTTACTTCTCAATGCTGATTGACAGTCAACTGAAACCATTACCAACGTTTTAATGTAGGTACTAGAGTCTACATACTTGCACTGCAAATACTCTTACACACACAATCATCTACTTAATCCATGAATGTTATAGCTTAAAATCTGTGTCATGCCATTCCTGAAGCAATGAGTATGCTGAGTCTATTTTGAAATAAAGGGGAATAACGCAAGGAAGCACATGGTGGAATGATTCACACATTTCTTGGAGATACAACATGTTCTCACCTTATTGCTAGATTGCTAGTTCTTAGGTCTTAAATAATTCACGTTTGCAATAAGGAAATCCTGGCAAAGAAATGAGGTCCTTTGACAAATGTAAATTAATTCATATGGTTTTGAGCTCTATACAATTCAGTAATACAAGTTCAGACTAAAACAGTACTGTACAAAGAAAACTGTGCACCCAAAGGATGGGAGGATAATGAGTTCCCATCTGTCCTGGGCATACACTGTGAGACCTTGTCTTAAAAGAGAGAGAAATTATCTGTTTATGACTGGCTTAATTCTTAGAGGAGAGTCCTGTTGTGGAACCAGTCCTGAGAGCATCTTCCCCAAGGACTTTTTCTGGATCCTAGCATCCCTGGGCTTCACATTCTGAACCTCAAAGTCGTATAGAGCTGAATCAACTCATGAATGCAGCCATGTAGAGATTTTACTTATGAGCATGAAGTCCAATGTCTACTCCAGGTTGGTTTAGAATATTTCCTATTTTTGTATAAGGACTTTAAATATCCATATAATGCTTTAAACAGAACCATTCTCCCTTTAATTTTGGAAGTATGAACTGCTGATAATCAAGTAGCAAAATATTTAAACTAGCACTATTTTTGGAGATTGTGACTATATTGATCAACAGAGAATGGCATAATGATAAGCCATCCTAGTTTTTAAATAGAATTATCACTGTGTCTCATGGATTAAGTAAATATTTTATTAAACAATACAGTTTTCTTGGTGAATCGTTTTTGTTATTTTATCATTATTATATTATCTATTTTTAAAGGTTTCACTGCCCCACTGAGTTTATTTATTTATTATTTTTTAAGTATTTATTTATTGTGTATATAATATTGTTTGTGTGTATGCCTGCAGGCCAGAAGAGGGCATCAAACCTCATTACTGATGGTTGTGAGCCACCATGTGGTTGCTGGGAATTGAACTCAGGACCTTTGGAAGAGCAGGCAATGAATGCTCTTAACTGCTGAGTCACCTCTCCAGCCCTATTATATTATCTAAAAGAAAAATTTTATGTTTTCATGATTGATTTATAAAAGAAAAGTAGATACAATTTGCTCCAAACAAATTACATTCCTCCTAGAGAATGTAAATTTCTTTGGAAAAATATGTTTAAACGGAATGATATTCCTGCATCACGGTACATGCTCAGAAACCAAGTTTCTAGAAGGCTGAAACAAATAGAACATGGGAAAAAATGGAGGTCAGGTACACACCAGTCAACACTACAAAGTGAGACAGCCTCATGAAGATATTAAAAATATTAGATGCCACATAAACACATAAATATAGGGTTTTAACATATGAAGTAAACTAAGTAGTGGAACACATTTACAAAAGTCATCTATCAGTCATTGAGTCTGTCTACAATTTAGTAAAGGGTCTGTTGAAAGGAAGTACTTTGATGAGGTATCAGAAAACTGGGTCACGTTGAAAGGGGGCATCCACTAAAAGAGTGGACTTTATGGAATCCCAGAACACTAATTTACTTTGATGAAGCCTGTTTCATATTTATGGGTAATTTCTCAGGAAGAAAACATGCTTTCTGAAATTTGTACTTAGCTCATTTACCAAGTACAGAGAGTTCAGAATAAACTTCTCTGCCTCCTTCCAGCATGTTCCAGAGCAAGACTCCAGATGATCTTGAACAGCCCTTCATCCTGCCTCCACATTTTCTTGAGTCCTGGAAGTACAGACCAGCACTATGACAACTGTTTTTCTTCTTTCTGTTTTTTCTTTCCTGTTTTCCCTTTTTAAGGTAATCTCTTACTGTGTGACTGAAACCAGGCTAGAAACTGACAAGTAATTCACCATCCCCCACCTCAGCTTCATGAATTTTGTGATTATTAGTGCCAACCACCAGACCTATATTTTAGTTTGATATTAAGTAGGTTTTCTAAACTCAAAGAATTGATTGTCAGTGATTAGTGACAGATTTTTGTAAACAGCATATTAAACTTTGTTTTAAAGTGAAGACAGAAATGTCTTGTAATACAGGACCTAATACTTGTCTTGTAATGCATGACCTAATACTTGTCTTGTAATGCATGACTTAATACTTGTCTTGTAATGCATGACCTCCCACATACGTCGTAGTCTCAGGAGTATCTGTAATACAGACACCACTAACACTTGATTCCCTAAATGCCAAGTAAACATTTTTCAAACATGAAATGTACAATATACTAAAAACAAGGCTTGGATTGCTGCATTTTTAAATCATTTCCTATTATAACTCAAACAAATCCATGAATATTGACCAGATTCTCAAGGATCTCCATAAAATCAGATGTATCTGCATAATCATCTTTCCCCCACTTCATATAATCAAATTCAAATAATATATAAAAAATACCATCTTATTCTTCTAGCTGTCAAATTTTTCTTTCAATCTCCATCTTTTGCACATTGGCCTACCCAGTGCTATCTCACTACAAAAAAAAAAGCTCATAAAAATTACTAAGTGTATTTTATATTCTTTAGATTTTCTTTGTGGTCCAACCTCTAGACTTTTTCCAAACCATACAATTCATAATCATCACAGCAGCAAAAATAAGTAGATAGATAGATAGATAGATAGATAGATAGATAGATAGATAGATAGATAGATAGATAGAATAAAAAATCTGTGGCTCAAATCAAGTAATGAAAATATTTATCTCTCTAAAATGTCTCCATGATTCACAAATGAGAAAAAGCAATTAGGAAGTCCATTTTGCAATATAACTCTCTACCAAGGATCATCCTATCTAATGACAATTTAGAAATTGCTTCCTTAACTTCTTATGCAATTCTTTCGTTCTCCAAACAGATGAATTCACAGCTTTTACATGACTCCTAGAAATACATCTCATGTCACTGAGTTTATTCTTGTGGGTGTTTCAGACCGTCCGGAACTGCAGGTACCACTTTTCCTTGTGTTCCTGGTCATCTACATGCTGACAGCAGCAGGAAACTTGGGCATCATCATCCTCACCACCATGGACTCACGACTTCAAACTCCCATGTACTTCTTCCTCAGACACCTGGCTGTCATCAACCTTGGCAACTCCACTGTCATTGCTCCTAAAATGCTGGTCAATTTCTTAGTCAGTAAGAAAACCACCTTGTACTATGAATGTGCCACCCAACTGGGAGGATTCCTGGTTTTCATTGTAGCAGAGACCTTTATGTTGGCTGTGATGGCCTATGACCGCTATGTGGCCATCTGCAACCCCCTGCTCTACATGGTGGTGGTGTCTCGACATGTGTGCCTTCTGCTGGTCTCCCTCACATATGTCTGTGGCTTTTGTACAGTCATTGTTGCTTCATCTTGTGTGTTCTCTGTGTCTTATTGCTCGTCCATTGTAATCAACCATTTTTACTGTGACACTGTCCCTCTGTTGGCACTGTCCTGTTCTGACACCTACCTCCCAGAACCGTAGTCTTTATATCTGCAGGTACAAACCTATCTTTGTCCATGAGTATAGTGCTAGTGTCTTATTTCAACAATGTGTTATCTATCGTAAGGATCCGTTCAGCAGAAGGACGGAGGAAAGCCTTTTTCATCTGTGCTTCACATGTGGTGGCTGTCACGGTGTTCTATGGAGCACTGTTATTCATGTATTTGCTGCCTCAAACTGATCACTCGCTAGATACTGATAAGATGGCCTCTGTCTTTTATACACTGGTCATCCCAATGCTGAACCCCTTAATCTACAGCCTGCGGAACAAGGATGTGAAGGCTGCACTAAGGAGATTCGTAACAAATCCATGTAATTCTTTCAAATCAATGTAACTTTAACATACCTTTGGTTAATAAAGACATGGATTTGATCACTCACTATTGTGAAATAAAAAGTGAGATGGCTGACTTATTTGTTTGATGTCAATCCTGGGCAACAAAAGTCAAGGAGAAAAGCAGAACTCAGATACAAAATAAGTAGAACTTCTGGTTATAATAGTAACCTACCCAAATACATGTGAATAACTGCCCTCCGGCAATCTGGTAACTAATTTGGAAGAAATGATTCAAAAACACAAGGATATTAGATCTTTTGTTCTTTTATTTATTCTTTGATAATTTCCGTTGCATTAAATCTACTTTATTATTATTATTCTTTCTAATAGTTACTATTGGATTGTTTCCCACAGATGGTCAATTTTAATCTCCTCTTTCCTTTCCAATTAATTAATGTGCATAATCCACTAAATATTTTGAATTTTATGCTAAGTAAACTTGAACATTAGAGATCAAGTGAGAAAAAAAGATAAGGGGCAGGGAAAATAATAATGAAAGAAAGAAGAAGGAAAAACGAAAGAAGATAAGAAATAAGGGGAGTAAAGAGGGGGAGAGGCAAGGAGAAAGAGAAAATATGAGAGAATATACGATTGTGAGGTCAAAGGATCAAAATAGTACAGGAGGACCCCCCCACACACAGTATTTTCAACAGATAAAACCAAAGCATTATTAGTTGAAATATGTGAATATGTACGCTTTCATTAAAGTTTTTCTTACCTACAATACAAGATTCCATACTATATTAAAATATTTACATACTTTATAAGTAGTGAGAAACAATTTTTCCAAACATGAGAATTTGTATTGATTTGCATCTAACTCTGCCTTTGGGGAATGGACTGATAAGTCTTCTTATGTTACTTTATCTTGATGGTTTCCTTTCAAATAGTGCAATATGTAAAGTAAAGGTTTCACACGATAATAAAAAAAATGCCCAAAACTTACTTGGCCACAAAAGTAGATTAACACGACCAGTGATAAGTCTACAAAGGAACCCTTCATCATGACGTGAACAAGGTAGCAATCTACTGCTTTTATTTGTTTACCTACACCTATAACTTCAATCCAAGTATGAGAAAAACTGAGAAGAAACCAAGCAGAATAGCAATGCAGAAAATACTGGCCAGTATATTCCCCCAACTCACCATAACATACAGAGAAACTAGACAGCATAGAAGACATTAAGGAGACAGAATAACTACATGTCTATTTTGGATGGGACATCTGAACCTATTGGATATAAAACTATATTCTGAGTAAAATCTGTAATCGATGAATAATAACTAAATATATGATATTCATCAAACATACTATTAAGACATAGTATGGCATATTCTCATTTCTTCTGTTATCACATGGGCTTTTAATTTAATATAAACTCTAGGTGCTGAGGATATCACTGAGCTGCTGAAGTGAATATTGATTACACATGGAGCCCTAGGTTTGGTCCCAACACAACTTTGGGTGTGAAGCACCGTTCATGAAGTAAAACTTGGATTCAGAATGTGTTCTTTTTTGTTATATGAGACTACTGTCAACACAAAATCATTAAAAACAAAATATAAAAATGAAACGAGTAATGTAAAGTCACATAGCGCTGCACACGTGTGTGTCCACAACACTCCCCTTTCACGTACATACACACACACGCAAAATAAAACTTTTAGGTATGTACATTGCTCCTGACTGACACTTAACTGACATTTCAGACCTCCTGTTGGTGAGAGCACACATGTGTAATCCTTAGAATTGGAGATCTGAAGAGGAGGACCAAAAGTTGAAACAGAGTTTTTATAGAAAAAATACATCTGTTTATACGTCAAATTTGTGGACATTTATTGACTTGAATGACTCATGAGACCTCAAACTGTAAATAGTATCACTAAAAATGGGATAGTTTTATGTCAGAAATTTAATAACACACAGTTCACATTTCTTAGCTATGTTGATATGTATTTTTATGTCTATTTTATTTTTATATCATTTTATGTTGTTATTTTATTTATTTTTCTGTGATGTACCTGATCGTCACTCTTATTAACATAAACATATTTAGAATTGTAGCAAATACATATAAATTAATAGTATTATGATTTTCTGCATTATAAAGTCTCCAAATTACTTAACATAATTACTTAAATTGCTCTAACATAAAGTTTTCATGTATATTTCCCCAGTAATAACTAAGAAGGGGATAATTAATTAATAACAGTGTCTCATTGCAATTTAACAAAGCCACTGGGAGAAGACAAAATCTTTATTTCAAGAGCTTGATAATTAGGATTCAGCAAACCTTACACACTTAAATCATGCAAATAAAAATGTAAAAAATAAAACACTGTAGAGTAAGACAGATTCTCCTTAATGTAAATGAACACAGCAGCTCCCTGAAAATGCTAAGAATAACTTCTCTGTGCTTGTACAGGATGCTGGGTTCAGTTCCCTGGCAAAGTGGTTTGAGTAAGAATGTCTCCCTTCTCCTGGGCATTTGAACACTGGTCCCAAGTTAGTGATGCTGTTTGGGGCTGTGCAGGAGGAAGAAAGTTCCTGGAAAAGGCCATTATTTTGAAAGCCTCATTCTGCTTCCATTTGCTCTCTGTGTTTCATGCTTGACTTTGAAAGTATCAGCTCCTACTTTGTAATTTTCAGGCATCTTGATGCCATGATGGAGTTTTACTCCTCCAGTGTCATAAACTCAAAAAACTTGTTCCTTTTCCAAGATTCTTCTGATCATGATGTTTTATCCCCACAGCAGGAAAGTAGCTAATATGCCTGTGCAGACCACTTCACAACTCTACCAATCAATGGCATGGTTGTAGGAACGGATGTCTCCTGATTGATTACCTCGTGTGGGAATCACATCTACTCCATTCACTGAAATATTATTCTTTGTGCCAAAGTGAATTCTGACAATTTTATCTTTGTAGTCTTAAAGCAAACAAACAAAAACATCCATTTCAAAAGAAACAACATTATTTACAAAGTAAAAATCCCAGCAGATAAGAGACACAAGTTTCATATCTCAATTTCATAGTTTCAAGAAAGTTGAAGCTAAGAAAACAACTTTGTAAAAATTTCATAGAAAATAAAATGTGTTAAATTATAAAAACAAGTCTAATAATGATTAATTTTTATTTTACATTTAGTAAATCATTGCTAATGTTATTTCACAATTACAACAAAAATAATAATTAGCTTTTCTCTTTGATGAAAAATTAAACCATAAAGATTCACCTAAAATATAAAGAAATGACATTTCAGCAGCTATCTCTAATAGGAATCTGATGAATGAATAGTGGTCATTCGTTAATTTGTCATCTAAGTAAGAAAAACTACTCCAGGGACTAGAGAGTCAGCAAAGCAGTTAAGAACACTCCCTGCTCTTCCAGAGGACCTGGATTTTGTTTTCACTACCAGCTAGGGGTTCACACCATGTGTAACTACAGTTCCTGAGGCTCTGATGCCTTCTTCTGAAACCTGTGGGTATTGAACAAATATGGCACACATACCTACATGTGGGCAAAACACCCTTCCACGTAAAAATAAATGTGCTTTCAAAGACAAAAATCATCTTTAAAAGGACAATATGACAATATCCTATAGTCTATTTTACTCTTGGCTACTTCAGAAATACTTCAGTACTTACTGTGTACAAAGTATTATTTTAGGTTCTTATGATGAAATCATAAATGAAAGGGACATGGTCAAGCAGGCCACTCTTCAGTGACAGGGTCCTAAGTGAGAGGCTGGTACACGAGAAGATTGGAAGACAGAAACCTAGGATCAGAATGTCTTACAAAAAAATAATGACTTATGCCAAGCAAGCTTATTAAAAAGTACAATTTATTATATGCCACTTACAGTAGAACAATTAGGAGAGAATCAACAACAAGGCATCAGACAATGGAACAAAATCGGTAGGAAAACAAACATACATCATACACATACATAAAATCAAACAAGGTTGCTCCAGGGGAACATAAGCTGTCTCTGGAAAGGTTTTTCCAGGTCCAATCACATCTTTGCAGTTGGGAGTCAAGGCATTCCACAAAGTCACACCGGACAACATCCTTACACAAGAGACTTACTGGGAAGACTCATAGAATGGTGCCTGCTTCTGCACAAAAATAGAGACAGCAGCAAACTGGGAGGAGGGGCAGGTTTTATAGCATATCGGAAGCAGGTGATGTGACCTATCAGAAAAGTACAATGCAGTCAGAAGTATTGGTTACCCTTGACTCTGAAACACTTTTGGATTTTAAAGCAGAGTCTCCAATAGGGGACTTTCAAGACTCAGAACTCGGTCAGGGTAATATCCCACTGACTTCTACTCTACAATATCAAGGACATTGAGACAAAGCACACAGTGGCCAGTGGAGTTGGGACTAATTACGATAGCCCCTTATGGTAGAAAGAGTTGGGTTCTCAGAATCTGAAACCAAAGCCCCACCAGTCCCTGGTCCCAGTCTGTTACTTGCTGTCAAGCATATTTTGGTATCAATGAAGTAACTGTATTCTTTCTCCATACATCGAGGCCTCAGGGAAAGTGTTAGGCCCTTCTATCCCTGGACGCAAAATTTCATTCTTCATGAACTTCTACTGTGGTGTAAGGATTAATGAAAAAGTATGCAAGATGACATGAGAATTTTAGCAACACTTATGATTAGGAGGAGTGTTCCTAGAAAGTGAAATACCAGGTGCACAAAACGAGAAAAGAATGAAATTCCAAATGTCTATCAAACAATCAAAAGAACCAACAATCCAATTAAAAATGGAGTACAGACCTAAACACAGAACTCTCAGCAGAGGAATCTAAAATAGCTGAAAGACACTTAAGGAAATGCTCAACCTCCTTAGCAACCAGACAAATGCAAATAAAAACAATTCTGCGATTACATCTTAAACCTGTAAGATTGACCAAGATCAACAAAATAGAAACACAGAAAACAATCCAAAGAATCAATGAAACAAAAAGCTGGTTCTTGGAGAAAATCAACAAGATTGACAAACCCTTCTCCAAACTAATCAAACAGCAGAGAGAGAACGCACAAATTAATAAGATCAGAAATGAAAAGAGAGACATAACCACAGACACAGAGGAAATTCAGAGAATCATTAGATCTTACTACAAAAGCTTGTATGCCACAAAATTGGAAAATGTAAAAGAAATGGACATTTCTAGAAAAGTACCATATACCAAAATTGAACCAAGACCAGGTGAACAACCTATATAGACCTGACAGTCATGAAAAATTAGAAGCTGTTATCAAAAATCTCCCTACCAAAAACGCCCAGGACCAGATGGTTTCAATGCAGAATTCTACCAGAACTTCCAGGAAGAGCTAATACCTACACTCCTTAATGTATTTCACAATATAGAAACAGAAGAGTCATTGCCAAACGCTTTTTATGAAGCTACAGTTACCCTGATACCAAAACCACAAAAAAGACACAACCAACAAAGAGAATTATAGGCCAATCTCACTCATGAACATTGACGCGAAAATTCTCAATAAAATACTTGCAAACCGAATCCAAGAACACATTACAAAAATTATCCATTATGATGAAGTGGGCTCCATCCCAGAGATGCAGGGCTGGTTCAACATATGCAAATCTATCAATGTAATCCATCATATAAATAAACTGAAAGAGAAAAAACCATATGATCATTTCATTGGCTGTTGAAAAAGCATTTGACAAATTCAACACCCCTTTATGATAAAGGTGTTGGAGAGATTGCGGATACGAGGATCATACGTAAATATAATAAAAGCAATATATAGCAAGCCGACAGCCAACATCAAATTGAATGGAGAGAAACTCAAATCCACTACACTAAAATTAGGAACATGACACGGCTGTCCACTCTCTCCATACCTCTTCAATATAGTGCTTGAAGTTCTAGCAATAAGAATAAGACAGCATAAAGAGATCGAGGGGATTTGAATTGGAAAGGATGAAGTTAAACTTTTGTTATTTGTAGAAGATATGATAGTGTACATAAGCGACCCCCAAAACTCTACCAAAGAACTCCTACAGCTGATAAACACCTTTAGTAAGGTGGCAGGATACAAGATCAACTCCAAAAAATCGGTTGCCCTCCTATACACAAAGGATAAAGAAGCAGAGAGGGAAATCAAAGAAACATCACCTTTCACTATAGCCACAAATAGCATAAAATATCTTGGGGTAACTCTGACCAAGGAAGTGAAAGACCTATTTGACAAGAACTTTAAGTCTTTGAAGAAAGAAATTGAGGAGGTTACCAGAAAATGGAAAGACCTCCCCTGCTCTTGGATTGGGAGAATCAACATAGTAAAAATGGCAATTCTACAAAAAGCAATCTATAGATTCAATGCAATCCCCATCAAAATCCCATCAAATTTCTTCACAGACCTTGAGAGAACAATAATCAAGTTTATATGGCAAAACAAAAAAACCCAGGATAGCCAAAACAATCTTATACAATAAAGGAACTTCTGGAGGCATTACCATTCCTGACTTCAAACTCTATTACAGAGCAACAGTATAGAAAACAGCTTGGTATTGGCATAAGAACAGAGAAGTCGACCTATGGAATCGAATAGAAGACCCAGATATTAACCCACAAACCTATAAACACCTGATTTTCGACAAGGGAGCTAAAGGTATACAACTGCAGAAGGAAAGCATCTTTAACAAATGGTGCTGGCATAACTGGATGTCAACCTGTAGAAGAATGAAAGTAGATCCATATCTATCACCATGCACAAAACTCAAGCCCAAATGGATTAAAGACATCAACATTAATCTGTCCACTTTGAACCTGATAGAAGAGAAAATGGGAAGTAGTCTACAAGATATAGGCACAGGAGACCACTTCCAAAGTAGAACCCCAGTAGCACAGACAATAAGAGAATCAATGAATAAATGGGACCTCCTGAAACTGAGAAGCTTCTGTAAAGCAAAGGACCCTGTCATTAAGACAAAAAGGCTGCCTTCCGACGGGGAGAAGATCTTCACCAATCCCTCATCAGAAAAAAGTCTGATTTCCAAAATATACAAAGAACTCAAGAAACTAGACACTAAAACTCTAATTAACCCAATTAAAAAATGGGGTACTGAACTGAACAGAGAATTCACAACAGATGAACTTCGAATGGCCAAAAGGCACTTATGGTCATTCTCTACCTCCTTAGCGATCAGGGAAATGCAAATCAAAACAACTTTGAAATACCATCTTACACCTGTCAGAATAGTCAAACTCAAAAACACCAATAATAGTCTATGCTGGAGAGGATGTGGAATGAGGGGAACACTCATCCATTGTTGGTGGGAATGCAAACTTGTGCAACCATTTTGGAAACCAGTGTGGCGGTTTCTCAGGAAACTGGGAGTCAACCTCCCTCAGGACCCAGCAATTCCACTCTTGGAAATATACCCAAGAGATGCCCTATCATACTGCAAAAGCATTTGTTCAACTATGTTCATAGCAGCACTATTTGTAATAGCCAGAACCTGGAAACAACCTAGGTACCCCTCAATATAAGAATGGTTAAAAAAGGTGTGGAACATATACACATTTGAGTTTTACTCAGCGGTAAAAAACAATGACACCTTGAATTTTGCATGCAAATGGATGGAAATAGAAAACACTTTACTGAGTGAGGTACTACAGACCCAAATAGAGGAATATGGTATGTACTCACTCATAAGTGGATTCTAGCCATAATTAAAGGTCTTTGAGCCTATAATTCGTGATCCTAGAAAAGCTAAATAAGAAGTTGAACCTGAAGAAAATCATATAGTTATCCTCCTGGATATTTGAAGTAGACAAGATTACCAGGCAAACTTGGGTGAACGGGGGATGAGGGGTGGAAGTAAGGGGAGATGGTTAGAGAGAAGGGAGAGGGGGAGGATTGGGGATGGCTTGGGGGAATGTAATGGGGGGAGGGAGGAAGGATGGATATGGGAGCAGGAAGTATATATCTCAACTAAGGTAGCCATTTTAGGGTTTGCAAGAGACTTGATTCTAGAGGGGTTCCCAGGCCCAAGGAGAGGTCCCCAGATTGTTCCCTGGGCAGCAGAGAAGAGGGTGCCTGAACTGGCCTTGGCCCATAACCATACTGATGAATATTTTGCATATCACCATAGAACCTTCATCTGGCGATGGATGGAGATAGAGACAGTGACTCATATTGGAACCCTGGTCTTAACTCCCTAGGTCCAAATGAGAAGCAGAAGGAGGGAGAACGCGAGCAAGAAAGGCAGGAACAGAGGGAACCCTCATCTGACGATAGATGGAGATAGAGACGGAGACCCACATTGGAGCACTGGACTGAGCCCCCAAGGTCCAAATGAGGAGCAGATGGAGGGAGACCATGAAAAAGGAAATCAGGACCGCGAGGTTTGCGTTCACCCTCTGATACAAGGGGACTGATCGAATGAGAGCTCACCAAGGCCAGCTGGACTGAGACTGAATGAGCATGTGATCAAACCGAAGTCTCTGAATGTGGCTGACATGGGGGCTGACTGAGAAGCCATTGACAATGGCACTGGGTCTTGTTTTGTCTGCATGGACTGGCTATTTGGGATCCTAGTCTGATTGGATGCTCACCTTCCTAGACCTGGAGGGAGAGTGGAGGAACTTGAACTTCTCACAGGGCTGGAAACCCTGACTGCTCTTAGAGATGGAGAGGGAGGAGGAGAGGGAGTGAGGGAAGGAGGAAAGGGAGTGGGGGGAATGAGAGGGTATGGGGAGGAGGGGAGGAAGTGAAATTTATATAAACAAATAAATAAATAAATTTGAAAAAAAACACTGATGACAACTTATACTGGAGACATTGTGGGGTAAAATGAACACTCCTGCATTGTTAGTTGGGGTGCAAGCTGGTACAGCCCCTTTTGATATCAGTATAGCGATTTCTAAGAAAATTGAGAAACAACCTTCCTCAAGATCCAGTAATACCACTTTTGGGTATAAATCCAAAGTATGCTCTATTGTACCACAAATACATGTGCACAGTTATGTTCATAGCAGCCTTGTTTGTCATAGCCAGAACCTGGAAACAACCTAAATGCCCCTGAACGAAGACAGAATAAAGATAATGTGCTATATTTAAACAATGGCGTACTACACAGCAGATAAAAATAAAAAAAAAATAATGACATCTTGAAAGAAGCAGGCAAAGAAAAAAAAAGATCTATGAAACATCATATTGAGTGAGGCAACCCAGACCCAGAAAGACAACCCAGACCCAGAAAGGCCAATAACAAGTGCAAAGATTTTTATGTCATGCTTTCCTACTTGCTGTAAATGAAGATCATATAAACGCCCTTGTTTCCTACAGTGATCCTAGGCACAGCACTATAATTTCTACAGGTCCTTGTGTCCTGAGTTTCACTTTGTGTTGGGATGATTACACTGATGAACACCATAGGCTAGTGGTGTTTCTTCTCTGTGAATCAAGGTTTGGTGGAGTCAATAATATCTTTGCATGTTTTCTTTTCTCTTGAATGGCTTTAAATAGGGAACAGTGTGTGGATGGTGGGAGCAAATGAAACTAGTGGAATTAAAAATCAAGTTAGTAAAATATTTTCCATCAAAACCCTACGATGTCTTCTTTTAGACTCCAGTTTAGATAGGTGAATCATGACCCTCTCCCACTTTCCAGGCAGAGCCCTGACTGTCCTGGAACTCGCTCTGTAGACCAGGCTGGCCTCGAACTCGCAGAGATCCACCAGTCTCTGCCTCCCAAGTACTGGGGTTAAAAGCATGTCCCACCATGGCCTGGAGGCTGTTAGTATTCTTAACATGTTTAATATTGTGAACTATAACAGCTTCTTTAGTTGAGACTGAATTTCACTTGTTTGCTTTGTTACGAAAGCAGAGGCCTTAGTTATCATGGAGGCCTTACAGCCCTGTGGACTTTCAATTTTGAAGGTTTAAACATATTGGGGAATTCTGAAAGCCCTTAAGAGTGAGAGTGTCCTGTGTTCAAAGGAATGCACCCACTCATTAACAATGCTGATTTACTTTTATTTTATTTATTTTACATAAAAAAGCTATAATTCACTGTCGGTATGATCAGCAATGTGATAAATCCTGAACTTTACCACATTTTGTTATAGAACATGACATAAATTTTGTGACAAGATCCAACTATGAGAATGTAAAGTACACCATGGAATGAAGAATGAGTTATTACTTACAGGCATGTGCAGTGCCTACCACAGCTTTGAATTCAAAATATTAGACCATTTTTGATTTGGCATATAACTTGCTAGATACTGTTATGATATTCTAACAACACATGCTTTTGTGGTTCTCCTTTCTACTCCCTAGACCGCTGTTACTGTAGTTATCCCTTGCAGCCTCTTCATAACCCACATATTATTCTGCCTCATTCTTTCTTATATCTTATATAAAACAAGGCCATTAGGTGGCATATATGTAATACTCACTGCATAAATTTATAAATGTCCAAATAAAAAATAAGCAACTATAGTTTGCACTTTTCATATTGCTCTTTCAAATGGCACTTATTGATTATTAAGATATAATATTTACTTCATATCATACTATAAAACAAAAGGTAAGAATCATAACAAAATAATGTTTTTCAGTCTCATTCATTTTATGTTCATAACAAAATTTCCTTCTTCATGGTTGAAATCAAGTGTGTAACTGTGTGTCTTTTTGATGTCTTTCTGCATCCATGCATCGAGGGACACATAGACTTTTCTTTATCTTGGTTGAGTTTAACAGTACTGTCATAAACATGGATATTAATTGCATTTTGTGGAATAAGCCAGGCACGAAAATATGACTAATTTTTAGTCTGCCTCAAACATGGAAGTTTAAACATAATTTTTAGACTGAGAGAAGAAAATTGTTTACTAAAGAAAGGTGATATAGAAGAGTTATTATAGGAGGCTGTATTTCGTCAGTGAATGCTGTAATCCATTAAAATGCTGTATTTTATCCCAATAATATCTGTAAGTATTAGATATTAATCATAAATTAAAAATGAAGAATCAAGTGGAATTCCTACACTCTTTAAGTATTCTTCTTTGGGGGGCTGGAGAGATGGCTCAGTGGTTAAGAACACTGACTGCTCTTCCAGAGGTCCTGAGTTCAATTCCCAGCAACCACATGGTGGTTCACAGCCATCTATAATGAGATCTGGCGCCCTCTTCTGGCCTGCAAGCACACATGGAAGAAATGCTGTACACATAATAAATAAATCCTTAAAAAAAAGTATTCTTCTTTGTTAATGTTTATGCTAATATTTATGTTTATATTCAGGATCAAATGCTTTGTTCACAATCTTCACCCATACTTCTAAACTTTACATTAAACAAATTTCTGGCTTTAAACCTGAAGGTCAAGTAAATACCCAGGGATTTACCAAATGTTCCGTGCATAAAGAGTTGTTGACAATAAATTCTTCCAATAGTTAGATGTTGTACTCATGCTAAACTCACTCTAATACTCATAGATCATTGCCCAGCTCACATGATATCAAAGAGGCTTCACCCAGTAATTGATGAAAGCACATGTGGAGACCCACAGCTAACCATGGCGTGGAACCCAGCGAATCCTGTGGAAGAGGGGAAGGAAGGATTGCTGGTGCCAGGAAAGCCAAGGACACCACAAGAAAACTCATGGACTCTAACCTGGTACATAGAGCCTCACTAAGGCTGAACTGCCAACCAGAGATCTTGCATGGGACTGACCTAGGCCCTCTACACCTGTTACAGTTGTGTAGCTTGATCTTCCTGTAGGATTCTGAACAAAAGCAGTAGGGGGTATCTCTGACTCTGCTGTCTGTTTTTGGGACCCTTTCCTCCTACTGGGTTGCCTCATCCAACTTCAATAGGAGACGAGTTTTACTGGAACTTAATTGCCATGGCTGGCTGATATCCAAAGGAGGCATGCCGTTTTTTTAAATGGAAAGAAAGAGGAGTGAATGCCCAGGGTAGGCAGGGACTGGGGGTAGCAGAAAAGGGCAGGTGGAGGGCAGGGAGGTTAGGAGGTTGGGGGGGAGGATCGGGAAGGGAGAAAGGAGGGAAAGGACTGTCAATGGCTGGGGAAATAATTAAAAAATTAATAATAAAATGATAATCTATTAATTATTGGTTACATAAATTATAAGTGTTTATTTATTGAAATGATAAAATGGCAATGAAAATGACATTTTCTACTACATAAAAAGTTATCAGACCCCTTATAAAAACACGACATTAAATATTATCGATTTACTCTTCCAAGACAGGGAGTTCTTTGAATATGTCTCCCACAGGAGTATAGACTCTCATTTTTCTGATCATCTCATTTTCTTTATTCTCTGGAGTAGGAGCCTCCGGGACAGAGACGAGAACAAAATCTTGCACCCAGCTTCTCTTTGCACACAGTATGAGAAGACAAAGAAGAACATCCTGTTTGGGTAGGTTGAAAAAGAATATCTCTAACTTAGAACACTACTGTAGTGTTTCAAGGTTAATCTTAACTACAATACGGTAAAGTTGTTTGGAATATAACTGGGGCTCACTTTGTTATATAATGTCAGGAGTATGTTCTCTGGTTTGTTTAATCTTTTACATATGGTTACAAGTTATAACAAGAGACATTTTAAGTGTATATTCATCAAATAATCTAGTTTATAAACTACGTGCTTAGGGGAAAACCAAGTTCAGATTTGATCAGAATATAATCCACGCACATATTATATTTTATCCTTTCAGTACCTACAGACTTTTAAAGAAAATTAATGGTTACATTAGGCAAATGTCACTGACATGCACCTAGATATATCCTGCAAAGAAAAGAATACACCTTCAAAGTTCAGGGAAGAACTATTCAAATATTCTTAGTAGAATTTATTTTATTTCCTTCCTTTTCTATTATCTAGAAATTGTTAAATTAAGAAATTAATGAAAATGGTGTTGTCATCAAATATAAAGTGTCTAAACTTGAACAGAGGAAAAAAGTGTGGGAAGAAATGAGAGAGTAGGAAATATAGATGAGAGAGGTCAATGGGGTTTCACAGAGTACTATAAAAGTAGGTAATCAACCTGAGAGGGAAAATCCAGATATATGAGTCTAAGGTATATTTCACTATTGATGATGGTAAATACTGATTGTTCTTTCAATGCCCATGCATTTTGGTAGAAAAGAGAAGTGCATAAGAACAAAGTATAAGGAAATGTACGAGACAAAGTAAATGTTCCTATTAACAAACAAAAAGAAAGCTAATTAACATCTGGATGCACACACTGGATCAGTAGATACAGTTAGTGTTGTTGAAACTGAATGAAATGAAGAATATAAAAATATTCAATAACACAGTATGAAAAAATCACATTCTTTTGTAAAAGTAAAGGGTACATGGTATGTATTTTGACCATTTCATATGGGTACTGTAATTGCATACATTAGTATGTATTTTGAAAATTTCATATGAGTACTATAATTACATAGATTATGCAGGAAAATATGAGTCACAGAGTGATTAGGTTTTGGTTATAGAGCAGAGTGAAAGAATTCAGACCACTTTGCAAACAATCTGCTTACCCTGTGAATTAGCTAAAATCATATGATGAATGTTTACCAGAGTACACAATTTAAAAATTTGTTTGTATCTGAAAATATATCATGAATTCAATTTTGGGCAATATTTAGATTAAATACATAATCATATACTAGAACACAAAAGAGCTTACAAATTCAGAAAATGAGAATATTACTATTTTAGTTAGCCAACATCAGACTATCCAAACCATACAACAGCAAACAGCCAACAGCAAAAAGAAAAAAAAATGTGACTCAAATCAAATTAATCAAAAATATTTCTCTCTCTGAAAAATATCTCCAAGATTCACAAATGAGGAAAGCAGGTAGGAAGTTCATTTTGTAAAACAGCTCTCCACCTAGGAGCATCCTATCTAATGACAATGCAGAAAATGCATCCTCAACTTTGTATGCAATTCTTTCCTTCTCCAAACAGATGAATTCACAGTTTTTACATGGCTCCTAGAAATACATCTCATGTCACTGAGTTTATTCTTGTGGGTGTTTCAGACCGTCCGGAACTGCAGGTACCACTTTTCCTTGTGTTCCTGGTCATCTACATGCTGACAGCAGCAGGAAACCTGGGCATCATCACCCTCACCACCATGGACTCACGACTTCAAACTCCCATGTACTTCTTCCTCAGACACCTGGCTGTCATCAACCTTGGCAACTCCACTGTCATTGCTCCTAAAATGCTGGTCAATTTCTTAGTCAGTAAGAAAACCACCTTGTACTATGAATGTGCCACCCAGCTGGGAGGATTCCTGGTTTTCATTGTAGCAGAGACCTTTATGTTGGCTGTGATGGCCTATGACCGCTATGTGGCCATCTGCAACCCCCTGCTCTACATGGTGGTGGTGTCTCGGCATGTGTGCCTTCTGCTGGTCTCCCTCACATATGTCTATGGCTTTTGCACAGCCATTGTTACTTCATCTTGTGTGTTCTCTGTGTCTTATTGCTCTTCCAATGTAATCAACCATTTTTACTGTGACACTGTCCCTCTGTTGGCACTGTCCTGTTCTGACACCTACCTCCCAGAAACTGTAGTCTTTATATCTGCAGGTACAAACCTATCTTTGTCCATGAGTATAGTGCTAGTGTCTTATTTCAACATCGTGTTATCTATCGTAAGGATCCGTTCAGCAGAAGGACGGAGGAAAGCCTTTTCCACCTGTGCTTCACATATGGTGGCTGTCACGGTGTTCTATGGAGCACTGTTATTCATGTATTTGCAGCCTCAAACTAATCACTCGCTAGATACTGATAAGATGGCCTCTGTCTTTTATACACTGGTCATCCCAATGCTGAACCCCTTGATCTACAGCCTGCGGAACAAGGATGTGAAGGCTGCACTAAGGAGATTCGTAACAAATCCATGTAATTCTTTCAAATCAATGTAACTTTAAAACACCTTTGGTTAATAAAGACATGGATTTGATCACTCACCATTGTGAAGTAAAAAGGTATCTGTTGACTTACATGTTTGAAGTCAATCCTGGGCAAGAAAAGAGTCAAGGAGAAAAGCAAAACTCAGATAGAAAATAAGTAGAACTTCTGGTTATAATAGTAACCTACACACATGCATGTGAATAACTGCCCACCAGTAATCTAGTAACTAATTTGGAAGAAATGTATAGAAGAACACAAAGGTATGGGTCTTTTGTTTTTTTTATTTATTCTGTGAAAATTTCCATTGTATTAAATCTACTCTTATTCTCTCTAACAGCTCTTATTGGATGTCTCACATACCAGTCAATTTCACTCTATCTTCCCCTTCCAATTAATTAATTAATGTCTATAATCCACTGACTATTTTGAATTTTATGTTAAGTAAACTTGAACATTAGAGATCAGGTGGGAAAAGAAAGGAGCAAGGGAGAAGGGAATATAATAATGAAAAAAGAAGAAGAGAAAAAAGAAAGAAGATAAGAAATAAGGGGAGTAAACATATTATTGAGACATAATGAGGCATCTCCTATTTCTCCTATCATCATATGGCCTTTTATTTTAAAATAAAATCTATGACTAAGAATGTCACTGAGCTGGAGAAATGCTCATGGATTATATATATGGAGCCCTAGGTGTGGTCCCAGCACAGGATGTGAAGCACCGTTCATGAAATAAAACTTGGCTTCAGAATGTGTTCTTTTTTTGTCTTATGAGTCTGCTGACAACACAACATCTTTAAAAACAAAAAAGAAACATGAGACAAGTCATGCAAAGTCACATAGCACTGCACATGTGTGTGTACAGGACAATCCCCTTATGTACATACATACCCACACAAAATAAAAATCTTAGCTATTGTACCTTAGCCATGACTGACACTTCACTAAAATTTCAGAATCCAGTTTGTGGCAGAACACAAGAGCAATCCTTAGAATTGGAGATCTGATGAGGAAGATCAAAAGTTTCAACAGGCTTTGTATAATAAAAAAAAATCTGTTCATATGTCAAATTTGTGGACATTTATTGACTAGAATAACTCATGAGACCTCAAGTTGTAAATAGTATCACTAAAATGATATAGTTTTATGTCAGAAATTTAATAACACACAGTTCACATTTCTTGCTATGCTGATATGTATTTTTATTTCTAAATATATTTTTTTTAATTTTCTGTGATTTACCTGATATTGACTCATATCAACATAAATAGATTTGGAATTGCAGCAATTACATAGTTAATTAATAGTATCATGATTTTCTGCAGTTGTAAAGTCTCCAAATTACTTAACATAATTACCTAAATTGCTTTAACATGAAGTTTTCATGTATATTTCCCCAGTAATAACTAAGAAGGGGATAATTAATTAATTAACAACAGTGTCTCATTGCAATTTAACAAAGCCACTGGGAGAAGACAAAACTTTTATTTTAAGAGCTTGATAATTAGGATTCAGCCAACCTTACACACTTAAATCATGCGAATAAAAATGTAAAAAATAAAACACTGTAGAGTAAGACAGATTCTCCTTAATGTAAATGAACACGGCAGCTCCCTGAAAATGCTAAGAATAACTTCTCTGTGCTTGTACAGGAGGCTGGGTTCAGTTCCCTGGCAAAGTGGTTTGAGTAAGAATGTCTCCTTCGTCCTGGGCATTTGAACACTGGTCCCAAGTTAGTGATGCTGTTTGGGGCTGTGCAGGAGGAAGTTAGTTACTGGGTCAGGCTGTTATTTTGAAAGCCTCTTTATGTTTCCAGTTTGCTCTCTGTGTTTCATGCTTGACTTTGAAGGTATCAGCTCCTAGTTTCTGTTTTGCGGCCATCTCACTGCCATGATGAAATCTTACCCTTTCGGAGTCATAAACTCAAAAACCTTGTTTCTTTTTCAAGTTTATTCTGACCATGCTGCTTTACCCCAGCAGCAGGAAAGTAACTATTACACCTGTGCAGACCTTTTTACAACTCTACCAACCAATGACAGGATTGTAAGAACGGACGTCTCCTGACTGATTTTTTAATGCACAAGTCAGATCTACTCCACTCACTGAAATATCATCCTTTGTGCTGAAGTGAATTCTGACAATTTTATCTTTATAGTCTGAAAGCAAACAAAAATATCTATTTCAAAACAAACAACTCTATTAACAAAATAGAAACCCCAACAGATAACAGACACACCTCGAATTTCATATCTCAAATTCACAGTTTCAAGAAAGTTGAAACTAAGAAAACAGCTTTTGTAGAAATTTCACTGAAAATAAAATGTGTTAAATTATAAAAACAAGTATAATAATGATTAATTCATATTTTACATTTAATAAATCATTTGCTGATGCTACTGCACAATTACAATAATAATAATAATAATATAAGTTTTTCTCTTTGAGATAAAAATTAACCATGAAGAGTCACGTAAAATATAAAGGAATGACATTTCAGCAGCTATCTCTAATAGGAGTATGATGAATGCATAGTGATCATTGATTAATTTGTCATCTTCGTAATAAAAGCTACTTCAGGGGCTAGAGATGCAGCAAAGGAATTAAGAGCTCACCCTGCTCTTCTAGGGGTGCTGTGTTTTGTTTGCATTACCAACAAAGAGTTCAAATCATGTGTAACTACAGTTTCCAAGGATCTGATACCTTCTTCTGAAACCTGTGGGTATTGAACAGACATGGTACACATACCTACATTTAGGCAAAACATTTGAAAACATAAATAAATATGTTTTCAGAGACAAAATCATCAATAAAAGGACAATATCCTATAGGCTTTTTCCACTCTAAACTACTTCAGAAATACTTCAGTATTTACTGTGTACAAAGTATTATTTTAGGTTCTCATGATGAAATCATAAATGAAAAGGACATGATCAAGCAGGCCCTTCTTCAGTGACAGGGTCCTAAGTGAGAAGCTGGTACATGAGAAGATTGGAAGACAAAAATCTGGGATCAAAATGCCTTGCATAAACTGATGTCTTATGCCAAGGAAGTTTATTAAGAAGTACAATTTATTATATGCCACTTATAGTAGAAAAATAGGAGAGAATCAACAACAAGGCATCAGACAATGGAACAAAATCAGTAGGAAAATGTGGCGCGCTTCCTGACCAGCAGGAATGAACGGCCACGAAAACGAGATTCCTTCCCTATCATGTCTTTATTCGGAGCACTCGGTTGAGGAAAATTGGGGAGAAGAGACTCAGAGAGAGAGCGAGCTGAGAGCACAGGGACAAGAGAGATTAGAGAGAGCAGGAGAGAGAGCAGGAAGCCAGAGAGAACCTAGAGAACCTAGAGAGAGGAAGCCAGAGAGAACCTAGAGAACCTAGAGAGAGGAAGCCAGAGAGAACCTAGAGAACCTAGAGAGAGGAAGCCAGAGAGAGAGAACCTAGAGAGAGGAAGCCAGAGAGAGAGATGAGAGAGCGCAGGGAGGAGAGAAAGATTAGAGAGAGCGGAAAAAACCCAAAGACAGCCGCTTTTCTAGGGTGAGAGGCTCGAATGCTGATTGGTTGATGCCATTCTGCTAGGGCCCAAGGCCCAGGACAGGTCAGGGAACCAAGTCTCTGAAATGCAAAACAAGGCCCCAAGCACACTGGCCTGCAGGCAACATCAAAGGATTTGTATACCTTCAGGCTGTAGGACCGCTGGCACTATCTCGCCAAGGCGACATCCTGGCGGCTCCTTACAGGAAAACAAACAATGCTTCATACACAAAATCAAACAAGGTTACACATGAACACAGGCTATCTCTGGAGTGGTTTTTCTGGGTCCAACAGCATCTTGGCAATCGGGAACCAAGGCATTCCACAAAGTCACACCAGACAACAAACCTTACACAAGAGACTTAACGAGGAGATTCCCAGGATGGTGGCTGCTTCTGAGCAGCAATAGAGACAGGCGAGGACTGGGTTGAGGGACAGGTTTTAAAGCATATCGGAAGCATGTACTGTGACCTATTGGAAAAGTACAATGTAGTCATAAGGATTGATTAGCCTTGACTCTGAAACACTTTTTGGTTTTTAAAGCAGAGTCTTGGATCTGGGGTTTCCAAGACTCAGAGCTCCGGTCAGTCTGGGGTCAGGGTAACTTTCCAATGTCAGGTTACCCTACCATCTCAAGGACATTGAGACAAAGCACACAGTGGCCAGTGGAGCTGGGACTAATTACCATAGCCCCAAACGGTAGAAAGAGTTGGGTTCTCTAGATCTGAAACCAAATCTATACCAGTTCCTCATCCCAGTCTGTTACAGGCTCTGCTAAACATATTTCAGTTTTAAAGGAGTAACTGTATTCCTTCTACATACATCAGGGTCTCCGGGAAAGTGTAAGGTCTGTCTAGTTCTGGACACAAAATTTCATTCTTTATGAAACTTCTGCTGTGGTGTAATGATTAATGAAAAAATATGGAAGGTGACATGAGAAAATTAGCAGGGTTTAAGAATATGGAGAATGAGTGTTCCTAGAAAATGGAATACCAGGTGCACAAAGTGAGAAAAGAATGAAATTCCAAGTGTCTATCAACCAATCAAAAGAACCAACAATCCAATAAAAAGTGGAATACAGTCCTAAACACAGAACTCTCAATAGAGGAATCTAAAATGACTGAGACACTTAAGGAAATGCTCAACCTCCTTAGCCATCAGAGAAATGTAAATCAAAACAACTCTGCGATTCAATCTTACACCTGTAAGAATGGTCAAGATCAAAAACACTGAGGACATTTATGCTGGAGAAGTTGTAGGGTAAAGTGAACACTCCTGTATTGTTAGTGGGAGAGCAAGCCGGTACAGCTCCTTGGATATAAGTATAGCGATTTCTCAAAAAATTAGGAAACAACCTTCCTCAAGATCCAGTAGTATCACTTTTGGGTATATATCCAAAGGATGCTCAATTGTACCACAAGGACATGTGCATAATTATGTTCATAGCAGCATTATTTGTCATAACCAGAACCTAGAAACAACACCTAAAAGCCCCTCAACCAGAAAAAAGGATAAGGAAAATGTGAAAAATTTACATAATGGAGTTCTACACAGCGGAAACAAAAATGATGACATCTAGAAAGAAACAGACAAATGGATAGATCTATACAACATCATATTGAGTGAGGCAACCCAGACCCAGAAAGGCCAATAACAAGAGAAAAGATTTTTATGTCATGCTTTCCTACTTGCTATTAATGAAGATCGTATAAACGCCCTTGTTTCTTTCAGTGATCCTAGGCACAGCACTATAATCTCTACAGTCATTGTGTCCTGAGTGTCACTTTGTGTTGGGATGATTACACTGATGAACACCACGGGCTACTGGTGCTGGTTCTTTGTAAATCAAGGTTTTGTGGAGTCAATAACACCTTTTTTATGTTTTCTTTTCTCTTGAACGGCTTTAAATAGGAAACTGTGTGTGGATGATGGGAGCAGATGAAACTAGTAGAAAAAAAAAGCAAGTTAATAAAGTATTTTCTATCAAAACCCTGCAATGTTTTCTTTTAGACTCCAGTTTAGACAGGTGAATCATGACCCTCCCTCCCCCACTTACCAGGCAGAGCCCTGACTACCTAGAACTGGCTCTGTAGACCAGTCTGGCCATGAACTCACAGAGATCCACCTGCCTCTGCCTCCCGAGTACTGGGGTTAAAGGTGTGTCCCACCATGGCCCAGAAGCTGTTAATATTCTTAAGAACTTTAACACTGAACTATAACATCTTCTTTAGTTGACATTGAATTTCATTCATATGCTTTGTTACATAATTTCATCAAGAGCAAATAGTCGTAGCAGAAGCCTTAGCTAGCATGGAGGTCTTACAGCCCTGTGGACCTTGTATTCTGAAAGTTGAACATATTGGGGAATTCTGAAATCCCTTAAGAGTGAGAGTGTACTGTGTTTTAAGGAATGCACTCACTCATTAACAATGCTGATTTACTTTTATTTTACATAAAGGAAAGTTATAATTCACTGTCGGTATAAGCAGCAGTGTGATAAATCCTGAACTTTACTTGAATTTTGTCATAGAAACTGGCATAAATTTTGTGACGAATTCCAGCTGTGAGAATGTACACC
Source organism: Myodes glareolus (assembly GCF_982192425.1). Lineage (NCBI taxonomy): Eukaryota > Metazoa > Chordata > Mammalia > Rodentia > Cricetidae > Myodes > Myodes glareolus. The sequence goes on along the minus strand of NC_142031.1, from coordinate 41,112,876 downwards.
ACGGACTGAAGATCGAGTCACTACTCATAGGCATTTGCAGTGCCTGCCACAGATTTGATTTCAAAATATTAAACCTTTTTTTGGTTTGGCATATAACTTGCTAGATACTGTTATGATATTCTAACAACACATGCTTTTGTGGTTCTCTTTTCTGCTCCCTTGACCCCTGTTACCGTAGTTATCTCTTGTAGCCTCTTCATAACCCACATACACTTCTGACTCATTCTTTCTCATATCTTATATAAAACAAGGCCATTAGGTGAAATATATGCAATACTCACTACATACAGTTATAAATCTCCAAATAAAAAATAAGCAACTATAGTTTGCACTTTTCTTATCCCTATATCAATTTACATTCATTGATTAATAAAAATTTAATATTTCCTTCATATCATACTATAAAACAAAAGGTAAGAAGCATAACAAAAATAATGTCTTTCAGTCTCACTCATTTTATGTTCATAACAAAATTTCTTTCTTCATGGTTGAAATCAAGTGTATAAGTGGGTGTGTTTTTGATATTGTCTTTCTGCATCCATGCAGTGAGGGACACACAGACTTTTCTTCATCTTGGTTTAGTTTAACAGTACTGTTATAACCATGGATATTTATTATATCTTATGGAATAAGCCAGACATGACAAGATGACTACTTTCTGGTCTCCATCAAACATGGAAGTTTAAACATAATTTTTAGACTGAAAGAAGAAAATTGTTTACTAAAGAAAGGCGACATAAAAGAGTTATAATAGGAGGCTGTATTTCGTCAGTGAATGCTTTAATCCATTAAAATTCTGTATGTTATCCCATTAATATCTATAAGTATTAGATACTAATTATAAATTAAAATGAAGAATCATATGGAATTCTTAAATTCTTTAAGTATTTTTCTTTGCTAATGTTTATGTTTGAATATTATCAGAGGCAAGTTCTTTGTTCACCATCTTCACCCACACTTCTAATCTTCATATTAAACAAACTTCTGACTTTAGCCCTGAAGGCCAAGTAATTACTCAGGGATTTACGAAATATTTTCTACATAAAGAGCTGATGACAATGAATTCTTCCAATAGTTAGATGTTGTACTCATGCTAAACACTCTACTGTACTCATAGGTCATTGCCCAGCCCACTTGTCATCAAAGAGGCTTCAACCAGTAATTGATGGAAGCAGATGTGGAGACCCACAACCGAACATGGAGTGGAACCCCGGGAATCCTGTGGAAGAGGGGATGGAAGGATTGTGGGAGCGAGAAAAGTCAAAGACAACACAAGAAAACCCACAGAATCTAACCTGGTTCATAGGGCCTCACTGAGACTGAACTGCCAACCAGAGAACTTGCAGGGGGCTGACCTAGGCCCTCTCCACCTATGTTACAGTTGGGTAGCTTGGTCTTCTTGTAGGATTCTGAACAAAAGCAGCAGGGGCTGTCTCTGACTCTGCTGCCTGCTTTTGGGACCCTTTCCTCCTACTGGGTTGCCTCATCCCACCTCAATAGGAGAGGAGATGACAGGTTTTCTGCAACATTATTGCCACGGCTGGCTGATGTCAAAGGGTTAGGGAGGCCTGCCCTTTTTAAAAAGAAAGAGCAGTGAATGCATGCCCAGGGTAGGCAGGGACTGGGGATGAGGGAAAGGGATGGTAAAGGGCAGGGAAGTGAAGGAGATGGGGGAAGGACTGGGAAGGGAGAAGGGAAAGAGAGGAAACTGTGATTGACTGGTGAAAATAATTAAACAATTAATAATAAAATGATAATGTATTAATAATTAATACATGAATAATAAATGATTATTTAAATGATAAAATGACAATGAAAATTACACTTTCTCCTCCATAAAAAGTTATCAGATCCCTTATAAAAACACGACATTAAATATTATCAATTTACTCTTCCGAGACAGGGAGTTCTTTAAATATGTCTCCCACAGGAGTATAGAATCTCATTTTTCTGATCACCTCATTTTCTAATTCTCTGGAGTAGGAGCCTCTGGGACAGAGACACGAACAAAATCTTACAGCCAACTTCTCTTTGCACACAGTATGAGGAGACAAAGAAGAACATCCTGTTTGGGTAGGTTGAAAAAGAATGCCTCTGACTTAGAACACTACTTTAGTGTTTCAAGGTGAAGCTTAACTACAATATGGTAAAGTTGTTTGAACTATAACTGGGACTCACTTCATTATATAATGTCAGGAGTATTTTCTCTTGTTTGTTTAGCCTTTTATATATGACTAGAAGTTATAATCAGAGACATTTTAAGTGCATATTCATCAAATAAATAATCTAGTTTATAAATTACATGCTCAGGGAAAAACCAAGTTCACATTTGATCAGAATATAATCCATGCATAAATTATCTTTTATTCTTTCAGTACCTACAGATTTTTATAGAAATTAAAAGTGACATTAGACAAATGCCACTAATATGCCCCTAGATATACCCTGCAAAGAAAAGAATATGCCTTCAAAGTACAGGGAAGAACTATTCAAATATTCTTAGTAGAATTTATTTCCTTCCTTTTCTATTATCTAGAAATTGTTAAATTAAGAAATTAATGAAAATGGTGTTGCCATCAAATATAAAGTGTCTAAACTTGAACAGAGGAAAGAAGTGTGGGAAGAAATGAGAGGGTAGAAAATACAGATGAGAGAGGTCAATGGGGTTTTAAAGAATACTATAAAAGTAGGTAATCAACCTGAGAGGGAAATCCAGATACATGAGTCTAAGGTATATTTCACTAGTGATGAGAATAAATACTGATTGTTCTTTTAGTGCCCATGCATTTTGGTAGAGAAGAGAAGTGCATAAGAACAAAGTATAAGGAAATGTATGAGACAAAGTAAATGTTCTTATTGGCAAACAAAGAACCAAATTAATTGGAACCAAATTGATGTCTAAATGCATACACTAGATCAGTAGATACAGTTAATGTTGGTGAAACTGAATGAAATGAGGAATATAAAAATATTCAAGAACACAGTATGAAAAAATTCACATTCTTTTGTAAAAGTAAAGAGTACCTAGTATGTATTTCGAGAATTTCAAATATGAGTATTGTAATTACATTCATTGTTATATTGTTATATATTTTGAGAATTTCATATGAGTACTGTAATTACATACATTGTCAAGGAAAACATGAATCACAGAGTGCTTAGGATTTTGGTTATAGAGCAGAGTGAAATAATTCAGACCTCTTTGCAGACAAGCTGCTTATTAGCTAAAGTCACATGATGAATATACGCCAGAGTATAAAAATTGAAAATTTGTTTATATCTGAAAATGTATCATTAATTCAATCGTTGGGTGGTATTTGGATTAAAACAGAATCATATACTAGAACAAAAAATAGCTTACAAATTCAGAAAATGAAAACATTATTATTTTTTAGTTAATCATCTTACAGCATCTTGTAACAGTTTTTATTTCCTTAATTTTTCAAAATATGAATTGATACTGAGAAGGCTAACAGAAAATGTATTTTCATTTTACCTTTATTTTCATGTGCTATCTGTTGCCTTGTGATTCATAATTGCTTTCTTAGTATGTAGTAGAGATTCGGAAAATGTGTCCCTAGAGACTACTCCTAAGAGTGTCCATGCAGTTCTTACTAGAAAGCAGAACTCGGTTGGTTCTAATTAGTGTTAGGGTCTCAAGATGAGAACTAAATTCTAGTTTCTTTAGTAAAAGAAAGAAAAATTGAAGTAATTTAGTTTTCGAAAGTTATTAATTGCTACGTGTGCTTGCTAGCTGTTATGCAATGACACAAATTCGAATCATCTAAGAAGAAGGAATATTGAGTCAATGGCTTCATAAGATTGACCTGTAGACAAGTTATTATTGTTATTACTATACTCTTTGATGGATGAATGACATGGGAGGGAGGGACCATCCTGCTAAGGGTGGTACCATTTCTAGGCAGGCTGTATTGGATGGTTTAACAGTGCAGACTGAACAGCCAAGATGCACACCAGTATGCATACTAAAAGTTAGACTACTTATATAAAATAAATTACTAGCATAAAAAAGGAAAAATATAAAACTGTATTATCCCAATACTGGAACAATAAGTCACTTGAAATTATGTATTTTAATATATTCATCTGACAAACCATGGGTTTCCTAATAACAGACCGGTTACAGTGTAGCATGTACTCTTTATATATCCATCCATATTTGTCACTTCTTTCTCTTGTGTCTCTGTCTTCCAAGACAGTTGGTTCACCTTTCTAATTTTACATGTGTGTGTATGAACATATATATGTTTGACTATGGAGACAAGAGGAAATTTTAATAGTATTGCAACTTCAGAAGATATAGTATACTTTGTAAACACATTCAAAAGTCATGGTTTAGACATTATAACAAATCAAGAAATAACTTCAAGAATGTACTGAACAAAATATTTGAACCAACCAAAAATGTACTAATGTGTACTCTTTCACTCATCTTTAAATAAAAGAAGAAAAATATCCTTCTTATCTAAATATCTCTTCTGTTTTTCCATTTTTATTGCCTGATGGCTTTATACTGTTTTGGTTTTCTTTTACATTTTTAGGACAAGATTTCTCTGTGTCTCACTCTTTAGAACAGGTTGGCCTTGAACCCAGAGATCCTCCTGTCTCTACCTTCTGAGTGCTGGGATTAAAGTCATGGACCACCACCATATATAATAAGTTGCACTAATTTTACTTCTACACTTCTATCTTCCCTCTTTCACTTCTACCCTTATTTACAACATGTCCCCTTTCCCATTCATGTCTTCCTTTTAATGTGTGATCCATTGAGAAAAACTAGAGTTCCTTGTTTGAGATTGGGTGGGAAGTTACTCAGTGAAGGAAGGGGAATTTATCTCTGGCAATACCACTGAAGAAAATGAAGCCCTTCCAATAACACGAATCAATTGCCCATAATTCTTTCTGTTACCTCCCCATATTCAGCACCCCAGTATTATGACAATCCCTACACTATATAGAATCAATGACTAAATGTCTTTTTAGGTGATCAAAAAGTATTAAGTATCTTTTGAGTTACATAAAGTGGAAATGTATCATTTGGATTTTTCTCTACTCCTACAGATGCTCTGAAGACTCATGGCTCAGAAAAACTGCACCCAAGTCACACAGTTCATTATTGTGGGCCTCACAAATCACCAGGAGTTAAACATGCCCCTCTTTGTGGTATTCTTATCCATCTATATTTTCACAGCAATAGGCAACCTGGGGCTGATCCTTGTCATTAGAACAGATGCAAGACTCAACACACCCATGTACTTCTTCCTCAGCAACTTGGCTTTTGTTGATTTCTGCTACTCCTCTGTCATTACACCCAAGATGCTCGGAAATTTCCTCTATAGCAAAAATTTCATATCCTTCAATGCATGCGCTGCCCAGTTAGGCTGCTTTCTCACGTTCATGGTATCTGAGTGCTTGTTATTGGCTTCCATGGCGTATGATAGATACGCAGCCATCTGTAATCCTCTACTGTATATGGTCACAATGTCCCCAAGAATCTGCATCCAGCTTGTAGTTGTGCCCTACACCTACAGCTTCCTGATGGCACTGATTCACACTCTTCTCACTTTCCGCCTGTGCTATTGTCATTCCAATATCATCAATCACTTCTACTGTGATGACATGCCCCTTCTCAGGCTTGCTTGCTCAGACACTCAGTACAAACAGCTGTCTATTTTGGCCTGTGCTGGAATCACATTCATTTCTTCTGTTCTGATTGTTTCTGTTTCCTACATGTTCATTATCTCTGCCATTCTTAGGATGCGCTCAGCTGCAGGAAGACGTAAAGCCTTTTCTACCTGCAGCTCCCACATGATGGCCGTGAGCATCTTCTACGGAACTCTTATCTTTATGTACTTACAGCCAAGTTCTGACCACTCGCTTGATACAGATAAGATGGCCTCTGTCTTCTACACAGTGATCATCCCCATGCTAAACCCCTTGATCTACAGCCTTAGAAACAAGGATGTGAAAGATGCCCTGAAGAAAGTCATAGATGGTAGAAACCAGACTTCGGTGTTTAAAGAACTAAGAAAATAATTTCAATAAGCAAACATAGATTTTTCACTTTTGGTCTCCCCTCCCCAATATTAGTAAAATGAGTTTAATATCTTAAAATCAATGGGTGTTCAACACAAATATTATTAAATCAAACATTTTGTGTCCTTTTTCCTTTTGTTTTTTTTATTTTATTGAATAGATTTCTTTTCATATAATATATTCTAATTAATTTTCATATAATATATTCTCTCCTCTCAATTCTCCCAGTTCTTCTTCACCTATCCTTCCCTGTGAATCCACCTCCTTTCTGTTCCTCATAAAAAAGGCAGTTAAGGGATAATAATAAAATCTAATAATTTAAAACAAAAACAAACCAGTTGTACAAGGACAAACAAACAAACCTAAGGGAAAGAGTCCAAGAAAATGCACAAGAAACAGAAACAGTTGCAGAGACTCACTTATTCCTGTATGCTCAGAACTCCCATAAAAATGCAAAACCAGAAGCTGTAATAAACCTGTGGTGTAAAGAAAAAGAATTATTTAAAAAAATAAACTAAATTAAAAGTAAAAATAAAAATAATGTCTCTATCAAACTTCTTCCTTCAGGACACAGGAAATCCCTAAAAAGGGAAGGCAGGAAGTCTGTAGTAGCCAGAGGAGATGGAGAATACCAAGTAAACAAGCCTTTCTTGACACAAGAGAGCTGGCGCACATAACAACTCACAGATACTGAAACAGTGTGCGTAGGGTCTACGTGGGTGTGTACCAGACAGGATCCTAGAGTTAGAAGAAAAAGTGAACGCATGTCAACATCTCTAGTCCTAAGCTATTTCCAAATGATAACCACTTACAAATGATAAATGAGTTCTCACCAAGTGAGTCTCACTAGGAAAACAAACCACTCACAGGGACAGACCACATTCGCAGACATAGCTGACCAGCAGAGGATGAGCTCAAGGGTGTTTTGGAGTGTATCTTATCTGAACTTTTAAAATTTTTCGAATTTATTCTGCTTCTTTTCTTCATCTTGTTTTTCCTAACTTTAAAATAATGACTCCAGTTCCCTCCCGCAGTTAGTTTTCAGGGAAACATACTCTACCTGTTTGCTTCCAAAATGTTTCTGGTTTTTAGGATAACCTGTGTCTTTGGCAGACAACCAATAAATTAATCTTTCTTTCTTCCTTGTCTTCTACCTTAAGTTCTTTCTACTCCCTTTTCCATGATGATCCCTGAGCCTTAGTGGTATTAGCATAAATGGTCTTCTGGGCACTCAGTCTTCCCTAGTCTCAGCATCCCTAGCAATGATATGTCACTGCATTTGCTGCCATGAAAATTTTTGCTCTGAAGACTGTTTTTCTTTCTTAGAGATGCTTTTATCCTATTTAGACTTCAATAAAAACACCATAAACTTGTAGATTAAATAATAAAAGTAGGTTTTCTCACTATTCTGGATCCAGAGGTCCAACAAAGATCAATGTTCTGTTGGATTCAATTAGTAGTAGCTATGGCTCTCTTTCTGACATTCTCGATAATTACAGACACTCTGTGGGTTCAATAACCTATCTTTATAAGGGAAAGGAGGTAGCAGGGGAGTGGGGGAGATAAAGGTAGAGAGATTGATTAAAAATACATTCTCTTGTCTGTCTTTTCTCAGAAGGCACTAGAGTCATCACAAAGCCGCCACCTTCATGATGTCTTCTAACGCTAATTGCATCTCACAGGTACCATCTTAAAAGACTATTTTTTAATTAATTAATTTAATTATTTAAAATTTCCACCTCCCTTCCCCCTCACCTCCCCCTCCCTCTCTAGTCCTAAGAGCAGTCAGGGTTCCCTGCCCCGTGGGAAGTTCAAGGTCCTTCCCCCTCCATCCAGGTCTATAAAGGTGAACATCCAAACAAATCAGGTCCCAAAAAGTCAGTCCATGCAGTAGAATCAAAACCCAATGCCTTTGTCCTTGGCTTCTCGGTCAGACTTCATTGCCAGCCACATTCAGAGGGTCCAGTTTGATCACATGCTCCACCACTCCCAGTCCTGCTGGCCTTGGTGAGCTCCCATTAGATCAGTCCCTGTAACATGACGGCCAGCTTGTTGGGGTTTCTGTCCCGCCCAGTACCCCACAACCAGCAAGTCCCAGAGAAAATCAATCACACAGAGATCTCTATAAGTTATAAAGCTGATTGGCCCATTAGATCAGGCTACTTATTAGTCCTTGTAACTTATATTAATCCATTATCATTATCTATGTTAGCCACACTGGCTCAGTACCTTTCTCAGCGTGACAGCTCACATGTTGCCTCTTTGCTGGTCTGTGCAGGAATGGCAGAGGAAGTTTCTGCTTCCCAGAATTCTCCTGTTCTCATTGCATCACCTCTACTTCCTGTCTGGTTTTCCCGCCTATATTTCCTGCCTGGCCAATCAACGTTTTATTAAAATACATGATTGACAGACTACAGATAATTCTACCACACCAAGTCCCACAGACTATTTTTTTAGGGTTTTAAGGTTCAACACATGATCATTAGGAGCAAAAAATCAGTCCATTGGAGCATCATTGTCCCTAATATATTAAAATCATATTCTTTACATGGTGTCTCCAAGTGTAGGCCAATGAAACAGTCAAAAAGACTATCAGGGAGCCTGAATAGGTGCTGCGCACTGCGACCCCGTCTGTGCACTATGCTCTACAATACAGTTGGCGAGCTTCGGACAAGGGGCTGGAGGTTGAAAAACACACAAACACACACACACACACACACACACACACACACACACACACAGAGACAGACAGACAGACAGAGCCATAGACCTCCAATCACTGGTAAGAAGCCCTTTATTCAATAGCACCACTAACTCTTTCAAATGCCAATAAGACAGTAGTAGTGCTATAAATAAGAAGGTAAACCTGGGAGTTTACACTACATTCAACCTCTAGCATGGTGAATAGAAAAATTATTAAATGTTTTTCATGATTATTCTATTATCTTTAATGAAGATGAACATTGTCTATCTTTTGAATGTTCCTCAAAATTAATTTGTATGGTTGTGTTTCTGCCTCCAGTGTGTGTGTGTGTGTGTGTGTGTGTGTGTGTGAAGAACTGTTCATATATTCACACACCTATAGGCACCTGATTTTTGACAAAGAGGTCAGGAATAAACATTGGAAAATTACAGAGCCTCTTCAACAAATGCTGTTGTTCAAACTGAACAGATAGATGCATGTAGAAAAATGCAAATATAGTCATACTTTTTCCCCTGCATGAAACTCAACTAAAAGTGGATTAAAGACCTTAATGTACAGTCAGACACAGTAAATCCTGAAAGAAGAGAGAGTGGGGAACAGTCTTGAATGTATTAGCACAGTAAGAGGACTTTCTAAATAGAACAGCCATAGCACAGACACTATGAACCATAAATAATAAAAGTACTACATGAAACTGAAAAGCTCATGAATGACAAAGAACACAGTCATTCAGACAAAGTGGCAGCCTACAGAATGGGAAAAGATTTTTGCTACCTGTATATTGAATATAGGGATAATATCTAAACTATATAAAGAAAAAGAACAAAAAAAATTCTGCACATCAAGAAAACAACTCAATTTAAAATGTGATATAGACCTAAATAGAAGGAGGATTCTTAAAACAGGAAGCACCAATGGCAGAGAATCAATTAAGAAATGTTCAACATCTTAGCCAAATGTAAATCAAATGTAAATATAATGATATATATCATTATAAATCAAAACTACTTTGGAATTTCATATTAAACCAGTTTGAATGGAATAAATAACAAATGGCAATTCATTCAGGAGAAAATGGGAAGTAAGGTGAACACTCCTCCATTGTCTATGGGACAGCAAACTTGCACAGCCTCTATGGAAATCAGTGTGATAATTCCTCAAGAAGCTGGAAACTGATCTAAATCACAATACAATTATACTACACTTAGCAATACACCCAAACATTACATCAGACTGAAAATATACTTTCAGACATTTTCTTTGCTGCTCTACTTATAATAACCAGAAATCAGAAACAGCCCAAATCTCCATCAATGGATAAAGAAACTGTGACTCTTTAAAAGAAATGAAATTATAAGATTTGCAGTAAATAAATAGAGTTGTAAAAATTATTCCAAGTAATTTATTACAGACCCAGAAAGACAAATGTGTTTTGTCTTTGCTCATATGTGGACATTAGTTGTTCTGTTATGTCTTTGAGAGACAAGTACAATGTGTAGAACCATAGAAGGCAACTACAGTGTAAGGAGCTAGGAAGATGGAAAGGTCTTCTTAGCAAGATGAAACAGATTAAGTAGTTATGGATGGATAAGATAGGATGAGGAAGGGGTGTTCAGAGGGCCCAAACATGGAAGCGGAAGGAAGAAGGGGTAAGGGAGTGAGTATAAAAAGGGACAGCTAAAACTAAGGGCCGTTTTAATGGTGTTATAGAAACCAAATACAGTAGAAGCCTCCTAAAGTATATACATATATGCAGGTGACGTAAATGAGATCATCAAATAATGGAAAAGATTGTGCTCCAACTGGACATCTCTCTTCACCAAATGAAGTTTCCACTTTGAGGATCTGCTTACTCCTATAATCAAGTTCTTAGCAAAAGAGGCTTGACGGGAACCCCCATACAAGTCAGGCTATTGCCATGACTATTGGTTGTTCTGCACAAAGTGATAGTATGGCTTTATTGCTGAAAATAACGCCTAAATAACTCATTGAATATATAGAGAAGTTTAGCTGGGGCTTTCCTAGGGTCTTCATCCCTACTGACAATTATTCATAGTGCTGGAAGCTACTCTGTGTGCCATCAAAGGAGAGAAAGGTAATCACCAAATCCGCTACAAACCCTTTGATCTACAATAATAACTTGTATGGAAGATGTAGACAAATTTTTTCTTTGAGCCTCCAGCTCACAAAAATTACACAGATATTATTAATTATGAAACTCAGTGTTAGCTTCCGCACTTTTCTGTGGATACCCAGGCCTAATCCAGGAGCGTGCTTTCCTGAACCAGGGCCATGAGAATGGACGATTGTCCTAAGGGTTTAAGCAGACAAAGACACAAGAGACCTGCTTGCTTGCCAGAGAGTAAAAAAGCTGCTGTTTATTAACTCAGGTCGGGTATATATACCAGGAGACAAGAGGGTTCAAAAGGGCATGGCCCCCTCCCATCAGGAGCAGTAGAATAGATTGATACATTCCCAGAGCCTCAGGCAGGATCAGCTATGGGGGAGGCAGGCGTGGGAGGCGTGTAGGGCCCGCAGCTGCAACCTTGTTTACAGGTGAAATTATCATAACAAAAACAGCCTTGTTCTTTCTAAGCTACCCTCAAACCAGTGCTAGTGCAGAATCTCCAGGGGCCAGAGGTCAAACAGCCCTGCGAAATGCAAGGAAGAAAAGGGAAAAAGACCTGGGTACCTACAACTCAGTCTTAGCCTAGGCTTGTTTATAACCAGCTCTTATAATTTAAATTCATCCATTTTTTTTGTTCGATGTTCTTCCATGTGCTTGTTACCTCATCTTCATTTTGCAAATTCTCCTTCTTCAGAATCTGGATGGTAACTCAACTTTCTTCTTCTCCTGAGTCCTCTCTGTCACCAGAAGTCCCACCTAACCTCTTCCTGCCTAGCTATTGGCCATTCAGCTCTTTATTAAGCCAGTCATAATGACACATCTTCACACAGTGTAAAGGAATATTCTGCAACAAAGATGCCCTTGTGCAATAGAGGCACAAAGCTTGGGGGAATGATCCATCGATATCTGAAAGGATTTAAGGTGTACTCCATGAGATCAAACCCATCCCTGACACTGCTTGACTGTCCAAGGAACTAAGACTAGATAGTTCAGGGACCTACATGAAAACCAAATATAACTGTTCTGATCAAGGAACATAACAAGAAAATGACTTCTAACAGCATTCTGCTATACTCATAGGTAAGTGTCTCACTCAGCTATCCCGAGAGTTTCCTCCCGAAGCAGATAAGAACAAATACAGAGACCCCCAGCTAGAAAATATGCACAAAATTAGAGTCCTTGGACTACTTGGTACTATATTGGATGTCTCCATCAAAACCCTCACCTCACAGATCAGGTAACCATGTGAAAGAGGAGACAGAATGAATGTAAGAGCCAAGGGCATGGAGAACACCATGGAAACAAGGTATTCTAAACACAGCTGGACCAGTACATATATGTGTTGGAGGAAGACTGCTTGTTCATCCCAGTCACCCAGAACTAAAATAATCGCACAGAAACTGTATTAATTAAATCACTGTGTGGCCTGTTAGCTCTAGCTTCTTATTGGCTAACTCTTATGTTTTAATTTAACTCATTTCTAGTAATTTGTGTATTGCCACAAGGTCAGGCCTACCAACAAAGTTTCAGCAGTCTATCTCCGGAGGCAGCAACTCTATGGCGTCCCCTGACTCTGCCCTTCTTCTTCCCAGCATTCAGTTCTGTCTTCCACACCTACCTAAGTTCTGCCTTATTAATAGGCCAAGAAGCTTCTTTATTCATTAACCAAGGAAACCAACACAGAGAAGGACTTCCCACACCATACATGAATTCACAGAGACTATGGTAGCATGCATAGGTTCTGAACAGGTTTGGGCCTGATGGGGTCCCAGTGCAAAGCAGATACAAGTCCTCACCCCTGGCTTGGAAGCTTTCTCCAAATGATAACTTCTGGCAAATAAAAAAAATTAATTTTATATAACGGAGTTTCACTGAGCATACAAACCACTGTTAAGGATAAGCCCCATGATCTGCAGGACCTGCAGTAGATGGCCAACTAAAGCAATCTCAGCAAACTCAAGATAATTTTTTGAGGATTGTTTTTGTCTTAATATGCTTTGTCTGGACATTTTTTTTCTTATTTATCCTAAAGGTCTTTTCTTATATATTAGTTTCTGATTTTGTGTTTTTAGGGATTTTTGAGGGTGCTTATATTTGTCTCTGTGACTATATATGTTTCTTGTGCTTTTACTTGGAGTCTTTGTAAATTTGTTTTGACCTATTCAGGCTTGCTTGTTATTAATCTTATCCTATTTTATAATTAATTTTTCTTAGATTAAGAGAAAGCAAGAAAGGATGTGAATTTGGGTGAGTTAAATATATTGTACGGAAAATCTGTTTTCAATAAAAATATCAAATAAATATAATAAAATTTCATTATTATTTTTAATTAAATATTTTACTTAATATAATGTATTACAAATGCCTGAAAAATTCTTAACACATAGAGGGAAAAATGTACTTTAGTCTTTCTGAATGTGAAATTTGCAGTGTCTCGTGATTCATTGTACCACACTGTCTGCTTTATTATTTTTAGATGTTTCATTCTAAATAACATAACCCCTACATGGTGATATTTTTTTTTGTGACCTAACAAACAAAGCTTCCCGAAGATCAGAGTATGGAGTTAGTCAGGAGTTAGTCATCGAGACAGAAAGTGGTGGCACACACCTTTAATTCCAGCTCTTGGGAGGTAGAGGCAGATGGATTTCTGAGCATTCAAGGCCATCCTGGGCTACAAGAGATTGATCCAGTCTAAAAGAGAAACAGAGCCAGTTAGTGGTGGCTCACACCTTTAACACCAATACTTGGGAGTCACATGCCTTTAATTCCAGAACTGGGGAGGTGGAGACAGGAAGGGGCATGGCTGGGCAGAGAAAGGAATGTATGGCAGGAGGAGATAGGAGCATAGAATTCAGTCTGAGGATTCCTAGAGACAGGATCAGTCATTCAGCCTGAGAATTCAATGGAGGTAGAACTAGTGGCTGGCTGCTTTGCTTCTCTGATCTTTCAGGATTTACCACTATATTTGACTTGGGGTTTTTATTATTAAAACCAATTAGAATTCATGCTACACCCCTGGTTTACAATGCATGCATAGGCAGTTGAGGAAGGTCTGACTATTCAAGTCGGCTTAATTATCTTAGCCATCCCTCAGCATCAATTACTGGGTAATTAAAAATGTTAATGACATCGATAGCAACAATACACACAGTTCACTATGTCTTTCATACTGTGCAGAACATTTCAAGAGATCCTGAGATCACAACTTTCAGTCTTTATAATAATCCTATAAATACTGTATTTACCTCTATTTTTAAAGATGAAAACTGAAACTCAGATAGTCCAAGAACCTTGCTGCGATCACATATCAACAAGCTAGTAAAGTCTGAACTTTAACTCAAAAAACATAATCACAACTTATTCTTCCTTCTTGGTTTCTAAATGTGGGACTACTGACTCCGGTAGACTCATCTGACAGGAATGCTTGATAGCTGAGTTACACAAGAAATTGTGCCAAACCAAATAACATCAGGAAAGGAAGTCAGGGTTCTTTATCTGTAGTCTCACCCTGCATTGACAGAAGTTTCTAGCATCAAAGAGTGGTTTGGATTAAATCTTAATGATATTGATAGTTCTATCACTCACACAACTGTATTTTGAAAATCTTTCAAATTGGTCTAGCATTTTCCAGTGAGGGAAGGAACACTTAGCTGCAGCCTCATCTAAGGTACTAAAGTTAAAGGGAGATGCTTGCTGAGTGTCTACTCACATGAAGTTTATAACTTCATGAAAGCATCATCTAGTAGTTACAAGAGGATACAAAATACATAACAGACACATAGCAGGTAATTTAGCTGCACTGATAAAATATTGATCAATATTCATAGGCCTGAGTGTGAACCCATGACCTTCCACATATTCACAAGAGTTTTACACTGAAGTGTATCTCAAGTCCTACTGTTTCTTTTGTTTGTTTGTTTTTCCTGTTAGGAACCAAGGAAAAGAAAGATCGACGAAATGAGGTAAATGATTTCCATTAGTGTTAAATTAAAGGCCTGGATTTGAATAGACATTAAAAACCATTTCAGGTTGCATACTCAAACTAACAGATTCAGAGCTAAGATCCACAAGGAAGACAGAACATGTAGTACTTGTCTTGTAGTGAGGGGCTGTGGGCAGGCCTGCTTTTCATCCTGCCCGGCTCCTGCACAGCTAGCTTAGCCCCAGAAATAATAACACACAAGTTATATTCATTTAAACACTGCCTGGCCCATTATCTCTAGAGAGTTAGTTACTGACTAACTCTCATATCTTGATATTAACCCAATTCTAATAATCTCGTGGTAGCACCACGAGGTAGTGGCTTACCGGAAAAGATTCAGCATGTCTGACCTGGTGGCTGGCTCCATGGCATCTGCCTCATTGCCCTCTTCCCAGCATTCTGTTCTGTTTACTCCGCCTACCTAATTTTCTGTCCTATCAGAGGGGCCAAGGCAGTCTCTTTATTGACCAATGAAAATAACACAATAGACATATAACCCTCCTCCATCATTTCCCCTTTTTCTGTTTAAACAAAAAAGAAAGGCTTTCATTTTAACATAGTAAAATTACACATAACAGTCACCCAAAGTTCCTCTGTATCGTTGGGGCACCCATCTTTGGCCTTCAGGCCCATAATATCCAGAGACATTTCCATGAAGCAGGAAATTTTAAAGACAAGTCAGTCACTATCTGTTGTGTCCTGTAGAATGTCTCGCAGACTCTTTCATGAATCAGGAACCCCGAAAGATCATCTCACCTTTAGGCAAGTTTAGCAGTCCTCTCTCTGCGGGTTCTTTGTGTCCAGTTTATACAAAAGTCCAGGCAAGAGCAGTTTCTTGCACAAAATGGCTAACCAACTCCATAAGGAGCCTCTTCGATGCCCATCTTCCTCTTGAAGTAGATTGGTGCTGCCAGGAGCAGACGTGTCTCATTGTCATGAAAAGTCCTAAGTTATTAAAACATTATATGCCATGCTCTGTAGTCTTTGAAAGATATGAATGTCTATCTGAAATATATCTATGCACTTCTAGAAAATCAGACTAACATTACTACAAGCTTTACTATTATCGATGATTATCCATTAACAACCTATATTTTCTAATTATACATTACATTTTTAAAATGAACTACACAATCACAATACATCAGTCAAGATCAGAAATATATATATACATATAACAAAATTGACCTTAAAATCCATACCAATGAAATTATTCATATCTATATCATATCCCCCTTTAAATGTAAAAGAACATTTATAAACAATATCTGGGAATATGGACGTAGTTATTTCTCTCCAAACTTCTTCCTGCTGTATAGGGGCGCAGTTAATCAGGTCTTTCATGGTATAACCTGTCTGCCAGGTTCATCTCAGTCGGCAGTTGAGTGAAGAAATTTTTTGAGGGTGTTCACAGCAACCTTTCAGGAGGGCGTGGTCTATCATACCATATTGGGATAGAAGCAATCCACAGGGTCTCATCCTCTGTGAAAACAAAAGAAGAACCTCCTTTCCAAAGTATCATATCCTTAGATCCAAATTCAGAAGTCAAGGTATTTTTAACATATCTATATTGGATTATAACCTTATGGAGTCTTGTGCGTGATTTTCTTTGGGGCCTGCCTGCTGTGGGGTACTGGGCAGGACAGATATACCCCAACAAGCCAGCCCCACATACTACAGATGGCGCCAACGTGGATAACTGAATCCACAGAAAGCTTGAGAAAGTTTGGGAAAGAATAGAGTGAAGCATGTTTTCTTGGTGGCAGCAATTTCTCGGGTCTGCTCTGCTTGCTAGAGGCAAGCAATGCTCTCATTTAAAAGAGGCTTCCTGACTCAGCTTTAGCTACAAAACTTTGTAGCTCATTGAGAGGTCCTGCCACGAAACACTTAAATGGTATTGATGAAAAGCTGAACGCATGCTTTTCGGTTTTCAGTGGTAGCAGGAAAAACGCTGCGCTGTTTTAAAATGCCGGTTTTCTGGACCGTCCTGCCAGGGCAAACTCTGACTCTTTCAGGCAGGCAGTCCGACTGAGTGTGGTCTGTGAGCAGAATGCTGCAGCTTGCTTGCTAGCAAGGACCTTGAAACACCATAGAGTTGTGGCAGTGAACACAGCTCTGGCTGGTATCTCAGCCGTGAGGCTAAAAAGTTAAGAAATGGGCTAGATCTAGCCGTCAAAGCCACGGCTTTAATCTTCTCCTTAAAGACTCATGTAGTCAAAAAAGAGAGAGATACAGTAAAGAGAGGTTCAAAGATAAAATAAAAAAACCTCTAAAGAGTTTACAGTGTGTTAAAAATATATACAGGCTAAAGGTTAAAGTCATTAAAAATAAAAAAGAAAGGGAGAAATAGGGTGTGGTGGTACACACCTTTAATCCCAACGCCTGGGAGGCAGAGGTACATTGACCTCTGAGACTTTAAGGGACAGAGGTAGTTGACCTCTGTGACTTCAAGGTGTGGTAGCACACACCTTTAATCCCAATGCCTAGGAGGCAGAGACAGAAGCATCTCTGAGTTCAAGGTGTGGTAGCACACGCCTTTAATCCCAGCACTTGGGAGGCAGAGACAAGTGGATCTCTGTGAGTTCAAGGACAGCCTGGTCTACAGTGTTATTCCAGGACAAAGATATACAGAGAACCTGTCTCAAAAAGTAAAAGTAAAAATAAAAAAATAGAGGTTAAAGTAAAGCCACACAAAGATGGAAAATACAATGAGAATCTTGATACTGTATGTTATTATGCTCTCTTTGAATTGTTTGATTGTTGAGGAAGGAGAAACAGCTGCTAAAAGACTTTTGTTTATAAATGCTGCTGAACTAACCTAAGATAGGTATTTTGAAAATACCTTGGCTTCAAAATTGAAGTCAAAAGGTATGGTACTTTGGAGAAGAGATTTTGCTTTTGTTTCCACAGAAAATGAGAAGCTGTGGATTCATTCTGAGTTAAGAAAAATCAGGTTCCATCAAGGGAGGCCACCTGAGAAATCTCCAACAGGAACAGATGGCCAAGATGTCTGAGTTCTACATCCAGAACAGATTCAAGACTGCTGCCTGAGATGATCGAGACTCACAGGATACTCCAGTCATGACTTGATTATAACTCTAAATTTTCTTTAGGTCCCCATAAGATTGTCATCGCCCCCAACCAGCAGGAAGTAGCCTGAAATACTACGCCCACATTCCCAACAAATGGACTATGGGTATTTTCCTTTGTTTAAAAAAAAAAGAGGGAAATGGTGCGGGAGAATTGTCTGTATTCTGTCAATCATATTTTAATAAAACGCTGATTGGTCAGGCAGGCAGTATAGGCGGGAAAGCCAGACAGGACGTAGGGGTGGAGCAAAGAGACTGGGAGTATTCTGGGACACAGGAAGCCCTCAGCCACTCCTGCGCAGACCACTGAAGAGGCAGCATGTAACTTGCCCAGCTGAGAAAAGTACGGAGCCATTATGGCTAACATAGATGAGAATAATGGGTTAATATAAGTTATAAGAGTTAATAAGAAGCCTGACCAAATGGGCCAATCAGTTTTATAGCTTATAGAGATCTCTGTGTGATTGATTTTCCTTGGGGCTTGCTGGCTTGTTGGGGTACCGGGCAGGACAGAAACCCCAACAAGCCGGCCCCCTCATGTTACATTGTCTTTCTGTGTCTGGGACACCCTTCAATATAATATTTTCAATGTCATGCATTTATCTTCAAATTTCATGGTTTCATTTTTCTGTGACATTGAATAGAATCCCACTTTGTATATGTAGCACACTTTCTTCATCCATTGATCAGTTAAAGGACATTTGGTGTCTACACATATGTATATATGTGTGTATGTGTATGACAAGAACAAATAAAAACAGTATCATGATACAGGAGTAGTAAGAATGAGAAAATGGAGAGATGGAAATGATATAAATATAATACCATGTGTGAAATTTTCAAAACCTAACAAAAAAGTAATTTAAAAATAAAACAATAAAATGATGTGGCCAAAGAAAACTAAAAAGAACTTCAGTGGCATAATGGGAGCAAAGGCACAAAGTCCATCTTCAACCAATGAAGGACAAGGAAGGGGAAATAGCAGAGATGAAGGGGCCATGAATTCATGGATCCGTATGAGTCACACATATTTTCTAACTCCTATAATATAACTCCTATAATAGGATATAACACACATATATCTAACTCCTATAATAAAAAAGCAATAGAGTGTTTCATAAGAATGATATTACCAGAAATTGTTTTATAAAATGTCTCTTAAAATTTATAAGAAACCAAACTTAATGTAATGCTATATCATATCTGAAAAATTCTAAATGGGGACATTATCATAAAATGAATAAAATTGCAAGTTAAATAAATATAAATTCTGGTCTGTATACATGAACCTATAAGAAATGAGAAAAGGAGCTGGAGAGATGTCTCAATTTTTAAAACCACGTGTGCTCTTTCAGAGCATCCACGTTTAATTCCTAGCACCCACGTGACAGCTCAAACCATCCAGTTCCAGGTGATCCAAAGTTCTGCTCTGACCTTCTTGGGTACCAGACACGTACTCGGTACACATAAATATATTCAGGCAAAACACTCACACACACATGAAATATATCTATTGTTTTCAAATGAAGTAAGAGAATGCATGATTGGACTGTTTTACTATATTTGTGAGTAAGGACATGGTAATATTAGTTGAAATATAAGAGTTGCTTTGGCTAAGACATATAGAAAGAAAAAGATATACATCAGACAATTCGACTTTGCATGTATAAATGTGTGCAGAATGTATAGGTTAAAATGTATCCATTGGAACTTATTAACATATCATTTGAGGCCATCACAATACATACAAGGGAGAGGCCATGACTTGCTCCAATGTAGGTGAGTATCAGACAGTACTCTAAAAATAAAGTGGTAAAGGGGGGCTACAAACTGTGGATAAAGGGGGTATCAATGGATTTTAAATGATTGTAAGGAAACAGAAAGAATAAAGGGAATCCTGACTAAACGAAACGGACTGAACTATTAATGAAAGCAGGCAATGTTGATCAAATGTCATTTGATGTGAGGGATGAGGAGGCTGACTGTATAATGAGAGTGATGTTTTTAGGAAGGAGTGATCAGAAGTCCTTGCCGAACTGACTTTGTAGGGTTCTTTTCTAAAGCTGAGTATTATAAACACATATGGGCCCAGAAAGAAGCTTGATATCCTAGGTAAAATTTGGTCAAATAAATAGCCTGAACCTATCTTTTATTTATCTTTAAAAATTTATCTTTCTATCCTTCAATCTATCTATCTACTTAAACAACACAATATTCATGATTTTTTTACTACAGACAATATAAGTATATACAAGTTACTACAGTTACAAGTTGTTATAGTTACTAAAGGGATTATGTGCCTAATTACCATTGAATAAATATAGGCATATAATTTAATATATACAAAATATGTGTGTATAGTAGTGACTAATTCCTTCAGTCTTGCATGTAGTCAAATTATTTACATAATTTGATTCTTTATTTTCTTATCTGAAATATTAGAAAATTAAACCAAAATTATGTAGTACTTGTGAGTATCAATGGCACAATGTATAGATATATTTCTTATAACTTACTTGTGACATATCATAGACACTCTTAGTGTTTAGATAGACATTAAATAGTCCTGTTGTAAATAGTATTTTAATTGTATAATTGAGATTTGGACTTTATGATCTTCCCATGTGTGCCCAGGTAAATTGTAAAGGTTCTGGGCACAAACTGAGTGAAAGCAAGCTCAAAATTTTTCCAACTAAAATGTTTTGTTTCCCAAAGGAAAGTGCTTCGATGTAGAAAAAGGAGCTGGCCCTGGGGAGTCGTAATTATCTCAATATATTCAAACTAAATTCATTAATCTTAATGAAAAAGTTGAAACTTTGTGTTTGCTGAGAGTGCATTTGGATAATATGTCCCCACGAAAAAGCTATAGAATCTTTCACTCTAATAAGGCCCCTGGAAACTGATTAGCAAGTAAACTGAAGTTATAGTATAGGGAATTCTCTTGGCAACGCGGAGTTTTATAATAGGACCCAAAGAGACAGTTTCATCATCAACACTAAAGCAAACTCTGGTTTCAGTTTCTTTTCCCCGAATGATCAGGAGTTGTTTAATTAGAACCAAGAAATGAAAAACTGCACTTAAAGAAAATGGCACTTTGCTTGCTATCGTAGCTCCTCTGAAGTTTTGAGATCTGACAAGAATTAGAATGACTGAGCTCTCTGTTTTCAGATTTTACAGGATGGCCAACAGCAAGGACCTCCTAAACTCTGTGTTGAGATATTACAGTGCACAGCATAATTAGAGAACATGATCACTCATTAAAACTTTTAAGATTGATAGGGAAACTGCAACTAGTAACCTAATTAAAATGCTTGACATTCACTAAGTATAGAAGTCACTGCTAGACAAAATACATTAAGGAAACTAAGAGTTGCCTGGCCTCTCTTTACTCAACAGAGAAATCCAGGAGTCAATTAATACAGACGCAATTCACTCAAAAGATATTAAATAAAACTCAAATATGCCCATGTACATCTGAACAATGAGCAATGAGATATTCTGTGTGAGCAACTTGAATAACTGTGATAGTCTGCAAGTTGCAATGATTAGATTATTGATTCCTACTTATGCATAATAGCATTTTGAGCTGAGCTTAAATAAGATGCTTGACTATACCTTGATCATTTTCTGAGAACACAACCAGCCAAAACATAACCAGCCTCAAACACCTGTTTTCATAAGTCACCCTGGTTTAGCCCTAGTGACATATACTTGTTTAAATGAGGAGTTTGAAATTTTTTATGTAAGTAAATAGAAATAATTTTATACATGCTTGTTTACAAGGAAAAGCATCACAGAGGATATCTACACGTAGCCACTGAACCTCCTTGAATCTCACAAGAAACATTGAAAGCAGGCATGTTAAAAGTAAGGGAAACCTATGTGCAGTGGGATTTGGATTGAAATGAAACGGAAAATGAAAACACAGAATTAAGTATTGTCTACACAGATGCAATTGATAATATTGTTCAATGTCTGGATAAGACAGAAATACCCTATTGATACTATTGATCAATGATTAGATAAGAGAGAAACACTATATTGGTTTTTAAATTTATTCTATTACACAAATTTGCAAATGTATAACTGAAATTGAAGTTGCATTTTCTTAATATAAACGTGAAGTCAGGAGTCATTTTGAGTTCATTGAATCAACTTGTGAAAAGGCCCCAGAAAAGAGTACCACAGTGTTGTGTACACTGTAGCAGGCGTTCAAATGAGAAATTGTGATTCCATGTCCAACAACGTTCAGGGGTTATCAACAGAAAAGTTATGGTCACAGAGAAAATGGGTATTAAAAATGCAATTGATAGAATTAGATAGTGAAAAATTTAAGTAGACTAATGTGTGTATTTCTTCTATATTCATGTTATAAAGATTATTCTTATAAACTTAGTCTGTTTGAGTTTGTCGGTAAGAGTCAGTAAGTGCATTAAGAACAAAGGAAAAGAGAGGAGATCTGAAGAGATGGCTGAGCACTTTCTGCCCTTGCAGACCTGAATTAGGTTTCCAGCATTCACATAAGGTTGCTCACATAAGGAGATCTTACTCCCACTTCTGACCTCTGTCAATACCTGCACACATATATGTATATGTGTAAACATACACACAGACACAAGCACATACACATACATGAAAATAAAAAATAAAAGTATAAAGAGGAAGAACATTATTCAATGAATTTCTTAAATTTATTTGAGTGTTTATTAGTAATAAACATATATATAGAATTAGGAAGGCAACAATAAGAAAAGAGCATAATTAAGCTTCTGTGTTGTGAATCAATTTTGATTATCATAAAATTATTATCATAAGTGAATGAAATTGAGAAGTAGAAGTTGCTTCTATCATCACAATTTTCTCCATAATCCCTAGTGAAGGTCTTTGGGAGGGCGGCAGGTAACTGGAGGCATAGAGAAGATGCAGAAAGCTAGCAATGATATGAAAGTGAAAAGACTAAATTATTAGCAAAGGGTAGCCACATTCCTATTATTTCTGAAGTTTGTACAAGAAGGGCCAATGAAAACTGCTTAAATAATGATATGATATTATGAAGCCAATTACAAATATGTACATATAGGAACAAATACACCCAGGATTAATTGTTTAGTCATACATCACTATCAACCACAAAATCCTAACTGACTATAACACAGGAAAGAAAGAGCAGGTGCTGGGATGACAGCTGAGTACTTAAAGAGATTGTTGTATAGCTTGAAGACCTAAGTTCAAATCCCAACCTTCACGCTAATGCCAAGTGAGCATGGGGACCCTGAGCTCTCAGACCTGAGTAGACAGAGA
The DNA here is from genome assembly GCF_982192425.1 of Myodes glareolus. NCBI lineage: Eukaryota > Metazoa > Chordata > Mammalia > Rodentia > Cricetidae > Myodes > Myodes glareolus. Next base: position 41,089,612 of record NC_142031.1, on the reverse strand, counting down.
CAACAGGTACCTGAAGTGTGCTGGCTAGCAAATATACACGAATTTTTGAGTTTGGGGTTTATAGAAAGACTTTACCTTAGTAAATAAAGTGAGGAAAGATCAATGAGGACACTGGGTATCAGCATCTGCCCTTTATACACAAGTGCATAAAATGCTTATGACCGTGAATGGAGCATGTCCACACCATGTGCATATATACATATATAAAAGAATTGCTATAAAGTATAAATACTTGAGGAAGTTCAAGGTGTGACAGTTGAATATTCTTAAATAATAATTTAGCACAGTATGTTTCCTAGAAGGGTACTTCTACTGTTTCAAAGAAGTCAATTCTTCCTTCAAACTAAACTACAAATATGCAATTCAAATCAAATGATCAGTGGCTTTTTGTTTTAAATATATATTCTAACCTTATGTGCACACATATAAATTTATGTACATATGTAATAGTTTCATGGTAAGAGATGGTAGTTCTATAATAATCTTAACAATATGGCCTACTATATTTAATAAGAGTTTTATTAATGGACCAATGCAGAAACTACAGAAATTCACAAAATGTATGCTAGTAATCCAAATTATTTTGACAGCATTCTTTTAATCCTTCCTTATATTTAATTTCAATAAAATGACAAATTCTATTTTAGAGTAGGTTCCTATGCTATCCCTTCTCATACAGTCATAGATTTTCTTCACTATGGAGTATAATTTTGGAAAAGATGCTTCACTGTGCATTTATATCACACTCCTCTATTAGCACATACTGCTTAAAATTGTGGATTTTATCTGCATTTAATCACTACTGTTTCTCAGGACATTGCATACTATTTGGAACTTGTAGTTTCTTGATATTTTAAGCAAATGACATAAGTAAGTTATCATTAAGGAAGGATCCAATAATTAACCAATTGTATGAAGAAAATAAGAATAAAATTTGGAATGTTTGGTTAAACCCACATATTGATGTAAAATTCAGATTTATTAAAGACTACAATGAGCCCTGAAAAAACATTTAGGAAATGTCAATATAAAAATGATTAAAGTAAAGAGTGTCTGAGAAAACACAAATTCATGAGGCTGAGTGAACCTGGTGAGTTTGAGGTTAGGGTAGAGAGAAGAAGGGAAGATTTAGTGCAGGCATCAAGAAACCCAGAAAATCAAGAGGGGAAAGCTGTGTTGTTTATCACGAGCAATGGTGAGAAGTTTGTCTTCTACTCTGCATCAACAAAACAAACATCAGCAATGCGCATTGAGGAAAGTCGTCACTTAATTGTATACTAAAATAATATAAAATACAAATGACTACCAAGGATATTGTGGTTAAAATAAAAATAAAAAAAATCCATTGAAACAGACATCCTAAGTAGAAAATGTTTCTATTAGAAAAGTTGCGGGCTTCAGTAGCGAAGCTGCCAACGCATAGGTGAATGGAGCATACAGAGTGTTTATCATAAGCCAGAAATCCAAAAGAATAGGTGTAAAGGACATCAGAGTTTAGAGAAAGGATTTCTGCCTAACATGGTTTCCTTGCACTATGCATCAGAAAAGAACAAATAGCAACAGTATGTGGAACCTGATAGTCTAGCTTCAGAGGAGGACACTGTGTGAGGAGATGTATCAAAATATTTGTGTATAATACCTACTTGACAAGTAACGAAAATTAAATAAATTTAACAAAAATTATTTTAATAAATTAATTAAGAAATACATAAAATATAGCAAAATAAAATATAATAAGACAAACTAACAGAAAGGAAAGAGACAATGAGAAGGAACAAGAATCAAAGTCCCCTTGTTCACAAACTCAGAAATCCCATAAAAGCACTTAAACTAAATGATTTTTGTCTGCCCTTTGTTTACCAGACGAGAATTATCACTCATTTAAAAGACTAAGAGAGAATCTTATATAAATAAATGTTATATTTATTGCTATTTAAAAGTCAAAATTATTAGTAACCAAAACAAAGTTATCTTCAACTTAATGTACATTTACTATGGGGGGTTAGTGAGCACATATTTTACTCTGTATTATGACTATACACTTACATATACTTTATGCCATGAAATATTTTTTCTTTTACAAAAATAAAAGAAATAGTAAAATATAGTATATCTACTAGTGTTTTTTAAATTCCAAGATTTTTTTTAAACCTCATGTAGAAAATAGTTGATTTTAATTGCTTTTGGAGATCATAATTAAATTCTATAATTTCTCACTTCCCTTTCCTCCCTCCAAACTCTCCCATATACCCTTGCTTGACTTTTGAAAATTCAGGTATTCTCTTATTAATCATTGTTATTTGTATATAAGTATATTATTGATTTTATTAAAATATTTTAATGAAAAAATATTGTTTAAATTCCTATTGTGGATGAATAGTGCAGGTACCTTAAGCTTGCTGACAATACTGCAAATATGGAGAATCCATTTTTTTAAAAAAATAAGTGCTTAAATATATGTACATATTTGCTTTTTTTTGAAAGTAATTTTATTAAATTATAAAAGTTTCCATTTCCGCCCCTCTTCCCAACACCCTCCCACTCCCCCCACTCCCTCTCCTCCTCCTTCTTCGTCCCTTAGGGTAGTCAGGGTTTCCTGCCCTGTGGGAAGTTCAAGTTCCTCCCCTCTCCCTCCAGGTCCAGGAAGGTGAGTATCCAAACAGACTGGATCCCCAAAATCCAGTATATGCAGAGGAAACAAGTCCCAGTGTCATAGTCAATGGCTTTTCAGAAAGACTTCGGGCCAGCCACATTCAGAGAATCCGGCCAAATTCTGAGAATCTGGTTAGATCACGTCCTCGTTCAGTCCCAGTCCAACTGGCCTTGGTAAACTCTCATTAGATCCGTCCCCTTGTATCAGTGGGTGATAGCATCCCTCGCAGTCCTTATTTCCTTTTTCATTTTCTTCGTCCTTCTGCTCCTCATTTGGACTTGGGGGGCTCAGGAGGTAGGAAATAGACAAGAGTCCCAGGTAACCTCGGGTGCATGGGGGGGGGGTTGTTGGAAGGGGAGAGGGTTAGAGAGAAGGGAGTAGGGGAGGAATGGGGAAAGCTCGGTGGACCGGTATGGGGGGGAGGGAGGAAGGATGAATATGGGATCAGGGAAGAATATATTTCAACTAAGGGAGTCATTTTAGGGTTTACAGGAGACTTGATTATATATGGGATCCCAGGTCCAAGGAGAGATCCCCAGATTGTTCTCTGGACAGAGGAGAGGGTGCCTGAACCGGCCTTGGCACATATTTGCATATATATGTATATAGATATAAAAAATTTTAAAATATAAAAATATAAAGTGTAGATTTAGGAGGCAGAGGACACAGGAGAGTTTGATGAGTTTGATGTGGATGAGATAGGTGGACTGATAAATACAGAGTTAATATATGAAGCTCTCAAACACCAATTTTTAGATATTTAAAAATAGGAGTTATGCTTACTTTAAATAAAGATAATTTTTATCATTTTTACTTTTACACTTGCAAAAGAAAAAATGAGATAAACTGTCTAATTAAAACTCTCTAACTCACAGATATAAAACAGAGAATTGGGAGCTGTTAAAACATTCTTCAGACGAAACCCTCTAAGCTGGAAACACAGCAAGAGAGAGAGGAAGGTCAAAAAAGAAAGTAACTATGTTAAAAAGAGATGTGCTGTTTGCATGTAAGCAAATTTTGTTACTTCATTGTAGGTGAGATGATTCTGATTCAAATATGACCTCATGACACCTTTGCCTTCAGAGGCCAGTCATTTTCTCCTTAGAATTTCCAAATGCCAGTTAGACCCAGGAGAGCCAGTGACCTTGGAGACTACCATGTAAGAATACTAGGAACAAACACTGAAAAAGAAACATCACAGAGACATATATACACCAGTGTCACTCTCTAACCTAGAGAAGAGCCTTAAAGATAATGGCAACACTCAGGCCACGACTTCTTCCATAACCAGGTAAGGAGTGACATTCTGCTGATTGTTTGCAGTAGCTCCCTCCCTCAAGTCTTCCATTAATTTTCCTACTCAGAACTTGTCCAGTTGTGCTGAAGATACACAAACACATACAATACTTCAACAATCCCATGCACAAAGTAAATATTCCCTCAAACACTCCTTGTTTCCTGCAAATGCTAGAGAAAATTTAATGAAAAAAATAAACAATTCTTGTGAAAAATGAACATTTGTTTGACTGAGAATTGTCTTTCTCCTAAGAGACATTTTGAATGGTTTGAAAGAAAGTATATGTCAAATACAGATCCATGGTTGGAGGCAATACACTAAAATGAGGACGATCTTTTCAAGAAAATGAGATTTATAAATGTGTTTTGATGGGACTTCATGTGTTTTATAACTTTCCATTTTATTATGGATATATCTGGAAGGAAAATAAGCTTTATCTCGGTGAACTTTTAAAGGAAAGTGTCCTGTGCCGACCAAGTTCCTATTGTTTCCTTCACAGCATCCGAAGAGAGATTTGCCACAGAGGTCTGGAAATGGAAGTGCAATCTCTACATTCCCACATCTGAAATTTGGGCAATACGAACCAGTATTAAACTTTGTCCAATTTTCTATTCCATTTGTTTCCTAAAATGCTGATATGAGAAATTAAAATTATTTTAATTATTCAGGTGAGTTCATCAGTTTTATTCTAACAACCTTCTTTCAAAATGGGCTTTTACTCTACCAATTAGAAACTAGATGGTTGGGACAGAAAATGTCTTATGTCATTCATAGATGGATAGATAGATAGATAGATAGATAGATAGATAGATAGATAGATAGATGATAGATATTTATATTTGTATGTATATAGCAAAATAGTAGTAAATATATATAGTTGATGTCTAGGTTTTAACAAACACATTGGGCAAAACATATAGTTTTAATCTTATACTAAAAAAGAGGAAGTTAAAATAATAAATTTTCAGATCACCCACAACAATCTATTAGAAAAGTTTTCTTATCATCAAATGATTGTGGATGAGAGAGCAGTGTTTTTTCTGTTTAGATGTGATATGCTAGGGAAACAATCAACCATTGAACAATAGCCACAGCCCAGTTGGTTTACTTTATTTTTCTAAAATTTGCATATTTGCTTTGAAAATTAGAAGCCATTGGGAGAGTGTAAAATTGATATATTTGCTGTGCTGCTGTATTGAACAGCATTGTCTCACAAACCATATCACAGAAGAGTGGAATTTGATAGCAATGTCTTTGTCCCCCCCAGCAATTTGTCTTTTTAGTCTTGTTTTGGTTTTGCTTTTCAGCTGTTAACACTTGAAGAAATGCCTAAAAAGAACCACACTGGTGTGACAGAATTCATTCTGTTAGGGTTTGCAGTCCATAGAGAGATAGAAATCATTCTCTTTCTGATCATTCTAGTGGTCTACAGTCTGACTTTGGTGGGAAATGTAGGAATGATTTCATTAATCAGGTTGGATTCTCGACTTCACACCCCCATGTACTTCTTCCTCAGTAATCTGGCATTTGTGGACCTTTGCTATTCCTCTTCAGTAGCCCCTAAGTTCCTGGAGACTTTACTCGCCAATAAAAGGTCTATATCTTTCTATGCTTGTGCAACGCAGCTTGGGTTTTTCTTGAACTTCTTGATTTCAGAGATGTTCCTCCTTGCTGTCATGGCTTACGATCGCTATGTGGCCATTTGTAACCCTCTTCTGTATATGGTGGTTATGTCCCAGAAGGTATGTCTACGGCTTGTAATGGGTCCCTACTTTTACAGCTTTGTGGTTGCTTTGCTCCACACAGTAGTTACTTTCCAACTGATTTATTGTGGTCCTAATGTAATCAATCATTTTTATTGTGATGATGTCCCTTTGATGGCTCTTGCCTGCTCTGACACCAGCCTCAAGGAGATTCTGATATTCATCTTTGCTGGATTCAACATGATCAGTTCTTTGGCTACTGTCCTGATTTCTTACTTATACATTGTGGCTGCCATCTTGAGAATCCAGTCCACAGAAGGCAGGTGCAAAGCCTTCTCGACATGTGCTTCCCATCTCACGGCTGTGACAATATTCTATGGAACACTCATCTTCATGTACCTGCAACCAAAATCAAGCCATTCACTCGACACAGACAAAATGGCCTCAGTGTTTTACACAATTGTCATCCCCATGCTCAATCCCATGATCTACAGCTTAAGGAACCAAGAGGTAAAGAATGCTCTGAGGAAAGTCCTTGAAAAATGCTATGTAGTACCTCTAAGACACCTCAAGAAAGGAATTTCCTGATCAGGACCAATGTAATATACAGACATGTCCTATGTAGCTCTGAAATAAATTCATTTTTATCATACTTCTGAGGAATAAAGTCCTTCCATTTGCTATGTACATGTTAGAGTTCTCAAACATTACAAACACAATAGAAGATCATCAGAAGTAGACAGATTAATGATAGAAGATATACAGATAGAAGATAGATAGATAGATAGATAGATAGATAGATAGATAGATAGATAGATAGTTTTCTCGGATATTATTGAGACAATAAAATACTTTCCATACAAGCATGAGGTCCTGACTTTGAATCTAAAATTCCCACCTAAATTTTAACATGATAATGGACATCTATAGTCTCAGTACTCCTATGGGAAGATTGGAGTCTGGGACAGAAGATCCAAGAAGTTTATAAGCCAACTAACATGATGTGGACAATGATGAAAAGTAGGAAATGTTGTCTCAAACAAGATAGGAGGTGACAGCCAACAACAAAGATTGTTCTCCGACGTCCACAGAGACATAATGGCACAGGTGTGCCTCTGCTAACACAAGAACACACACACACATTAGATTTTTTTTTCAAAAGACACTAATTTAGCTCTGATGTCACTGAAAAGAAAGTTCCTACACAGTTGGTATATCTAGCTTTGGCTTTCTACTTTCTTTTCTGTTCAATACATTTAGTAAAAGATTAGCAGTTAAACCAAAGATGTGATATTTTAGGAAAAACTTTTAAAATTTACTTGTTTTTGCTAGTAAGTATTTTTTCTACTCTTATTTAAGTTTGTCATGTGCATATCTGGTATGTTTAAAAGCTAGAAGACGGTGTCAGATTCCCTAAATCACTAGTTGGCGCTGAGTCTCTAACCAAGTTCCTATGTAAGGGAAGCAAGTATTCCTAACTATTTGAGCTATCTCTCCAAGCCTGTGGATATCTCATGATCCCATGTAACTCCTTGCACTTTATCTGGACCATGTATGCTAGTCACCACTTTTCACTGTATCTTTTACAAACACAATAGTTGTGACTTTCTGAAATTACTTTCTGTCACAGTTAAGGCTATGTGTCAAGAGGACTACACAATGTTGCCAATTCCTTATCTCAAGATGTATCCATGAGGGTGTTTCTAGAAGAGGTTAGCACTTAAAATCAACAGAGAAAGCCATCTCACTAATGTGGCCAGGCATAACCTGATCTGTCTAAGACACAAACAAAACAGAAAATGTAGTGATTGGGTGATTTTCTTCCTTGCTTCTTTGAGCTGAAGTGCCTGTCTCCCCTCAGACACCAGATAATGGTTTTCAAACCTTTAGATCCTGAGACTTATGTCAGCTCATCCTCATCGGGGTCAATTTGCAAGCCTTCAGCCTAAGGCTGGAAGACTTTTGAGTTCACAGGATATTCAGCACATTTTGAATTAAATCATCTACCAATGCATATTTTTCTTTGCAAGTATTTTGGAATATTTAAGCCAACAGTCACATGTGGGAATGCTTACAATCTAGCTGCCTGTCTGTCTGTCTGTCTATCTATCTATCTATCTATCTATCTATCTATCTGTCTGTCTGTCTGTCTGTCTGTCTATCTATCTATCTATCTATCTATCTGTCTGTCTGTCTGTCTATCATCATGTATCATCTTTCATTTTATGCAATCCCTTTAGGTTTATCAGTCTAGCAAAACATTCATGGAACCAGTTGACAAGCTGACATTTTCATTGTGGAAATCAAAAAACCAGTTTCTGGAGACTATTTCTTTCTCTTACCTATCTCAAGAAATACTGAAGACTTATGTCTCAATTACCCAAGCAAAGAGTGATTTCAAAATATTTTTTCAGTTCTTGAAAAAGTGAAGATATTGGAATAGAGTAGATGTAAAATGGAGTCTCTTAAATCTTAGTAGCCAAAATTGTCACTATCAAGAATCTAAGGGTAGAGATCTGTCTGGGAGGAGTCAAAGGAAAGTAGTCCAACACTTCATTAAACACATGATGAGGTAGCTCACATTTGTGAAAATTGAATAATCCCTGCCTTCTAGGAATAATATTATCCACCAAGAAGGGGATCTGTGTAGAAATGATATGTTTAAAATTATACTTTTAATTACTTTTAAAACTAGTAGGTCTTAATAGGCTTGCCCTGCCCATATATATATTAAGTTTTGCTTAATCCACCACTTATCTTCTCCTGTTCCTCACCTCCCTGTCTCCCTTCCCCATAAACATTTAAACACAATATCTCCCTGACCTCTTTCTTTCGTATCTCAAGGACTCTACTATCTCCTCCAAATATATTAAAATTGTGTTTCAAGAGAACAAGCTTTCATAATATATTTTATGTATGTCCTTCATTTTGATTAGCCATCTTTAATTCTGCCTCTTCATTTTCCCATACACTATGCCTGCTTCCATGGTTATCTACTCCCAAAAGTCCCTTTTTTTATTTTCATTTTACCTCTTTTTTATAAGCAGGTATTCTAATGAGTACTGTTTATAGTTTCTTAGTTTTCAAATACGCTCATGTTAAACACACAAAGCAGTAGATTTGAAATTAGAATCCACCCACACGTGAAAGAAAACATGCAGTATTTGCCTTAGTGCATCTGGATTGTGTCTCTCAGTGTCTTAGGTTATGTTTCAAAAGGCATTATGTTAGGTATTCATCGTTGAAAAATGTATGGGCTTAAGTCATTCTAACCATTTGAAAACTTCATTCATTCAAGGAAATAAGTGGTAACTCAAAAGGGACATAAAGCATAACCTGTTTCTCTCCCCCTTGATCCTGCCTCCAACCCTCCTTCTGTACCCACTCCAGCCAACAGGCTCCTTCTAGTTCCCATCCCGCCCTTCCCCCAAACCCTGCCCCAGTTTACCTAGGAGATCTTTTCTACTTTCCATTCCCAAGGAAATCTGTGCATTTCTCTTTAGGCCCTCCTAGTTATCTATCCTGTTTCGGGTCTAGGGAGAAACCTGGTGCCAGGGAAACCTCAGGAACCCAAAAGGATGATTCCCAACTAAGACTCTAGCAATAGTGGAGAAGGTGCCTGAATTGGTCATCAACTGTAAGCACATTGGTGATTTTCCTAATTGCTATCAGATATACTCTATTAGTAACTGATAGAAGCAGAGGCAGAGATCCACAGATAAGCACTGCATTGAGCTCCAAGCATCTTACTGAAGAAATTGTAAAGGAATTATACCAGTTAATTCAGGGTTTGGAATGCAACATATTACTAGCATGAAGGGTTGGAAACAACAACGCAAGGTGTGACATCATCATACTCTACATCTAAAAGTCAGAGGAACATATAACAGAATGTTTCCTTTATTGCCCTTTGGTTTGGTGAAGATAAGAAAGTCTTTTGTACAAGACATTTTGTCATTTAACCGAGAATTCAAACACATGAAAAAGCAAATTACAGAAATACAAACAGCATTAGCTAGGCAAAGTAGATATTGAAGGAGAACCTTAGATTATACTATGATAGTTACAAATTCTCAATGCAGTTTCACTGGTAAAATTTCACTTGTATATGAAAGTTTTGTGATAAACTTTTTGTATCAAGATCATCAGACTTATACACTCCTTGGAAATAAATGAGTTCTGATATTTCTGTTGGAACTATAGGTTTTATAGTGAAGATAAATGAGGTTAACAAAAGCCTTAAGAGGTAACCTTCAACTCCAGTACGGATCCCTCAATCAAAATATCTCTTTCCTTGCTCTCATCTCTGTCCTTCCTCCATCTCAACTATCCTGTTCCATCAAGTTCTCCTCCCTCCTCCCCTTCTCCCTTCTCTTTCCCTTCCCACCCTCTCCTCTCCACCCACCCCAAGAAGGACTTATCCCTACTTCTTGTACTGGTTTCTAGGGAACGTTTTCTCTTTGGACGGATGCTTTGCTCAGCCTAGACATAGTAGGGAGGGACTTTGACCTTCCCCAAAGTAGTGTGCCTTACCCTCTCTGGGGAATGGGGGGGGGGCAATAGTTGGAGGGAATGTGAGAAGGGGAGGAAGAGTGAACTAGGACTCCTGTGTAAAATGAAAAAAAAAGATAGTTTGTTTTCTTTTTAAAAAGAAAAATAAAACAAAAACAACTTGAGTATGGGACTTCCACATTAACATTTCTTAGCAAAACCTATTGGTGATTACCTCCAATAATTGAATTAATACAAGTTCTTAAATAATATATGTTTTCATAACATGGTTGAGTATGTAAGAGAAAACATGCTTATTAAGAGACAATCATGTTGCAAAGTGATATACAGACTCTGGATCTTAGAGTCTATGTAAGGGTTGTTCATTGAAAAGTTTCAACCTAAGGATTTTGTGCTTGATCATACACATTTGTATTACGAAGCCTATAAAATATCTGCTTCTCTGTCATTTTCTCAAGTTTGCCTTGGCGATTGCCTTGCTGACGGCTTCTTTCACATCTTTGTTCCTGAGACTGTATATCATCGGGTTCAGCATGGGAATCACAGTAGTATAAAACACAGCCACCATCTTTCCCTGCTCCACAGACTCCTCTGTGGGTCTTCTGAGATACATGAATATAAGGGTTCCATAAAACATGGAAACAGCTGTCAAGTGTGATCCACAGGTGGAGAACGCCTTTTTCCTGCCGTCAGCAGAGCGCATGCGCAACACCGCGACCACAATGAGCGAATATGATATGAGAACTACTGACAGGGAATACGTGAAGTTAATCCCGGCAATAACAATCATCGTGTACTCTTTAATATACACTCCTCCGCAGGCAATCTTGATAAGAGGAGGATCCGCACAATAGAAGTGGTTGATTTCGAAGTTTTCACAGAAGTATAAACCGTAAGTCCACAGAGTACAAATAAGACTCACTGAGAATCCGTAGACATAAGGCACAGAAATGAGGCGGACACAGACAACCCTGGACATCTTGCTGCTATACAGCAAAGGGTTGCAGATAGCCATGTAGCGATCGAAGGCCATCACAGCCAGGATGTAGACCTCCACGTGGACCAGGGCAATGAAAAAGTAGCACTGGATCAGGCACCCCACGTAAGAAATTGTTTTTCTTTCTGATAATAAGTTTTCCAGCATTTTGGGGGTAACATTGGAAGAGAACAACACATCCACAAAGGACAAATGACTTAGAAAAAAGTACATAGGACTCTGAAGCGGAGGGCTGATGCTGATCAAAATTATCATACCAACGTTGCCCAGCAGCGTGACCATGTAAACCACCAAGAACACCGCAAAAAAGAGTACCTGTAACTCCTGGCGCCTTGTTAAGCCCACAAGAAGGAATTCTGTTACATCTGTAAAATTTGGCATTGCCTTAATATAGAGTCTGTGCTTCCTGCAAAGAAAAACATTTATAAATACATTTTTTATTCTTAAAAGTTTTATTTAAATTTTTCTTATCCTTAGTATACACTTTAAAAAACAGGCAGTTTTTTTCCCCATGTGTCTACTGTTAGAATTAAATAGACTATATGTAAAATGGTTTGCTTGATTGTGTAACAGAAAAGGTTCTAAATTTTCAAATCTGATACGGGGTAGTCTGGTACAAACATCAAGGATTTTATTTAATCTATAGTTAGGAAATTTTATAGGTTATAAATTGTTAAAATAATGGAAGATGCAGAAACTCCAAGATCAAGTTTTCCATAGTGATGATTTATTATGTGATTAGTCCCTAGTTTGCATGTCATCATAAATAATCATTCTTATAATGAAAATTGACGTGTGGTCACTGAAAGTGTAATGAATTTCTGCTAATAAAGTAAATTGTAGTAATTTGAAAATCAGTTTTAATTAATACTGTTCATGTGAAAATCTTTTACAATAGGAGGGAGGGGAAACAAGTCAGGATGTATTTAGTGTGAGATGAATAAATAAAATTAAAAAGAGTTGAATATTACCTCTTAGGATAATTATTATCCAAATCTTTCCTCATTGTAGAATTTGTAAAATCTATAGCTTCAACATAAATAACAAAATCAGAATTTATTTATTTCTACACTCATTTTTAGGAGCATAGAAATTTGATGATTTTGATATTCAAAACATATGGTGGAATGTTCATATACAATTTGTATCGGTGAAAGTGCATTGAGAATATACAAGCATCTTTATAGCCTGAAGTTTTCTCAGTTTATAAAATACAGCTGAAGTCATGGACACTTCTATGTAAAAAACTTGACTTCTTAAAGTAAATAATGCATATTTTCTTATTATACTTTAATTTGCAGTTCTTACAAATGGTATGTCAGTTTTACATATAAAAACATAAACTACAGCATTAAGGCATTTAAGACACATACACTAAAACTAAATCAATTTTTCAGTCATGATCAAATGTGTGCTCTGTCAGTACGTGTAATTACAACTCTGTCTTAACAGGTAACTCTTGATTGTGGAATTCCTTCGACTGCCTAATATATACATATAATTGCAAATACATATGACACAAGACCAGATTTAGAATAATTGTATAATTAGCCAATTATTTTTTCCATGAATAATTCTGTAAAAGGTTTCTGTCTCATTGTCTGTTTTATAAATTGGAAGAAGTTAGAGAGTTAGAAGATCTCCTTGGGTCAAATGCCTACTGTCTGGCAGGATCATGCTGCTAAGCTGTTAATTTGGTACCTTCTTGTGATTTTAATAAGCTCTTTTCAAATGTATTTGATAACTGAGCCTAGCAATATTTTAATGTTAACTGACATTTATTGTTGGTTATTCTCCAAGACAGAAACAAATCAATCAATTTCCAGTTAAGTTTCTATGAATTAATTTGGATTTCTGTAACCCCAGAGATGTCTAGACAAAAAGTCATTACTTCTTTATTCTGTCCTAAATTCTGAGGAACTCTCAAACATATGATCAGGTGACCCGTGACTCATCAATTTATTACATAAATGAATATCATATACCAAAAGAGTAGAATGTGCAATTTACAGACAAGAAAATTTGATTGTACTAACATTGTATTTTCTCAAAAAGATAAACAATAAAATTATACATAAATGGATTAGTTAATCATATCAATTCCCAAATTCATTCATGCATATTTAAAAAAATAAGTAGTCCAATAAATTCCATTGTTAACAAATAATTTAGTGAAAATGGTATTGATTTTTCTTTTAAAGTGGAACGAAGTATTACTATGTTCAGCTATCAATCCACACTGCAACTATCCTAAAACATGCAGACATACCTTGAAGGCAGAAGAGAACAAGAAATGGTCATTTCTCACTATTTATGATATCATTTTGCTCATTAAGAACACTGAGGTAATCTCCCAAAGGTACTTCCAAAATAATTACGAAAGTAATCGTGGCTGAAACACTAGCAACATCTCCTGGGTGGAAGTTGAGTAAACTTGATAAAATAACAGTTCTCAAAACTGAGATCAATATTCTTGACATTGTCTCATTTGTTTCCCACTGGCACAAGGTTCTGCCCACTTTCCTCTGCAAAATGTCAATTCCAGATTCAAATCATATGTGTGAGGAGAGATGATTTCAACAGTGCCTGCTAGATTCTTCTTTGTGTCAATTTCAGATGTCAAAGGGGTCAGGGTTCAAAGTGTAAGCTACTTGTCAGAATTTGGATGGATGGATGGATGGAACTACACAGTAAATTAGGAAATGAACTATAAAGTTCATCTGTAATCAAACTACTGTGTCAATATGCTATGTGAATTTGTGCAAATGTTCCACCTTTGATTGTTTTGTTTATAAAGAATAGAAAAGGTTTTCATAGTGTGAGTGTGGGATCTCAGGTAGCATAGGAGAACCACCTCACTAAACATCAATTGCATATGAAGAATTAAAACGTATATAATTATTTGTGTGATCTAACTTTAACATATTTCAGTATCTGACTTTCTTTATGGGTTTGGGATTAGTGTTAACCTCAGACTGAAGAAAATATGCACATGTAAAATAACTGTGAGGGAATATCTCTAAATCCAGTTCAGACAGCTGACAAGTCCATTAAATCTCAACTGTATTCTTCATCAGTTTTGTTTGCTAAGTTGAAAACAGAACTGTACTCAGGCAAATTCTCCTCTGCATACTTCAACATCAAAGAACCCAGTTGTCCTAAATTTCTTCATACCTATTATGAAGAAAGTTCATGATAGGAACACCTTTGGGCAAGAAATTTATGAATTAATACACAAGAGCTCCAGAAAACAAAGCTGTATCTTTCTATACCAAAACAAAGTTGATTTTCTAAGAATATGAATTTTAATAGAATAAGTTGAAAAATTTCTGCACATCCTTGCTCACAAAAACATATATCTTTATTTGACAGATTCCAATATAACTGATAAAACACAGAGTATTCTGAATAAATTTTCATTCAAATGCAAAAATTAACTAAAATATTATGGTGCCTTATACAAACAAAATAATTTAGAGAAATGCCAGCTTAACTCTATAAGTTAACTCAAGAGAACATATTTTACAGAGGTACATCTCCTTTCAAATTTTCTCTTTGGTCAGTATAAACGTTATTCATATAAGAAACATGAGAACTGAAATATGTGGCCACATGAATATTACAATTGGAAGGATGGGATAAGAGTGAGAAGTCTATTATGTCTAAAAATAAATGTAAAAGTAAATAATTGTAAAATAAAATACAAAGGCCATGTTTTTATTATGAAAATCATAGTAATTTAATGAATTACCCCCTTTACATTCAAAGAAACTATGAAATAAAACTATCAAATAAGCATAAGAAAGAAAGACAGACTCGTGTTCTTAGGCTCATAATTTAAACTTGATATTTCATGTCTCCTACAATCAATTTCTAATTAGATAAAAACACTCTTAGATTACAGCGCTACAGTAATGAAAACAGCCTGGTATTGAGATAAAAACAGAGATGTTGACCAATGGAATCTAATTGAAGACCCAGATCTTAATCCACAAACCTATGAACACCTAATTTTCGACAAAGGAGCTAAAATTATACAATGGAAGAAAGAAAGCATCTTTAACAAATGGTGCTGACATAACTGGATGTCAACCTGTAGAAGAATGAAAGTATATCCCTATCTATCACCATGCACAAAACTCAAGTCCAAATGGTTTAAAGACCTCAATAAAATCTGACCACACTGAACCTGATAGAAGAGAAAGTGGGAAGTAGTCTTCAACACATGGGCACAGGAGACCACTTCCTATGTAGAACCACAGTAGCACAGACAATAAGAGCAACAATGAATAAATGGGACCTCTTGAAACTGAGAAGCTTCTGTAAAGCAAAGGACACTGTCACTAAGACAAAAAGGCATCCTATCGAATGGGAGAAGATCTTCACCAACCCCGCATCAGACAAAGGTCTGATCTCCAAAATATATTAAGAACTCAAGAAACTAGACCTTAAAACTCTAATTAACCCAATTAAAAATGGGGTACTGAACTGAACAGAGAATTCTCAACAGAAGAAGTTCAAATGGCCAAAAGACACTTAAGGTCATGTTCAACCTCCTTAGAGATCAGGGAAATGCAAATCAAAACAACTTTGAGATACCATCTTACATCTGTCAGAATGGCTAAAATCAAAAACACCAATGATAGCCTATGCTGGAGAGGATGTGGAGTAACGGGAACTCTCATCCATTGCCTGTGGGAATGCAAACTTGTGCAACCACTTTGGAAGTTAGTGTGGCGGTTTCTCAGGAAACTGGGAGTCAACCTACCTCAAATTCAGCAATTCCACTCTTGGGAAACATCTAGATAAGAAGAGCTTACTCTAATTCTGGCAGAGCATATTTCCAAGCCTTGTATTTTTCCTTTCTACCCATAAAGAGTATGAAGATACCTGTCCTCATGTTTGAGATAATAACCTGCTTTCCCTGACAAATAATAGAAAACAAAATAAGAGAAGTTTTATTTTATTTTGTTAAGAATTTCCTGCTAATCACTTTGTCCAGGGCTTCCTTGACATCCTTGTTCCTCAGACTGTAGATCATGGGGTTCAACATGGGGATCACTGTGGTATAGAACACAGCCACCATCTTTCCTTGTTCCACTGACTCTTCAGTAGGTCGTTGGAGATACATAAAAATGAGGGTACCATAAAATACACCAACTGCGGTGAGATGAGACCCACAGGTGGAAAATGCCTTGCGCCTGCCTTCTGCTGAGCGCATTCTGAGAATGGCAACGAGAATGAACAAATAGGAGATGATGACAACAATCAAGGAATATGTGAAGTTAATACCAGCCAGAAAAAGCATTGTATACTCCTTTACAAAAGTCCCTGCGCAGGCCATCTTGATGAGAGGGGGGTCGGCACAATAGAAGTGGTTGATCTCAGTTTTCCCACAGAAGTACAAACCGTGAGTCCATAGTGTTGCAGCCAGACTGGTCAGAAATCCATATATGTAGGGGAAAGAAATGAGTCGAATGCAAACCACCCTCGACATTTTGCTACCATAGAGCAGGGGCTTCCCAATTGCCATGTACCTGTCAAAAGCCATCACAGAGAGAATGAAGATTTCCACGTGCACAAGGGCAATGAAGAAGAAGCACTGTGTCAAGCAGCCTGTGTAAGAAATTGTTTTTCTCGTTGACAGCAAGTTTTCCAGCATTTTAGGAGTGACATTGGAAGAAAACCACACATCCACAAATGACAAATGGCTGAGGAAAAAATACATCGGGCTGCTAAGCTGTGGACTGATCTTAATTAATATCATCATGCCGATATTTCCCACCATGGTAACAAGATAGACCACAAGAAAGATAATAAAAAAGGCCACCTGTAGTTCCTTTTGACTGGTTAAGCCCAACAGAATAAATTCAGTCACATCTGTGAAATTGAGCATCTTCTCACGTCTGTCAATATGAGGTATAAGTCTCTGTGGAGCCAAAATGAAATAAATTAGCAAAATATCTTACCATATACTTTGTAAATTTGAAATATATCTGAATATGTAAAATGAAATAAAAAACAGAAAAATGGTTGGCACTCCTTTGAAAACCCAAGAAACCTTCACCCTTTGGTGATTTGAGAATTTACTTATGAGTTTATCAACTGTACTTTTAATAGATATTTTACAATATATTTTCCTAAGAAAACCCTAATACTTTATGTTATGTTAGGCATTATGAAGATAACTTCATAAGTATTCCTCCATCAAACATAAATAAAATTCACAACTCATATGTTCTTCCAGATTCACAGAGATATATGACCTCAAATCTACTAATATGCTATGAGGAATTCTGTGGGAAAAGCTCTAGAATAGCTATTCTTCATACATCACTCAAATTTTTATACATATATACATAGAGAATTATCCATTAAAGACAATTAACGAGAATTTGGAAGGTGTTATATTGGTAACGTGCTCACTTTGCACACATGGAGACCTGAACTGATCCCAGAATCAAGATAAAAATATGGGGAAGGTGATAAATGCACTGAAGAGATGGGGACAAGAGAATTGCGGCAGCTCTCTGTTCATCCAGAATAGTAAAATCACTGACCTTCAGCTTCCCATGTGTACACTATCTCCAAAATAAAAGGTAGCTAGTACATGAAGAACAACAGTAGAAGTTTTCCTTTGGCCAGAACAAGCATACATACACAATTGCACTCACACACACATACAAACATCACATACATACATGCACATGGCAAGAGACACATAAAGAGATTCACCCTCACACAAAAAAATTAGTAGTGAAAGTTCAGTTTCTGTACAACATACAATTCAAGTCTATCTAGAAAGAACTGAAAAATCTCTTTCCTGTTACTCAGAGTTTAAAGGGAATTATTAGCACATCACATCGTGCATGCAACCAGATACAGAAAGCTTTAATATGCTAATTTATGTACAGTTGACTGTGTTACTACGTAAATATCATTAAATTTGCAGCAGCTAAGGTTTTATTTGGAAAGTCTGAGCTGATTATGTGGTACCAAGGATCATCTAACACACTTGAAAAAAGTATAAATAGTGGTACTGTTTATTCCCAAGTTGGTATTCCCCAAAATTAATGTTTTTAAAAATATCACTAGAGATGGTTTCCTAGTTAGAGGATAATAAATTTAAATAGACATATATTCACTCTATTGGTCATATATAAAGCCCCCAAAATATAAACTACAAAGAAAGGAGCCCAATTATCTGTAGCGCATGTAGAAGATTACTTGTGTTCTAAAGTCAAAAATGTGTACATTAGTGTTTCCTTAGCCTATCATTCTATCCCAAGTTAAATAATATATGTAAATATATGTTTCTGAAAATCAAGTATAAAGCAATATTTAATATCCCAGCTAAATATTTCTGTTTCTAATTGTTGCATCTTGGTTGAATCCAGAGCCTAACAACTGTGTTCTGCACACGGACATGCTTGAAACTCACATCATTTGTGTTTGGATTTCTCTGATGTCTAATGTGTGACAACCATGTCCATAGTCTAGCCTTTGCTCTATGTCACATAATATGATGTAATAATAATTATCAAAAATAATGTACATTCACAGATGTGAAAACCTATACAATCTCTTAAAAAGTAATGGGCAATCCCTTAACAAACAATGAGCATGCAGGGAACATTTGTTAATTACTGAATGCATTCTATCAAGAATATATAATAATCAAATATAATCTATATTGAAATTTCTCTTCTTTTGTCCTTATTTCTCACATATACATACACTCTGGAAAAGGGATTATAAAAGTCTTCCTGAAAAGAATACAGTTAGATAAAATACAAGGGACAAGCTTCATCTGATAGACTAATCTTTAAGCCAACCTGAAAATTGCTTTAAAAAGAGAGAGAAATAACACCAGTCAGCACATAGAGGTGAAAAACTGTAAGCTTCAGAGGCAGATGCAAACGTCTTGGTACATACCATAAGCCTGAGAGAACTTGGAGCCGTTCAAGAGAATCCTCCCTTAAATATTTGCAGAAGATGAGAAGGAACAATTACATATTTCCCTCAGGAATGACTTTGGGGAAGTGTATCTCTAGAGCAAAAGCTAAATCATTATTTTTCATTACTTTAACACAGGATTACCCTACTTACAAGGTTCTGCTGTTTTATAAATGGATAAGTGCCTGGGAAATTAATAAATAATAGATGACTGTGTGGATCTTAGTGCTAGAGGTTGCAAGGACCAGGATCACAGAGCTGCATTTAGCTATGGTCCATGAATGAAGAAGAATATCCAGGGAGAAACCAAAAATTTCTTCTACAATTATCACCTCCTAAACCCTCCGAAGTATAATATTTTAATTGTAATATAATTCCATCATTTCCTCCTTTCCCTTTCCTCTCTCCAACCCCTAAGATGTAACCCCTGTTGATCTCCCTCAAATCCATGACCTTTTAAACTATTGTTACATACACACACACTCTCTATCACACACACACACATACATTTATATATTGCAAAATATATTAATATGACCTGCTCTGTTCATATAATACTATTTGCTTATATATAACCTCCAGGCTGACCACTTGATATCAGATAATCATCAGGTTTGCTCTTCCCTAGACAACACCTTTTGTGTCTGAACTAAAGGAGGGTATTTCTGAATGTACTAAAATGAGCAGGTCTGGAGAGGGACTATGTTTGAGTCCTTTGTATAAATTGCTAGACAGCTCAATTAAGACGATCAGTCACACAGGCTGTGGAAATTAATCACACATTTTGTTATATTAATATCACATTTTTTCAAATGCTTAGAGATCATCATGCAATATAACATGCATAACAGTCATAGAGTGCTGGATAATACAATGTGATAACAGTACAAATCCTGGTACCAGTGATATTTGAAAGTGTGACCTTGAACAAGGCACTGGCTCGCTTAAATTGTTTCTCCTCTATAAAACAATGGCACTAACAATTTCTTAGGTTAAAGTTGAACAATTGCCTAAATTAAACTAAATGTACATGTTAAACACTGTATTTACTTCAGTAATCATATTATTATAAATAAAACTATTATTTTTGTTTATATGAGGGTACATGAAACAAACTATTGTTTCCCTACTGTTCTACACAGTATTTTTAGTCACAGAGGATAAGTATTGGTAAATCTTTCAATAGAAAAATCCTGTGTCACAGACTGTAAGTTCTTTTTCTTAATAAAATATGAATACCGTAAGAAACTATCCCAATTTCAAATAAATTATTTCTCCCTGTTTAATTGTTTTTATTGAGCTATACATTTTTTCCAGTCCTCTCTCTTCTTCTATTTTTTTCCTTCTACTATCCCCCATAATCTCCACACTCTCAATTTACTCAGGAGATCTTATATTTTTCACCTTCCAATGTAAATACATGTATGGCTCTATTAGGGTCCTCTTTGTTATCTAGGTTCTCTGGTTTGAGAATTGTAGGCTGGTTTTTCTTTGCTCTATGTCTAAAAGCCAGTTATGAGTGAATACATATATTATTTGTCTTTCTGGGTCTGGGCTATCTCACTCAGTATGTTTTTTTTCTAGACCCATCCATTTGCTTGCAAATTTCAAGATGTCATTTTTTTTATCACTGTGCAGTACTCTATTGTGTAAATGTACCACGTTTTCCTTATCTATTATTTGGTTGAGGGGTATCTAGGTTGTTTCCAGGTCCTGACGGTTACAAATAATGCTGCTATAAACATAGTTAATCACATGTCCTTGTGGTATGATTGAGTGCCTTTTGGGTATACACCCAAATAAGATTCTTTATTACTCAATGGTAATAAAACATATTCACAGCAAACAGAGGAGAAGCACACATCAATGTGAATATTGAAGGCTGAAAAAGTCAGAAATATCTTCTTTCAGAGAACTTGAAGCACAAGGAAATAATATTCTTTTTTTGCTTTATAAATGTATTTATTTATTTTTGTCTCTCAGTAAAGAATCTATTTATATAACTTTTATTTTTGAAATTATAATTATGTAATTATAGTCTCCCTTCTCTCCCTTCAAACACTTAATATTCCCCTCCTTTATCACTCTTAAATTCATATTCTGATTTTTATTAGTAATTTTTTTTATAAAGAACACAAGAAACTGTACATGAAAATTCTAATTAACCCAATTATAAAATGGGGTACTGAACTGAAAAGAGAATTATCAGCAGAGGAAGTTGAAATGGCCAAAAGACACTAAAGTTCATGTTCAAACTCCTTAGTGATCAGGGAAAAGCAAATCAAAACAACTTTGAGATACCATCTTACACCTGTCAGAATGGCTGAAATTAAAAACACCAATGATAGCCTATGCTGGAGAGGATGTGGAGTAAGGGGAACACTCATCCATTGTTGGTGGGAATGCAATCTTGTGCAGCCACTGTGGAAATCAGTGTGGCAGTTTCTCAGGAAACTGGGAGTCAACCTCCCTCAGGACCCAGCAATTCCACTCTTGGGAATATAACCAAGAGATGCCCTATCACACCGCAAAAGCATTTGTTCAACTATGTTCATAGCAGCATTATTTGTAATAACCAGAAACTGGAAACAACCTAGATGCCCCTCAATGAGAGAATGGATAAAGAAAGTGTGGAATACATACACATTAGAGTACTACTCAGCAGTAAAAAATAATGACATTTTGAATTTTGCATGTAAATGGATGGAAATAGAAAACACTATCCTGAGTGAGATAACCCAGACCCCAAAAGATGAATATGGTATGTACTCACTCATTAGTGGATTCTAGCCATAAACATAGGACATTAGGCCTATAGTTGACAAGCCTCGAGAAGCCAAATAACAAGGTCAACCCAAAGATAAACATATATAGATCCTCTTGGAAATTGGAAGCAAACAAGATTGCCGGGCAAAAGTTGGGAGCATGGGGGAAAGAATATTCTTCAAGACTTGTTAGGGTAATCACTTTATTTCAGACACAGCATACACATCCAGAGTGGTATAAGAGTAGACTGATCATTTTGCTTCAAACAATATGATTGTTGAACAGAAAACAATACTAACAAATAGAATTCTGATCATTCAAATGTCCAAGGAGTGTGTTGTGATATTTAACTCCATTTGTATTCAAATATACTTAAATTATAAAAGTCATAAAAACTTCTAACTTTCAAACATTGATTTAGTTTTTATCATCTGAAGTAAGGCTATATCTGAAGAAAGGTAAGCCCTAAGATAATGTAGATAGTTTTTAAATTTATTTATTTATTTATTAAAAATTTCCACCTCCTCCCTGCCTCCCTTTTCCCTCTCCTGCCCCACCCCTCCTACCCTACTTCCCCCTCCCTACCTCCCTCTTCCTCTCTAGTCCTAAGAGCAGTCAGGGTTCCCTGCCCTGTGGGAAGTCCAAGGTCCTCTCCCCTCCATCCAGGTCTATAAAGGTCAATTGGGAGCTGCATTCAGGAAAGGCTTTTCTTTTCCTTTCTTCTGCAGAGTGCATCTTAATGATGACAATAAGAATGAATATTTAAGAGAAATACTGACCTCTGAGAGAAGAGTAGCATCGTCTTCTGATTTGCTCACTGCCAAGATGTGTTGTCTTAAAGAGTCTTAAACACTGCTGGGTCCATCACAGACTGTAATCCTTAAATGTGTAACCAGAATAAACTTTCTGACATTATGAATTGATGACTTCAGATATCGTATGCAGAAACGAAGACAAAACAAGCACATCCATACATGTCAGCTATTTAGGGATTGCCTCACTGTCTCCCAGGCCCAGAGTGATTTTGGACCTCTTACCAGGAGCCTTGAGGTTCTCAGGTCATTCTCTACAGGGCCACCATGCCAACCTCTGCTCTCTCTCTCTGTTGCCCTTGTCAGTATCTGAGATTTTTCTTAACCAGGTTTGCTTCTGTGTCTACCTGTCAGATTTACAAATTCAGCAATGGACTCTTTCTGTTTTGTTCATTGAAGAAATTTGTCATATGCTGCATCAAAATAAATATAAATTGAAGGATGAAATTCTTTTAAATTTCATTTTCATTTAGTTGGATAGTTCCACTATTTCCTTCCCTTCTCCCTCCAAATGCTCCCAGACCTTTCCTAACCCACTCGCAAATTCACGACCTCTTTTTATATAAATGTAATTATTTAATCACTATTGTTACATGTATGCATATATAAATGAATAAATATATAAATACCGGCTGCTGGGCCGGGCGGTGGTGGCGCACGCCTTTAATCCCAGCACTCGGGAGGCAGAGGCAGGCGGATCTCTGTGAGTTCGAGGCCAGCCTGGTCTACAAGAGTTAGTTCCAGGACAGGCACCAAAAACTACAGAGAAACCCTGTCTCAAAAAATCAAAAATAAATAAATAAATAAATAAATAAATAAATAAATACCGGCTGCTGAGTTGATTTAGTGTTGTGTGTTCAGGGTTGATCCTTGGTATTGACAAACCAATTCTGGGCTCATCCTGGGAAATAATTCTACTTTTCTCAGTAGTCACTACAGGAAATTCTTTAGGCCAATAGTAGAAGTCACTTTCTTCAGATTAACAGCTTGACAAAAAGCATATAAAGCATACACCTAAAAGGTGTAAATGACTGATTACCCATTGTGTTGAAATTTGTAATAGAAATTTTATAGTTCAGTGGAAACTTGGGATAAAGTACTTACAAAGATAAAACAACCAACTAAAAACAATTTTTATATTCGTGAGGATCAAATTATACAAGAATTGAAATTTTACATTTGCATTTTAGAAAAGAATGAAACTTGTGCAATCTCTTGTTCCCTATTGTCTTGCCATGCTTTAATCTCCTGTCAGTATTATTTCTTGCAACTTAAAAAAAATACCTAGGAAAACTGCCAAGAGTGCAAACAAAAAATTGGTTCTTTTTCAGAAAAGTGATTTTTTCCTTGACAGTTTTTTGCTTATTGCTTCTTTCACATCTTTGTTCCTAAGGCTGTAAATCATAGGGTTCAACATGGGAATGACTGTGGTATAGAACACAGCGACCATCTTGCCTTGTTCCACAGATTCTTTCAATGTGGGTCTGAGATACATGAAAAAGAGAGTTGCATAGAATATTATAACAGCTGTCAGATGGGAACCGCAAGTGGAGAAAGCTTTGTGCTTGCCTTCTGTCGAGCTGATCCTCAGGATAGCAGGGAAAATATACAGGTAGGAAGTGAGAATGATGAGTAAGGAGAAAGAGAGGTTGAATCCAGCCACAACAAACATAGAGGTTTCTTTGTGGTAGGTGTCCGAGCATGCCAACTTAATCAGTGGTGGGTCAGCACAGTAGAAGTGATTGATTTTGTTGTGGCCACAGAAAGCCAGATTATAAGTCCACATGGTCTCCATCAGACCAGTGAGCGCCCCATACATGTAAGACACTGTGATAAGGGATGTGCATACACTCTGGGACATCTTGCTCCCATAAAGCAGAGGGTTGCAGATGGCCATGTACCGATCAAAGGTCATCAGAGCCAGGATGTAAATCTCAACATGGACCAAGGCAATGAAGAGGTAACACTGGACCAAGCATACAGGGTAGGAAATAGTTGTCTTTTCCAAAAGGAAAATCTGAAGCATTTTAGGAGTCACATTGGAGGAGAAGCACAGATCCACAAAGGATAAATGGCTCAGGAAAAAGTACATGGGAGTGTGAAGCCTGGCATTGGTCTGGATGAGTACAATCATGCCCAGGTTTCCTGCCACCGTGGCCACATACACCACCAGAAACACCACAAAAAAGAGGATCTGAAGCTCCACACGGCTGGTAAGTCCCAAGAGGATAAACTCTGTCACAGAGGTGAAGTTTCTCTTCATGACGGCCTGCAAGGGGAAATGGGAAGTTTGTCAGAATTGACAGGCCATAAAGGGGCAACATTTGAATAGTTCTGCCTCCTGTGCTGACCAACCGCTGACTAAGTCGGCTTGCTCTGAGACTTACTGCACGGAAACCTCCACGTTCCCTGTGGCTGGCTTCATGCTCTCATGCTCACCATCTTGACTTCCTGCCTGCGTGTTTTCCCTCATCTGCTCAGGACCAGCTCCACAGAAATGCCTTCATTGTCCTTTCGCATTTTTCTTCTCTTTGACTATCACCTGCTTTTCCTATCACAGTAGACTCCAAATTATTTTAGACATACATTGACTACTGAGTCTCAATCTGATAGTCTATTCTCTTAATTGCTTTTATTTATCTCTAGATATAAACATTCTTAGTGAAAGTTATAATTCTTACTTAACTCTATTGCTGTGCTTTATATTTTAGCTTTAAATTTTATATCAATTTCTAGCTGCAAGATTTTTCCACTCATTGGAAATAGAAAAATGAATCTTGACATTTATGAAATTTAGTTTTCCAGATAATTTTACTCAAAGTATGAATGACAGTAAGACATTGCCTGATAGCATTGATTCTAGACCAAGACATGTAAAACTTTTATATTGTGTGCATAAAGCTTCCAAATGATAACCTAAAATAATCTTAAGTTTTTATAAAGTGTAAAAAGTCAATATGTTATATTTTCTAATTAGAGAAAATGTTTTTTAAAATAAAAAAATTAATTATAAATCCTACATTAATGTATTGGAAAGCTTTATAGCATTTTTTTTAGTCAATTCAGCAAATAATTCAGGCTAATTATTCAAATATAAGACCTGGATTGGGATATAAATGAGACCTAGTTAAGGATGCTTGTCTACATTTGGGAACACAGATGTCTATCAATTACTCAGATCATAGACTGGAATTTCAGGGTTTGGAATAAACATTCAATTTCACCCCATAGTCATGTACATCTTGCTTAACAAAGTAAAAGCTAATCTTAAAGAATAATTCTTGGGCAAAAGCAAACAAGACTCAAACAAGCAAAATAGAAAATAAGCAAACAGAAAAATCAAATGACAATTCTCTGTTTTTATTTATTCTCAATCTAGATTTACTACTGAGATCCTACTAAAAGGATGAAGCTTGCTGCAAAATTTTAATCCACTCCTCTGTAACACAGGTTAAGATATTTTCCTGCCTTTCTCTGGCTATAATGGAGATATGGTCTTGATTCATCCTCAAATATAAGGCCAAGGGAGACTCTTTAGAGAGGAGAGAAATACAAAATGTCCCCAAATACAGATACACAGAATACTACAAAATGATGGAAAACAGGTGAAATATGTGTATCTTGAGTGTATGGTGTACATATATGTGTGTGCATGTATGTGTGTGTTTATTTGATGCAATAAGAATAAGTGTTTAAACTGAAATACTGGAAACATTATTCTGTAAATCCCCACCTACACATGAACTTCAGAGACTCTTCACTTAATGTTATTTAAAAATAAATACACAGGTTCATCAATCTTCTTATTTCCTCTTATAACTATTTCATTCCTATTTCTTATCTCTACCTATTTTTTTTCTCTGAAATGACTTCTGCAAACTACTGTAATCTTTTCCATAGAATTCTGAGCTGGTCATCTATTCCTAGTTCCTATTCTTGCCTCCAGGCACATTTTTGTTTGAGTACACTTTGACGTTTTAAAACTAAGAAATGTCTACATAATGAAACCATCATCTTTATGACACTAAGTTTTCCCCTCTATCTTTGCCAATTATTCTGAAAACTTACCTGCGCATTGTGTAGTGTATATATGCACACAGATGGAACTTGTAAATATACATGTGTCCACATGTGCAGACACATAACGTACAGGTTTAAATTGTTACACTGTGTTTTCAAGTCTGTTTATGAAGTTTGGAAAGTAGAATGATTTTACAAAGGCTTGTTGGTGTGTTTTGAGACTGCCCAAAACTTTAAACATCATTCTGCTCTAAATATGTGCAGCAGCCACAATTCTCCATTCATCTCACAAACTCAAATCATTTTAGGAATGACAAACATTTTACCAAAGTCATAAGTGTGATATGTAGTATCGGTAAAGTTTGTAACACATTTATAAGAATCTAATTTCCTTCTCTTACATTGTTGTTGAAGGCTTTTAATACTTTACAAAATATTTGAAGTTCTGGTAGTGTGTAAAGTATACAAAACCCTTACAGGGATTTTTTGTTGTTGTTTTCTCTCTCTCTCTCTCTCTCTTTCTCTCTCTTTCTCCTCTCTCTCTATATATATCTCTCTCCTCTCTCTTTTTCTCAAGCTCTAAGAGTAAAAGATTAGAAAGATAAATATAGATATAGAGATAGATAGATAGATAGATAGATAGATAGATAGATAAAAATTTTATTGCTGCATCGATTTTGTTGTTTGCTTTCTTTTTAGAAATGGTCTCTTTATATAATGCAGGCTCGCCTTGAACTTATAATCTTCTCCTTGTCATGTGACTGCTTTTTTAATATTTATAACACACTGTCTCAGATATTTAGTTTTGGTACTATACATACACATAGATAAGCAGAAATAAATATGATTATATAGTAATTATTTAGCCATATATTAGTTCTATGAATAAATCCTTGTATTACATGAAAAACAAAATAATAGCAAAAACTCATGAAGTAGCACTTTGACTATTTTCTAACAACTTACCTGTAAAAACCTATGGAAGTAGGAAAAGCAAAAGAGCCTTCAAGACTAAAATCTGAGGAATATGTTTGCTTATATTTATAAAGTAGAGTTCTTTTCACTACAACATTAAAAATAGAAAAAAACTGAAGTCATTAATCCCTCCAATTAAAAGTCCCAGAAGATAACTCAGGTAGCTTTAACCTGGGGATTAGGAAGAACCAAATCATCTCTTCAGGGATTTCATCTGCCTTGGTTAGGAACTTATGACCCTGTAGGAGCTGGCATTGTATCATCAAACAACCGGCATTAATGCAGGGAGCATGTTACTTTCAAAATTACCATTGTGAGGAAATTTTAGCTTTTTAGTTTTGTTTGCTTATTTTATTCTGCTAAGTGTTTGGAAAAATGTAAGAACAAGGGAATGAAACTGGAGAAATTTGAAACAAGTTCAATTCTTCATGTTTAACTGAGGAAACTTCTTTAACTCATTGTTTTTCTAAACTGTTATATCTGATTCATTATCATTGAATTTCACAGATGTTATGTGTTCTTGACATATATGTCTATTAAAGCAGCTTAATTTCATAATAAGCATACTTAACCTTCGTTCAAGACTAACATTGATACTCATTAAAGGTCTTATATCCATCTTAAAACCATTGACACAAAAGTGCTAAGCTATGGAAAAATATCTATTTCTTTTCTATTGCAAAAGCTAGTAGATGCACTGGGTGGAAAAGAAAAGTCTGCAGGACTATGTTAGTTCATTCCATTTCATAAGTAAATATCCACTAAAATGAATAAAAACATTGCACATTTACCTCAAGATAAATCAAGGAAATAAAGAAAGTGTTTTCACCACTGAGTATTTCTGATTTTCTAAGTCAGTGGTTCTCAGTCATTTGGTTGTGACCCATTTTGGGGTTGAGTGACCCTTCCACAGGTTGACCTAAGACCATTGGCATATCAGATACCTACATTTATAATAGTAACAAAAATCCCGGTTATAAAGTGGCAACGAAAATAATTTTACGGTTGGATGTCATCAGAGCATGGGGAACTGAATTATTGAGCCGTAGCTTTAGGAAGGTTGAAAATGACTGCTCTAAGCTGTACTTCTAGGTTCCCACATTTAAAGTCTAATAATACATATGGTCATAGATTCCTTGAAAGTTTCAGCTCAAAACCACGCAGATATCTATGTCTAGAATGTATGGAAATATTAAGCTGAAGTTATTGGGACTCCTTTGAAAACTTAGTGGAAGGAAAGAACTAGAGATCTTGGAAAAGAATAAAAAATGGATGAGTACTTAGGGTGGGGTTTCATATGCTAGAAGGAAGGTAGTTGATAGCCTGCAGTCATTGCTTCCCTTCCTGGAAACAAAATCTTCTCTCTCTACAGAAGTCTTTGACCAGTCAAGTCTGAAAAAAAAAATCTCAAAAAACATTATCCTCTTATTATTGCTTAGATTAAGATGTGTTTGTGATTTCTCATTTATGCCAAACAAGTCA
Organism: Myodes glareolus; assembly: GCF_982192425.1. NCBI lineage: Eukaryota > Metazoa > Chordata > Mammalia > Rodentia > Cricetidae > Myodes > Myodes glareolus. Next base: position 41,060,439 of record NC_142031.1, on the reverse strand, counting down.
AGAGAAAATATATACGTGTACTATTCCATGCCCTTCTTATCTCATTCTGCCTTAGTCATGACCCAAGTGAAGACCCTAAGCAATAGAGGAGAGGGTCCCTGAAATAGCCTTGCCCTGTAGTCAGACTAATGAGTATCTTAAATGTCACCATAGAATCTTCATCACAACTGATGGAAACAGACACAGAGACCTGCATATGAGGACTGGACTGAGCTCCCAGAGTCCAGTTGAAGAGTCAGAGGAGTGAGAATGAGCACAAAGAGAAAAATCATTTCTCTAGGGAGGGTATCACAAATCGTAGGATTCTCATGCTCCAGCGGATCTCTTGACCCACGCACATATGGGCATCTCTAGCTGAACTTAGTACTAATAAAAATAAGTGGAGATGTAAGGGAATAAGTTTTTCAGAAAACATGAAAGAAATTAGAGTTGTAATATAGATATAGAAATGATCATATGTGGTTGTTCACATTATGAAAATTTTCAAAAATAAAGAACAATATTAGAAGGATTCATTTTTTTCTCTTGAAAATTTTTTTCTCAAGAAATAAAAATTATTTCAGTTTTTTCCGTTATTCTTGCTTCAACAGTGAGAAAGAAAGCCACTGTGTAGATTCTGCCCGCTGCTAAAGATATTGTACCTGTTACACTCTTGCTGTTGTGATCAATTCCCAAGAAATGTACCAAAAGTCTATTACTTCACTTAATGTTTCAGAAAATGCAGTTCACTGTGGCTTTCAGCAGATGCTGTGCAGCAAAGCACGGGCACCAGGAGTTTGAAGCAGCTGGAAACAGCACAATGAAATCTGACGGTCAGATTACTTTCTCCTTTCTTTCACTCTGGGATACCAGCACAGGGAATGATGCTATGCACATTTAGAGTTGGTTTCCCCTCCTCAGTTAACCCAATCTAAACATAAAATTAAGCATCACATTCGGTTTTGTAATGACACTCTTTTCCTTTCTATTTATTTGGCAGCTTGAAAATGGCAAAATACATAAAAACAGTCTTGGTAACGATCCCCTCATTAAGATTACATTATTTTCTAATATTTATTCAGTAGGATTAAACAACCAGCAGGTTTTCTGGCCTACAGAGCAGAAGGAACCCTGTTTATGATAAAGTATGTCCCTGGGAATTTTCTGTACTTCTCGGCTTCTCTACACTTCCCCGTACTCCAGGATGACATGGTCTGTGTTATAATCCGGTTGTGTTTGGTGGCAAAACACAATGATTCCTTCCACTACTGACTCTCAAGACAACAATGATGATATTTAATAATTCATTCTGCAAAACACATATTGGCAATAGCAGGCAGATTCATATGAATCACTTTGGAAGGCAAATGAACAGGTGAGTGATTCAACAGGACTATTAAGAAGAAACCAACTATTGCAAGTTGTCCCCTTGACACAAATAAATAGATGTAATGAATTTTTAAATGAATGCTGTTTTTCATCTTCATGTGCACATGTATGAATATGTTCAAATGTTTTTGTACATACATTAGTTCCATGAAAATATCTGACATATAAAGTAAGTTAAGCTTATAATTCTATATATACCATTATTAGTGAACATTTATTTGGGCCTTTACAAGATAAGTGTAGAGGCATGCATAGACTCTGAGTTCTGAGAAAATATGAATACTGAAGGGACTGGTTTTACTAAGTAAAAAACCTACTTAAATCACCATGTGTATACATTTTTAAGGAGAATACAAGAAACTAGCAAATATTTAAAATGTGTGTGCTTTAGAAGAATATATAAACAATATTACATTCAAAGTAAAATATTCATATTATATCATTGAGGATAAATAATTGTGTAGCTTAATATAAAAATGATAATCTAAAAATGTCATTTTTTGTGTAACATTGAGTCAAAATAAACTCTTGGGTATAAACCAACTTTGAAAAGCAATGCTGCTGAGAGAAATAAGTATGGCTCTCTCTTTTCCATTTATATCCAAATCAGCAAAGGCAGTTCCAAATTGATGCTCCAAATCCTGCTGGGTAGTGAATCATAAGAAGCTTGTGTCTTAGTCACAGAGCTGGCTTCAGTGCACTGAGAAGAAACTGGCACGTCTTGGACAGCAAATGAACTTCAACAGTCTCGAATAATAGCACCCAGAAAATTATGTTGTCTGTTTTTGTTTTTCTTATAAGGCTACAATCTACAAAAATAAACTACCTGAAGACTCTTCACAAACCTCTCGACACTAGGAGCAATTCATCCCTTATGAAGATATTTAGTAAACACTGGTTATCTTTGCTCAGACAACAGATGAGAAAAGTTACCAAAAATACACCATAAAATTGATTTCTTTAGCATGAGAACACTTACCAAAATATACTTCCTTTTTTTTTTAAAGAAAGAAGTTTCATTCTAAAATTACAAGTCATTGTACTCGTAGCATAGAACACCAGTGGATGATATTTCAACTATGACACAATCATCAAATACTTTGGCCAGCCTGAAAAAGATGGATTAATAAAGAAGAAATGAGGAAAGGTGTGAAAGATACTTGCCTCAAGAAATGTGACATGTCACTGGTTAGATCAACCAAGAAGATGTTCATAAGGACACAAGATACCCATAGTTCTTTCTGTAAACCCTTTTATTCCTGCCTCCAGACAATAAATAGGATCTGGAAAGATGACTCACTAGATAAAATCACATATTGGTCTTACAGAGGGCCTGAGGTAAGTTCTCAGCACTTACAAGGTGTCTAACAACCAACTGTATCACTAGATAAAGGAAATCTAATGTTCTCTTCAAGTCTTCACTGTATTTGTGTGTGTGTGTGTGTGTGTGTGTGTGTTCCTCTACAATTGAGAGAAGAAACCGAGAAGAGAAATGTTGCAATTAAGTTATAATTTCAAGATAAATAAATCTCTGGGTATGGAGAGATGGCACAGCAGTTAAGAGCACTGGGTGCTCTTCCAGAGGATCCAGTTTGATTCCCAGAACCTGCATGGCAACTCAAAGCTGCCTGTCGTTCCTAAGGATTTGATACCCTCTTCTGCTCTTGAAGAGCTTCAGGCAAACATGTTGTACACAGATAAAGACACACACTCACTCATAACACACACACACACACAAATAGAGACATGTATAAGTATAAAATAAACAGACAAATTTTTAAGAAAATAAGCTAATATCTAAAGACAGAACTATATGGAAGTACTGGGCTTTTACTTGGACATGGAAAATTTTTTTGCTGGGTTTCTTTTGTTGTTATTTCATTTGTTTCCTTGTTTGTTTTTGTTGTTTCGGGGGGTTGTTTTCTTCTCTTGGTTTTGAAAGTGATTCTTACAAGTAGAATGAAGTAAGTGAATGTCAGGGTAGAACTGAAGGTAACAAGTAGGCGTCACCAGCACACCTCCTGACAGTCCTGTGATATGCTATAATGCAACTCCTGCATAGTTACAGCTCTGCTCTTCAATATGTGCTTTGTCAATTCTGTGCCTATCTGTACAAAATATAATTACATGCTTGTTTGTAAATGCATACATCCTTTTTCTAAAAGCCTTTAAAACTACAAATAGTCATTCTAGGAATTACTACTAGAAGATGGAGATGGAGGACACAAAGAGCTCACTCGTTTACTTTGACATTAATATTAGGAGTGGATATTTTACGGCATCAAATACATAATTTTCATAATGTGAAAGTATTATATAAAGTCATGAATATAAACTTGCAAAACAGGAGAATAAAACTTCCCACATTTATACATGCATTGCACTTGCACGTAGCATGTAAACTGTTCATCTTTAGAAACTGTGTATTATACATTTTATTGTAAGAATATAGTTTTCCAACTTCTCTATAAAATTAAATTTCTGCAATAAACTTAGATGTCATTCTCATAAACAGAACTTTTATTTGATTTATAAAGGTAAACTGATTTTACTTTAAAAGCACATTTCTTTTGACCAGCTTCCAAAAAGCTTGTTTCACATCCTTATTCCTCAGACTGTAAATGATGGGGTTAAACATGAGGCTTACAAAGGTATAGAACACGGCAATGATTTTGGATTGTTCGACCGACTTGTCTGTGGGAGGTCCAACATACATGCAGAACAGAGTCCCATAAAACACAGTCACTGCCACCAGATGAGACCCACAGGTGGAAAAGGCTTTGCGCCTCCCTTCAGCAGACTGCATCCTCAGGATGGCAATGAGAATGAACAGGTAGGAGATGAGGATTATAGGCAGGGAATTGGAGAGGTTAAATCCTGCTACCACAAACATAGATGTTTTCTTAATGAAAGTGTCAGAGCAGGAAAGTCTGATGAGAGGAGGGTCAGCACAGTAGAAGTGGCTGATGAGATTGGAGCCACAGAAGATCAAGCGATATTTCTACATGGTTTCCACCAGGCTACTAAGAAAGCTATAGATATAAGGACCAGCAATCAGACGCACACATACCCCTTTGGACATCTTGCTGCTGTAAAGCAAAGGGTTACAGATGGCCATGTACCTGTCATAGGTCATCACAGCTAGCATGTAATATTCAGTAATAACCATAGCAAAGAAAAAATAACACGGAACTAAGCAGGCAGCATAAGAAATGGTTTTCTTCTCCGATAAGAAGTTCACCAGCATCTTGGGAGTCACATTGGTAGATAGCACAGATCCAGACAGGACAAGCTGGCAAGAAAGTAGTACATAGGAGTATGCAGGCGTGAATTTACCCTGATCAATACGACCATGCCAAGATTCCCTCCAACAGTGATCAGATAGATCGCCAAGAAGGCCGTAGCTCTGGACGGTCTGTTAATCCCAAAAAAACAAATTCAGTCACCAAGGAGTGACCATTTTCTTAGGTGCCAGCATGATCACTTAGATGGATTAGGGAAAGGTAAATGAGACATTTGTTAGTTTATCTTTTTTCTCCTATTTCCCTACCTCCCTCTTATTATTTACCCTAAAAACTGTTACAAAGATCTTAGAATGCCAGAGATACTACACTGGATGTTCAAATCCTTAAAAAATAAATAATGGAACTCTTTCTTTGTGGTGTGCATGTGTGTGTGCGCGCGATTGTCTACATGCACTCCTAAGTGAGTGATGGTATGTGCATGCTACAATGTGCACTTACTAATATAATATTAGTGAACAATAAAAATGAACAATGAAAACTGCAAAGGTATAGTCAATTCTTTCACTAGATATGTATGAAATAAGTATTGCTAATAATGGGTAGCAAGGATAGGCACCTATTCACTTCTTCACGAAGTCCCAGGATAAGTAAGGTCAACAAGGAAAGACTAAGAAATGAGACTAATAAATTTAATGGAATAGGGACAATTTTCCTTACAGAGGAAAGATGAAAATATTAAAGAATCTATAAAATAAATAAACATACTAGTCACTAAGAGAGACTAAGTAATCATCAGGACAAAAGCAGAAGCTTATATTTAAATGTACCTACCACATAGTCTTGTAACAAACAAACAAGGAAAAAGCAATATGACATAAGATATCACATGACCTTATAGTCCTGAATTATGTTTTAGTACTGACTTGCATCTATATTCTTATCTTGAAAAACTGAGAATTTAACATTTGGATATATTTGATATAATAATCAAATATAAATATTTAAATAATGTGTCATATATATTTATTATATGTTATATATTATATTTAAAATATATTATAATTGTAATTTATATTATATTCTATCATTATATATTACATAATATACAATATTTGAATCTAAACATTTATATTTAATAATAAAAATGTTTGTAACAAATTATATATTTCCTTAGATATTTTTATGGGTCTATATAAATTATTAAGTGCCAAGGTGCTTCTAAATAAATATTCACAACAAAGCATGCAATAATCTTAGCATATAATTGCTTAGTATGCAACTGCAAAAAATATGTGAATATGCAGTTTTATCTTAATTGTAATGGTGAAATGGAGCTTACAACATATCCAGCCTGTGAGATGACCTGTATTGCTCCTCAAGTTCATCCTCCTAACACTGAACCTGAAGCTTTCAGATTTTGTACTGCCAAAGAAATTTCTTTATTTGTTTACAGAAAAATCCCATGAGTTACAAAAATAAACCAAACTTTCTATCCTGAGTGTAATTGGGAAGAAAAGGACCAGTCAACGCAAAGGGATCACTCTCTGCAATGGCTTACTGCTGGCTTAGTTTCCATGTCTGTCCTTTATGACTTGATCTTTACTCTGCAGTTAACCTTCTCTGAACTATCAGACGAAGATGAAAACAAAAGTGACATGCCAGATCGTAATCCTGGTAGGTAGTAGGCTGACAAAAAAGAGACCTGGACCAGCAGTCTTACATCTACAAAATCATAATTCATCAGGTTCCTGCTACTCGTATGACTCCTTCTCAAGCACATCAGTAAGAAACAGAAAAGCACCATCATGATCCATTTCCTCATTTTCACTAGTAAGTAGGAGAGTACAGATGTGCCATTGTTTCTCAAGTGTCCTTCATCAGAAAGTCTGATGGGTCTGTCTGTCGGTGAGATAAATAACTGAGAGCATATTTATCCTGTTAACACTTGTAAACCACAAGTGCCCGTAGTGATGCAGGCAGACCACTTGGCATTGCACTGAGAGGCTTCCACTTAGAATAGCACTTATCCAAATCTGCTGTGCATATCAGTTTGGAGATGTGGATTTGAACGGGCGGATATGAGGTGGATCATGATTCACCATTCCCATCTGCTGCAGGGATAACTGTGTTACTAGTTTGGGTCATCTGATGTGTTTTTTGCTGAGAGAAAATGTCTGACAGGAGCAACTAAAGAGAAGAGGAATTTACTCGGGCTCATTATGTAAGAAGACGACAAGATATCCTGAGTAATTGAGGAGACATGGGGACCTTGGAAGAGGATTGAAGGGGTGGGGAGAGGCAGGGAGGGGAACAGAGAAAAATGTAGAGCTCAATAAAAATCAATAAAAAATAGTTTAAGGAGATGTGTGGCTATCATGAAAGGAAAGCAGAGAGACAGGAGAGAGGTGGCTCAGTCACAGTGTGTTCACACTCAAAAGGCTGTGTTCATTCACACTGAATGGCTGTGTTCTTTTATATTCAGCCTATGTCCCCAGAAAAGGGGATGATGCTGTGAGTTTTCAACGTGAATATTTTACCTCAGGTTATCCACTGTAGAAGTACCTCCACAGGCAGAGGAAGAGATGTGTCTCCTAAGTGATCATCAACCTAATCAAACTAACTGTGAACATTGACTATCATTGATGCATCAAATACAGAGGGCAAAACAGGTCTGAAAATAAGGCCAGGAGATTTACCTCAAAACATGTAACTTTTAGCTGGATCACGAAAAATATGGCCACAGAGAATACTAAAAAGTCATCTAAATACAACTTTATTCATGCTAAATTATAGTTTCAGCTTATTGAAAAACTGAGGCATCACTGCTGTCCTGATAACTTTTTGTCTGGAAATTTTTTTCAAGGCCTGCTTTACATCTTTATTCCTCAGACTGTAGATCAAGGGATTCAGCATTGGATTTACAAATGTGTAGAAGACAGCGATTATTTTGGATTCCTCAACAGTCTTGTCAGTGGGTGGTCTTATATACATGCAGAAAAGAGTCCCGTAAAATAACGTGACAGCCATTATGTGGGAACCACAAGTCGAAAATGCCTTGCGCCTTCCTTCAGCTGACCTGATCCTTAGGATGGCAGCAATAATGAAAATATAAGACAGCAGAATGATTGTGAGGGAACTGGAGAGGTTGAAACCAGCTGATATTAACATGGCATGTTCTTTTATATAAGTATCAGAGCACGACAGCTTAATGAGTGGAGGGTCAGCACAGTAGAAGTGGTTGATGACATTGGATTTACAGAAGGTCATTCTGAAGGTCAGGATGGTTTGGAACAGCCCATCTGAGAAGCCATAGACATAAGGGCATACGGCCAAGGAAATGCAGACTCGCCTGGACATTTTCACACCATAATGCAGAGGATTGCATATGGCCACATAGCGGTCGTAGGCCATGGCTGCCAGTATGTAAAACTCTGTGAGGAGAAGGGCAATGAACAGGTAGCACTGGATAAAGCAGCCAACGAAGGAAATTGTCTTCTTGTCTGATAAGAAATTAGTCAACATCTGCGGGGTGGCCGTTGACGTATAACACAGATCCACAAACGCCAGGTTACTGAGGAAGAAGTACATGGGCATGTGAAGGCAGGAGTCCAGGCTGATCAGGGCTACCAGGCCCATGTTACCCAAGGCAGTGACAAGGTAAACCAGCAGAAACAGCACGAAGAGGAGAGGCTGGATTTCTGGGCAATCTGTGAGCCCCAGCAAAATGAATTCTGTAATTTCAGTGCTGTTTGTGAGGGCCATTTCCTGAGAGATGGGTTTTGGACTCATGCTGTGAAAAAAAAGTTAGAAATGAAGATGTCATATAGTCCAGGAGATTTCAGCCCTGTTCTCAGAACTATTAGCACCTATGGAATGCTAAGGAGGGAGAAATTGTCTTTACCCTCAGTAGAGCACATCAATTGCTTATCTATGACCAAACCTTAAGCCCTGGAATCATACATACAACATTGTGTTACAGACTGAGGAAGTTATACTTATGTATGTAGCAAAACACACAGAGACACACACAGAGTAGACACACACACACGCATCCACATATGCATGCACATACAAATGTGTGCTTCATCAACTAATAATAAAAGAGTCCATGAATTTGCAACAGATCAATGAGAGATGCATGAGAGTGTTATTATGGAAAAGAAGGAAGAGGGAAAAGGTATAAATATTATAATCTCAAAAATTAAAGAGATAATTTCTGTAAATAAATATTTTTAAAAGAAAATTTTAATGAGAGTTGAAAATGTTTTTCTAAAAATTATACCATCTGAAATATATTGTATTATGGTCTTTTTAGCATTCTTACTAAGTCCATGTTTCATTTGATGTTGTATTTTGTTGGCATTTTGTTCCAAACTACATATATATTCTAATTTATACATCTGTAAATAAATCATTGCTACATCTGTCCCGTCTCTCTGCATTTCTTTTTTCTTGACTGTATGCCTATTCTGCAAGGCTAAGCAGGTTAAAGGAGTTTTATGAAGTATTTCTTACATACATCCTTCATATATAAATAACCCAATCTCTTTATGTTCTGTATTTCCAACACAAACTCCCATCTAGAATTTAGCCTTAGAATACTTACATCACACTTTAAGTGATTGAAGGATATGAATTATGTCTTGCTAATTATCATACCATATGTATTCTGAATATATGCATCCAAAATATGTGTTTGTATGTATGTATGTATATATACATATATAAATATATACGCCAAATTATGAAAAATAAAAGCTCAAAGGCTTTAAGGGAGAATGAACTATTGATAATGCAAAAACACAGAGAGTTTGCAGTGTTATTTACTGTAAAAATACTACTGCACTTGGATACATTATTTGTACAAAGGACTTACCTAGAAAGCTTAATGTTCAGCTAAGTGTACCCACCATTTCAAAATACATTATTAGAATATTGGACTGATGAAGAAATTTTATTTTATTTTGTCATATATATGTGTGGTTGTGTGTGTGTGTGTGTGTGTGTGTGTGTGTGTGTGTGAAGGTAATCATGTCTTTCAAAGAAAAGTAGTTTAAACTAAAGATTACATGTTAAGCAAAATGAGCCAAATGATGCAAAAATTGTATCAGGTTTTCTCTCATATTTGCAAACTTAAAATGATGGCTTGAAAATAGAGGGTCAACTTTTTGTGAAGAGAAAATTGAAGGGAAGAAAGAGAGGAAGGGTAAGACAGCATCATAAGTCTAGTATATGTAGTAAAAAAAAACACACACACACACACAATGTAAACACCCTAGTGAAATCCTTCAAATCAAAAAAGAACATGATTCAAGATACAAAACAAAAATACCCAGAAAACCCAAGAGCAAATTTTTGCATAACTTACCTATTAAAGACAAAATCCTGGTGTCAAAACTCAGCTAAAATTAGCTCATCAATAGAATACTTGTGTAGCATATATGATATGTATGATGCCCCAACTGTAATCCCCAACACTTACATTCTGCCATGGATATGTGTATGTATACATGTATAATATATATGCATACAATATATCAACTGAATTAATAAGTAACTATCTAATGTATGAATTGTAGCATAATATCTTTAAGATAATTACAAGAACAGTAACTAATACTTACATAAAGGGGAAATTACACTTTGTTCTGCAGCTAATATTTAAGAAGTTGAGAGATCAGGTCCACGCAAATTTATTTTAAATTTCTCCTCTCTTTACAATCAACTAACCCTGAATTTTCTCTTCATTATACCTTCATACTCAAAATACTTTCATATTACATTTCTTAGTTGCTTTTTTTGTGAGGATGTGTAGTGGGCATGTATTTAAACACAAGTGAAGGTCAGAGGATAACTCTTCCTCTCCTTCCACCATGTGAACCCAAAGGATGGAACTCAGGTCACCAATCTTGGCAGAAATTCCCCTTACCCTTTGAGCCACCTTTCAGCTCCCATAGTTAAAATCTTTTATTGAACTATGTTCACAAATCATGTTTCATCATAAAATGAGTGACCTCAATTACTTCACTATTTAATTTAGAAAGTTGATAATCAACTAAGCCTTCTGTTCCTTACCCCAAAGTTCATGTTCTTAAAAGGTGTTGTTTGGATGGATTAGTGTTACTAATAATGCTCCCATGGTCTTTAACCCCACACCAATTAATAATTTTAAGCTATTGCTCTGCCTGTGATCACAGTTCTCACACCCACAAAACTCTTCTGGGTAAATACAAATATGATTCTTTTGTTGTCTTAAGAAAATTGAAGTAACTGGGAGATATCAACCTGAGAGTGGCTGTGGGCTGTGATGTATGAACCCAAAATTATCTTGGTTTTTCTTTTGCTTTTGGTTTCTGGTTTTTTGAGACAGGATTTCTCTTTAGCTCTGAAGCCTCTCCTGGAAGAAGTTCTTGTAAACCAGGGTGGCCTCAAACTTATGGAGATCCTCCTGATTCTGCCTAACAAGTGCTGGGATTAAAGGCATGCACCACCACCGCCTGGCAAAATTATCTTGTTTTTAAATCTCTGTTATCAGATATTGTTCTGTTACCTGGACCACATTATGAAACTCTCTGAGATACATGATGTGATATCCAGGATATCCAAGTGTAAATCTTTGCAAAGGACAGGAACAACCATAGCATTCTTTTGTAGTACCAGGAAAGAATTGTGGGGCAACTTCCTTTAAGCACAAACATGCTTGATCATGGGACTACTTTATGCCCTTCATTAATCTGGAAATAATGTATCTGTTGTCATTTTAAATCCAAACCAAACTGGGACTTCGGCCAGAACTCCTGCTGCATCCTTGCTCCCCACAGACACAGGCATCCAATTGAGACTCTGTGAGTACCCAGTTAAGAATTCCCTTTGCTATATTTCTCACTTGGAGAAGTGAGTTTACAGCAAAGAGAATATGATGATCACATTTTCTGTTTCTCAACCACTACCCTGGTTCAGATTGTGTTACAAATTTCTTCATTTCATCAGAGAGCTATAGAAAGAGATCAGGACTTCAGTCCAATATGGGCTAAATTTGTCTTATACATGTTCCTCTTTTGTTCTGGAGACTAAACTCTCTTCGGAGCCTCCAGCTATGTCCTTCTTTATGCCCATGCAATTAAAAGTCATCTAATAAACTTCTTACCCGCAAATAATCATTCTTACTGTTCCTGTTAAATGTGTATCCCAAATTTTCATATTATATTAAAGGTAGAGAATATAACTGTTTTGGACATTGGAGTGTGTGAGAATCTGCTCAAAATTTTGTTTCTTATATCTAAAGGAAACATAGTTGGGTGAGTCACAATTATCTCCCAAACTTCAGGTTATTAATGTTGCACAGAAAAAGGGGGCCATGGGAAGGAAGCTGAGAGAAAAGCAACTCTCAAAAGAGCCTTATTTTAAAACGTTTAGGCTCAAGGTCATAAACACCCATGATAAAATGCTGAAGCGTCGAGCATTAGGAGAAATAGATGCCATGCTTAACATTATGGGATCCTTGAAAGCAAAAGCCCTCGATTCACTAAATATTGTTCCTGCTTCTTGCAGATTTGGAGGGTTTCAGGAGCTGCTTTCACTCCCCCCATGTGACTGGCCTAAGTGCTAGACGTTGGAAAGCACATGACTGGGGGGAGAAGTTTAAATGAGAGGCGTAAGGTTATAGCAGCTCCCAGTACTTGGCATTGAGAATGAGACTACTGGAGTCTGTGTCTTGTATTTGGATGAAGACCAGCAGCTAGGGAATCAATCCCTTCAATAAGAAGACTCATTATGGACATTAGAACTGAAACAAACATCACTTTAAAAGTTACTGCCCATTTACAGTCTTCCTAGTAAAGAGAAATTGATAAGATTCTGAATAAATGAATGTTCCTTCATTAGCCAATAAGAAGTTTAAGAAAACAGATATCGTTTAAAGTCAGACTAAAGTAGGAGGCAAGACGATACCTTTAGAAGAGATTCCAAGTAAGGAGGAAAAATCTCAGAAATGTGGTTTACTCTCATTGGAAATGTTATTGTTGATATCATACTTCGGTTTTCAGCCTTTACACAAACCACTTCATGTTCAACTGCTTATCTGCCATAAGTCAACTTAAGAAGTCAAAATAAGTACCATTTACCAAAGTTAAATCAAGACCAGGTGAACAATCTAATAGAAGAAATTGAAGCTGTTATCAAAAACCTCACTACCAAAAAAAGCCCAGGACCAGATGGTTTCAATGCAGAATTCTACCAGAACTTCCAAGAAGAGCTAATACCTATACTTCTTAATGTATTTCACAATATAGAAACAGGAGAGCCATTGCCAAATTCTTTTTATGAAACCACAGTTACAGTGATACCAAAACCACACAAAGACACAACCAACAAAGAGAATACAGGCCAATCTCACTCATGAACATCGACACAAAAATCCTCAACAAAATACTGGCAAACCGAATCCAAGAACACATTAGAAAAATTATCCATTATGATCAAGTAGGCTTCATCCCAGAGATGCAGGGCTGGTTCACATACAACCTCTATCAATGTAATCCATCATATAAATAAACTGAAAGAAAAAAACCATATGATCATCTCATTAGATGCTGAAAAAGCATTTGACAAAATTCAACACCCCTTTATGATAAAGGTATTGGAGAGATTGGGGATACAAGGATCATACCTAAATATAATAAGAGCTATTTACAGCAAGCCGACAGCTAACATCAAATTGAATGGAGAGAAACTCAAAGCCATTCCACCAAAATCAGGAACACGACAAGGCTGTCCACTCTCACCATACCTCTTCAATATAGTGCTTGAAGTTCTAGCAATAGCAATACGACAACATAAGAGGATCAAGGGGATTCAAATTGGAAAGGAAGAAGTTAAACTCTCGTTATTTGCAGATGATATGATAGTGTACATAAGTGACCCCAAAAACTCTACCAAAGAATTCCTACAGCTGATCAACACCTTTGGTAATGTGGCAGGGTAAAAGATCAACTCCAAAAAATCAGTTGCCCTCCTATACACAAAGGAAAAAAAAGCAGGGAGGGAAAATAGAGAATCTTCACCTTTCACGATAGCCACAAATAGCATAAAATATCTCAGGATAACTCTATCCAAGGAAACGAAAGACCTATTTGACAAGAACTTTAAGTCCTTGAAGAAAGAAATTGAGGAGGATAACAGAAAATGGAAAGACCTCCCCTGCTCTTGGATTGGGAGAATCAACATAATAAAAATGGCAATTCTACCAAAAGCAATCTATAGATTCAATGCAATCCCCATCAAAATCCCATCAAACTTCTTCACAGACCTTGAGAGAACAATAATCAACTTTATATGGAAAAACAAAAAACCCAGGATAGCCAAAACAATCTTATACAATAAAGGAATTTCTGGAGGCATTACCATCCCTGACTTCAAACTCTATTACAGAGCTACAGTATTGAAAACAGCTTGGTATTGGCATAAGAACAGAGAAGTAAACCTATGGAATCAAATAGAAGACCCGGATATTAACCCACAAACCTATGAACACCTAATTTTCAACAAGGGAACTAAAGGTATGCAATGGAAGAAGGAAAGCATCTTTAACAAATGGTGCTGGCATTACTGGATGTCAACCTGTAGAAGAATGAAAGTAGATCCATATCTATCACCATGCACAAAACTCAAGTCCAAATGGATTAAAGACATCAAAATTAATCTGACCACTTTGAACCTGATAGAAGAGAAAGTGGGAAGTAGTCTACAAGACATAGGCACAGGGGACCACTTCCTAGGTAGAACCCTAGTAGCACAGACAATAAGAGAATCAATTAATAAATGGGACCTCCTGAAACTGAGAAGCTTCTGTAAAGCAAAGGACACTGTCAGTAAGACAAAAAGGCTACCTTCCGACTGGGAGAAGATCTTCACCAACCCCTCATCAGACAAAGGTCTGATCTCCAAAATATACGAAGAACTCAAGAAACTAGACACTAAAACTCTAATTAACTCAATTAAAAAATGGGGGTACTGAACTGAACAGATAATTCTCAACAGAAGATCTTTGAATGGCCAAAAGACACTTAAGGTCATGCTCAACCTCCTTAGAGATCAGGGAAATATAAATCAAAACAACTTTGAGATATCATCTTACACCTGTGAGAATAGCTAAATTCAAAAACACCAATGATAGCCTATGCTGGAGAGGATGTGGAGTGAGGGGACCACTCATCTATTATTGGTGGAAAAGCAAACTTGTGTAGCCACTGTGAAAATCAGTGTGGCAGTTTCTCAGAAAACTGGAAGTCAACCTCCCTCAGAACCCAGCAATTCCACTCTTGGGAATATACCCAAGAGATGCCTATCATATCACAAAAGCATTTGTTTCACACCCTTTTTAACCGTTCTTCTATTGAGGGGCACCTAGGTTGTTTCCAGGTTCTGGCTATTACAAATAGTGCAGCTATGAACATAGTTGAACATAGTTGATCTAATGAGAGTTCACTAAGGCCAGTTGGACTGGGACTGAACGAGCACGTGATCCAACCAGATTCTCTGAATGTGGCCGGATTCTCTGAAGGTGGCTGGCACGAGGTCTTTCTGAAAAGCCATTGACAATGACACTGGGACTTGTTTCCTCTGCATATACTGGATTTTTGGGATCCAGTCTGTTTGGATGCTCACCTTCCTGGTCCTGGAGGGAGCGGGGAGGAACTTGAACTTCCCACA
Source organism: Myodes glareolus (assembly GCF_982192425.1). Taxonomy (NCBI): domain Eukaryota; kingdom Metazoa; phylum Chordata; class Mammalia; order Rodentia; family Cricetidae; genus Myodes; species Myodes glareolus. Next base: position 41,045,116 of record NC_142031.1, on the reverse strand, counting down.
GGGTAGGAAACCCTGACTGCTCTTAGGGATGGAGAGGGAGGAGGAGAGGGAGTGGGGGGATTGGGAGGATGTTGGGAGGAGGTGTGGAAATGGAAACTTTTATAAATTAATAAACTTTTATAAATAATAAAAAAGGTGTGGAACATATACACATTAGAGTTTTACTCAGCAGTAAAAAACAATGACATCTTGAATTTTTCATGCAAATGGATGGAAATAGAAAACACTTTGCTGAGTGAGGTAACCCAGACCCAAAAAGAGGAATATGGTATGTACTCACTCATAAGTGGATTCTAGCCATAGTTAAGGGTCTTTGAGCCTACAATTCGTGATCCTAGAGAAGCTAAATAAGAAGGTGAACCTGAAGAAAATCATATAGTTATCCTTTTGGATATTGGAAGTAGACAAGATTGCCAGGCAAAACTTGGGTGCACGGGGGTGGGGTGTGGAAGTAAGGGGAGATGGTTAGAGAGAATGGAGAAGGGGAGGATGGGGGATAGCTTGGGGGAATGGGATGGGGGGAGGAAGGATGGATATGGGAGCAGGGAAGTATATATCTCAACTAAGGGAGCCATTTTAGGGTTTGCAAGAGACTTGATTCTAGAGAGGTTCCCAGGTCCAAGGAGAGGTCCCCAGATTTTTCCCTGGGCAGCAGTGGAGTGGGTACCTGAACTGGCCTTGGCCCATAACCATACTGATGAATATTTTGCATATCACCATAGAACCTTCATCCGGTGATGGATGGGGATAGAGACAGAGACCCACATTGGAACACAGGACTTAAGTCCCTAGGTCCAAATGAGAAGCAGAAGGAGGGAGAATGTGAGCAAGGAAGTCAGGATCAGACGAAACCTTCATCTGACGATGGATGGAGATTGAGACAGGGACCCACACTGAAGCATTGAACTGAGCCCTCAAGGTCCAAATGAGGAGCAGAAGGTGGGAGAACATGAACAAGGAAGCCAGGACCGCGAGGGTGGCAATCACTCACTGATACAAGGGGACTGACCTAATGAGAGCTCACCAAGGCCAGCTGGACTGGGACTGAACGAGCATGTGATCAAACCGGATTCTCTGAATGTGGCTGACATGGGGGCCGTCTGAGAAGCCATTGATAATGCCACTGGGACTGCTTTCGTCTGCACGTACTGGCTTTTTGGGATCCTAGTCTGTTTGGATGCTCACCTTCCTAGACCTGGCTGGAGAGGGGAGGAACTTGAACTTCCCACAGGGCAGGAAACACTGACTGCTCTTAGCACTGGAGAGGGAGGAGGAGAGGGAGTGGGGGGAGTGGGAGGGTATTGGGAGGAGAGGAGGAAGTGGAAATTTTTATAAATTATTAATAATAAAAAAAGAAAAAAAAGATAAAATAAAATACACGCTCCCCCAAAATAAAAGAAGTCAAAATAAGAGTAGAAAAAGGAAATGAACATTCATTCAATACAGCCACATTGAGAAGAGGAAGAAGGAGATACAACCAACACCTTCAATTTAGGGGGGAGTCCTGAAATACTATTAAAAGTTTAAACAAATGGCCAAGGATGTGCACACCTGAACAATCCTGGTTAAGATGTGGTCCCTCCTACCATTGCCTCATCATTATCTGCTCTGTCTGGGCTTCATTCTCATCCTATAAGATAGTCTGATAAGCTGTAGTAACTGTGTGAGTTCCTTTACTAGAGACAAGTGCCCCTCAGGTTGGGAAAATTTTTCTTCTCCCAGAATTAGATTCTTGGAGAAAATTCCCATTTCTTTTTGGTCCTTTGTTTCAATATTCTGAGAGCCAGATCGAGAGACACATATGTCTCTTTAGAACATCTCACTTTCTCCCAGTTAGAATATGAGTTTTGATTGCATGAAGGCAGAAGAAGAAAATGCAAGCTGGATGTTTCCAGGAAGCAAAAGCACTTTTTCCCTGAAGACTGACGCTTGTCAGTAAATATACTAAACTTCAGTATCTGCCAAGAAAGCTGCCGAATGGCCTGAATATGTTATTAGAAGACAGTTCAGCAGGGGAAAATACAACTGTGTCATTCTGTGCTTGTAAAAGAGGAGTTACACAACTATGTTTCAGATGAACAGAAGAAACATAACTAGCTCTTCTTGAACAATCATTGTTAAGGTTACCTAAAGCCTGAATAGTCAGTACATACTAACTGCTGTTAGGAGCACAGTTTATACTGCTCAGAGCTGACCTCCTTTATAGACTTCTTTAGTGGCTCTTAATCACAGGAAATACCAAGATTCCTGTTTACCACTGATTTAATAATTAAAGAAAATCCTACCTGTCTAGGAATTAAAGTTAAGCATCTCTAAACCAGGCCAAATTAATTACTTGGCCTGATTTAGAAACCAGTTATTTATACCTGAATACAGAGAGGGAGTAAAACCACAAGACCTACTTACAGCTCTGACATGCACCACTCTTCTCAGTCTCCTTAGAATTCTCTTGATGCTCTATAAACTATAAAAATATACCCCTATTTATATTTGCATGAGGGAAGTGGGCCAAACTAAGCCAATCTGCAGAGGGAATGAAGCACAAAAAGGTGAGCCTCACAGCAGGGACCACTTTCTTAGCTTTAATAGGAGCATTTGGGGATCCAGAAACTAATTAACTACTTCAGTTGTCTTATATTCCACACTTCCATATTTAAAAATATCTTCAATCTGAGCTCTGCAGAGGACATAGTTTGTTTGATTGTCTATTTAATATACTAAAAATAAATTAGGCAAACTCAGTCACTTTTGTCTATTGTTCTCTAAGAAATTATAAAATCCTATGATTTGATGATTTCAGGTAAACAATAAAAAAGGATTCCATTTAAATTAAAATTCTAATGAATGAAAATAATTATATTAATAGATAGCAATCGGGTACAAGTGTGAGATGCTGAGCGGATGAAACCATTTGTTTTTAATCCTGATAATCTGATTCTTTTTCCTGGGACTCACAAAGTGGAAGGAGAGAACAGGTTTCTCAGTTGTCAGTTGATTCCAACAAATACCCATGGCATGTACATACCTATACATTTCCAGCCATGCACATAGGTAAATCTAATTAGAATTTTTTAAAGACCTCTTCAGAAACTGCAACCATTCTTTAATACTCTTCATTCTTCTCTTTGTGTGTATATACTTATTTGAAGATTAATTATTCTACTTGAATAAACAAAGGGAGTGTGTTTCTTTATATATATATATATATACATATATATATATGTGTGTGTGCATGTGCATGAAAACACTCCCAGATATATTATGTAATAAATGTGTACAAACACATACACATATTTAAATATATGTATAAATGTTTAAAACACAAAACAACATTTAAGCATTTAACAGATGTAAATTTTATCAACTTTTATATGATATAAGTTTTTATATATGTCTACAATACACGCACGTATGAAAAGAGGAGCATACATTGTTTTGGAGCTTCTTTTATATTGGTATTGTGTTACATTTTTTTCTAAGCATGTTATTCCAAGTTTAACTGGCATCATGAATTCCAACAACATAACTTCATAACCTAAGTAGTACCTTTGCTAAACACAATGTGTGCTAGAGGTGAATGTCCCTAAATTTTCAAGATGAGCTACACATTTTTGTGTGTTTCTGTCCCTTCCTCCCTTCTCCTCTTCTGCCCTCTCCCACGACCAGTGCTCCCAATTAACTCAGGAGATCTTGTCTTTTTCTATGTAGTTCTATGTAAGTCTATTTTAAGGTCCTCTTTGTTGTCTATATCTTTAAACTATTTATTCACTTACAAACCATAAAGCCTATTGAATGTGTCAAAGATGAGCAACATCAGCAGCTGTTTTAGATTCAAGGACTCAACTCTTAGCCTATGTACTTACAGAGAGGCATGTCCTTCCTTCTCCCCCAACCTGACACAGAGATCTAAATGAAACTCTGGGGTTATCTTTCATGTTTGCATACAGTAAGGCATGCAAAGTATGGTTTAATATATCAGTACATTCTAGAAGATCTCCCTAGTTTCCCCATTTATTGCACATAAGAAAGAATCACATATATCATTGATTATATTATTTCTTTCTCTTTATCCCATTTCTTTTTCTTCTCTCTTTACTTTTCTCTCTCCCCATACCCTCTCTCCATGTGCTGCTTTCATCTTTATCCTGGAATCTCCAATCTTCCCAACAGTTGATATATTAATGTTTCTATTAACATACCACTAAGACTTTTCCATATTTCTTTTGCTTTATTAATTCATCTTGTAACTCCTTTGAGATTAAGAAGAAATAAGTATCTTTTTTCAAAATCTTATTACTTTTAATTATCTGTAGACTTTTGTGTCTGCATGTGATCATTTGCACATCAGAACAGCTGTTTGATGATATCCAGAGGTACATGATGTTCTGGAGCTGGAGTTACAGACAGTTGTGTCCCAGACGTGAGTCCTGGAAACCAGACTTCTTTAATCCTGAGTGTACAAACGCCTTGTGTTTTTACTTGATAGAGAAAATCATCCAGATGCTATTTTGTTTTGTATGATAACCATTCAGCTTAGCTCCAAAATATGAAAAAGTCTAGGTATGAGTTATAAACATTCAAGGTGTTGGTCATAGAGAACTTATTGACTTTCTAAGCAGTAAAGGCTATTGTCATTACTCTTGGTGATATGCTTAGAACTTGATGTTAAGATCCTGTCTCTGAAGAGATCACACACTGGGGTCAAAGGACATGGAGAAGTCAAGTCAGTACCTACTTGGAGCATTCTTCTATTGTCTAATTTAAATAGTGCCATAAGGTGCTATATGGAATGCTGAGAGAGAAAGCCATGAACAGCCCAACTCAGAGGTGAGCATGGCAACCAATGCTAACAATCAGCCTGACAAGATATGCTTATTGTTGCAATGAATGTTACTGGGATAACTAGCCAACTTCTGCCTTAATATAAGGCTCAGTCCAAAGGACAGAATTCAGACCTTGTACTGTAACCCAAGTCAACAAGCTGTGACAGAATAAAAGTCAGGCCCAGGGAAGAATCTACTACTATTATTTGATAAATGAACATAATACCAAAATATCATCTAAATATGCATCCTTACAATTATTAATTAGTACTCCTCTCAATCCTATTCAGAGAAGCTTCTTCTGATGGGAGACATCATTCTGTATATGTGTCGCTTTTCTCAGTTAATGAATAACGGTGTTTCAGCCTATGGCTTGGCAGAGTAAAGCCAGGTAGGAAAACTGAACAGAGGTTTATAGAGATAGTAGGCAAAATCAGAGAGGTGCCATGCAGCTGTCAAAGGGAAAAGACACCAGTCAGCCACCAAGGAAACAAAACATGTAGAAAATAAGGTAACACCATAACCTTATGGCAATACATAGATTAATAAACGTGGCTTACTTAAGACATACAGTTAGCTAGGAATATGCTAGAGCCACTGGCCAAACAGTGTTGTAATTAATATAGCTTCTGTGTAATTATCCATTGCAGTTGATGGCACTGTATATGGTATTATAACTGTATGAAGTTGTACACCCATTAATATATGTGCTATACCAACAAATGTTTGATCAGCTTAAGTTATAGAATAAATGTTATGCACTTGTTGCAAAGTCAACAAAATGAATATTGTATCTTCATTCACTCTGCTTGAAGTCTGGACTTGGAGAAAGACATCAGTTAACAAGCAAATATGTTCTTGCCCTGAGTCTTTGTATTTACTACATGAAGGGAAACTAGCCCAGTGAAACATGTGACTCAGGCAGGCCTTGCTCTTCTCTCCCATTCCCTCTGGATTGCTAAAACATTAAATTATATTCCTAAAACTAATCAACAAGATCTATTCCAGTTTTTGGGCACTTCTTCCACCTGAGGCTGACTACCAAAGTTCAGCAATCAGAAACCTCCTATGCTTCACCAAATTAAAAAGCCCAATTAAAATTAACAACCTCATTCTAACATGGGTTTCTCCCAATCTTTTACACAAAGCCACTTCTCTGTGTACCACATCTGTCTCCCCTCTATCCAAAGGCAGTTATTTGCCACTCTGGAACAAATCCCTTCCACCTTCCCCCTGAACTTTTCTTCTTCTTCTTTGTTCACTGTCTCTTCACCACTGGATCCTAGCCCATTCTAACACAGACTTCTGCTTTTTCTTCTCATAAAATTACACCTGCAAGGTCATTTGTAGACGCAGTGCAATCGGGAATGAAAGGTCCCCAGACTATCTTACAAAAGATACAGCTTTAATAAAACAGAAGGAAAAACTTACAAAGAATTCCACCCCCTCCGGAACGCTGGATCCAGGCCAGAGGAGAGAGAGAAAGAGAGAGCGGGGGAATTGCATCTGCCAGGTTTATAGGTAAACTTTTGCCTTAGGGCAACACACCCCACGAACAGAATGTGATTGGCTGAACTCCCCTATCAGGCATTTGCTGCTTTTTCTGGCCAAAGTTGGAAAGCAGCCACTTTAACTCTTCTACCCTGATTAATTAAGTGTTGCTCTGTGAGAAACAGGTGTTTAGGTGTGTTTGTGCATAATTCAGGACCTTAGAAGGGAACCTCACTGTTCCGGAATCCACTTCACTGTGTGTCTGCAGTAATGATCTTCCACAAAAACTCATGTGACAGTATCTCTACTCAAGTAGGCCTTTCTCAAACGTTATTTCCACTGAGAGCTGGAACATATTTATACTTACATAATTTAATTTGTCACTTGGTTTTCATATTATCAATAACATGGAAATATGCAATGACACTTTAAGAATAGAATGGATACATGTACCCTGTCTAGTATTGGCATAGAAAATATCAATGAAAAAATGTTATTTGAGTCCATATGGATATACTTAACAATTTTAGTTAAAAGGGAAACAGTTTGCAGAAGCACAGAGGAATTTCATCTCCATCAAGGTTTATAATTCTACAGATACATAAACACTTAACCGCTGAGAAAATTCTAATAGTGATAGGATACATTAAGTTATAAGAAGCATTTTTCTGAGAAAATTCATATTTTAGTATCAAAATATATTAAGTCAGTGTGATATGTAACAATTGGGGAGTTATAAAAAGGGGTTCATTACCTTATTTTCTTTTTTTTGGTTGAGGTTAAAAATTGTTCCTCTAAACAAATAATCAATAAACAAATACCTAAAATTATTAAAACATGTAATAATAACTTTATTGCATTTATGAAGAAATATAACTCCTGAAGACCAAAGAAAGAACCAATAAAATAAATATATTTGATAATATTCAAAATAAAAGGTATTTCAAAATATATGACAGTAAAATGAGTTAAAATGGAGAATATGCACATGTATAACTAAGTAGCAAGAAAATTATAATACTTTATGATAAAAATCTCAAGTAAATTTAACAATATAGAAATATAATAATTGGCAAACAGACAAAACAGTGCACCAGGCTTTATCTGAAAAAATAAAAACTAGAACAAGCAATGAGTAGTCTAAACTGTGATCATGAGATCAGGATTACACAGATGCACAGGAAGACCTTTCACTAATAAGGTTAAAACATTAATGGAAGCTAGCTATTTACAAAGAACACACAGGGGCCCTGTACCTGTCTCGGCAGGAATGAAGATGTTCTAAAGAGACAATTCTGTTTCTCTCTTCTCTATCCTTTCTCCAGTTTTGAAATTATGATTCTACAAAAAAATCACCAAGCTTACGCTTTAATCCCCAGCTAATGAATTAAAACTAACTAGTAAATTCTACACGGGAATTCAGAAATAAAAATATAAGCAGTGGCAGAAGAAAGTTTGTTTATGTAAAACACATAGTACTTTGTCAGCTTATAAGAATGTTTTCATTACCTGTGAGCATGTCAACTTCACTCAACAACTATTTCTGTATAAATTTCCTCATCGCATTTTTCACATCTTTGTTCCTGAGACTATAAATGAATGGATTTAACATAGGACTTACGAAGATATAAAAAACAGCTGCAATTTTCCCTTGTTCTACAGATGTCTCCGAAGGGGGCCTGAGGTGCATGCAGAACAATGTTCCAAAGAAGATGGTCACAGCCGTCAGATGCGAACCACAAGTGGAGAAGGCCTTGCGCCTCCCCTCTGCGGAGCGGATTCGCAGGATGGCTATAAAGATGAAGACATAGGAGATGAGGATGATGGTGAGGGAGCAGGTGAGGTTCGATCCGGCCACCACAAACATGGCGGTTTTCTTCACATAGGTGTCTGAGCAAGCAAGGACCATGAGAGGAGGGTCGGCGCAGTAGAAGTGATTGATCTCGTTGGGTCCACAGAAAGTCAAACGAAGCATCAGAATAGTCTGTATCAGACCATTTACAAAGCCGTAAATGTACTGTACAGCTACAAGAGAGAGGCAGACACCTCTGGACATCTTGCTAGTGTATAACAAGGGCTTGCAGATTGCCACGTAGCGGTCGTAAGCCATCACTGCAAGCACGTAATAATCTGTGATCACAAAGGCAATAAAAAAGTGGAATTGAATAATGCAGCCAATAAAAGAAATGCTTTTTCTCTTGGATAAAAAGTTAACCAGCATCTGAGGGGCAACTGTGGTGGCATAACAGAGATCTACAAAGGAGAGATGGCTGAGGAAGAAGTACATGGGAGTGTGAAGCTTGGTATCACTTCTGATTAAGTAGATCATGCTCACGTTACCAACCACTGTGATGAGGTAGATGATTAGAAAGACCACAAAGAGCGTAGACTGCAGCTCTTCTCTGTCTGTCAGTCCTAGGAAAATAAATTCAGTCACTGCTGTGTAGTTTTTCTTTAACATTTTGTTTACTAGGCTCCAGACAAGGTCTAAAGAGGGAGAAATTTAAAACTCATAAATATTGTACAGGAAACATATTGTCATTCTGCAAGATTCTGAGCCCTCTTTCTTCAAACTTGTAATTGCACATGGCAGAAAAATGACCCAGTGCACTGCAGAAATAGCTCAGAGGTTAATAACACTTTTTGCTCTTGTACAAGATTGGGTTCGGGTCCCAATATCCATATGGTGTCTCACTTTCATTTGTAACTTCAAGGCCACAGACAACATTGCCCTCTTCTGACCTCTGCAGTCACAAGGTACACACATGCTGCATATACACACTTGCTGACAAAATATCGATATACATGAAATTAAATAAGTAAATCTAAAACGAATTGAAATTAAGTGGCTTAGGGATGTATGGCTAATGTTTAAAACTCTATCAAATTCATATAGAAATCTGCATGTGTGTGCAATTTTTTTCTATATTTTCTCTGTTTTCTCCAAAAACAATGGTTTTCCTCCCCCCAAAGAATTTTTGCCTAAAATGATGTTTTTCTCCAAATATTCTTTTGTATGTCCTTTTACAAATGTTAGCCTTTGAAACTTAAATAATTTTCCCTAGCTAAATAAGTTGGGGGATTAAATTGAAGCAATGCACATATTCATGTAAGCATAAAATCTCTCTATTTACTCTTCTGATCCCAAGATATTTTCCAAGCTGATCCTTCATTTTTCAGCTGAAGCTCCTTACCCCAAATAGCCTATCTCACAAAGCTCTCATACTAACAAAAAAACTCTTATTTTATAAAAATAAGATAAGTATCTGCATTTTTGTTCATGAGAAAAATAATTGTTTGGGAGAGAAAGCACAAGTCAATATTAAATATTTATGCACACAAAATATTCATATGTAAACATTTGGCATGCATAAAATTAAATTCTATACATAGACCTGTGTATGTAGATACACATGTGCATACATTGGTTCATGTCATGTGCTCATGAGGGGCATTAAAATTTTTTCTGCTAGGATGGCAGGGGATAGTGAAATGTGCTGAGAAACAAATCTTCAGACCATAATTATTTGCTACATCTTTATTTCAGTCTAAAACTCATAGAAAGTTTCAATCAATGCTAAAACATAAATTTTGCACAGGTTTCTAAAAGCATCTTTTTATAGCATGCTGAAGCAATAATTATGTTATAAACCAACCAGAGATAATACTGCAGGCATTGTTGCAGAAATAAAGAACTCCAAGATATAATACTGTGGAACCCTTGCACTTTCCTTTGATGCCATAGGTCCACACATAGCAGGGTTGTTACCTCACTCTTTCATGACAGGTACAATACCACGGACAGAAAGAAGCTGTGTAGCACTCCATAGAGCCTTCTTGCTCATTGCCCTTTGCTATTCTATAAATTAAAAGTCAAGTTTTCTTGGATAGGGTATTAAAATACAAAAGAAAGTCATAATTGGTAAATGAATACTTGCTCTGAGAAATATAGACGATCATAAGTAATGATATTACTAAGTCATTATAGTAAAATTCAGGTAAACACTTATTTTATTTGTTAAAATGCATACCTTTAGATTTTAAAATCGAGAAATGATGATCGCTTCTCTTATCTGTGAAAGGAGAATGACTTTGCAATGGCAGCACCAACGTGAAGACGCTGAGTAGTTTATAAGAGCAAGCTCTCACAGAACCAATTCCCTATGGTTCAATTACCACTTAAAAAAATTTGTTTGTATTATGAGAAAGCCCCAACTTCCTGTTCAAAATCCCTAAATCCATTGAGAGCAGTTTTGCCCACTCTCCACAGTCGTCAGAGATTCAAATCTCCCAAGAATGGGGAGCCAAAGGACTCTTTTCTTATTTAGTTTAGTATCCTTATTTTTAATTGTTTCTTTGTATGTATATACTAATGACTGCTGATAGGGACCCCAGGAAGAGCCCCCTATTTGTTTATCTGATACTAAGTGATCAGTCCTGAAATCATATACGTACAAACCACTCAACAGGTTGTGTTTGTATATTTATGTTTATATATTCGCATATAACAACAATCATTATGGAAAATCAGAGTATTATTTGAAAAGGAGTAATAGGGCAGAGAGGGAGTTGAGAAGATGAAAAGGAAGAGTGGAAATTTATGTATTTTTATTACTTGTTCTTTATATAGAATCTTGGCTATAACTCTGGCTAGCCTGCAGCTTCCTGTGTAGGCCAGTCTGGCCTAGAGACTTATTTTTTCTTGATTCTTCTTAAGAGTGCTGGCTGGGTTTAAGGCATACACTATCACACCTGACCTAATTATATTTTAATTAAAATAAAGATTAATATATAAATAAAATAAATATTTTAAACGTATATTTTTAAATATAAAACACTTTGAAATATTGACTGACTATTTTGGAGTCTGGAAAGTGGTGAAGGTTCAGTTACCTTACCTTGAACTGGCTGATTTTGAGCCTCTCATCTGGCTTTCTTAATAGAAATAACTATTACTACCTGTGTATTCTCAGATACAACCAGTCAGATGAGAAGACTCCCTCTTTGCTCCAGTTGTATTCTCTTTTTTCCTCATATTTCTAATTATTTTCTCAATCTGGAGTTATAGACTTACACGTATTAAAGTTGGTGTTCAATTAAAGCTGACTTTGAGTAATGGGAGGAACCAGGGAAATGTCAGAGGCAGGATAAGAAAAGTAGCTCTATACCACTCTCATCCACTTCTTGTCTTACCATGAGAACGACAAGGTTCCCTTTTCCCTATAAGAACCCCTTCTTGAGCATGTCTTGCGTTTTCTGGCTCCAGCTCTCAATGGCTTTGGAGCAGGAGCGCCGTTCTTGCTCCTTGAACCTCAAAGTGGGGATTTTTTTCTGCCATTAGTCTCTGTTGCTTCATTTTCATTAAGTTCAGCTTTTAAGATTACATTTGTTCTCATTCATCATTAGATCCTTTTAAGCTCAGAAAACAGAGCAGGACCTTGCTTTAGTGTTGTCATGAGGCCTCTTGTTGGTTCCTGGCTCTTCAGCCCCTAAATAATCACACAGAAACCATATTATTTAAATCATTGCTTGGCCCATTAGTTCTAAGCTTCTTATTCACTAACTCTTACATTTTAATTTAACCCAGCTCCATTAATCTGTGTATCACCATGAGGTCGTGACCTACCAGAAAAGTTTCAGCATGTCTGTCTCCAGCAGTGGCTCCATGGTTCTCTAAACTCCTCCTTCTTTCTCCAAGCATTCAGTTTAGTTTTCCCCACCTAGCTCTGTTCCTCTATAGCTCTGCTATAGGCCCAAAGCAGTTCCTTTGTTAACCAATGATATTCACAGCATACAACGGGGAATCCCACATCCGCTTAATTCTGTATCTCCAATCGAGACCAGAGTGACAACATGTCAGGTATTTAATATATATTGCAGTGGGAGAAATAAAAAATAAACAAAATAACTATTTTCTATTTTATTAAAAGTTTGAAGTGTTTCTGGTTCTCCAATGTTAGAGGGAATAATGAATCACCCTGCATCTGGGTCTTGATTCAATTGCTCAATTGAGAGTCATATGATACTCAAATATTAAACTTACTGGTTATATGGCAGACAAATTTGTGTTTGACCATGTTGTTTTCTTGAGAATTATTTTCTTTTCTGTCCCTTTGTATGGATATAGCATAGGTACAACAAAAAGTATTTAACACCCAGTATCAAGTCCTACAATCCTCTGTAAAGGCAGGAATGCAAGATGAAGGGACCAAGTGTTATTGGCAGGAGTACAATTTGGCAAAGCATTGAAAACACACAGGAATGAGGACAGAAACAGAACCAATGAGGGAGAATTTCTATTCCAAATACAAAAAATAACTGTGACATCGTAAGAAAATATGATAGAAATAGCTGAAATTTACAAGGGAAGATATTATATTTTTGTCTGTTAGTGAGCTGCAAACAGTTTGTTTCAAAATAAACAAATGCCATCTTAAAATAATTAAGCGTTATAGGTGGATATCACCTTAATTGTGTTTTCTACAATTTTCTAAGGACAGACAATACAATAAGTTGAAATATGAGTCTTTTGTATGTGCAAAATAGCAATATGTTGGGCTGGAAAGATGACTAAGAAGTTAGTGCACTGACTTTCTTCTGGGGACCTGAATTCCATTCTCATCACCCACCTGGTAGCCAGCTGTGAACTCCAGTTCATGTAATTCCTCATTCTGTTCCGGCCTAAACAGGAAGTACATACATCTGGTTCTCAAACATGAATGAAAACAAAAACAAAAAAAAACTACTTACATAAAAAATTGATAAATAAATTTCAAAGAAATGAAATTTTAAAAATAGATGCAAAAATTTACTTTTATAATTTAATAAAATTTACTCTCAAAAAAAAATTTCAACAGTATGACAAAAATATACAATGGAAAGCCTATGCCTTTATATAGAAAAGTATTTACATATATAGGTAGAAGAAATAGTTTAGTAATTGATAATTCTAAATAGATAGAAAATATAAACACTATAATATTAAAATAGGCAAAGGATGGTAACATGTCACAAGAGAAAACAAAACTGACACACAAATGTGACTGTTAAAACATAATGAGTTTTATGCACAAAATAACTGTACATTAGTATGGCTAAGAATCAAATTATTATTTGTTTGCAAACACTATACAATAGTAACAAAAGGGTAGAAGAGTGGAGGCACACTAGTGGGAATGCATGCTCAATAGCAGAAGAACAAAGCCCTGCTAAGGAAAATTTGGCATTTCCATCAAGATCATATGTATAAAGATTACATCAGATTTATAAAATCATTTGAAAGATCTGTCTTGCAGTAGCAATCTCAGCCATATCTCTGAAAATTTTATGAGTTAACATAAAATTTCAAAATGAAAGAATTGATCTACGATGGTGGGGAACTTTCAGGAAAATATTTTGAGGAACACACACACCTATGAATAAAGGAAGTTACTGCCACAGCATTAGGCAATTCTACCTTTGACAATAGATCTACAAAGTTCCAGATTTATTTTATAGAGCAGGGGCAGTATCTCCAGTCCAGTTTTAGAATTCTTTTTTATTCATTCAAGATAGACTACAGTAAATACCTTACGAGACAGAACACAATGCTGTACTTTATATCATTTCTGAGAGACAGAAATTAAAATTAATCAGTGGCAGAAAGTTATTTGGGAATTGTAAATTCCCATTGGTTTAGAGAGCAAAGGGGTTGAATACCTCTCAACCTAGTTCATGAGGACTCCCTTCTTGACAACTTTCCTGATGGCTCTTTTCACATCTTTGTTTCTCAGGCTATAAATCAAGGGGTTTAACATCGGACTTACAAAAATATAAAAGACAGCTACAACTTTCCCCTGCTCAACAGACTTCTCAGAAGGAGGCCTGAGATACATACAAAACAAAGTCCCATAGAAAACAGTGACAGCCACCAGATGGGATCCACAAGTGGAGAAGGCCTTGCGCCTCCCCTCTGCGGAGCGGATTCGCAGGATGGCTGTAAAGATGAAGACATAGGAGATGAGGATGATGGTGAGGGAGCAGGTGAGGTTCGATCCGGCCACCACAAACATGGCGGTTTCCTTCACATAGGTGTCTGAGCAAGCAAGGACCATGAGAGGAGGGTCTGCGCAGTAGAAGTGATTGATCTCGTTGGGTCCACAGAAAGTCAAACGAAGCATCAATATTGTCTGTGCCAGACCATTTACAAAGCCATAAATGTACGGGGCAGCTACAAGAGAGAGGCAGACACCGCTGGACATCTTGCTGGTGTACAACAAGGGCTTGCAAATTGCCACGTAGCGGTCGTACGCCATCACTGTGAGCATATAGTAATCTGTGATCACCAGGGCAATAAAAAAGTGAAACTGTATGAAGCAGCCAACAAAGGAAATGGTTTTTCTCTTGGATAAAAAATGAACCAACATCTGAGGAGTGACATTGGTGGCATAACAGAGATCTACAAAGGAGAGGTGGCTGAGGAAGAAGTACATGGGAGTGTGAAGGGTGGTGTCGCTTCTGATTAAGACTATCATGCTCACATTGCCAATCACTGTGATGAGGTAGACGACAAGGAAGACCACAAAGAGCACAGGCTGCAACTCTGCCCGATCAGTCAGTCCCAGCAAAATGAACTCAGTCACTGTTGTATAGTTTTTCTTTAACATTTTTCTTACTGACATCAGACAAGGCCTGAAAGGTGAAATAAAAATGTATTTGTATTTTTTTCATTATGCATTATGCCTACCATGTTATCTGATGTAGTTTTTTTCAGTTTCTTCAAACTGTTAACATAGGTAACTTAAACAGAAATCCTAATCGTCATTGGACTGATGTTATAAATATCTAAATTAGTAGAGAAATTGTGACAGGTAGCAGAAAGGCAAATAATATATACAGTAGAAAGATAATAGATAGATATTAAATTGATCAATAGATAATAGCTAGATCATTGGTTCTTAATCTTCCTAACACTTTGAATCTTTAATAAAGTCCCTCATATAATAGTGACTCCCAAACATAAAATTATATCCATTACTTCTTTATAACTGTAATTTTGCTACTGTTATGAATTATAATACAGATATCTGTGTTTTCTGATGTTTCTAAGCAACCCCTGTGAAATGGTTGTTTAACCCCCCAAAGGGGTCATGACACACAGGTTGAGAACTACTGAACTAGGTAGATACATAGATAGACAGATGACAGGTGGATGGTAGAAAATGTAACTATAGTTTTTTATTGATTTTTATTGAGCTCTACATTTTTCTCTGCTCCCCTTCCAGTCTCTCCCCTCCCCAAGATCACTATGTTCCCAATTTATGGGGAGTCTTGTCTTTTTCTACTTTCCACGTAGATTAGATCTATGTAAGTTTCTCTTAGTAACTATAGATTTAATGATGTGCTAAGATTTTTTGCAGCTCTTTTCATATCTCAAGTGTCTTATGGTTGATAAGCATTTATCACATTTCTTTATTATTTCCTTGAACATACAGACTCAAATGTTTTTGTTTTTATATGTAATCCTTTTGGGGAGATGAATCTGAGCCTTCTCTATTTTTCTCACAGCTAAATGGGTTTCAAGAGATGAAGCTATAAAAACAGTTCATAGCTTCATGAAAGCCAGATCACTTCACATGCGCTTCTTCATTTGCATAGCAATTTTTTCAGGCTATAATTTTCCTCACTCTCATACACCGCAAGTAACCTTTTACAAAAAAATATTTCTTACTTCTTCATACACGGCTTAAGTTCTCACTTGCTCAGTACATTTTGCTCATATAGAAAATATTTGGCATGGGACAACAAAAAGTATTTTACCTACTTCATGTATTCAAAATATATGTACGGCTACACTTCATGAGCAATGAACATTATAGCTATGGACGATCCTTGATGATATTCATTGTTCATGATGGGCTGGTGTCAAAGGCAAACAGTGTATCTGCAGCCTCGGGTGACACAGCAGGACACAACTTTACAATTTAGAGAATTACTGACTGTGCCATGTAACTACTGACTTTAACTCTTACACGTTTTAATGAAATGGCAAGCTCAATGCAGAGTCCTTACTATAAATCACCAGAAATAATAGACATATTAACTGTAAATTTATGTAGTTCATGTACTGTGCTAGATTATATCACAACATTTAAGCAGAGTGAAAGAGATCATGGAGACATTCACAAAAATTAACATCCTCCTTCAGGAACATGCACACACCCATGATGTATAGGATGCTGCTCCTCATTTATCAATGCAATGACAGGAAAATATGAGTTCTTTTGTGAATTATCAAGCAAGGTTATTATTTATTACAGCATTTTATTCTGTACTTGGAGACTTTAGAAATATTTATCAGGACAATAAGATACAAAACAAATTAACTAACTAAAAATATTCTGATTATTTTATGCTCTATTATTTAATGATCATAGGTGTGACATATACAAATACTTTGGGAGTACTAGGAAGGTTTTTAAAGTATGTATATATATATATACTTTATATGTGTGTGTATTATATATATATGTATATATATGTATTTTATATCGTATATGTATTATATATACACATATTTTATATATATATATATTAACATTCAATTTCTTCCCTCAATTTTCTTTTTTACTATAAGGGAGAAAAGAGGTAATAAAAAGCTATGTGAATCTGCACTATATATACTCAGTACTTTAGGGAAAACATCCTCCTGCATTTGATAAAATAAATAACGCAATATCCTACAAGGCTTAATCTAAGACATCTGAATATTGGTGAATGGCGTAAGTGCATCTGAGCATGCCAGGCCTGGCACACTTGAAATTCACTCTCCCACTAGTGCTCCTGTGTGGCTCAGCTCTTCAAGGTGTTGGAACCCTTGGTCTCTGGTTTTTCATCGAAGTCGTGACTAATTGGCTCGTGTCAAATTTAATTTCCAAGTAAGAACGGTAGTTAGGCAACACTTCTTCACAGAATCTATCTCTGATTAATTTTTAATAACCAATAAGGTTTAGAAACATGAATGTGTCCAGTTTTTCAAACAAATGGTCATAGAAATTATGACACTATAATTTTATTATATTCTAATACCATGAATTTAAAAGGAACCACAAAAATTACTGACTACCACTTCTGATAAAGCAAGTGAGAATAAGCATATAATACTGAGAGTCCGCAGAACACAACCAGGCCCAGCTATGTGCTCTCCACACCCTTATTTTAAATCTTAGTTGTTCTTGGTTCTAGTTGGAGGGTTTGAGTGAACTATTAATATTATTTAGTGTTCTAACTCATAAAATATTTTTATATGTAAATCAATTCTATGTGAGGAAGTTAATACAGGAAACCCTTATAGGTACATCTGACATGTCGCAAATACTTAAGAAGTTTAAGTGACTAGAATCATAATGAGGATGAGAGTCAGGTTGTGAGCAAGACTCAGAATCAACGCATGAACTCCTTAAGAACTAAGACTGAGGTTTTTATAAGGTTATGGATGTATGAATACCTATATAAGTGTTTTTATATTGGAAGCAGACAATAATATTAATAGGTATTTGGTCTATCACCTTTTCCATTATGTGAATATAAGTATTTTAGCCTGAAAACAGAAGCATTTCAATGTAATTGATCCTTAATTCAAAATTATAAGTTGCAAATCACTTTAATTTACCAATTAAAATATTTGTTTCTGTTCCAAATTTTCAATGAACCGTGAATATCCTACCTGAAGAAGCAGAGTAGTTCACAATGGTAGCCTTGATATGCAGACATTTGGGATTTTATAACAGAATTGTTTCAGAAGGAGCAAATCCCTATGGTTCTGTTATTCTTTCCAGAAGTGATTTGTGTTATAAACAACTTCTGACACTGATGAACTCATTGGTGAGTTGAGTTTGACTGCTCAAATCATAAAGGAATCAAATCTCCAAAGAATGGTAAAGCAATGGGACTTATAATTTATTTTTGTTTACAAGGAATATTTCTATAGATTTCTCTAATGTTTCTCAAGACTTTTGTCTTGAGAAAAAGCCTTATTTTCTTGTATTTAGTCTCTAAAATTTAACAGCACACAGGAGAGAGTTTTAGGGTCTGAAAAACCTGAGCATCAGTTAATTTTTTTGTGTGTTTGTGTTACCCATTGATCCAAAACTTGCATCTATCTTTCCATCAAAAACAGAGAATGTGATATCTTTACAGATACTATAGGTGTGGTGACTATGTCTCTTTAACCCTGACCTAACCTTCTCCCTTTTTTTCTTATCAGCCATTAGTAACTGCTCCAGTGAAGTTGCTATGGTGATTATATCACTCTGACTTTTGTTAATGGGAAGAACTAGTAAGGGGTTATTTATGGGAAGGGGAAAGAAGTGTTTCCTCTCATTCTATTTCTAGTCCCATATTAGCATGCTAACATAGTAACAAGCTTCTAATAATTCACCACTGGATATATATCAGAGAAAAAAAGTGGCAGGGGTTTAGTTTTTGGTTCTAGCGAGATCTCAAACATCTTGCTAATAGTATCCAAAAGCCTTGTTTCCTGCCTCTGTTGAATCAATTTGTTTGGATTATATCTTCAATCCTATCTCTATTATCAGTGTTTTTGTTGTTTGGCAGTAAACAAGTGGTGCTATGTTCCCTAGGGAAGACTTCCTCTATTGTTCCCAGTATCCCTCAGTATCTATAACTCTTAGTGTGGGGTTGTGGTTCCATGGATTTTACCTGTATACATGCAGTAATAATTAGTAAAAATAAAGCCATTTGAAGAAGGGCTAGGAGAAGGGGTATATGAGAAAGTGAAGGAGGAAAGTGAAGGGAGACATGTTGTTTTATTACTATATCATAATACCAAAAATAAAAAAAATTGTCTTTTAAAAAGACGGGATTTAGAAGTTAAATTTGAGAAAGGTTGGCATGAAGAGGAAGAAAGAAATGTAATTAAATTATAATACCAAAAATGCAAAAATAAGATGAAAGTACCATAATAAACACAAAGAATAACCTTAGATGAACAAATATAATTAATTAACTAAATTTTAAAATGTAATTTCTGAACTTTTTAGATGTCACGATCTGTAAATCATCTGTCTCTCAAGCATGAGGACCTGAGTTTGCATTGCCAGAACCTAGATTCGAGGTCAGTCATGGTACTGTGTGCCTATCATCCAATGAGAGGAAAAATTAGCCCAATGACTCCTGGGCTAAGGTGGCCTCACCTACTTAAAGAACTTCAGGTTATGGAGTAGACCCTGTCTCAAAGAAGTAACACCTGATATCCTAAAATGTCTTCGTACATACACATACAAACACATCAAAAATAAATAAATCAATAAATAAAAGCAATTAAGTGTAATTTCCTCTAAATAACATGTCTGATAAAGATTTATCTGCACTTAGATATGTGATTAAAACATTTGAGGAACACTGTATTATTGCATGTGTCCTTACAAATAACCCAATATCTAATTAGACTGATAGAATATTTCAGTATAAAGATCTTAGGAAGAGTTTTTTTATCAACTTTGACAAGTGTTTGTAGTTTTATATATTTAATACATCTGTACATAATTAATTTGCATATGTTTAATTATTCCTCACCTAGGTCCTTCTGTCAAGACATAATTTATAAATATATGAATTCTGAATTTTCTTTTTTTTAAAGAGAGGGTTTAATTTGGCTTACAGTTCTAGAGAGACAGAGTCCATCAAGGGAATAAAATCAAAGACCCAGGTATTAATCCAAACACCTATGAACACCTGATTTTTGACAAAAAAGCTAAAATTATACAAAGGAGAAAAAGAAAGAATCTTCAACAAATGGTGCTGGCATAACTGGATGTCAACGTGTAGAAGAATGCAACTAGATCCAGATCTATCCCCGTGCACAAAGCTCGTCTACATCTCCCATCGTTTGCTGCATGAAGCCTCTCTGATGACAACGGGACGAGGCTCTGATCTGTTAGTACAGTGGACTAGCACTAGGAATCATTGCATTGACTTTCTGTGCTTGTTATTGTTGGTTGGCTGGTTGTTTTGCCTTTGACCAGTCATATTTAGTTCTTTCCTAGGTTTCTTGGCTGTCCAGCCTCTGGTTTCTGGCCATCCAGGCAGTGTCAATATGTGTTCCCTCTTAAGGCAGGGGCTTAAGTTGTACCAGTGATTAGTTTGTCTGTCCTACAAGTTCTCCTCCACTATTAGCCCCGTACATCCTGCAGACAGAACAAATAAGAAGTCAAGGGCTTTGGGGCTGGGTTGATGTCCCCGTGAAATTACTGGAAGATTGCCTGGCCACAGAAGATGGCCAATTTAGACTCTATATTCTCCATTAATAGAAGCATTCACTAGGGTCACCCTTGTACATTCCATGGAGTTTCCACTGCACTAGGAGTGTTTCTGTAGATGTATCCATTTTATACTGGGCTCCACAACTCTGCACATTGATTGGTTGTAACTTTTTATAGTCATCACTGTCTGTTTCCAAGGCATCAACCCAAGATGAAGAACCACAAGCAGCTAAGGAAAGCTGAGGATAGGAGAAACAGACTTCTCCAGGGAATAGTGCACTGATTGGTTATCCAACACATAATGGGTAGCAAAGAAAACATTCATTCAAGTAACATTACACAAACTGAGCAGGTTATAGTTAGGAATATGTATGCAATGTAATAATAATGAATGAAAATTCAGCCATGAAAAAGAAATAAGGAAGCATGCGACGCGCATCCTGACCAGCAGGAATGAACGCCACTAAAAACGAGAATTCCTTCCCTGGTCACGTCTTTATTCGGAGCATTTGATTGAGGAAAATTGGGGGAAGGGAAGATAGAGCAGGGACAAGAGAAAGCTTAGAGAGAGGAAGTAGAGCCCAGAGGCAGCTGCTTTTAAACGGTGGAGAGGCTTGAGTGCTGATTGGTTGATGCCATTCTGTTAGTCTGAGCATGTGCAGGCAAGGGTGCTCAGCCCCAAGTTGCTAAGCCAGGTATGGACTTGTATATCTCCAAACTGCAGGACCACCTGTGCCTCCAGGTGGCTTCCTACAGAAGCATATACAGGAGGGTTTGGAGGGAGGAAAGGGAAGGAAGAAATGATATAATTATATTATAGTCCTCAAATTAAAAGAAAGAATGCATATATATATATATGCATACACATAACAAGAGTTAAAGTGGAATTGTCCTGTAGCAGACACCAGAGGCAAACAAACAAAAGCCCGTTTCCAGGAATGGGATATTTCTTTTGTGGATGTTGGACAGTGAGGTTCCATAGACCTCCAACCAGCACAGGCTATTGCTATTGCTTAAGTTACCTTCTACAACTTGATGATAAGACCTCATTGAAGAAGGTATGACATCCTTTAGTCACAGAACATAGAGAAATCAAGTTGATACTCACCTGGAAACATCAGCCATGCTTTTCCTTCCCTGTTCACTAGTATACCTGTGATAGAGGAATAGTTTATATATTTGAAATTTTCTCTTTATCAGTCTACACTTTTAATGTCAAGCACTAATGAGCACACATGAAATTCATGTGAAAAAAGCTATCTAATTATAGGAAGTGTATAGTATTACTCCAAAAGAACGATAACAATGCATAATAATCATATTATTTGATCCCTAATTCCAAAGATTTAATTAGATTTTAAACATATGTGTAGAGAAAATAGTAGACTGACAAGGTATTTTCTAAAATTATAAATATATCTTTGAATAAATGATTCATCTTCATATGCCAAACATCCTTATTACTATTCTAGCCAATTTTAATTAAACTAATTATCACATTTATTTATTTAATATCTATTTATTAAACACAAATTGCACATCTAAATTTTTATGCACAATTGTATAGAGGATGTCAAGATAAAAATGCCTTTAATTTGTTTTCAGATCCTTTGTAGGGGGTTGAAACAAATAGAAAATTAAATTAGGACACAAATACTACCAAATAGAGAAAAAAACAGGAGAGAAACTCAGGAGACAAAAATTACAATTCTTTTTGAGGGTTTGATGAATGGGATCATGAGAAGATACTCTGATTTAAAAAAAAACTGGGAGGGATAATCTTTAAATTAACACTTAAATGAATGTAAATACCAAAGTCAGTCCAAGTATTTTTGCATTTATTTGAAGATACACCAAATGTTTAATGATTAAATCATAAATTAAGATCCTTTCCTGTTGAGATCTTTCCCTTGGAAATAACTAGAGAGGGAGCCTTATTGATTTCCCCTGATGATTCCCTGATTAATACTTAGGGATATCTTTGCCTGCAAGGTTAGTTGTTCAGATATAAATTATCCCACTTTTGGTGACACTCAGAAACCATTGTTTCTCCATAGGTAAATCTGATTGTCCAGATGATCAAAAACTCAGAGGAGATAGTTTGATTTCTTATTATTTTCCTCTTCTCAACATATTAGGATGGTTAGAGACCTTAAAAATTGTCATAATAAAATGAAACCGTAGCAGAGAGACCCAGATTCTCCCATGCAGAAGCTGAGGTGACAATTGATCGATCGGGAGGCCAATCAGGTCATGCAGCCTTCCCTGCTACAGCCCAGATTTAGAACTCTTTTCTGTACTGAATTCTAATTCTTCAGTGTCATATTTTTTTCTGATCTCTTTTTGCTCGCTTGTTTGTTTGTTTGTTTGTTTTGAGACAGGCTTTCTCTGTAGTTTGGAGCCTGTCCTGGAACTAGCTCTTGTAGACTAGGCTGGCCACAAACTCACAGAGATCCACCTGCCTCTGCCTTTCGAGTGCTGGATTATGGCTCGCGCCACCACCATACAGCTTTTTTTTGCTATCAATTTAACTTTTCAACAACCAGAGGTATAGAATCTGGGGCAAAAAGGTATATTCCCACTTTTTGTGCATTTAATTATTTTGTAAGTTTCTACTAAGAAAAAAAAAACAGTGTCAAGGGAATTGAGTAAAACTGAGGACATAAAAATGGTGAAAGCCTTTCCTTCCTCACTGCAAGAAGTTCTTCTCAGGTTGGCTTATGATGAAGCCTGAGGACATAGTTGAACCCAGGATCCTCTAGACAAGTGAACAATGCTTTGACCAAAGGCAGGCTCACAGCCCAGGCTTGTAGGAAGCTAGTGACAATCCTCCTGCCACATCCTCCTCAATGCTGATACTGCAGGCATAAGATTTCAAGCAAGGTTTATTTATCACCCTTTTCAGAACTCTTAGAGATTTCAACCTTTGACCTCAATCACCCACTTTGTTAAAATTCTCAAAAATTACTCTCTGAAACTTGGACTTTTCCTGCTACCACCCTGACATTAAACAAAGAGATTTAATTCTTCTACCTAAACATTTAATGAAACTGGAATAGTTTGTGCATTTAATTATTTTATTTTGTTGGAATATAATTATCTATTGTATTTTGTCACTCATCTCTACTCATCTTACAATGAAGAAACCACACTGAATAAAGAGAGTGTCTCAGCAGTGTAGTTTGTTCATGTCCTGGTGACTATGCCAATGTATATCAAAATGATTCTCTTTTCAAGCATTCCAGAGGCAAAAGAATATATAGGATTTGTTTTAATTTTTCTATTTCTAAATTCAGAGAGAAATTTTTTATGTGCATTGATAACAGAAGTTTTTATATTTTGGGGGAATTTTCTAACATTTAATGGTGAATTAGAATACACTGAAAAGAGAAAGCATGAACTTTCAGAATAAAAGTACCTGATGTTATCAATGGAAATCATATTCATTTAAAGGGCTTATCTCAGCTATGTAAGTTTTTGATTCATTCTTATGCAAAACAACCACACAGAAACTTGTTAAGGATCTCATTCTTCGTTGGTGTCCACCATGGGTGGGTCTAGGACTAAGCTGTAGATCTGCTTCCAAGTGATAACCATTGGTCTAAAAGTGAACATATAATTTTACTAAAACAAGAGAATATTTAAGAGTAGAAAAGATGAATATTCTATCTGTCCTCTTGGATTTCTCAGCTATAATACAGTGGCAAAAGGTGATCACATTTTCTTTTTGTTTGCACTTTTGGTTGATTGGTTGGTTGGTTGGTTTTTGTTTGTCTGTTTGTTTGTTTTTTCAAGACTGGGTTTCTCTGTAGCTTTGAAACCTGTTCTGAAACTAGCGGTTTTAGACCAGGCTGGCCAGAACTCACAAAATCTGTCCACCTCTGCCTCCTGAGTGCTGGGATTAAAGGCATGCTTCACCAGCACCCAGTTGGTAGATCACATTTTCAATCCAGATTCAGCCTTAATTTCTTTCTAGTGGTCCAACGTGAAAATCTTAAGGAATAATTACAAGAATTGTTCAAGTACCAGAAGAACTAGTTTTGTTATTTAAGTAAATGCCTCGTTGATCATCCTTTCTTTAATTTTGATTCTTACTAATACATTCTTCACCTGATAGCAAGTATTTGTAGTTATTCAAGCCTTAGTAATATCAGAGAGCTAAGAAATCTACATGCCCAAAAAACAAACCAATTTGCCTTGCCAGCAAACTATCTCATTGATTCAAGTAATGATTTATGTAATATATGCTCTGATCTAGGCCCTTGTTTGTGTTTGAGGTAATATAATACAAACTAAGTTTCTGCCCATATGTAGTAAATAGTAGATAAATAGAGAATCGCAGGTAAAAACATGAATAATAATTTCAGTAGGAGACATGAAACTTAGATGTATGGATGGTGGACTCTAAACAGCTGCTTGGTTTCACAATTTCCAGGTTTATCTTTGCTGACAGTACCACGTGGTCTCTGGATAATCATTTAAAGGCCCCATTGCTTTACCCACTATCACAGGGACTATATTTGAGAAGCAGGAATCCTAGTTCCTCATTAGAAACACCAAGAGTGAAGCCAATCAAGTCCTTTGTTTATACCAGAGTTGAGGAAAAAGTTGTGTAGTAGCCATAACAGCATGGATCAAGGTCTGTAAACTCTCCTGTATTACATGTTATATTCAGTACATAAACCAATTGATAAGAACAGCTCAGTTCTTCAATCTTGGAAGTAATTTTAACTTTCTCTTTTGTTGACACATACACAGATGCATGCACTCACAGACAAATGTGTAGAGAGAGAGGGGGTAGGTAGAGAGATAGATAGATGATAGATAGGTAGATAGATAGATAGATAGATAGATAGATAGATAGATAGATAGATAGATAGATAGATGAGTGTATAAATTTGTTCAGCTCTCAAATACAATGTCCAACATAGAAGGAACTTCATGGGTTTTTAGAGTAACAGAGCAAAGGAAGTTAAAAGTCAATTCATTTGAAAACACACTGGTGAAAACATAAGTGGGCAGTTTCATCAGAAAGAGGAATCTCATCTGTAGACTTCAGATGGTTTCTGATATTCTTAGCTTTTCCATTGGTAGAGAACGAGGTTTTAAGTTATGCACTCCAAAGTGTCTTATCAGTTTATAGGCATGAATCTGATGCATAGGAGAGTGAGGGATAGATCTTCAGGGGCTAAATATAAGTCATATGAAACTGCAATCAGATCACATTACATCAAAGCTTATATCCGTTGATCAGCTATCCAGACAGCTTCTTTTAAGAATTCCCATACACACTTCTAAGGAGCATTTTTTTGAGTGAGCACTGGTGTGAGTAAACAAATTATTTTACAAATTAGTTAATATTTCTTACTCATTTCTCTTTTAGGGAATATGATGGTATACTCAGACTCAGAGCACAATGGCATTGAGGCAACCGAGTTTATTCTTCTGGGACTAAGCACCTGACCAGAACTGCAGCCAATTCTTTTCGTGGTGTTTCTCATGATTTACCTTACCACACTGACCGGGAACTTTGGCATTATCTTACTAATCAGGTTCACTCGCAGCTGCAAAACCCCATGTATTTTTTCCTGACCCACTTGGCATGTGTGGATATTTTATTCCACCAATGTCTCTGCTCAGATGCTTGTCAGTTTTCTATCTGAGAAGAAAAGCATTTGTTACACTGGGTGTCTGGCTCAATGTTTTGTTTTTGTAACTCTGCTCCTAACTGAATATTACATGCTTGGTGCCATGGCCTATGACAGGTATGTGGCGATTTGCAACCCACTACATTATAACACAAAAATGTCCTGGCCAGTATGCATTTGCCTGGTCACTTTCCCCTACTTCTGGGGCACGATGCAGGTGATATTAACCTCACGTCTATCCTTTTGTGGATCGAACCCCATCAACCATTTCTACTGTGCTGACCCTCCCTCTTCATGCTAACATGTTCTGATACTTACATCAAGCCAGCTGCCCTGTTTGTGTCAGCTGGGATTAATCTCACAGGTTCCCTCCTCATCATTCTCATCTCCTACATTTTTATCTTCGTCACCATCATGAGGATTCATTCCAGTGAAGGGCAGAGAAAGGCTTTTTTCACCTGTGGCTCACACCTGACAGCCGTCATTATGTTCTATGGGTCCCTCTTCTGCATGTACCTAAGACCAGCAAATAGTCTGTTGAGCAAGGCAAAAATCGTGGCAGTGTTTTGTATTTTTGTGAGTCCCATGGTGAATCCATTTATATACAGCCTGAGGAACAAGGATGTGAAACAGGCTCTGAAAAGAGTGTTTGTAAGAAAAGTTTGCAAAGTGGAGAAGAATTAAATGTACCTTCAATTTTAATAGAAGCTATTGATTTGAGAAGGAAGGGAGGAGATGGAAAGGTAATTAGGCAAATACAATACTCATGTGTAAAATCCCCCCACCAATTTTAAATTAAAGAAATTTTTACCAATTCTCTGATTTGTTTGGACTGAATGTGGTTCTTTGGAATGACCAGAATAGAAAGCATAACTTGGGATACAGTGAGAATATAATTGAAATTATAGATTTAAAAGTTGTTGGAAGAGCTGATTGATAGGAAATGCAATCCCAATCATCATACTTCAAGATTGAACAATATCCTGAGTTTAGTCTTGCTTGATGACATCTCTCTGTTTCACCAGCACAAAAGTTCTTCCTTCCACTTTGTGAATGTGTTGTTTGATACCATTTTTGACCCAAGTTGCAATATCTCTCCTGAATTTTAAAAACATGATTTCCATTCAGGTGAATATACCATACATTTTAGCAGATAAATTCTTTTTAATACATACGTAACATTTTCTCAACTTCATGAAGACCTCTATAAATACAAGTTTCTGCTTCTAACCAGTTACTAAGCAAATTATCTGCACATGTAAATGAAAGTCTTACGTAGTATTCCCTGATGTTGATGAGAGGCAGAAGAGCACTTTCCAGCAAGTATTATCAAAAGTATCAATAGTAGTCACTTTCTGGAATAATTCCCTCCAGAATAAATCAACATGGATTTTAAAATACCCAAAGTATTTGTTTATTTTTATTTTTTAGGTAGCATTGCACATTGATTTTTTCCACTGTTTTACTTTTATTTAAAATATATTTTGAAGGGCTCTGGCTGGCCCACACATGGCAAACATGGCACCATCCGGTCTTGCCCTTCCTTCTTCCCGCTCCCTTGCTAAACCATTAGATTACGTTCTGAGAGCTAGCCACTAAGGTTTGTCTCTTTATTTGGCCACTTTATAGGCCTGACTCATTCCTGAGACTGATCACCAAGATCTAACTATCAAAACATCAAGGTCAAGCAATCAAAAATCCCCATTTGGCTGCACTAATTAACATGCCCAATCAGAATTTATCAAACCATCCTAGGTCATTCTAACATAGATCTCTTCTTTTGCCTTTTAAAATTATACCTGCAAAGCTACTACTGGCTGTTGTTTCTGCCCAATTCAGATTTAGTAATCCTGTTTCTTTGCCTTGATTAAGAAAGAATCTCTTTACATAAAAAATTGATATTGGAATGTGGTCTGTGCCTAATCCAGATCCAGAGCGGAGCACTCTGCAGTCCTTTATATTTTGATTATGCCCTCCCCAGCTCCTCCAAGAGTTTCCTGTCCCATCTAAATTAATACCCATTCTGTCTCTCCTTACAAAACACAGGCAGCTAAAGTCTAATAATAAGATAAAACAAAAATAAACACACCAGAATAGGACAAACCAAAATAAATAAATAAATAAATAAATAAATAAAATCAAAGGGAAAACTCATTAAACACTCATACATATGTATGTTCATATATTGTTTAATCCAGCATTTCTACTTTTTGCAATATATTCAACATCAATGGTTCTCCATCTTGCTAATGATGCAAATCTTTAATATAGTTCTTCATGCTGTGTTTACTACTTTTTTGTTGCATAAGAGACAGGTCCAGGTCCCACCTCTAGGGGTCCCACAAAAGACCAAATTGTGCAACTGTCACCCTGATGCAGAAGGCTTAGGTCAGTCCCATGCCGGCTCCCTTGCTGCCCATCCACAGTCCATGAGCTCCACAAGCTCAGGTCAGCTGTCTCTGTGAGTTTTCTCATCATGATTTTGACTGTCACCTTGCTCATGAATCCTCCCTCCCTATCTTCAGCTGAACTCCCAGAACTCAGCCTGGTGCTTGGTGCTTCCATCAGGTACTGGAGAAAGGATCTATGATGACATTTAGTATAGTCACCAATCTGATTGAGGGAGGAGGCCAGCTTAGGCACCTTCTCAACTATTGGTAGGAGACTTAGTTGGGGTCATTCTTGTGAGTGCCTTGGAGTTTCCCTGGCACCCGGTTTCTCCCCTAACCCCATATTGACCCACTCTATCAAGATATCTCTTTCATTACTTTCCATCTCTGACCCACCCCCAACTGGACCATCAAGATCCCTCATGTTCCCATCCCTGTCACTTCCTTTTTACTCCCCACTGTCCCCAGTTTACCAAGGACATCTCATCTGTTTCCTCTTCCCAGGGAGACCCATGTGTCGCTCTTAGGGTTCTCCTTGTTACCTGGCTTTTTTAGGCCTGGGGACCATAACTGTGTTTTCCTTTGTTTTACATCTAATATACACTTAGGAGTGAGTACAGACCATATTGTCTTTCTGGGTCTGTGTTGTATTACTCAGAATTATTTTTTCCTGGTAACATCCATTTGCCTGCAAATTTCATGTCAGAATTTTTCCACCTAGTAATATTCCATTGTGTAGCTATACTACATTTTCTTTATCCATTCTTCCACTGAATGCATTTAGGTTATTTCCAAGTTATGGCTATTACAAATAAGGCTGCTATGAACATAGTTGAACAAGTGTCCTTCTGGTATGATTGAATATCCTTTCCAAGAATGGTATACTGGATCTTGAGGTAGATTGATTCCCCATTTTCTGAGAAACCACCATACTAATTTCCAATGTGGCTGTACAAGTTTGCATTCATAGTAGCAGTGGAAGAGTGTTCCCCTTATTCCACATCATTTCCAACATAGGTTGTTATTAGTGATTTTGCTCTTAACTATTCTGACAGGTCTAAGATAGTATCTCAGAGTTGGTTTGATTTGCATTTCCCTGATAGCTAAGAAGGTTGAACACTTCTTTAAGTATATCTTGGCCATTTGAGATTCTTCTGTTTAGAATTCTGTTTAAATCTCTACTCCATTTTATAATTGTATTATTTGTTACTTAGATGTCTAGTTTCTAGAGTTCTTTATATATTTTGATAATCAGTTCTCTGTCAGATATGGAGCAAAAGATCTTTTCCCATTCTGTTGACTGCTGTTTTGTCTTATTGATGGTGTCCTTTGCCTTACAGAAGATTTTCAGTTTCAGAGGTTCCATTTATTAGTTGTCTATCTCAATGTCTATACTACTGATGTTATATTCAGTAAGTAGTCTCCTGTGCTGTAGGAGGAGCTGCTTGTTCATCCCGGCCACCCAGAACTGAAATAATCACACAGAAACTGTATTAATAAAATACTGCTTGGCTCATTAGCTCTAACTTCTTATTGGCTAATTCTTACATATGAATTTAACCCATCTCCATGAAACTGTGCATCACCACGAGGTCATGGCCTACCAGCAAAGTTTCAGCATGTCTATCTCCCCCGGCAGCGGTGGCTCCATGGCATCTCTCTGACTCCACCCTTCTTTCTCCCAGCATTCAACTCAGTCTTCCCCACCTACCTAGGTTCTGCCCTATCAACAGGCCAAGGTAGTTTCTTTATTCACTAATGGTAATCAGAGCACACAGAGGGGACTCCCACATCACTGTGCCAATGCATTCAAGGCTACTTCCCACTTTTTCTTCTATCAACTTCAGTGTAACTGGATTTATCTTGAAGTCTTTGATACACTTGGGCTTGAGTTTTGTGCAGGGTGATATATATGGATCTATTGCATTCTTCTACATGCTTTGAGACTGTGTATTACCTGTGTTTTATGTATGTAACTGTGTTATTCAGGCTGGAGTTTTCCTTTTAGTACTTTCTGCAGTACAGGATTTGTGGATATGTATTGTTTAAATCTGGTTTTGTCATGAAATACCTTGTTTTCTCTATTTATGGTGATTTAAAGTTTTGCTGGTTAGAGTAGTCCAAACTGGCATCCATGGTCCCATAGTGTCAGTAAAACATCTGTCAAGCCCTCTGTCCAATGCAGGGTTGGTGAATGTATTCTTACACCAGCATTTACACATCTTTTCCTCCAACTAGTATGAATTGTGACTGTACCTGTTCTTCCAATGTTGTGAATTGCATGTGTTTCTATGTAGTCTGCTGTTTTTCCAACTGGTGTGGTTTACACCTGTGCCAATGTAGTTTGCTGGTATATCAGGGGAGGTCTGGCCACAGGGGGGCATGTTCAGATGCTTGGAGCTAGGCCTTCAGAGTGGGTCTTGGTCGGACAGCATCCAGTGGGTAGCAGGAGGGGGACAATCTGGAGACAGGTATATCACCCAGCTGCAGTTTGGCAGGTACTGTAGCAAAACAGTGGACTTTAGGCCCCTCCTCCCAACACCCTCCCACTCCCCCCACTCCCTCTCCTCCTCCCTCTCCATCCCTAAGAGCATTAGAAAAATTGTCCATTATGATCAAGTAGGTTTCATCCCAGAGATGCAGGGCTGGTTCAACATACGCAAATCTATCAATGTAATCCATCATATAAATAAACTGAAAGAAAAAAACCATATGATCATTTCATTAGATGCTGAAAAAGACGTTGACAAAACTCAACATCTCTTTATGATAAAGGTGTTGAAGAGATTGGGGATACAAGGATCATACCTAAATATAATAAAAGCTATTTACAGCAAGCCGACAGCTAACATCAAACTGAACGGAGAAAAGCTCAAAGCCATTCCATTGAAATCAGGAACAAGACAAGGCTGTCCACTCTCCCCATACCTCTTCAATATAGTGCTAGAAGTTCTAGCAATAGCAATACGACAACATAAGGGGATCAAGGGGATTCGAATTGGAAAGGAAGAAGTTAAACTCTCGTTATTTGCAGACGATATGATCGTATACATGAGCGACCCCAAAAACTCTACCAAAGAACTCCTGCAGCTGATCAACACCTTTAGTAATGTGGCAGGATACAAGATCAACTCCAAAAAATCAGTTGCCCTCCTATACACAAAGGATAAAGAAGCAGGGAGGAAAATCAGAGAAACTTCACCTTTCACGATAGCCACAAATAGCATAAAATATC
The DNA here is from genome assembly GCF_982192425.1 of Myodes glareolus. Taxonomy (NCBI): domain Eukaryota; kingdom Metazoa; phylum Chordata; class Mammalia; order Rodentia; family Cricetidae; genus Myodes; species Myodes glareolus. Next base: position 41,013,268 of record NC_142031.1, on the reverse strand, counting down.
TTGGGATAACTTTGACCAAGGAAGTGAAAGACCTATTTGACAAGAACTTTAAGTCTTTGAAGAAAGAAATTGAGGAGGATACCAGAAAATGGAAAGACCTCCCTTGCTCTTGGATTGGGAAGATCAACATAGTAAAAATGGCAATTCTACCAAGAGCAACCTATAGATTCAATGCAATCCCCATCAAAATCCCATCAAACTTCTTCACAGACCTTGAGAGAATAATAATTAATTTTATATGGAAAAGAAACCCAGGATAGCCAAAACAATCTTATATAATAAAGGAACTTCTGGAAGTATAACCATCCCTGACTTCAAACTCTATTACACAGCTACAGTATTGAAAACAGCTTGGTTCTGGCATAAGAACAGAAAAGTCGACCTATGGAATCAAATAGAAGACCCAGATATTAACCCACAAACCTATGAACACTTGATTTTCAACAAGGGAGCTAAAGGTATGCAATGGAAGAAAGAAAGCATCTTTAGAAGATTTATTTTATGCAAACATCTGTTGTGCATTTTGCAGCAGGATTCCCTTAGATTTTCTGTATTTACATTTAAGTGAAAACATTAAAGAATCGAATATAAGGACATATAATGAAAGTTAAGTATATATGTCGAAAAACCTAGATATCCAATAATGAATGGGTTAAGGTGAATGGAGAATATATCTTTTTAATTGTTGTTTCTGTGATTGAATCTGTCAGTAAAAGTTTTTAGCACTATAACACCTTGTCTAGAAAATAAGATTTCATTGACATTGGCTCTTTTATATTTATATACTTATCCAGTAATAATAATCAAAGATAATGAGGCCATAAATTTGAGAAGGAGTCAAGTATATGACTTGAAACGGGTTGATGGGAGGAAAGAAAGGGGAAAGGATATAATTATATTTTAACTAAAATTAAAAGTTTTCGCAAATACTATGATTTCATTAACTGTAAATCTCAAGAAAAATAAGACTGCACTCACTCCTACAGAAATATTTCCACCGAAGTATTCTTGGATACACAGAAGTCAATAGATACACCATATGGTTCCAAATTATCAAACTCTAAATATAAGTGATTGTACTGAGAAAAATGTAGAATATATGGCTAAATGAGTCTGATCAATACTCTTAGCAATATATAAAAAGATGGTCATTCAGCAGAGTACTTTCAAAGTTGGAGAACATACCTAGAAATGAGTTTTGAATACTATATTCAAAAACTAACAAAAGTCATATGACAAAGATCCATATCTTTAATGTTGACAAGAATGCTCAACTTAATTATCTGGACATCCAGCTAAATTCTGTACCCTAGACATTTTATCAGAAATGATCTAATGAATCAAATATTATAAAATATTTTTGTCATATGCTTTTAATCACATTATTCAAACAAGATCGACTATAGGGTTCCAGGGATCATAAATTTGTGATCATATACACCTGCATGAAATTATTAAAGTCTAATGAAAGTCTATTTGTTGTTTTTCTCCTAAAGAGGGTATTTCTTAATGTTAGTATTATAGATTTTAACAACTATTCTCCCTAAAGAAATTAATTTCAAGAATAAATGAGGAAAATTGACATATGACAGTTCAGGTTGCACACAGACATGACACTGAGACACATGGTTGCATATAATAACACATTATATATATAATGACACATAAGGCATTCATTAGTGGGTTAAGGAGTAGGAAGATGTCTTTCAATGTGCAAATAAGTCCAACTCAAACCACTTGAATGTGTCAAAATATAGTGTGACAATTACAGGGAAGGCATCCTCAATTTCCATAGGCATCCAAGTAATTTGATGGCAAATTAGCATTCTTTTCTCTATTTCTAAGTCAAAATATTTTTTTCATTGTAAGACTAGAGAATTTAGCACCTGGATCATCACTATTTTGTCATCTGAGTATGAAAAACTTTCTCTCCCTCCATTACAGTAAGAAATAAAATTAGTATAAAATAACATAACTTAGTTCTAGTTTCCAGCCCCCTACTGGGATATGGAGATTAGAGCCTAAGAATCCTAATGAAATCTCTTCAAACTTCTACCTGAAATCTCAAACAACGGGAATACCCAGGAAGAAGTTGACACAGAATGATCACAAAGGAGTTCCGACTCACATCGAACTTCCAGCTTGCTGCTATTTCCACTCGGCTATGTTCTTTTCCTCTGTGATGTCCTGCTTATCTGCTTCACTGATTACTACTTCACTGGTGTCTACTTAGCTACTGTTGTGATTTGAATGTGGTTGGCTCCCATAAACTCACAGGGAACGGCACTATTAGGAGGTATAGCTTTGCTGGAGTAGGCATAGCCTTGTTGGAGGAAGTGTGTCACTGTGCAGGTGGGCTTTGAGGCCTCCTTTGGCCAAGCTTTACTAAGTGTGACCCTAAGACCACTTCGGGTTACTGAAAGGTAAAGATGTAGGACTCTGAGCTTCTTTTCCAGAGTCATGTCTGCCAACACACCACCATATCCCACCATGATGACAATGGGCTAAACCTCTGAGAATACAAGACACCACAATTCAATGCTTTTCCTTTATAGGAGTTGCCATGGTCATGTGTTAGGCTTCCTGAACCTCCTAATTTCTAAGGGAAAGGTGAGTGTGCTATCTGCCCATTCCACAATCCCACAACACAGTACAATCAGACACGATACGGAGTCGAGTCAAAACAGAAACTCAGTTTATTTCTGTGAGTGTCAGCTTATATAGGTTAAATTACATCCTGTGATATGGGGTACCTCTAGTCAATCAGAATCAGCCACACCCTCCCTCTGACTGGTGGGGCATCTACCTAGTTTTTGTTGTCTCATCCTCATTTAAACTTGAGCCAAGCTGTTCTCTAAGGTCTGAAAGTATAGACGCTGAGATTATTTTGGCCCAAAAGTCATGGTGCCTCTTCACAACAATAGAACCATAACTTGCTTAATAAAATGGAGGCTTATGGGGAGAAAGAAATCCAATGTCAACCTCAAATACACACACACACATACACAGACACAGACTCTCTCTCTCTCTCTCTCTCTCTCTCTCTCTCTCACACACACACACACACACACACACACACACTCATAAACAGAATTGCACAAAATAAATCCATTATCAATAAATCTGAGTCCCCCAAAATGGAATTAGTGTCACATTAAGTTAAGAAATAAAAGCTTAGGTTGTAAGTTGTTACATAGGAGAGATGGTTACTGTCATTCTATTAGAGGGAGATTTAATGTCATTCTGTTAAAGAGAAGTTAGAGAAACATGCTGAGTACAGAGTAGAGAAGTAGTCTCAAGACTTAAGTTTAATTCACTAATTTCATTTCAACAAAAATAATTTTTTATTCATTTTTAATAAAATGACAGATTTTATTATGAAATTTAACCACAAGTGAGTCCAGATTTGAATTCATGACTCCATGTTCCCTGTATCTTGCATCCTGTCTGTTGTATGAGTCTGAATCTGTATCCAACTGAAAGCTGACTTGTGACTGCGTCCGTGGTTTAAGGGTTTCTGTGTGTCTGTTTCTAAAGAAGGGCTTTGTTCTGTTGTTTGCAAACATCACAGAAAACATCACATGGGAAAGGAATACTATCCTTTACAGAAATTTTTAACAGAATTTTACAAGGGATTATGTCACTAGCTCCCACTGATCCCCACTGACCCAGAACAAAATAAAAAGGTACTAGAAAGAACATCATTATCAACCCATACCCTTAACTGTTGCTTTCAGTCTGTAGGGTAGATTTTAAAAGGTTTCTTTCAACCTTTGTATTTGATGCTTTCAGAAAATGTTACTCATGCACTGATCTTGGTCAAGGGCACAGAAGTGTACACAATTTAAGAATTCAGCTTTGAATTAGCTTAGGTTATAAAACCTAAATACATGGGAAATTCAAGGCAAGTAAGTGTTACCTTTATCTCATTTCTTTAAAAGTAGGCTTACAAAAAAACAGCCAGAGTAGGCAGTACAATAGGAATCTTAAGTCTTAAGTGACCTCAAATTACGTTATTAACTCTGGCTGTAAGGTTCAGCAATACTTCCATCCTCTTAGGATAAGAGACATTTTCATGCAGAAGGAACACTCTACACATAACAAACAAATCTTTAAAAGGAGGTGCATTTTTGGAATACTATGTCATTACATAAAGGGATTCACAACCATGCACATGAATACAGATTATTGCTGCTGATTATTGCTGTAGACAGTGATAATATTCCTTTTTTTTTTTTTTTTTGGTTTTTCGAGACAGGGTTTCTCTGTAACTTTGGAGCCTGTCCTAGAACTAGCTCTTGTAGACCAGGCCGGCCTCAAACTCAAAGATCTGCCTGACTCTGCCTCCTGAGTGCTTGGATTAAAGGTGTGTGTCACCATCACCCGACAGAATTTAGATACTTCTTGTAAAAATCACAGATACCATAACCATATTTAAAATTTCACTTACACCAGTAAATGCAGGGTTTAACCTTATGAGTCCATCATCCTCAACATTCCATCCAACATCCTGATAGGTTGAGAATTTATATGTCCCAAAGTTAGGATAACAGAGGGAGAATGAGAAAATAAAGGGTTTTTATTTAAGCTATGAACTCTGGTAAGCCCATTAATTTCTGTGTCAAAGACTCCACATTTTATAAACAGACATAATAACTCCCTCATTATTTCATTAACACGGTATAAATCAGTCATACAAAAATGAGAATTAAATTTTTTGAGCAGTTGGAAGAAATTAAGAAAGAAATTAAATAACTAAATAACTCCTAAAATTCAACAAAAATGACCACACAACATACCAAACTTATGGGACACAATGAAAGCAATGTTAAGAGAAAAGTTCACAGTATTAAATGACTACATAAAGAAGCTGAAAAAATAACACACTAATGAGTTCACAGAGCAGCTGAAAGCTATAGCACGAAAAAACACAAATTCACCCAGGAGAAGTAGATGACAGAAAGTAATCAAATTGAGAGCTGAAATTAACAAAATAGAAACAAAGAAAATAGTACAAGAAACAAAGAGTTGTTTCTTGGAGAAAATCAACAAAATAGACAAACCATGATTCAAACTAACTAAAAATGAGAGAGAATATCCAATTTAGCAAACTCTGAAATGAAAAGGGGACATAACAGCAGATATGTTAGAAATCCATACTTCAAAAATTTGTACTCCACAAAATTGGAAAATTTTTAAAAATTGGAAAATTTAAAGGAAATGAACAATTTTCTCGATAAATATCCCTTACCAAATTTAAATCAAGACTAAATAAGCAAAGTAAATTGACAAATAACCACAAAAAAAAACAGAAACTGTTATCAAAAATCTCAACCAAAATTATTTTTTATTTACTGTCCCATGCTATCGTCTCGCCAACAAGAACCATGCGGGACACTAGGATTCTTTTGCAGAAAAGCTTTAATGCGTCCTGAGAGAGAGAGCATCAGCTAACATGGCCGGGGACCCCTAAATGAGGGAACCCAACCTTTATATAGGAAACAGTCCTTGCTTCGGATGTGTCACCCTTGGATTGGCCCGCTGCCCATTAGCCCAGGTGAAGCCTCGGGAGTAGGCGGGGACAGCAGTGGAAAGTTACCGAGCACATGTGCGTTCACCTGGAGGTGAAACCGGATGCAAGCGCCATCTTGTAATGGAGCATGTGGATGCGGCCCTTCACATCTCCCCCTTTTTTTACTTCTTTGCAGAAAGGCAACTCCCTCAGAAGGTAAAGATAGAGGTCGCACTTCCCCAAGTGGAAACATTAAAATGGGCTTACACAGAATCTGCCCCTAGGTTCATGGCACCTGGAACTTATCCGGCCTGCTCTCTTCCATTTTTCTGGGAAAGGGAATATGCGGCAGGAAACCCTTATGTAAGGCGACATATGTCTCAGAGAGGGCCATTCTCTGTGCGATGCTCTTTAGCTCGACAACCTTTAGGGCTAGCTAAGCCAAATATTCCATCCTGTGCCATGGACCACTGTCCTAGGGGTGCAGGAGCTGGTTGGCATAAACCTTACTGCTTTAACATAGATAACCATACATAAGTAGAGGCTCCCTGTTCCAGGGCAGCCAGCGCTGGTGCAATAACCATTTTGTCCCTATGACTTTGGGATTTGAGTCAGCAGACCATCCAGAGGGGAAACACTATTCCACAGCATAGGGCTGCTCCAAAACACTTCCACCCCCACCCATTCTTTGAAGTAGGGGATGAAGGACACGACCCAGGACTGGAATCCTACGGCCAAGCTTATAAATCATCTCTAGGAAGGTAGGGGAGCCCCAGAGTCTTATTGGTTGTAAAAAACCAAGGAAACACCGCCATTTTATGGCTGACTGGTGTCGGCTTCGGGAAGGCTGAGAGTATCCCCCGTCGGTGCTTCATCACAACCACTGTCATCCATCCGCAAAATGGCAGGAGGAACAGCAGCCAAATCCTCAGGCGAGTCCGCGTGTTGTGGGTCACTCTTCACCGTTTGGGTCAGTCTCTCCGGCACCCAGAATGGGCTTTCTTGATCCTGTGGGAAGACACAAACAGCTCCCCTGGATCTCAATAGAATGGGATCCGGGCCTTTCCATTCATTAGAAAGCACATCTTTTCATTTAACCAAATCTTTGGGCCGCTGCGGATCCGAACAATGTCGTATTGCAGCATTTTGGCCATTATCATCCAGATTTAAAAAATTTATAGTGAACAGAGCCATGGCAATAGCCATTCTTGGCATCGGGGGCAATTTCTTTATTATCCCCCCCCTTTTTTCGATTTTAATAAGAACTGGTAAGTTCTCCAGTCCAATTACCTAGAAGATAACTAAATTATTGCTTAATCTACCAGAGGCGTGTTGGAAACTATGGGCTTTTTTTTTTCTAGGCCACACTCGGCAGGTGTAAACCTCGTTGGACATTGTCCCTTTAGGGACGCGGCTTGCCAGCCTCCGTTGAGACTTGGGCTCCAGAGCCCGCCCCGCCATCCAAGGGCTGCACGCGACCCTGGGCATGCTTGCTGCGTGGCTCCACATTTCCCGGGCCAGGAAGTGTCTGCTCCACCCCCAGGCACCCCCGCCTTCCCCGCGGGGCTAGCCTAGTTCTCTGCGGCTGTGTTGGTGGGGGAGTGTGGCGGGAGCCGACACCCGGACCGAGGCAGCACAGGCAGGTAATATCTCAAGGTCCGCGCCAGAGCCGCTGCAGCTCAAGGGGCTGATGGGAGAGGCGGCGAACAGGGCCGCTTCCTTATTAGCAAACTCTCAACACCTGTGCCACAGTAAAAGCGGCTGTAAATTCTCACAGATTTAGCCAATGACCCAATCACCTTAAAATCCAAGGGCTTTACACATCCACCTCCCTGCGGATCCTGAAACATTAGATAAGCCAAGTGTATATACAGCAATCTTTCAGGAGGACTTGAGTTCTTAAAATGTTAGGCAGTTCTTAAAACTTAAGTCGCACTATGTAGATGTAATATGGTAGTGCCTGTTTACTGTGTCTAAACCTTAATTGCGCTTTTATTATGATAATTACAATCAGTCCTGCCTGAAGTCAGCATAGCTTAGCATAGCCAAGTAGAACCAGAGCCATTTTAGCCTCAGAGACTCTCACAGTTTTAGGTACATTGTAAGCCTTCTGAACTGGCAGCTTGTGGCACCGCTCTCATTCTCGGTACTGCTGTGACACCCTCCGGGTCAGGCACCAACTGAGCCGGCGCAACGTGCCCCCCACCATATCCACCCAGCAAAGCTCCTCTCCGGCTGCCCTTTAGCTGCAGCTCCATTCATTCCGAGTCCAAACTGGTGCACGGAGTAAAGCAGAACTCAGAGAAGCAGGCTTGCTGCTCTGCAACCATTGAAAGGGCCTCATTTAATCTTTTAGGGAATTTGGGCGTCATTAGTCTCTCTGGCTATTTCCTGCTGAATTGGGACGTTGCATTTTAGGGGTATACACTACAACATTTTAGGAGGTCTCGGTGATTCAAACCACATAAATCCCAAGTACACCTTTAGGCTCTCATTTTCTGTGGAGACGAAAACAGAACCTCTTTTCCAAAACATCATATCCTTAGGCCCATATTTTAAATTCAAAATACCTTTTTAGCAGTTTCTAAATTCAAATATCTTTCTCCTGTCCAGTACACAAAAGACAACACAAACAATATAACATCAGTCTTCTCCCCCATTTTTATTTTCTTACAACAACCGGGAGGTCCTTTTTACTTATTTGGGACTGTGCACGCATCTAACCTCTCACTGAGCTCAGTTTCTGATATGCTATCCTGGACTTCATAGTCATACCTCTCTGAGCATGTAGACCCGCAGTTCTGAATCCTTCCTGAATCCAAAGTGAATCCAAGAGGTCCCCGTTGGTGTGAGCCGTGGTCAGGGTCCCCCGGCGTCCCGAGGGTTTCAGGCACCAGATATTGTGTCCATCTTATCAGCAATGAAGATGCAACATCAGCCTCTTCTTTCTCGGGTTTCAGCACCAAATGTCCCATGCTATCATCTCGCCAGCAAGAACCATGCGGGACACTAGGATTTTTCTGCAGAAAAGCTTTAATGCGTCCTGAGAGAGAGAGCATCAGCTAACATGGCCGGGGACCCCTAAATGAGGGAACCCAACCTTTATATAGGAAACAGTCCTTGCTTTGGACGTGTCACCCTTGGATTGGGCCGCTGCCCATTAGCCCAGGTAAAGCCTCGGGAGTAGGCAGGGACAGCAGTGGAAAGTTACCGAGCACATGTGCGTTCACCTGGCGGTGAAACCGGATGCCAGCACCATCTTGTAATGGAGCATGTGGATACGGCCCTTCACAATTTACTTTATGTCATTTGATTGTTGAGTAAGGAATCAAAGTAATCATTTTGTGGTGTTCTTTATATTAGAAAAACGTCACCATCGTACAAAAAAATTCAGTAAAATCATTTATCCTTTCTGAAATTTTCTATAGGTTAGCATGTCATACTTCATGGGGTATGATTTTACCTCTTTCTTTTTTCTTTAGGACAAGTTGGTTAGAAACTAAATTTCTTATAAATTAAGACAATGTCTTTATATGGAATCTTGAATAGTAAGTAAAAATACTTCTTCTAATTTCAAAATGGTAGATTTACTTATTAATATAACTAGAAGGTGTAAACTACAATAGGAAATAGTAAAAAAAAAGGAGAAACTAGGGGTATATGCTGTTACACAAGAAGTAAATCTGAGATACTAGCATCATTCTACAAGGATACTATGCACGTCTTCCTAAACAAAAATTTTCTGGCAGAAATTTCCCTTGTTCACCTCTTTCATGGCGTTGATGACATCTTTGTTCCTTAGGCTATAGATCAAGGGGTTCAGCAATGGGCTCAAAAAGGTGTAAAAAACTGCTATTATTTTGGACTCCTCCACGGACTTCTCTGATGGAGGCTTTAAATACATGCAGAAAAGGGTTCCATAAAATACCGTGACTGTTGTCAGGTGGGAACTACAGGTAGAAAAGGCTTTTTGCCTTCCTTCAGCGGAACGGATCCTCAAGATGGCTGCAAAAATGTAAAGGTAAGACAGAAGAATGATACTGAGAGAACTTGAAAGAGTAAAGCCAGCAACCACAAACATGGCCATCTTTTTGACATGGGTGTCAGAGCAAGCCAGCAGGATGAGAGGAGGGTCTGCGCAGTAGAAGTGGTTGATTACACGGGAGCCACAGAAAGACAGGTGGAAAGTGAGCAGAGTCTGAGAGAGCCCATTCAGGAAGCCAAACACATAAGGAAATGTGACGAGAGAGACGCAAACATTCTTGGACATCCTGGTACTGTAATGCAGAGGGCTGCAAATGGCCACGTAGCGGTCCAGTGCCATGGAAGCAAGGATATAAAATTCAGTGATCGCCAGAGCAATGAAGAAAAGACACTGAGTGAAGCACCCAGCATAAGAGATTGTCTTCTGGTCTGAGACGAAACCACGCAGCATGTTGGGAGTAACATTGGAAGAATAGCAAATGTCTACAATGGAGAGGTGCCCAAGGAAGAAGTACATGGGCGTTTGCAGGCGGGAATTGGTCCTGATCAGCACAATCATGCACAGGTTCCCTGCCAGTGTGATGACAAAGATGAGCAGAAACACCACAAAGAGGATCCTCCCCAGGACAGGGCTCTCTGTGAGTCCCACAAGAATGAAATCCATCCCTGTGGTAGTATGGTTGAGGGGGGTCATTCTCTTACACTTGCAAACTCAAAGTGGAAAGAAATGTGAGCAGTGCCTTCGCAATTAGCGATGAGCTGTAGTCCTCACTGATTTTTAGTTGGTCTGCAGCACAATTCCTTTTCTTGTCAAATGCTTTCTAATACCTACATATCATATTCAACCTGAATTTTTTGTAATCTGTGGTTTTCTTTTTATTGTATCCCTCTTAATCACACAGCAGACAAAAAAAAAACCTGAGGTCTCACTGTCTTTCTTCTTTCTCACAATTGTATGCATATTCATTATAGACAGATGCTTTCACATATATATTTACACAAGTACACCTATGTTCTTAGCAATATCCATGTAGAATATATTTTCATGTTTTCTATCAATATAAGATCAATATTTAAGGAAAAAGTTTTAAAGGCATGGCAATTCATCATTTCTATGAACAGAGAAATATTTGCTTTTAGTATTTTAAGCTGCCATACCCTGTACATTTGAAGACAGAATAAAATATCAGCATCTAATACATCATGTTACTCACCACCCTCAATGGTCAATAAGAGAATGAAGAGTCTCTGAAGTTCTGAAATTTATCTTCAAAATTATGATAATCTTTCATAATCTAAGCAAATTTTCAACAGAACATGGTGCTAGTTGCTTAGATTCTTAATAACCTGGGTGGTTACAGAAAGAAATTGGCAATATCTGGTTACCATTGGAAACATTTTTTATTAATTAATTTTTTTTGAAAAAATATCTTTTCTCATTTTACATACCACTCCCTCCCCTCCTCCCTTTCCCTTCACCTTTTCCTCTATCCCACCCCTACTCAGTCTTGGAATAGTTAATCAACATAGCAAAACTGTGTTTCCAAAATTCAAATCCCCACCAGCACCACCAATAACAACAAAGAAATATCCCTAAGAAACCAAGAACTGTTCTCTCTATATTGGATGTTTATCAATACATTATCTCCTGTGCACAGCAAACTCCATTTTCAGACATTATTCATCAATATAAGGTTATGGCTGTATCTCATCCTGTGTCCTCCCAGAGTGTATGTTGCAGAGCAAAAGGAATAGATACGAATTCATACAGAAACCTATGCACCACATTGTCAAATGAAAACAAGCTATGATATTAAAAAAAAAAAGGAAGAAAGATTTCAGATGGAATAAAATCCCTTTCTGAGAGGGAGGATTTGAACAGCCTAAAGGATATTCAAATGTCTACAATAAGTCCATCTTTATAGTGTGATTTTTTTGCTTGTGTAAAATATTCTTGTATTCTAACCCATTTATAAGACTATCTACTAGAGAAAGCACAGATTCTTAACTATGATATCAATGTCAGTATGACCTACCACCCAGAATTTCTATGTGCTTGTAATATCATGATAAAATTGTCTCAATACTTGGCATTAAACCATTGTTTACTTGTTTCTCACAAATACATTAGAGTTCACATACAATAGTGTATATTTTAGAGTCACTAGATATATTGGCATATGAATAAAATTGTCAGGAGTAACTGACAATATATTTTCCCTTGATGATAGATACAATCCATACACACACGAATATATATTAGTTATCAAATACAAAATTTAACCTACCTGCAAATATTGACTTACGATGCATCACACAATGTAGTAAGATTTATGATGTATTTTCTTGGATAATCCCCTAAGTGTCTAAAAAACAGCCTTAGAGGTACAATTTAAATGTTCTTTGATTCTCAAGAGAATAATCGTAATTTGATGTTGTAAGGAGTTTATTCACCTATGAGGCCAAAACCACTCCCTAACATGTGTAAACAATTCTCTCTTTTTCTTGCTCTCTCTCTCTCTCTCTCTTTCTCTCTCTCTCTCTCTTTCTCTCTCTGTCTCTCCTCTTCTTTTCTCTCTCTTCTCTCTTTCTCTACCACTGCAATCTACCATTTTTATCTATTAATTTTTTTTTTAGCTTTAAAAATAGTTTATTTCCCTTTCACAAACACATGAGCCTCTGACCATGATACAAGGCACCCCAAATTAAATAAAAACTTTGAGTATATTTGTCTGACATGATCAAGATAAAATGATTTTAAAGGTGAATGGGCGCCTACCATACACGTGGGAGCAGGCTGGCCCCAGCACGAGGGGGTGGCATTATTCTTAGTGTCTGTTAAAATTGACAGGAATCAGCATGTGTTCATCATGTAAGCATTTATCCAAAATCAACACTCTTAGGAGCAGAACTGTGTCTCAGTTTCTTCTGTCTCTATAATAAGAATGCCAAAAGCACTTCCTTAACATTCAAAACTTTTCCCTAGTAGACTTGGTACGAGTAAGAGAGTATGATTACTAAACATCCTCAATGTGGCTTTCATTATGAAAAAACATGTTTCACATAAAACCTTCATAATACAATCCAGAGGCCAAATTTGTGCATGTTTAAAATTTGAGTCCAGGCTAGATATTTGTTTTTTTTCTTACAGTGTCTTTCATTTTTATAAATATATTCCCAGCCTTCTACTTCTTTAAACATCCTCAGAACTCTTCGCTTTAGGAACCATGGCTGCCTTTCAGTAGACTCAGGTAGGAGACATCCCTAATTTCCCTTCAGACTTACTCCAGATCAAGTTAGTGGTGCCCAAATCCCAGTGTATAAAAGATACAAACATAGGTTCGTGGGCAGTGGGCCAAAGAATAATTAGGAATAATTCCACATGATCTTGGTACAAAAACATCCAGAAAATGAATGATTGCATTTAATATAAAAAGCCTTGACCTGAATTTAAATGAGACAGATGCGGAAGGGGCGAAGCCACGCTATGGGGCTCTCTGCAGTTCCAACCGTTCGACAGCCACATCCAGGTCAGTCCGCCTACGGGCCCCCAGCAGTCACGTTTGAGGTAGATGCTGAAGGCTTGAAGAGAGGTAGGTAAAGTCCAAACCTGTTTTCAATCCCTGCAAATGTCGCAACGGCCAGTTTATAGCCCCCTACGTGGTCAGGATTGGGAGCAGGCAGAGTAATCCGGGATTTAGGAACTGGTTCAGATCCCATGGGCTTCACTCCTCCAAAGTCAACGTAGAACCATCGTTGCAATAATTCATACGTCAGCAAGGTGACACCAAACTGTGGTGAGGACCGGAAGACACGAGCAGCAGCTCCCTTCCACAGAGCTTTGGCGCCTTCTTCCCGCAGGATCTTTCTGAAACAGTCAGCCACACCGCTGTAAGTGGTCTGGCCAGCCCGGGCGGCCACCTGTAATCTAGTCTTGATAACATCAGCAGGGGTCACTAAAGATGCTGCAGGCATACCAGCTATAGCACCAGCTAAGAGCAGGCTTCCCAGGCTGACCTGCCCATCTTCATTTGCAAAGGAAGCCTTCACGTGGGCGTAGCAGGGGAAGTAGATGGCCGAGAAAGGAATGTCCCACAGAAAGCATGCTTTGGCACCCTTGTAGATGCCGAAGAAGCCCAGATCGCGCACCACGGAGAGAGCGCTGACTCTGGGGCCAGTGGTGATCTCCCCAGCCACTTGCAAGCGGATCTTGACAATTTCTAAAGGATTGGTGAAAATTACCTGGGAGCCTCCTGCACAGCCTCCAGCCAAAATCTCTGCAGAAAGTGGGACCGAGCCATCTTTGTGCATGAATTTATCTCTCACAAAATCATTCACTGTAAGTTTTATGGCCTTCTCTGGGGCAACTCCCAGTAACTGTGGCAGCAAACCTCTGTACAGTCCAAAGAAGCCTTCATAGCGGAGCACCTTCTTAAAACAGTCAAAGCTGTTCTTGTACATGAGCTCCCCCACAAAGGAGCCAGTGGACCGTTGGTTCTGCATTCGAGTCTTTACAAGATCAATAGGATACACAGCGGTGGCTCCAACAGCTCCAGCAATAGAACCCAGACCAAACCTGTAGGCTGACTCTGCGAGTTGGAGATGGCTCAGAGGTTAAGAGCATTGCCTGTTCTTCCAAAGGTCCTGAGTTCAATTCCCAGCAACCACATGGTGGCTCACAACCATCTCATAATGGGGTCTGGTGCCCTCTTCTGGCCTGCGGGTATACACACGGACAGACTATTGTATGCTTTATCTATTAATTTAAATAATAAAAGACAAGGTGATATAGTTAGAAGATGTTTTGTATTTTTAGCATACAAAAATAAAAGAAACGCCACCTGGAGTTTCTCATTTTATACTGTTCATATTAAGAAGAAATAATCCAATGGGACTGAGGGATAAAGTATAATAAGTGACAGTTTTAAGAACAGATTATTGAAAAAGTATAGTACAAATACAATTCTTTACTTGGTCTCCATTTCATGAATTTCATTGAACTCCAACTTAATTTTTTGGTTATCCAAAGTAATTCTACCTATAAAATTTTGATTAAAAAGTAATTGTTGCTTCCTCAGAATCAAAAAAATCAAAAATGTCCATTGAATATTAGTGTTAAGAAATGCTTTAGTCAGCAGAAAGCTAATCATTTGAAAATTATATTTCTTCTCTGTAAAAAAAAGAGATAATACTGTTTATCACGAGAAATTTAAATAAAAGAACAGAAAGAAATTGTAAGCTTGTAGTGTACAGGATATTACTTTTTTCCCTAGACAATGGCATGAATGTTCTGGCATAAACCAAACACTTTCTTATTTGATTAAAAGTCTGCTGCAGAAAGCAACTACTGCTTACTGAACCAATAACCCATGGTGGACTAATGCATAACCCTAAGGCATACCCTGATACTATTTCTCTGCTAAATGAACATGCTGTCAAACTTCTCCCTTTGTTCTTATCATTATATTCATATATCAGTGCACCTCTCAGTCCTTATCAGAGAACCTTCCTTTTGGAAGATTGGAGATTAGTAGTGACTCGCAGCTGGTTATTGTGAGAGAACAAGAGACTGTGAAGTGATACTATAAATGGAATGTCTGTATCACACTCCCTCCCTTCAAAGCTCAGGGGTGAGTAGAGAAGAAAGGGATGAAAGACTGCAAGAATCAGAGTACTAGACATCTGCAGCAAAGCACTTTTTTTGGAAATAACACGACTGTTGCAGAGATGAATTGCATGGCTTTGTCTGTGGCCCCCAAACCTGCAGGGCAGCCATAGTTATTGTATGAAAGTCTAGAAATATCACAAAACAAAGACAATGGAGCTCTGTTTGATTTTTAATTATAGAATAGTAAGTATAATTCAATTTTATTATAGATCATGTCAAACTTAAGGAAATAAAGTATATAAAAATAATCAGAAATACTTAATTTTCTCTGTAAGATTGTGTCAATGATAATCTGAAAACTTATGTATTATAACTTTTTATTCATTAATGAAGTAAGGAAGTAAATCTTGTCTAATTGTTAAGAGAATTTAGAACACTGTAAAATGTTGCCTGGAGGAGACAAATTGCCATCAGTCCTCCATAGTTTATTTTCAGAGACACAATAACAACATTTGGATCATACAGCACAGCGGTGTTTATTCTTCATGGTCTGGGGCAGCTGATAGAGTGGAAAGAAGCAAGCATGAGACACTCCTTTGGTTCTAAACTTCATAGAATCTGCCTCAGTGTGGAATATTATCAAAAATATCAGTTGACATATTGCTCCAGCATTGATTTTTCCTACCCTAATGAAAACCACAGAACTCATACCTAATTTAACAAATGTTTAATAACAACTCCATGCCATTCTGGAAGAAATATAAATAAAACACAGGAATGCTTAGAATTCTGCCATGTTTCAAATAATTTTAAAAGATTCAAATATTTCCATGTTATGGCTGCTGCTCAAATTCTATAATATCTGGTAAGACTTTTTATTATGTATTGTATTCTTGAGTGCAATGTGAGAAATATGAGGATGATATTGGTAATGCATATCTGATAAATTAGATAAATGTGCCTATCATGATTGAAATATTTATCACATAACTAATGTTTTGGCAATTCAAAATGCATAGTTAAATTCCATGTATGACATTTGATCATACTGAAAAAAAAATGTCTTGGCAAGATTTCTGATTCTACTAGACAGTACACACACTTTACCTATGATATGTATTTATCAGATGGGTCCAAAAGACATATTTATAACATGGAGGGGATTAAGAAGCATTTGTAACATCTTCCATGAGGTGCCTACCCAAGCCCAGTTGATGTCAGCAGCATACCCAGATCTCCAAGACTCTAAGTAAAATAAATCTCATTTCTTTATCAAAAAAGTATCTGTAATTCCAACATATCAACTTTAATACATAGAAATGACCTAAAAATAATCAGATAGCAAATTTTAAAGTCTACGACATCCTGCACAGCCTAAGGATGGAGAGCATAGACTTAAAGCACACGTTTCTTTATGATTTTCCTCACTGCCTCTTTCACATCTTTATTTTTCAAACTGTAGATGAGAGGATTAAGCATGGGAATCACTACTGTATAAAACACAGAATCAACCTTGTCCTGCTCCATTGAGTAGCTAGTAGTAGGTCGCAAGTACATAAAGAGAATTGAACCAAAGAAGATGGTGACAGCCATGAGATGGGAGGCACAGGTGGAAAAGGCTTTGTGTCTTCCTTCAGCAGAGGGCATCCTCAATATAGCAATGAGGATGCAGAGGTAGGAAATGAGAACAATCAGAACACAGCTGAGAACAGTAAAACTGGAAAAAGCCATGATCACGATGCCATTGATATGGATGTCAGAACAAGAGAGCTTGAGCAGGGGCGGGGTGTCACAGTAGAAATGGTTGATTCTATTAGAGCCACAAAAGGACAATCTGAAAGTCATCCCTGTGTGGATGGCTGCATTGCCAAAGCCTGCTAGGAATGAGGTAGTCACCAACATGAAACAAATTCTCCCAGACATGAGAACTGGGTACAGCAGGGGACTCCAAATGGCTGCATAGCGGTCATAAGCCATCATGGCTAGCAGGAAGCACTCAGTTCCCAAGAAGGAGCCAAAGAAGAAGAACTGAGCAGCACAGCCATTGAAAGAAATGCTCTTATCCTCAGCCAGGAGGTTTGCCAGCATCTTAGGAGTGACAGTTGAAGAGGAAGAAGCATCGACAAAGGAAAGGCTGCTGAGAAAGAAGTACATCGGTGTGTGCAGAGAGCGGTCAACCTTAATTAGTGCCATCATGCCCAAATTACCCACCAGGGTCATCATGTAGATCACCAGAAACAATGCAAAGAGGATATTCTGCAGGTCTGAATTGTCTGAGAGTCCCAGAAGGATAAATTTTGTCACTTCTGTCTCATTTTTAGTTTGGACGCCTTTCACAGTTCTGACCATCTGTACTGCAACATAAGAGAAGTTGGAGCATTGCATTATTTAGTTGAATGCATTGCACAAACATAATTATATATTTAAAACATGAAAATTCTAAAGGAATAGTGAACACTGGGGAGATCAATGATATATTAATGCACTGGTTTGGTGTTAAAAATATTGTATCTCAAAACTTTGAGCCACCTCCTAAGGACCTTGAGGCAAATATTTTATTGTCAATTAACTTTGGTTGCATTTCATATCATTTATTGGTTAATTACAACATATCCTTAACAGTTATTTGTGTTTATTGGTTATTATAGTTAAAATGATATTTTCTGGAGAAAATGTCACATTTTTAAAGCACGGAGTATTCCTTCAAAGTCCTAAAGAAAAAGTTAAAATAATAAAAGTTGACAAAAAATAGTCAACAGTGAGAACAATAGTAATTAGTTGAACTTGTGAAGGAGGGAATGATCTATGAGTTGTTACAACTATAGGAAGAAATTGGGGATTTTCTGATATAGCCTGTAGGATTTTAGTATCATACTAATTTTAGAGAATTGGCAACTATAAAAATTTCCATCTGTTCAATATTTAGAATTTTTAGTAATTGGAGAATTCGTTTGCAAAACTGACATGAAAGCCAAGATCAAAAAGGTAAGACCTTCCAGAACAGTGCAAACCTGTAACTGAGAATCACAGACTCATAACAATCCTACCATAGGTTTTGATTGTATTGCTATAATAAACTGAACATCTCCATGACCTGAAATAAAGTATTTTGTATGTTTTCCACTTAATAAATAATAAAATGCAAAAATAGGCATGATAACCTCATTTATATATGTTACAGACCATATATGTATCAAATACTCACTCATTAGCTCATTAGCAAATAAAATATAATTCTTTTTAATTTTAACTATCAGTCAAAAACAATTTTATAAAAATAATTAATAAACACAAAAGCACTAGAAATAGCATTAGGAGTTTTCTAGCACTACATTGGATCTATACAATTGCTGAATAGGTGTAATTTAGGTGGAAAAAAAATCAATCCTCTCTTGCAAATAGCAATGGAGAGAGATATAGTACAAAGAGTAAAAAGTAAATCCCAACGTAGATGTCCAATCTATTTTTTCCAAATAAAATGTAGATAGCAATAACTGTCAGTAGATAGTTTCAATTATAATCAAATTCTCAAACTGTTAAGTATTTTTTAAAAATGCTAGAATAAGTGTAAATTATTAAATGATGAGACATATCATTAAATTCTGCATCATTCATTGAGGTTATAACATGATGAAGGTGTCATTACGCTGAAGTCTCCCCACAAACCAATGGTGGAGAATTAGCAGATACTGTCAAAAGACTATGTATGTATGGTATCATCTTCACGTGCTGAGGTTAAGGAAGTATGGAGGCACTCACCAGCCAGTGGTACATTCTAAAGCATAACACAGACTTTGTGATGCACAAAGTTTTCCCATCTCTGACATCATATTGCATATGTCTATGGGCCCCCGACACAAATGGATACCCTGGATCCTCTCTCATGGAATGGTAATCATCTGTGAACTTCAA
Source organism: Myodes glareolus (assembly GCF_982192425.1). Lineage (NCBI taxonomy): Eukaryota > Metazoa > Chordata > Mammalia > Rodentia > Cricetidae > Myodes > Myodes glareolus. The sequence goes on along the minus strand of NC_142031.1, from coordinate 40,994,252 downwards.
TAACAACTTTAGAAGCAAGGAAAAGAATAATGGATGTTTTTGTATTATCCTTCCCAACATGAAGAACAGCCACAGCCAACATTGTGAGCTACCTTAACTCTCTAGAAAATATTTAGTTATACTAAAAGTCAGCATATTTATTGACAAGAGCATGTGATTGCTGAAAACCCTTTGTTAGAATTCCCAATAGTGAACATCATTTTTTACCCAAACACGGTATGATTTGTATCTCATAATATGAGCAGCAAGCATCCATCTCTTGTATTAAACAAAATAGCTGTTCTGTTTCCCTGCAATAACCACCTTCATGCAGCTGAAATTTCTCAAACTGCTGTCCCAAGGGCAGGTGTTTCTAGTCTTAAATTTCCAACAGTTTTTGAAAATAGATGTGAGATTTCATTGGCTGTTTCTTGTTATTAAAAAATGGCCCAAATTAGGCTGGACATAGTGGCACACGTTTTAATCACAGCACTCAGGAGACAGAAGCAGACAAATCTCTGAGTCTGAGACCAGCCTAGTCTACATTGAGAGTTCTAGGACATCCATGTCTATATAGAGAATCCTTTTTCAAAAATGACTCTGAATCATAGCATTTATACTATATTTCTCTCTGATAATCTGAAATAAAAAAAAATGAGTGTAGCATTTACATCACCCAGCGACGCTGGGACTTTGCCATTGAGTGAATGAGGAAATTCATAAGGTTGTGAATTTTCTTCATGTCAGAAAGTTAAATAAACTACATATTTATATTGCTCCATTGCCTTTTTCAATTTCTTGACTATAATTAGATCGGTCTGCTCCTTTCTCTTTCTTGCCCAAATTCCTACCCAGCTACAACTCAGGAAATAAAAAGTCCTTATTTTTAGAGAAGGAATGTCTTTGATTGTAAAGAATAATAAATAGTTCAGATAGACTTAACAAACTGTTCTGTACAAGAATAGGAAAGCATAAACTCTTTTCTCTGCATTCAATAGTTGATTGATTCGGTCCTTTGCTTATCATGTCAAGATACAGTACCTCTCAAACTTCAGTACCACTAATACAGCTGCTGAATGGTGCACAGTTATCATCAATTAGAGTCTTAGGATATGCTAGACTACTGTTACTTATTTTAAGTAGAATATCCTTCATGTTCTTTCCTCTCTAAAGACTGCACCTCCTCTGTTGCCTCATAGTAATCTACTGCTTTTCCCAGGTGAAATTAAGAAAATCTCAATTCTCTTTTGTATTCCTTTGCTCTACTTTTGGGATGCCTAAACCCAAAGGAGAGTGCTCTGGGAATCTGGATTCCAAATCTTTATTCACTATCTTTTTTTTCCAGTGATGGTTTGAGCTTGTGTAATGAGAAATAATGAGTCCTCAGAATGTCAGGCTGCTGCTACCTCTGTTTAGCTTCCTATAGTGATGAACTGAGCTGCACAGATCAGAATGATGGAACAGCATAGTGGAGAGGACACTCAGCAGTTGAAAAGGCTACATAGACTTGAGCTCTGACTCTGCAAGTCACAGGTTATGTGATTGTGTCTTTAACTAAACTCCTTGCCCTTAGCTTCTCCATTTCTGTCGCCTACATCATTACTGTTTGCAGAAATCAAGTATTGAATTTGGGGTGCCACAGTTAGTACATCTAGATGGCAGATATACTTGAACCATCATTCCAATTACTCTTTATCAATAATAATTCAGGAGTCAGATATAGGGGTAAGAACATGAAGGATCAGGGGAGCAGAGAAGCCACCAATACTCTCTTACCTGCTCTGTTCCTTCCTCCAAAGGGGCCAAGGTCCCTCTCCACCTCACCTTACTACTTTCTGTCCTATCTATCTACAGTCCTCCAAAACCTTCATGGTTAATTTGGCTGACTAGTGGGAAGCTCTATCCTCTGACTCCAATCAAACTTTATTTGACAGAACATGATGAAAATATCACACAACATCTATTACAGACTCCCTAAGAGTAATCCTCCCTCTTTTTTGAGTAAGAAACAATTACCAGCTTATGGCCTCTAGATGGAGAACTTTAAGATTTTCACTGTCCAAATACTTCGATTATGTAGGTGACACATATGTGAAATTAATTTATCAAAATCAGACAATGAGTGCGTTGTTAGTGCATTTGTGAAAGTGTTATCATCAATTTCTCTGAATATCAATTAACCAATCCAACTTTACTACATGATGGAGAATGAAATATTTGGGAGATATAGTATTTAATCCACAAACTATCAAACAAGAATTGTTTACATTGTTTGCCCTCTGTTCACCTTACTTTACTAATATTCTGAGGTAAAAAGATATGCTATATAACTTTCTAAACAAAACCTAAAATACACCTGGAAGGTGATAAAGGCTCACATGCTGCATAAACAAGGGACCCAATCTAAATGTAGACTAGCAATTTTGCAGGCACACTCCTTCCTAAATTACATGAAATTAGCATGTCAAACTAAAGCATGTGCAGGAATTTGGAGAAAGATTGCAAACCCTTGAGTGAATCATAATATATGCTGGAGATCAAGGTATCAGTCAATACCAAAGTGGTAAAATTGACTACTGGGACCATAACTAAAAGAGTGCCATGAGACAGAAAGACTTGTGGCGTGTAGTCAACTGCATGTTATAAGACTGAACATCAGAAAACAGTTTGAGTACTATTCAAAATGTACCAGGGGAAGATGTAGCTATCTACTGCAGTTAAAGAATCAGCCCCGTAAACTGTGATCTCTATGCAATATGTTGAGAAACTACACTTGGTACAGAATATTATAAATGATTAAGGTGATACACTATGGGCATTTAAATTAAAATAAACTTTATAAAAAAGTATAAGGTTCTAAAACTCATATTCAATAAGGAAGCAAATACTGAACAACTAAAAGAAAAAATGAAGATACATTTCATCTTTAATTTAGAGGAGTCAAATACCATTATATTAAAAATACAAAATACTTGAATGTAAATGAGATATTATTAACTTGCACACACACAAAAAGAGATACACATTTAATTAACAAGTGCAGAAAAGAAAGAGAGAACTTGAGAGAAGAAAGGAAAAAGGAGGTGGTAAAGGGATGTAACTCTATTTTAATTAAAAATACATTAAAAAAGAAAATAACTTACCTTTAAATATTGGCTAGTAGTATTTAGTATAAAATGTGGGAAATTTTTAAATATATTTATGAGATACAATTCCTACAATATTTTCAAAATCAATTCTAAAGTGTGAATTTGAAGTTTTACTGCATGTATTTATTATATATTTATATGTGTGTGCATGCGTGTGTGTGCATGTGTGTATGTGCATGCATGTGTGTGTGTGTGTGTGTGTGTGTGTGTGTGTGTGTAGGCTCAGCCTTATTACAACAAACCTGTAGGAAGCAGAGGACAACTTGAAATATTCAGTTCTTTCTATCACACACATCAAGGGAATCATACTCAGTTCAACTTTTACCTACTGAGCTATCTTGCCAGCCCCAATATTTTTTATTTCTCAGGGTTCTCCCTAGCCAATAGCTCATAAGGACATAATCCATATTTGGCACAGAAACTTTTGTTTAATAAGTCAAGACTTTCAGGAGCATCACAATCCATCCCCACAGAATCTCTCCCTTAGAACCTAAAGGTTTTTTTAACTAGCTTTCAAAATAGTGGATTTTCATATCACTTTTTTATTTTTTTATTTTTCAGAGTATAATTAATTTTCTCCTTTCCCTTTCCTTCCCATATACCTCTTCTTGCTCTTTTTGAAATTCAAGATTTTTTTCATTACTTGTTATTGAATTCATATTTGTGCATGTACATACACACACAATCCTAAATATAACCTGTTCAGTCTGTACAATGTTACTTGTATGTACATTTCAGGACTGACCACTTGATATTTGATAACCTCATGTGTGTTTTTCCCTGGTTAATACTATTTCTTCCATTCTCAGAATTCCAGAGTTGCTTCACCAACTCTCTAAACATGAACTGAACAAGGACAACACAAACAGACATTCTAAAGTGGAGAGGGAGAGCCCATAAGACCTCAACCCTACACATCCCTTTTTCTTGCACCTTTTGTTCCAGTTAACTCTCCTCATCTTCTTCCTCATCCTTCCAGATCCGTCCTTGCTTAAACTTTCCACCAAGGTACCCTATCTCTATTTTCCTCACCAATCTTCTCCTAACCCCTCAGTTGAGACACTCTTCACCCAAATAGCTCTTTTCTTTGGGGAGACAAGATAATTGAAAGAATAAACTTCTAATAAATCTCACAGAAGAAGGGGGTGGGTTCTAGTCATAACTGAGAATACTATGAAGTGTAAGTCTTTTGCATCTACCCCAGAATTAATCTGGCCTATTGAGTTAATGCCACCATAATATATGGAATTCAAGACAGATTTGAAACGCAGGCTTTTGTATAAAATAGGTAATGAGAAAATTGACCCTTAAAGATAAATTTTAAAGATAGAATTTAAAACAATCACTGAACATTATTGTTAGAAGAGAAGTAAGAGCCAGGTGGCAATGGCACATGCTTTTAATCCCAGCACTTAGAAGGCAGAGGCAGGCAGATCTCTGTGAGTTTGAGGCCAGCATGGTCTACAGAGCAATTTCTAAACAGGCTCCAAAGCTACACAGGGAAACCCTGTCTTAAAAAATATTGAAAAGGAAGCTACATATTTACATTTTTCTCATCTTATAACATACTGGTATTTCTTGATCCATCCAAACAAATGTAACTCCCAATACCACACACACACACACACACACACACACACACACACACACACACACCACAATTTAATTTGACAAATGTTTATTGAAAACAATCTGCCTTTTTTAGGCAGTATAACAATAGGGTTAAAATACTATGACTCTAACTTGAAAAACATTAATAGATAAATTGACAGCAAAGTCAACAATCCCTTACTTTGGATCCAGTCCTTCATTAACGTAATACTTGCTTAAGATTCTTTGTTGTGTCTCATGAAGGATGTTTGACAGCAGAACACATGGAAGGTCCTGCCATCAAGTCACTAGGTGCTGTGCAGACCACTCTCCAGGTATTTGTGTGACTAACAGTTTACAACTGTCTTCCATGTCAGAAACCATGCCATGCCTAAAGGATTATCTTGTTTCAAACTGTAGGTCTTCCTACTGCCCATCCCATACAAAGAAGTCTCTGTGGAATGACAGTTTAAGACAAGAAAGAAGAAGCAGAACTCCAGAACTGCATTTCTCATAGGATCTACTGAAGTCTCTATGCATTTCATTATGTTTCAACTCACCGCCCCCCCCAGTCCTGCTTTCTTCCTGAAAATGCATTCCAATAGCCATGCTAAAAACAATTACTCTTTGTTTAAAACTCAATCAAAGACACTAAAGTAAATAATTAGTAAGAGAGAAAGGTTTGCATATACACACAGAAAATTGCAAACATAAGTTTGTATATATACACATACATATTGAAGTTAATCGAGAAACTGCAATTATCTAAACATATAAATTGAAAGTTGAGCACATGACAATTTCCAATATTTTGATACCCACATCTCCATCAAGTATTGGTTTGATTCATCATTAGAGTACAAGTAGACAATATAATACACTAGGAAACTAAGATGAGTATTATCTCAAATCATCTATGTGCCTATAAAGGTTTTAAGCAATTCTACTATTAAAAGAAACATTGAAAATACAATATACTTGACATAAGATAAGACTCATAATCTGGCCTCAAAGAACACGTTTCTGTATGATTTTCTTCACTGCCTCTTTCACATCTTTATTTTTCAAACTGTAGATGAGAGGGTTTAGCATGGGAATCACTACTGTATAAAATACAGAGACAACTTTATCTTGCTCCATTGAGTAGCTAGATGTAGGACGCAAGTACATGAAAAGGATTGTTCCAAAGAAGATGGTGACAGCCATGAGGTGGGAGGCACAGGTGGAAAAAGCTTTGTGCCTTCCTTCTGCAGAGGGCATCTTCAGTATGGCAATGAGGATGCACAGGTAAGAAATAAGAACAATCAGAACACAGCTGATGACATTGAAACTGGAAAAAGCCATGATCACGATGCCATTGATGTGAGTGTCAGAACAAGAGAGCTTGAGCAGGGGCGGGGTGTCACAGTAGAAATGGTTGATTCTATTAGAGCCACAAAAGGACAATCTGAAAGTCATCCCTGTGTGGATGGCTGCATTGCCAAAGCCTGCTAGGAATGAGGTAGTCACCAACATGAAACAAATTCTCCCAGACATGAGAATTTGGTACAGCAGGGGACTCCAAATGGCTGCATAGCGGTCATAAGCCATCATGGCTAGCAGGAAGCACTCAGTTCCCAAGAAGGAGCCAAAGAAGAAGAACTGAGCAGCACAGCCATTGAAAGAAATGCTCTTATCCTCAGCCAGGAGGTTTACCAGCATCTTAGGAGTGACAGAAGAAGAATAAGAAGCATCGACAAAGGAAAGGCTGCTGAGAAAGAAGTACATCGGTGTGTGCAGAGAGCGGTCAACCTTAATTAGTGCCATCATGCCCAAATTACCCACCAGAGTTATCATGTAGATTATAAGAAACAGTGCAAAGAGGATGTTCTGCAGGTCTGGATTATCTGAGAGTCCCATAAGGATAAATTCTGTCACTTCTGTCTCATTTTTAGCTTGGACGCCTTTCACAGTTCTGACCATCTGTACTACAACATAAGAGAAATTAGAGCATTGCATTATTTAGATGAATGTCAAATATTGATGAGATAAATATTTATGAATATAATGGTGAAAACATAAATACATTTATAGATATTTTAATACACATGAATTATTTCAAAATAACGAAATATTGATACCATAGTGAAAAGTATCTTGGAATTGACATCAGGTCAAATCTTTTATAAATGAATTCTGAGTATTGGGTCCTCAGGACCTTAAACAGATTTATGCCATTTATTGACTTTAATTGTGTTTGTGGTTAATTATTTTGAAATATAACTGTCTTCATTATTAATGATAAATAAATTTATAAATATGTATGCCTGATACTTATAACTGAAGAAATATTGCACATCTTCCTTAAACAACTCACTTCTCTTTGTCATTACATATAAAGAAGTTGAAAGTATTAAAATTCAGAAAAGTGCATCAATAATAACAAGGAGGTTCTTTGAATTTCTATATGCTTTACATTTTTATGAAATTGAGGCTATCTTCATGCAGTCATGGGATTTAAATAAACTAAACATCAAAAAGTTCAGTAATATCCTATAATGATTAGAGAACCAGGTTTTAAGGATGTGTAAACACTCATGATGGGAAAAAAGCATGAGCAGTCAGTGAAGTTCAAATTATTACCCTGGAAGGCACAAGTCACAGAAGAATTATTACAAATCAGATTTACTATAGACAGCAATTATTTGCTAGAATTCTTAAACTCTTAAACCTGATTTAACAGTTACATGGATGCAAGCATTACCAAAAGAACCTGCATATTACTTCTTGAAAAAACTGTCTTGATATTTACTTTATTAGTTAAAACAAATTTAGTTAGCAATACTAACAAAATAATAGGGTCATAAAAAGTAACACATAGAATTACCTAATGATGACAATAAATAAAAAGAAATACTTTAATATAATAAAATAGAAATGTAAGCAAAATTAACACCTAGCAACATGGAGTGAAGTCAAGTAGAGGAGAAAATAACAGAAAGTAAAAGGAGAACTCAGAAGAGATGCCAGCCTTATCCTATAAGCAACAGCTTAGACAACACTGTCAACAGCAAGAGTCTCCATGCCCATTCCAGGCGTCTTTAGTTATCTCATATTACTTAGCAATAGACTAAGGTGGCATAGCCTACTCAGGAAATTATGGTTCAGTATGCTATACCACCCACTTGTCACTCACAGAGAGGTGTTACTTGATAATTTCTAAAATTAAAGCATTACCTAATATCTTTGCTCACAATGACAATGAAAATGACATTGAATGCATGCAACCTGTTAGAAGAGAGTACAAAATCTGATTTTGTCTTTCAGAAACATCCACATGTAAAGATGGATAAAATATATGTGTTGATATACATAAGTATATATGTCAACATACATAAAAACATGAAAATATATTGATATATAGTTTTCATTGAGACAGACACTCAAGAGTTAAATAATATAAACCCTCATATTTTCATATTCACTATAACATGCCTGTGGAGTCATTTCTTTTGTTACTATATATGAACTTCAGCAATCAGTGAAGGAGTTTTGGAAGGGATTACCCCAACAGTATCCATTAGAGTACAGGGAGTTTTCGGCTAATCAGTGGTACATTTTCTGTCATAACAGAGAAAATGCATAACGGTAGTATTTGCCCTTCCTCAGTATGACCATATTCCATGTCAATGATTCACTGGCACAGATAAACTGTGAGAATGGCATCTTTAGGTTCGGGAGTGGTGGCTCAGGGGCTAAGAGCACTGGGTGCTCATGCAGAGAACCAGGGTTTGATTACCTAAATGTAGCTCACAACAACACCAGTTCAAGGGAATCCAACACTCCTTAATACTGTACATGAGTGGTACATAGCCATGCAAACAAAACATTCATGCACATAAAGTAAAATATAGACCTTAAAAATAATTTCATGTCCAGAAAAAAATAAATTATTTGCCACATTTCCAAACATAATTTCCATGAGAATAGAATTCTAACAAAAAGCAGAGATAATAATGCCTTATAAAAACTACTAATGATAAATAGAAAGTAATTATTAGTTAAAGACAGAAAGCATTACAATGTGCTGAATATGTTTTAATTACGTCTGTGCTCCATAAGCCCTGTGTTAAATATTTTGGTTGTGTTATTTTATTGCATGCCTATAGGATAAGTGGAGAGTAAATACAAAGTGCCAATTATTAGCTTGCCAAGAGTCACAAAGCTACCTCAGTGGAGTATAAATATAAACTCAAATTCAATCTTGGTTAGTCAGCTTTTGAGGTCATTTCCAATAGTATCATCAATGCTGAAGTGGGCACTGGTGCACAGAGAAACGGCAGCTTAATTTTACGAGCTTCATTCATACTGCTGAATTGACTTAGTTACAGTAAAGTCACACATCAGCTGGGGTTACAGCTCATAACCTAGCATGTGTGAGGTCTGGGTCAACTCTAATTACTGCCCAACATGATCGTAAGGAACTATAACTTCATATAGTTATTGCAAAATGTGTTCTTTTTTGCAACCTTATTTGTGAGACATGCTCTTGAAATTTCTTTTGTTTTCTTCTTATATAGATCTTCCCCGTGTCTAAAATAGAACTGAAGACCCTCCTACCACAGTCTCTTCATGGCTGGGATTACAGGGATGAGCCACCAAACCTCACATCCCTCCTCTCTTTTAATAAGAATATGTCCTGTTTCTCTGCAATGTGCTTCCTGCCTTGCTGTGATTTTGCAATCAAACCCATAAACCAGGCAATAATAAACATGTCTTTGCAGATATACATGTATCTGAAAATAACTGTAAGATTTCCTAATGCACTCCCTACATTTAAAATTGCAAGGAGTGGTATATGAGAGGGCTTGAAATAAAGAATGAGAAGAATAATGATATAATTTTATTACAATCTCAAAAATGACAAAAAATGAATTTTATAAAGCCTTTGAACCATATTCCTCGTTGCTGCTTATATTTATTCTAGCAACTATAAATATCAGGGCAAGAGAAATGGGTGTAGAGTCAATATAACAAACTTTCTTCATCCCTAGGATCTTTTGGAATTTTGAGTCAATGGGTAATTCAGAAAATTAACAGCAGAATGCCCTTCGCCTCAGGTCAGTCCCCTAACCAAGCAGCATAATTAAAGTATTCCCCTTACCATATGCAACTGCTTGACCTCTATTGATTCTGCTGTTTCTGTTCTATGCCTAAATTCACAAACAAGTAAGCAAGCAATTAAGCCTCAGCAAGAACACGTCTTCCTTCTTGAAAGAGCGATTGAACCTCTTGACTCCACACACAGAAAAATATTGAGACTTATTTCTATCAGCGTGAGCCTCCCAACTTACTATACTGCAGTTTGTTCCTTTCAAAGTAAACCATGCATCAATGTGTTCCAGCTGTGTGTGCCCCACTATTGCCAGAGACTTCAGAACACACCAGATAGGATTCACTTATTTATTTCTTTAAATAAGTAGGATGTGGTTCTCATTCCATGGCCTCTGGGGACTGGTTTTCTCATGTGACATTCATGAAATCTACATGTTTCCTCTCTGAGATTTAGAAAACATCAAGTCTCCTTTGTATTTCTTTGTTTCACTTTTGGGAACCCAGAACCTGTTGGAGAATGATTTTTGAATACTCTCTTCCTAAGCACAATTATTGTGCATCCTTCCTGTCTCCACTGAAAGCTGGGGCCGTATCTGCTTGGAAAATTTGAGTCCATAAAACAGCACTATCTCTAGTGTTGTTTTCTACAAGAAAATAATGTACACACAAGGAGTTAGGTCATTAGATAATGCTTAGGGGTGGGATGAGGAGACACTGGGCAATTGAGACAACAAGGGTTGTTTGGGGGGATGACAGCTCCATTCTCTGTCTCAGTGACTGTATCACACTGGGATGCTTACTATGTCTTTCTTAGGTATATTGTCTGCATTGGCTTTGAAGATGAGTGTGGATTGCTGCATCCACTACACAGAGATAATAAATAAGATTGTACATACGCAGTCAGAAAAGAAGCTGCATAAATTTGTGAAAGAGTTGGGGACAGAAGAGGTATTGGATGGGAAATGAAGGAGTGGAAAAGATGTAAATATAGCCTGCAAGTATGAAAGACTCCAAAACTTAAAATTTAAGAATCATTTTCTGACCTTTACACCCATTTTATACACATATCTAGAATCTCCAAAATCATAATTATCAAAATGCAGGATGGTGCGAGGTTTCCTTATGAGACTCTAAAGCCATGTTGTATACATCTTAAATCTGACTTGATCACTCCAGTGGGTGAGCACAGCCTGGCCTTTATAGGGAAACCACTCATGGATGACAAACTAAAAAGAACTTCACATAGTTAATGTATAAATTTGGATGCGCTTAGACATTTGAAACACTGATGTTACACAGAAAAGTTGAATTTATGGACATACACCTCTGAAAGTTTTCTTTTTTTCTTTTTTAAATTATAACATAGCAGGATGGTCCTTCTTTTCTTTTCTTTTCCATTTCTTCTCTTTCCTTTTAGTTTTTGTTTGTTTGTTTTTTAATTTTATTTTTTTAATAGCCTTTTCTCATTTTGTACCAAACCCAGTTCCCACTCCCTCCCATCCCGGGAGGCGGTGGGTAACCAACTGAAAGTTTTCTTATCTCTCTATCATTTTAGTTAATGACTCATAACACCTTTTCTTTAGTACCTTGTATAAAGGTACTAAATTCTACAGGAAATGGCTTCCTCAAAGGAAAGACATTCATAGACAAAGGCATAAACAGAAAGCCTTCTCATTCATCACCTAATCATACCTCACAAGAGCCTTTGGCCTAGAGAGAAAAAAAAAAAGGCCTGCATGTGCACGATATGGTGAGGGCACCTTTAATCCCAGCACCAGAGAGTCAGAGGCAGGCAGGTCTTGGTGAATTCAAGGCTAACCTGGTTTACACAGGTTTACATAGGGTGTTCCATTCCAGTCAGGGCATCATAGTGAGAACTCATAAGCAAAAAAAAGAAAGAAAGAAAGAGAGAGAGAGAGAGAGAGAGAGAGAGAGAGAGAGAGAGAGAGAGAGAGAGAGAGAAGAAAGGAAAAATAAATGAAATTTAAAAAGATGAAATAACAGTGCTTACAACCGATCATCATTAAATCAATGTATCTTCAAATAAGCCTGTACATCTTTCTTATTATTAATCTCAAGGGATAGAGGAAGCAGAATGCCTCAGGAGACGACGTTCAGCATATCTGAATCTCTAGTGGATGCAGAGAAGCATTTCGTGATATTTCTTCGGGGAAACAATGCGTGACTCTGAGAACTAAATACCACCTGCCCATGGGTGCGGCAGGGGGAGAAGCAAGTGGCCCCGAAACAGAAGACTGGGCAAGTCACACTCTGTGACTCGGTTGCGGAACACTCACTCCCCGAGACCCATCTGAGGAGAGAAAATCTTCAGCTGCTACTACGGGGAGAAAACAGGTCAGCTCGCTGTTGGGACAGGATGGGACACCTTCTCAGGGTGGCTCCCATTGACCAGTGTTCCTCCGAGTCCTGGAACTTCTTGGCACCAGGTCCTTTTAATCATATCAGAAACAGCAACAATGCTCAGGCCTGTTTTAACTTTTATTTGCTGTTGGAATTCAGAATTTAAAAACTGATAACACTAAATATCTTCTCCACCACACCCAATTCGCAGGTCCGAAATGCACACTGAGAAGAGCAGTACATGGAGTTGAACCAGTCACTGCAGGAACTGCGGTGGTCTCTCCAGAGTTTTAATCCCTGTTCTTTTCATATGCAGACGCTTTCATGTGCAGAAATTTCAAATTCAGGTGAAGAATGTAAGGCTAAAATTTGTTTTGCCAGCACTTAGCTTTCATAGGACAGGGCTCTTTCCAAGTCTGCAGATTTACAATTTCGAAATTAACAGCCTACTTTCTACTCATCTTTAATTTAATTTAGAATTAAATACTCTCCCTTCCAGAGACAACAGCAGTCACTGTGCAACTACTATAAAATAAACATTTAATACCATTTAAAGATGTATGAATATGAACTTGTGTACTGAATTAATTGTTAATCTTAGTGCCCAGTGACCAAAAGCATTCAATATTCAACACAAACTGATCGTTGCACTCAGAATTTTAGATATAGTCTAGTTGAGTTTTGCTCAGTATCGTCAAGGTAAATACTTTTTGACAAGTGACACCTCTTGAAGACAAGTACTGTCCTGAGAAGTAGCAGCAGCAGATGGTCATGGCTGCCCTTCTCCACAACACACGAGAAAAAGCAGCGTGCTTTGTGGCGAGTGAAGCATCTTCTCATAGTCTGCTCTTTCTAATCAAATCTTGGATCTGTAAGGACTCGGAGGGTGGCATTGCTAATCCAATTGTTCAATTGAGTGACACATAGACAGTTGTGGGTCTGAAACCTAACTCGCTACAAGGTAGCTCTTACTCCTGTAAACACGACAGTTCAGCCACAGATAAAATATCCTTGCAAATGTTCTCTGTGAGGGTTGTTATTTCCTGAGGAGTCTGACCTGCAAAATAATACATGTACTCAAACACAGTAAAGTTGGTAAATGGGGGTAAGTAGGACAGTGCTGTCTAATTTGTTTTGATTTTCTTTTTGACTTTTTATTTGGGCAACTACATTGAATTACAATTGCCATAGAATACACCTGAAGCGTATACTGTTTGCTGTATTTTAATATATATATGCAAGCATGAACTCATCATTACAAACAACATTAGAAGTCAATTAACCATAGGCAAAGAACTTCTTGGAGCTCTATGCACTGCTACCTCTTATTCATATATATATGAATATTTTATGTATATATATTTACTTTATATATATATATATTTTGAACAGTCATACATCTGCTTTCCATCACTATTAATTAATTAATCACTCATTTATTTATTCTGTAAATGAGATAATGCAAAGTATCCAGTTCTTATGTTTTGTACACTAAGTCTAATTACTTTTGTACTCAGCCTTCATTGTTTACCTGTATTTGGGTAGCGTCGCATCATGTGCTGACACTGTAGTCTATTAGGCTTGTCCCCATGCATGAACACTTAGTTTGTTTACATATTTGATGGATGAATCATAAAATCACTATTTACAGGTTTACTTTTATAAGAGGCTAAGCACTTGCACACTTTACACTATTACTAACCATGATTAAAACTCTGACTCCTTTACTTCCTTGTCAACACATGTGTGTTATCCAAACTTCATTTATTTTAATATGCATTTATGAGTATTTTATGGTTGTTTAACTTGCATTCCTCTGTTATAAATACTTGAGTATTTTATTTTTAAACATTAAATTCATTGAAGACCAAACACTATGTTCTGTGTAATCAGGAATGATGCAATTTTCTAAGGAAGCTTTTTAAATTTTCACAGAAAAATCTAAATATGTATTCAGTTATAGTAGTGTATGTGAGAGAGAGAGAAAGGGGCAGAAAGAGAAAGAGAGAGAGAGAGAAAGCATACACATGCACATGTGTGTGCAGTTTCATATAGAAGTCTAAAGGGGCCCTAAAATCCACAGGAGCCAAAGTTACAGGGCTTTGTGAGCTGCCTGATGTCAGTTCTAGGAACCAAACTCCAACCTTCTTCAATACAAGAAGAAGGTTGACCTTCTTCTGATCTTCAATACAAGATCAGAAAGTATTCTTAATAGTTGAGCCATCTTTTCTAACCCTCAATTAGAATTTTGTTTTTAGATTAAAAAAATTTTATGCTCTAAAAATGAGTAACAGAGAAAATGTCACGGATCACTTGCACAACTGTCTTTACATTTTTGTTCAGACATTACACCCATGGAATACTCTTCCTCCTTCTGTGTAGCGCTGCTGCTTTTCTCACTCAGGTCTCAGGTTTCTATGTGAGTTACAGATACAAACCTTTGTCAGAAAGGTGCGTTCCAAACAAATCCTTCCAGGAAGGCCTTTCCATGCTGATTCCCGGCTGATCTAATAGACATGATAATGTGCACAGTGGAGTAAGAATAAGGTGACAGATGTATGTCTGGAAAACAGGAAGCTTCTCGAATAATATCCACCTCAGACAACCGCTTCTGTTGTGGTTGATTGTATTCTTGTAACAATTAAAAGCTAAGGGTTCGACTTGTAACTGCTTTTAATCAGGATTTAGTCACACCTACTATGAATTACCAGAGTCCCATAAACACATCACTCCCTCAGCTTCTTGTCCTTTGTTATGCAGTAAAAACCAAGGAAAGGACAGGCAGGGTTCTTCTCTTAAGGTTTATGTCTGCATTACACCCTTTCCTAAATTACCTTCTACTCAGTCTTGTTTGATTTGATTTGTTTTAGTTTTCCCACTGCCTTTAATCCTACAATTGAATTGACAACCAATAATCAAGGAGGGAAGAAAAGCATCACAAATGGATGTTCCTGTGTTTCTTTTCAGGGAGAAGAACATCATAGCCTTATCTTTCCTGCTAAGTGAATCCAGTGGATAATCACAGAGAATGGGTCAAAACCTGATGTCTTGTTTAAATGACCTCAGCTTGCTAAAGCTGTTGTAGAGGCAGAACTTGCTCGCTCAGGAAGCTCAATATCTTCCACAAATGCATGCACCAGCAAAGGAGGCACAGTCCTGATAAAGTCCTCTGAGTCACCGTCATAGTCGCTGAATTGAATGAGAAGGTAGAGATTTGGGTATCACACATAATAAAGCCTTCTTTTATTATAAAAATAGTCTATAATATCCTGAACATATAATTGCTTAAGTTTATTGTTAGCACGTTCCATGACAAGAAATATACTAAATTCATTAATAAGCCAAACTTAGAAACACACACACACATACGTACATACATACATACACACACACACACACACACACACACACACACACACTGCTTGGAGCAATGGATATAGAAAATCATTCAGTTGTGACTGAGTTTATCTTTGTAGGCATCACTCAAGATCCTCAGCTGCAGATCATCTTTTTTGTGGTCTTCCTTATTGTTTACCTGGTCAATATGGTAGGGAATGTTGGCATGATTGTCCTGATCATAACAGATAATCGGCTTCATACTCCCATGTACTTTTTCCTCTGCAACCTCTCCTTCGTTGACCTGGGCTACTCCTCAGCCATTGCTCCCAGGATGCTGGCTGATTGCCTCACGAAGCACAAAGTTATCTCTTTCTCCAGCTGTGCCACCCAGTTTGCATTCTTTGTGGGTTTTGTGGACGCCGAATGCTATGTCCTAGCTGCCATGGCATATGACCGGTTTGTGGCCATCTGCAGACCCCTCCACTATAGCACCCTCATGTCCAAGAAAGTCTGCTTGTCCCTGATGCTGGGCTCTTATGTGGCTGGCCTGGTGAGTTTAGTGGCCCACACTTCCCTCACATTCAGCCTCAGTTACTGTGGTTCCAACATCATCAACCACTTCTTCTGTGAAATCCCAACACTCCTGGCTCTCTCTTGCTCAGATACCTACATCAGCGAGATATTGCTGTTTAGTTTGTGCGGGTTCATTGAGTTCAGCACCATCCTTATCATCTTCATCTCCTACGCTTTCATCCTCATTGCAATCATCAGAATGCGATCAGCTGAAGGCCGCCTAAAGGCGTTTTCCACCTGTGGGTCTCACCTTACTGGTGTCACCCTGTTTTATGGTACAGTCATGTTCATGTACCTGAGGCCAACATCCAGCTACTCCTTGGACCAAGACAAGTGGGCCTCAGTGTTCTACACCATTATCATTCCCATGCTGAACCCCTTAATCTACAGTTTGCGGAACAAGGATGTGAAAGCTGCCTTCAAAAAACTGATCGGAAAGAAATCTTGATAATTACAGGAAGTTAAAATCTGATGGTAGACAGATAAATGAAAACACAGAAGGACAGTATCAGAATATGTTGAACGCAGAATGTCACTCAAGTTACCATCTTCTTGTTGAACAAACTTGAAAGAATTTTCTAGAACCCTTTGCAACCTGAATCTCTTATAGTTTCTACAGCTACTATAATATGTGAAAATTATCTCATTTTACAAATAATAAAATGAAAGCACCAGCAAGTCAACCAACTTATCAAAATGAATAGAACATAGAACTGGTCCAAGGGCCACACTTCACATGGCAAGCATTCAAGTTAT
Organism: Myodes glareolus; assembly: GCF_982192425.1. NCBI lineage: Eukaryota > Metazoa > Chordata > Mammalia > Rodentia > Cricetidae > Myodes > Myodes glareolus. Next base: position 40,977,411 of record NC_142031.1, on the reverse strand, counting down.
GAATTACATAGAAAACAATCCATATGAAGATTCTGTGACTTTTTAACTGTGTAATCTTTGTCAAGGTAGTGAATATCTTTAAAACCAAGTTATCTTTTATCATTAAAATTCTTTAGAGTTATTTGAGCATTAAACAGCTTCTTGTAATGTTTTTGATAAATCCACCCCATTTCTTCCCCTCCCATTCCTACCCTATCTGTTTCTCCCTTCAAAGTTCATACTTCCCCTTTTTAAAATGGCTGAGTTCACTTAGTGATGCCTACATGTGCAGTTGTATAAAACCGTCTAGTGGAGCATGGGCAGCCTCTGAAGAACTGCTCTCCTAAAGAAAACTTATACTCCCTCCCCCAGCACCCACTAATTGTCAATAGTTCCTAGTTTGGGGGTGAAAGTTCATGACCCTCTCTACCCATCCATGCTGGGATTCCATCAGGGTAGATTATGTGCAGATCTTGCATCCCAGCCACTAGGAATTCATGTGTGCATTTGCTCTATCATAGCCAACAAATAATGTCTCACTACAGATGTCCACTACCTCAGAGTTTTAGAATCCTTCTGCTTTGTCCTGTGACCATCCTCAAGCCTTGAGAAGGCTGGCTGTTTTGAGAATAAGACATGAGAATGCTCAGTGCTAAATTGGAAACCTTGTAACACTTTACAGCATCTACTTCTCCACTACTAGGTTCCCATCATGTAAAGCACACCACTAAGGTGAGACCCACAGGTGGAGAAAGCAATTATACTTCTTTTGATTTATAAATTACATACCCATATTTATGATGGTCGATAATCACACCACCAATGAGTGATAAGCTGAAGATGAATAGTTTTAATTTTTAAAATTGTTTCTAATGAGCTATATATTTTTCTCCACTTCCCTCTGTTCATTCCATCTTTTATGCCATAGTTGCAGATAGAAGTGTTTATACTGAAAGTACACAAGAGTTGTGTATATAACTTCAATCCTCACACTTTTAATCCCAGTCCTACCAGCTCTGTCAGTTAAATCTCTTAGTATCTGTGTACTTCAATTTCTTTATCAATAGAAAAAAGACTATATTTATATTATAATAAATTATATCTATCAGATCTCATAGTTAATAGTTCAATAAATCCTGTATATTTAAAAGGACTGAGAGCTCTTTCGATTTGACAATAATCATAAAATTGGTAAATACGTTGATCATATTCTCCATAATAGATTGTAACATTCATAATCATTGGTTTCTTTAATACAAAAAATAGAGTTTGTATCACTCCCTTAGTGGTAGTAAAGAAAAAAATGATGGAATGGGTACAAATAGAGATAGCAACATGATATAAAACTGAGATTCAATTGTACTTGTTCTATATTTAAACTATATGACCTCAGGAAGAATATTTCAAACAATCAATAGTTAAGGTTGATGGAAAATATAAGATACACAACTTTATGGAGTTTAGCTTTTTAGGAAAATACAACAAATGCAAATATCTAATATCACAGGAAAACTATTGATAAATATTAAGAAAGAATCACAAAGTTCTATATTGATTCACAAAACAACAGTGTATTTTCTCCAGAGATAAGAAAAATTTTATGAATGATAGGGCATTTTAATCATTTTTAAATCTTTAGCAAAAAGTTAAGGAGAAGAAAATGAGGCAGAGAATTTACACTAGTGAAATAAGGTACAGTGTCTGAGACACTTACTTGGGCTGAATGTGCACCTTCATTATCTGGCAACATTTAAAGACATGAAGTATATTCCTTTGGAAGAAAGGAGTTTATATCTTGTGCATAATAGAGAATATATTATCTGCTCTCTGCAATCATGTAAAATAGCTAATCCCATGAGACTTTGCCCTTCAGAAGTCTATGCAATATCTTCAATGGACTTTATTAGAGCATGAAGTTTTTGCTCTTTATAACTCTTCATATGTTTGAAGAAAGAAATTGGAGAGGATATCAGAGGATGGAAAGACCTCCCATACTCATGGATCAACACCAAAGCAATCTCAAGATTCAATCCAATCCAGTCAAAATATTGAACACAATTGAACACAAAAAAATACACAACTTTGTTGTATTTTGTTTTTTGTTTTTTACTTACCTATTTGCATATTTTACATCCTGACCAAAGTTTTTGCTCCGGCCTCTCCTCCCAGACACTCCCTGAACTCTCCTCTGACCTCCAAAATCCACCAATACACTTCTACTCCTTTTCTGTTCAGAAAACAGCAGGCTTCCTATGAATATCAAGAAAACATGGCATATCGGGTCACAGTAAGACTAAATACCTCGCCTCGTATTAAGGCTGGGTAAGATGACTCAGAATAAGGAGTAGGATCTCCAAAGTCAACAAGAATCAAAGGCAGCCCCTGCTCCCATTATTAAGCATCCCACAAGAAGATCAAGCTATACAACTGTCCTGTATATACAGAGGGTGGAGATCAGTCTCATGCGGGTTCCCTGTGTGTCAATTCAGATCCTTTGAGCTTCTGTGAGTTCCTTGTGGTGTTCTTAACCCCTCTGACTCCTACAATACTTGTTCCCTCTTTTTTCTAGTTCTATCCATTTGCCTGCAAATTTCCTAATGTCATTATTTTTAATAGCTGAGTAATAAATACCCCATTGTGTATATGTACCGCATTTTCTTTATGCATTCCTCAGTTGATGGACAACTAGATTGTTTCCAGGCCAAACACAATTCTTTACAGACTTTGAAAGACCAATACTAAACTTCATATGTAAAAACAAAACTAAACTAAAACTAAAAAACAAACAAACAAGCAAACAGAAAACAGGATAGGTAGAAGAGTCCGGTACAATAAAATAACTTCTGAAGGCATCACCATCCGTAATTTCAAGTTCTACTACAGAACTGCAGCAATAAAAACTACATGGTATTTGGCACAAAACAGACAGGTTTATCAATGGAATCAAATTAAATGCCCAGCTGTAAATCCACATACCAATGGACACCTGATTTTTGATGAAGAATCCAGAAATATTCAATGGCAAAATAAAGCACCTTCAACAAACAGTGCTGGTCAAACTGGACATCAGCATGTAGAAGAATGCACACAGATCCATATCTATCTCCTGAACAAAATTCAAATCCAAGTGGATCCAAAACCTCAACGTAAAATCAGATACACTGACTCTGAAAGAAGAGAAAATAGGGAATAGCTGTTAACACATTGGCACAGGAGACAACTTTCTGAACAGAATACCAGTAGGAAAGGAACTAAGATGGACAACTAACACATGGGATTTCTGAAAAACTTCTGAAAGACAAAGGACACTGTCAGTAAAAAAAAAAAAAAAAAAAAGACAGTAGCCTACAGGATAGGAAAAGATTTTTCACCAAGTCCACATCTGACAGAGGGCTAATATGCAAAATATTTAAAAAACACAAGAACCCAGACATCAATAAGACCAAATAATACAATTTAAAAATTGGATATAGAAAGAAAACATTACATGAAATATATACTCTCAATATTTTAAAGTTTTAAATAATTCAAAACAGCAAATACTATGCATTATAAATTATAGAAAACAGTGATTGCAGATAAATTAAAGTAGTCAGTCATAATGGCATTAAATAGGGAAATGGGATTAAAGAAATTGAGAAATGATGGATTTAAGTAGGATTATTAAGGAATATTATACAAGTTACAAATATTAACTTGCACATTTGGCTAACCTGATGAATGAACGTTCAAAATCTAATGTACTGCTTAAAATTTACTACAGTGAGAGTCAAGAGGCGTGCGGCTCCTGAAACGAAATGTATTCTCTGTGGCAGTGGATGAGGACCGGAAGTGTGGCAACAGCAGGAGCAGTGGTTGTCAACCTTCCTCATACTGCACCCTTTATTGTAGTTTTTTTTAATTTACTTATTTATTTTTTTATAAAAATTTCCACTTTCTCCCCTCCTCCCAATACCCTCCCATTCCCCTCACTCCCTCTCCTCCTCCCTCTCCAGTCCTAAGAGGGTCAGAGTTTCCTGCCCTGTGGGAAGCTCAAGTTCCTCCCCCCTCCCTCCAGGTCTAGGTAGGTGTGCATCCAAACAGACTAGGATCCCAAAAAGCCAGTACATGAGACAAAACAAGACACAGTGCCATTGTCAATGGCTCATGTAATGTTTTCTTCCTAAAGCAAGAAACTAATGTGCTATGCAAGGACATTTCAAGCATCAATTTTCTTCCACATTTTTTATATTATTTTAAATATTTGATCCCACATCCATATGATCTAATGTTTCTTTCTCTGGAATTAGGAACGTAACACTTGTTCAAATATTTCAGCACCAGTGAGACCCCTGAAACCATTTGAAGTTGTCATTTGCTATTTCAGAGCATGATTGTATTATTTTTCTTAAAGGGAAACTAAGTCTTGCTACCCTTCCTATGTCTCCTCTTTACACTACCTGGACAGTGATACTGTCCATCAACGTATCTCTACTTCCATTTAATATCATATAATCTTCCATTTAGATTTACTCAAATTATAGAGCTAGAAATAAATTCTTCTAAGCTTATGATCCACTATGATATAATTAATTGATGAGTGAGTTTTCATTATGCAATAGGAATCAAGGTTTAGAAAAAAAATGTAGAAGTAGTTGTGGTAAAAAAAAAACTGTGTTGTAATTAAAATGTTGCATAAAAAAATTAGATATAGATCTAAACAAAAAAATCCTAATAGAGGAATCTCAAATGGCCAAGAAACCCTTAAAGAAATATTTAACATCCTTAGCAATCAGGAAAATAAAAATCAAAATGACTCCGATATTCCATTTTACACCTTTCAGAATGGCTAAGATAAAAAAAAAATACAAGTAATAGTTCATGCTGGCAAGGATGTGGATCAAGAGTAAAGTTCCTCCATTGCTGGTGGAGATGCAAACTTGTACAACCACTTCGGGAATCAATTTGACAGTTTCTCAGAACACTGGGAGTAGATCTACTTCAAGACCATGCCATACCTGGATCCATGACCCTTTGTTTTGTGTTAATGTCCACGGTTCATGATACTACTGAAGGCAGTACAAATGCTGGTGGTCTGGACCTGCTACCTGAGACCATGTTGATGCCTGAGGGCCTCTCTGTCACTAGGGCCATACCAATATGAGGGGCTTGTGCTACCACCCAGTGCCATGGTGAAATCCAAACCCAAGCTGTGGCTGAGGGCCATGTCTGGGTCCATGGACTGCGACCACAGTCAAGGACTGTGATGATGTCTCTATTATAACGCTGTGTTATAACTGGGGCAATGGAAGAGCTGGTCCCAATTCTCACCATTCAGCACACACACACTCACACACATTAATACACACAGTCACACACTCACAAACACACATTCACACACACAGAGAGACACACTCTCACACATTCATACACACACTTCACACACACACAGACACACTCACACACTGTCTCTCACACACACACCTCTCACATTTCTCCTTTTCCAAAAAAAAAGAAGCTAAACAAATATATATCACATTTTCAGAGTCACACAGCAATTCTGTCTGCATTATTTTGTTTACTTGATTGGACCTGATCATAAATTGTTGTGTATGTAAAAAAAGTAATACAAATGAAGAGGTTACTAATATTCAGAGAAGGTGGAAATCGTTGTCTCCAGTTGTTTATCCATGGCTTTGGGTCAAGAAACTGCCTTTGCAATATTTGTGAATGTTTAATTCAGGGTTTTTAGGGTGAAGAGGCAACCATTTTTTACTAATTAAAAAATAAAATGTTGAAAGTATACATATCATTGGCCAGTTTGTGTTTCTTTTTCGAAATTAGTAAGGCTGCTTCTAAATTATCGGTTATCAAATAAGCATATCTGTCTTATATTGTGATATTTGGAAGAATTTAAAATGTTATCCTTTCCTTTCAACAAGTTATTCTGAAGAAAATTTATCAACATGTATGTTTCTAAACCTGTTGTGTATATTGAGAAAATATATAACATATTTATATAGCAAGACAAATACCAAATATTAAAACTACTGAGCAATTAATTAGACTCTTGACTAGTTGCTTTGCCTTTTTCTTTTACTTTACAAATATTTAAATTTTGTGTTTATAGTGACTACCCACATAATCAGAGCTGTATGTATCTGATTGTATGTGGCCCTTGAACTTCAGTAAAAGAAATATTTGAATTATATATGCTAGATATTACTAAAAATAAATTTCAATCTTTTATTTTTAGTCTAAAGTGTAGAATAAACAAATAGGAAACTTTTTATTATATTATTATTATATTTTATTATTTTAAAAAAATACCAATCCAAATTCCCACTTCCTTCTCTCCTCCCACTCCTTCCACACACTCTCCAACCCTTCCTCCCTCTAATCCTAAGAGAGGACAAAGCACCCTACCCTGTGGCAAGTCCAAGGCCCTCCCTACTACATCTAGGTTGAGCAAGGTATACATCCAAAGAGAATGGGATTTCAAAAAGCAAGTACATGCAATAGAAACAAATCCAAGTGCCACTGTCAGTGGCCCCTCAGGCTGCCCCAACTGTCAGTCCCCTTCAAAGGGACTAGTTTGATCCCATGCTCATTCACTCCCAGTCCAGTTGGAGTTGATGAGCTCCCATTAGCTCAGGCAAACTGTCTCAGTTGGTGAACCCCTCATGGCCTTGACCTCCTTGCTCAATAGGAGAGCAAGGAGAGAGATATCTTGATTGAGGGAGCCATTATTGGGTTAGCAGGAAACTCTTATAGAAGGAGTTTATCTCTACATGAATAGTAAGCTAAATGTAGATTTTACTGTTGGTTATGTTTAATACCAAACTATATTTGACTATTCTCTTAATCAAAATAATTTTTTTCATTAGAAACGCCAGTGACTTAAAAATGTCCAAAATACAGAAAACTATATTTTCACCAATATGCAAATTCAGGGAAATTGTATGAATATTGGGGAGTTAGCCCTTAATAAATCAGAAAGAATTCAAAGACTTATATTTTGTCCTATCAATCTTCAGCATATGCACTCATAGTAATAATACCGTTCACTGCTCACCAGGACCATGACTTAGCAGCTTCCTGCCTTCCTGGCCACCTCTTGCTGTTCTTCTCATTGGTTCCTCTTCCTGATATCTTTCTTACATTCCCTCTGCTGAGACAGCTATTATATTCCACCAGCCTGGCATCTTTCCTTCTGGTACTTATTTGAAGCTCAGAGGAGGACACTCTGCCTATTGTTGTGTGTCATTATCTCTGATGATCATTTTCTCAAAATCGCATTCATTCCAATGTAATAGCTGTCAGTTCACACACACACATATGTATTTGTGTATTATAAATAATAATAAAAATATCTCATTTTAACTAATATACCACATAGTCATTCAACAATAGGTTACATGGAAAATAAATTATTGATTATTGTAATATATGTATGTATATATACTCTTTTATTGAAGATAGATTTTTTTCATACAATATATTCTGATTACTGCTTTTCTCCCCCATTTCCTCCCAGTTCTTTTCCACACCCCTTCCCACCCAGATCCAAACTGTCTCTGTTTCTCATTAGAAAACAAGTCCATATATAAGGAATAATTATGAAATAAAAATAAAACAAAAACAAACAAGTCATAATATGACAAAACAGACAGAAGTAAAAAAAGCACAAGAAATATATATAGACAGTGACACACAATTACACACACACACACACACAGGAAACCCATAAAAATATAAACCTGGAAGCCATAATATATGTAAGTTAAAAAGAAATTTTCTGACAAAACAAGAGATGAAAAACTTTCAAACAGACTGCTGAGTTGGATTTGTGTTGACCATTTACTGCTAGGCATGATCCCTACCCTTAAGAGTAATTTGTTTCCCTGACAAGACTCTCTTCAAGAAAACTATTTTTCATTTGAATGTGGTCATTAATTGGAACTATCTATGGGGTTAAAGTGGGGGTATGTGTCCACATCTCTCAGCTCTAGGAACCCAATTAGTAAAGACCTGTGCAGGCCATGTGCATGCTGCGTCGGTCCCTTCAAGTTCCTATTTTCTGTGTTCAGAAGGCCTTGTTTCCTTGGTATCCTCCACTCTCTCTGGCTCTGATACTTTTACTGCCTTCTGTTTTGTAGGGTTCCCTAAAGCTTGAGACATCCCATTAAACAAGGTCTTATGTATTGAGATCAACATGAAGTCTGAACTGATATGTAGACTATGGAGTCCTGTCTCCAAGAAGACTATAAGACTGTCAAAATTGTGGAATCTTACATCAGAAAGACATAACTTGTACTACTACATGTGTTGATAATTTAGATTTCTTTTATTAAAATTATTTACATTCTCTAGGCAGAGGTAAAAAGTTTTATCTTGCTGATAATTTCAATTAATTCATTTTACAGCCTGATTCAGGAGATACACACTTTACCAGTGAGTAACAAAATGCATTCATTCAATAAATGCAATTGTTTTGACACAATAAAGCCCTGCTGTGTACTTAGAAGAAAGATTTAAAGATTTAAAAGATTCCTATTGCTTCAGATGGATTTGAAGGGTCATGAAACAGCTGGTGATCTAAGTATTTTTTATTCTCTCTCTTCAAACTTAGCCGGTAATTATTTTATATTAATAGTTAAGCTCATGTCCCCTTCATAGATTTTATGTTTTCTGTCTTTTGATAGCTCTTCTCAGAGACCCTTTTACATCCTGGTTCCTTAGGCTGTATATTAGTGGATTGAGCATAGGTGTCACTACAGTATAGAACACTGCAATGACCTTGCCACCAGCCCTGGAGGATTTCGACTGGGGTCTCATATACATAAAGATGGCAGTTCCATAGAATAAGGTCACAACTGTCAGGTGGGAGGCACAAGTAGACAGAGCCTTGTGCCTCCCAGAAGCTGACCTCATTCTGAGAACGGAGAGAAGGATCCGGGCGTAGGAAACAATAATAAGAAGGAAGGGAATGAACACAATGATGATACTGAACACAAAAACCACCAGTTCAGTGAGAGAGGTGTCAGTGCAAGCCAGCCTCAGAACTGAAGGAACCTCACAGAAAAAGTGGTTCAGGACATTCGGTCCACAGTAGGGCAAACTCAAGGTGAGAACATTGATGACCATGGAACTCAGAAAGCTACTGGCCCAAGAAATGGCTGCCAGCTGGACACAGGTGCTTTGATCCATAATAACAGTATAATGAAGAGGGTGACAAATGGCCACATATCTGTCATAAGCCATGACACCGAGAAGAACACACTCAATCATTCCGAAGGAGAGTGAGAAGTACATCTGAGTAGCACAGCCAGCAAAAGGGATGGTCTTCTTACTCCCCACCATGTTGGACAGCATCTGTGGGACATTGGTGGATGTGTAACAGATGTCCAGAAAGGACAAGTTAGTGAGGAAGAAATACATGGGGGTCTGCAGGCGAGGTTCTATCTGGATAATAGTGATGATGATGATATTCCCCACCACTGACAATATATAGAAAAACAAGAATACAAAAAAGAGAACCAGCTGTACCTTGGGATCAGATGAAAGCCCCAGGAACACGAACTCAGTCACTGTGAAGTTTATTTTCATATGATCCATCTTTTCAGGCCACCTCCCTTTTAGAGAATAAGGCACTCCCCTGAAACCAAGTTCCTAGCTGGGCATTACTTTAGACCAGGGATTTTAAAAAATAGTTAGAGATCTTAGTGTTGGATGGGATCTTAGGTGTCTGACGTTTAGTGCAATTGGGAAGATGACTTCAGCTTCTGAGAGGGTTTTCAGATGAGATCACAATGCTAAATTCATAGCTCAATGTAATTATCAGAATTATTGTCATTTCTAAAAGAGCATTTCATTTTGTCAGCCAATAATCACCCCATATTCTATTCATTCTTCAGATCCTTTGTCATAAATCACCTACTTCAAAGAGATCTGATTCTGGTTTTGTTCCACAGCTAACAAGAAGGCAGGAGGGAATAGCATTCATGGAGACAGGAATGAATGCCACTGTTTCGTGCACAACCTACTGATCAGTATTAAACACCAAAGTGGCACCAGAGGCTCCTCAGAGTTGTCGTCCTGTCTTACACTACACAGCCACCCCAGACAGAGAAGAACAAGGATGAATCCCAGATAATGTAGGCATGAGCCACACTAATAACTGGCTCTCCTCATTTCCCCACCTTCACAGTGTGTGATAGGGAATGTCCTGATTATGTTTAAATAATAATAATAAGTAATAACTTTTGAGAACTTTAAGGATTAAAGAAAATATCTGAATAATTTTATGTAGCAATAAGAAGTAACACAAAAAAATCTAATGCTGGTAGTGCTAGCAAAATATAATGATGCTACCTTTACCTGCAATTCACATCCAAGATTATAACCATTGGAAATAAATAACATTACTGATAAGGAGCTAAATATGTTAAAATTAGGGGAACATTTTACTGAACAGTCCTTAGCCTCTTCCCATTTGCCCTGAGGATATACACAGTGTTATATTTAGCTCACTTCATTCTAGCCCAATTAAGAGAAACAACCTAGAAGTGTATGAGATAGCAAAGAAATCTTGAGCACAGACATTGCTGAGGAATATCCGCCAACCATTCATCCATCCTTTTCTCCATCCTGTCTTCATTTTCTCATTCCCTTTTCATGTATTCCTTTCAATAACATTTTGATAGTCACTTTGTATCAGAAGATATCTGTAGTTAATAGATACAATAAATACTCTTGATTCTCTAAATGAGCAGGTTGCTTTAGGAACGTTGTGAAGAGTGAAGTTTTTTGATGCCTGAAGAAGTGTAACATATGCTAAAGAAGCTTTCTCACACAAAGAAAAGTATTTATAGGTCATGAAGTGGCCTCAACTTGCAAAATATCCATTTGCATATATTGTTCTTAGAGATATTTTGAACCCTTGAATTTAAATAAACGTTTTCAGGTAAGATAGTTATTTGAAGTGATGTTAAGATATCTAGACTGTGAAATCTGAGAACTAAAACAAGGATGGACTTAGAAAGTGCTGAGTTGAAGAGTTTTTTTCATCTTAGGAAACAGGGGAAAGGGAGAGCAGGAGAAGGCTTCCAGGCGTCTTTGCAGATCCTCCAAAAAGCACTTAGATCTTATTTCATAAACGAAAATGTTAGTGTGGTTGTTAGAAGTGATTACAATGGCAACAGATGACATCCCTGGCTTCCCCAGTAGATCAGATTTCTCTATGCATAATAGCATGGCGATACACATTCAGGAGAGTGGATGACTAGGGTTTCAGAACTCTAGAGGGTCTGTTTCCCCATGTGCCTGGCTCCTTCACGCACTTGGCTGAGAGGACTTACATCTTCATATCACCAGTGTATGCCTTGTTGAGCTCATCTGTAGAACTGGACAAAAATATCATCTATTTCAAACATTTGATGTGTAGCCAGTAATTTAATAAGATACTGAATGCATACATAAAACAAAATTAGGCTTTGATTATATAAGTGTTGAATACATGAAAACTCATTGTAAAGTCATTGTCACATGATTCACATTATAGAACTCTTAGATCTGCAGAAAAAGAATTAATGACAATCCTAAAATTATAAAGGAAAACTAAGTCTTTGATATATGAATTGGTTTTGATTTGCATTTATATGATTTAACTATTTATTAATAATCTGAAGTTTTGGGATAATTACATATTTGTTAGAGGCCCATACAGTACACGTGTTAGGCATAGACACACCATTGTCAATGTATACTAATAAAATCATATCAAATTTATAGTTTCAGATATTTGATATGTGTTCACAAAATTGAGTGAATGTAAAGAACACCAATATTTTGGGTAAACTTCTAAACACTCTATATTTTAAAGCGTCACATAACAGAACAATCCCTTAATTCCGGCTTGCGCACACTTGCCCCAAAAAGCATCTTTAGTCACTTATTTCTTCAACTGTTACAAACATCTATAAAAACACAATTGCAGAGCTATTGTGGGTAAGAACCAACTCTCTAGCTACCTGAACACACAGTTCTGTCTCTTTCACAAAGAAAAGAGAGAAGTACTCTAAGAAATAGGTATAAAATCCAAACTATGGAGCAGATTCATAAAAATAAGTATGAAGTTTCAGGAGAGTTTGTGTAACTCCTTGTAGATTTCATATAGGCATCACTATCAATACCTAGTTAACTATAGGACCTCTGTTTGCTTCATAGGGCTATGGTCACCATTGCCAAGTACCTTCTCCCAACATCCTACATTGATAACAGTTTACACAATAGTCATGTTTCTTCTTGCAATAACCAATGCTTTGCTGTTAAAATATTCCAAAATATTTGATGATTTCTAGTGTGTATGTGTTTCTGTGTGTGTTCGTCTGTCTGTCTGTGTGTTTGTGTTCCTGTTTCTGTGTGTTTCTGTGTGTGTCTGTGTCTATGTGTGTATCTGTCTATCTGGATCCATGTGTTTGTGTGTATGTGTGATTCTGTGTCTGCTTCTCTGTCTGGGTCCATGTAAATGTGTGTATGTGTGTGTATTTCCGTGTCTGTGTATCCAATAGTGATTATTTTGGGGGTTCTGAGGACTCATTTGTTTGCTTATTTTCCTCCAGCCCATGACTTGTAATAAGCACTATTTAATGCTGACAAACTCCAATAAATCCTTGCTTTTTCCTGTATTTGTGTTGATGTTAGGTGAAGAGCAAACATGTTTTCATGATAGCCAACATTTAGTAAAATTATGTACTTAAGAAAAAGAGCTTACTTACCAGTGACAATGTTGCTTATAGCTCAATAGCTTAAATTCCACTAAAAAAATCAGTTGAGGTGGCATCATGTTTAGAAAGCAGAATGTGTGGCTAAATTGTATTTTTCCTAAGGTTCATTGACATTATATAACACAAACCATTCAGCATATATATGTTTCCATGATAAAAAGGGTAACAAAAAGTCTGAATATCTTTACAATAAGTCAGAAAAGTCTTGTGCACCACTATTAGTTCAATAACAAAATCAAATATAGATAAAGGTTACACATGAACCGCAAATACAAATGTATTCAGTATGTTTTCTGATTTAATCAAGTTGTTTATTACTTACATTTGATTGCTAGATTTTGTGAGCATTAAGGTTACTTTTGATTTTTTTGGTAACTACTTCTCTCCAAGGAAAATTTTGCCAAGTAATATATTGTAGGGATAAAAAGAACAAATTCTGGAAAAGAAGACAAGAACATGAATGATGACCCTGATATTTTATACTGCATTATTTGGGCAAGCAGAGTTTATTTCTGTCCTATGATACATGAGAACTGTGTTAGTAGTAATTTATGAGATGTGGTAGATATTGCTGCAGAATATGTCAGGAAGTTTAGCAGAGTATTTAATATAGAACTTTATAAAGCACAACAAATAATATTTTATAGAGTACAGGTTGACTCAATTTGCTACAAATATTGTTGTTCATTCTACGGTTATTTGTTTAAACACAAAATCTCATGTGAATCAGTCTATTCTTGAGCATCAAGCTCCTGATTCACGTCTCTCTAGCTCTCAAGCTCTGTGATTATAGGCACACACTACTGCACGTAGATTACTAAAATATGAATTTGATATAATCATATTATCAATATTTAACATATAACTCTAAAAGCACTTGAAGCCTTCTTTGTCTCATATACACCTTGTTGCCAAAATGTGTGTTTTCTTTTTATGGGTTATCTGTTCCTCAAAACTGAACTTTATCGTTAAAAGTAAAATATAAGAGGCAAAGTAGTTTAAGGACTAAGAAATAGTAGAGATTACCTCATAAAACATTTGTGAATGTAAGGAAAGTTGATCTATTTTAAAACCAACTTTCTAATGAATTCATCACTGACATGAAAACTATGCTGAAAAAATAATCACTGTTGAAGGATACAAGTAAGGATACCATTAGTGGTACTTAAATGTTATATATTGATGTTAGATTACCACTTGCCAAGAATTGATTTTTTGAACCAACTTGAATATTAAAATGTAGAAGACAAAGAGGAAAAATGTGGACATCAGGAGCGCTCAGGAAGGAAGAACTTAAATCAACAAAAATAGCTATGAAATACCATAAACATTTAAACTACTATTGATGTTGAATCAAAGGAAGTGTATGACTTCCCTGTGATAGACATTTTCTTTACTAAAAAGAAAAGAAATCTGACCATATTTCTACCTTCTATGCTTTTTATTAGAGTTGTAAATACCTAAATTCATCTTCAGGATACCTTATTTTAAATGCAATAGTATTGAAGATCAGAGGGGCTGTGTAAATCTTTAGAGGATTATCTAAACATAGATAATAATCTATGTTTAACTCCTAAAGATCATACTAATTACTGATTATTGTAATTATTAATTTTATACCTCAAAATATAATATAATTAAAACTATCAGTAAAATGAGTCCCAAATCATAGGAAATGCATGGAAATAATCTTTGATATACCTGTCCTCTCGCCTATAAATGCAAACAAAAGTCTTCAAGGGATAAAGCTGATGAAATTCATGGAGAAATAAGTACAGATTTCCACAAGTGAATTTGTAATGACAATAGTGCTAGATTGCAGCCCAGCCCTTTTATATAAATGAAAGAAAAGGATAGTGTGCACACAATAAAATTTCTAAATCATCTTAGTTCTTTATTATGTTTGACAACTGACTGAATTTTAAATTCTTAAGGGAAAATGTCCCAGCCCAGTAATTAAAAATTAATTATCTGTTCTGAGGAAATCCTGCATGATGTATTTTGCTACTGTCTTTCTCTTAAATGTTTGTGCACATAATTTGTGCAAATTTTTCCATTGTCAGAATATTGTTGTTAATTCTTCAATTTACACTGCTCTGGGACAAGAGAGAGAGTGTAAACTTAAAGACTCAATGTTGTATCAATGGCAGAGAACTAATCTAAATCTGTGAAATAGATTCTCCAAGAAGTAAGTAATTTTGAAATGCTCAAAGAGTTCTCTTTCTGTACTGTTCATCGGTACATCAGGAAAAGGATGTTTGTGTGTTAAATGTACTAATGAAAATGTCAAAAAAAGAAACCCATGATTTTGCACAATGGCTAGAAGATAATTTTAAAACTTAAGTGAGTACACACGTAAGAGTGGCAATACCTAAAATAAAAAAAATCATCCTCACATAGAAAAGTAAGTTAAATTTTAAGGTGTCTAAGACCCTAATAAACTTTCAATTTATTCATATAGTAGAAATGAAATTATGTTCATTTCTTGTCAAAAGTTCCCAGAGCAAGCAACTGTTGAGTGCCAAGCCCAATGTGAGCTATCTATATAATCTCTCCTAAACTTTAGAACAACGCAGAGAGTCTGTAAAGAATGCAAGAGCCAGAGCATGGAAAGAGGTTCTCTGGAATGCTGACTGAGGACATGACGTGTCTTCCTGCATTCATGCAAACATACCAGTCATGGGTGGTTACCTGCAGAAGACCTGAACAAGACAAGATCCATTAACATTCCAGAATGAAGAGAGAAGGACTCATAAAGTCCCACTCTTCCACGAGTGCGACAGGCAGTTCATGGCTGCTGGTGGAGGCGGAGTCATGCTCTTTGATAAATGGCCCTTGCTCAAATAAATATTCTTCACCTTGCTCCTGGAGTCAACCCCATTTAGATACAGTGAGATAAAATTTTAAAAAATTATAAAAATAAAAGAAAATTTTTTAAAAGGAGTTGTGTTCCTTTCTAAGCACAGTAATTCTACATTCATTTCTTACTGCAAGGCTGCTGAACAGTTTTTAAGGAAACCCTAGGACATGCACTCAAACCTACAAGTCTTGAGGACCCACACAGTATTTTGCTTTCAAGAGACCGAATCTCTTTTGGCTGGGTATTTATTTCCATCCATAATAATTTTATTTATAAAGTGTGAGATATATATATATATATATATATATTCAACAATATGCTCTAATATACCCATCCACTCAGAATTTTTTTTAAAAGAAAATCAGAATTTTGTTATTGATCCATTTTAGTTATTCAGTCCATTATCTACTGGGAAACCCTAATTAGCAATATGTCACTAAAATTTATTTTCTTCTGTGGAAGAACCTCTTTACTTGTTGATCATTATCTCCTTTCCCCTTGTCTCCTCCCTTTCCTCCCCACCTTGTTCCTAGACTCTGACAAAGACCTTTCTGCCCCACTGTGATACTGAAACTTTCAAGATTCTCTACATTAATGAGATCATGAAGTATCACATTTCTATGCCTAGCTCATTTCACTTAGCATGATGTTCTCCAGCTCCACCCACATCACTGTGAGTGACAGAATTTTCTTCCTTATTAGGCCCCATAGTATTCTCCTGTGTAAACACAGCACATTGTCCTTTTTTATACATTCATTTATGGATATTAAGATTGTTTCTATGTCTTTACTATTGCAAACCATACCAACATGCTGTGCTAAATATACAAAGATAAATATCTTACGTCTTGGGCTTTTGTTTGAATCAGCTACATATTAGCAGGACCACACCGGATATTAAACTGAATGGTTCAAGTTAGCTAAAGACAGAAGGAAAGAGACATCTTGGAAGCTTCTGAAATAACAGAAGTGGTGACTTTGTTTGTGAAGTTGTCAAAAATTGAACAAGATCAACATATAGTTTAAAGGTAGAAATTATTAGATATTAATTGATCAGAGACACTGAAACCTAGATAAAAAAAACTATAGTAGACTACTCTTTCTATGAAATGTAATAATGTTATTTATTGTAGAGAGGGCAGGATTACAAAGGAGTCTTGTATACTTGGCTTTTCAGACAGATGACAGGTAGATGGTGTGGGAAGTCCTTCTGTATATGTATTGCTTTTATTTGTTAATGAATAAAGAAACTGTTTTGGCCTGTGATTGTAGGTACCCAGGTCTTTCCCCCTTTTCTTCGTGGTGATTTGCAGGGCTGTTTGACCTCTGGCTCCCTGGCCTCTCTGCTCTGCACTGGTCTGAGGGTTTAGCTTAGAAAGAACTTGGCTCTCTTTTGTTATGGTAATTCCACCTGTGAACAAGGTTCCAGCCGCAGGCCCTATATGCCTGCCACGCCTGCCTCCCCCAGCTGCTTCTCCCTGAGGTGCCCGGCACCTGTCATCTTCTTCCACTGCTCCTGATGGGAGGGGGCTTTGCCCTTTTGCCCCCTTTGCCCACTAGTATAAATACCCGACTTGAGTTTAATAAAGTGGCCATTTGCTCTTTGGTGAATGAACAGGTCTCTTTGTGTCTGTGTGTTTAAACCCTTAGGACAGTCGCTCATTCTCGTGGACTCGAGTCAGGAAAGCAGCCTGTTTCGAGGTCTGGGTATTCACAGAAAAGTGCGGAGGCTAGCATGTGATAGGATAGAATCTAATCTCATGAGATTATTCTGTTAAATTAACATATTTTTAAACTGACTTCTAAGTTATCTTTAGACCAATAGATTAGTACATTACTCAACACCATCAGAGCTTCTTCTTGCCATAAGTCATGATTAACACAGAAACCCGTAACTGTCCAACCTGCAAATAATGAAAGACCATGAGCTCTCAGCTCTAAATGGAACCTCTATATTATACTTTCTTCTCCCAAGATTCAGGGATTATCTTGGTAGGTGGGGCAAAAATACTTTAAGAACAAGAGACAATCGACGGCTATGATGAATCACTACTTACTAAATATGACAGGGCTGATGCACCACAGCCTAGGATTGGAATTTTAGCTGTCATTCAGCCAATCTTGTGAGAGCTCCATTTTGGTTTTCTGAACCTTGAGCTCTATGGTTGTTAGAATTCCAGGCCTCACCTGGAAATTTAGGATTGTTTATGTGCCAATCAGCTGCATCACTGAGTTAATTCTTGGACTCTGTGTCCTGATATCGTAGTGGTTGGTTAATTATATCCCAAAATTCAATTATTCCCTTAGTTAGTTTATCCAGAAATGCAAAAAAACAACCAGCCAGCATCACACAGATTGACAAGAGTTTTGTATGCAGAGTCCCTAAATTCCTTATCCCATCACATTTTTCTAACCATCAATGTCCGGTATTCTCCGTACTATCAAGGAAGTCCACAAAATGTATTTGTTGGCAAATAGCCAAGTTTGCTCCAACCACTTAATACATTTATACTTACTATTCCATTTCCCTAGACATACTTCGTTATTTTCAAAGCTTTGTTCCAGCTGCGATGGACTCCAAGACTCATGAACAGATCCCCCCACATTAATGTTAAAAAAAAAAGTTTAACTAGTTGGCCTACTGGAATTCAGCTGTTAGTCATTAACTTGAGCTACAATTCATGCAGCTCCTTAGGTGAGACTCACAGACCCTGGCCGTGAATCATATCTTTGTATTTACTTTTACACATAAAACTCTGTGTAAGCTATCATGATTATTATCCAATTATATAGTACAGCTTAGGAAAGGGTCATCTTCTTGACATTCCAGAGGTAAAAATGCCCAGTGGCATATTAGAGGCAGTGGAGATCACCCCACATCCACTCACAACATGCCAGATGCCAGAGAAATGGAGCTGCAGCAAACATGTAAAGGCGCAGCAGAAGCAAAAGACACTCTGGGGTCTGCAGTCCCATGGCCTTGCATAACTGAGATTAGCCCATCAGAGGTTTCCCTTCTGTTGGGCTGACACCTGGAACTGCAATTGCAACTCCAGGAACTCCTCTGGCATGGCCAGCAATGGCAATTTTAAAATATTTTTATTTATTCTTTGAAATTTTCATTCACATATACAATGTATTTTGATCTTGTAACCCCTTCTACTTCCCCATCTTCCGCTAGTATTTATCAACCCATCTTTCTCTGACTTCATATCCTATTTTTTTTATTATTATTATTATTATTTTCACTAGTTCCCTGGCTCTAATTAGTGCCGATCATGTGCAAATGGTTGTGCAGACATCCACTTGCAACATAGAAACAGACATGTCATGAAAGAAAATTGACTCTCTCTCAGAAGCTGTCAACTACCTCTCAGATAGGAGTGGGATCACAGTAGCCCATCCTCATCCATACTGAAAGTTTGGCTGCTTTGATCTTATGCAAGTCTTGTGAAGGAAATCATAGCTGATGTGAGTTGATGTGTGCATCAGCCATGCCATAGCCAGAAGACAATATTTCACAGCTCTCCTCCTCATTCTTATTGTCTTATATTCTTTCCAACAACTCTTCTCTGAATTTTGGTTGGGTGACGATTGATACTAATTACCCACCTGTGTCTGAATACTCAAATTCCTTATTCTTGGCACTTTGACCAACTATGAGTCTATGCATTAGCCTCTATGCATTGCAAAGGAAAAAAAGTTTACCTGATTAAGGTTGAGAGTCATCCAACTCTACAAATATAAACATTTATATTGAAGTAATCTGACAACATGATAATTTATTTAACAAAGCACTATTATAGAGTGCCCCTGGTCTTATATCTCACCTTTTGACCAGAACACAATAGCAGATATGAAACCACTCTTACAGAGCAGGCCTCAGACCCAATTAATCAGAATGTGGGCACTTATATAACTATCATGCCACTATTAAACCAATTTGAATAACTTACCTGACAGGTCTGTACTGTGGCATGATTGGTCCAGTGATGCATAAGTTCACTGATTTCTTTTATTCTCCATAAACCTGCAGTGTTACTTCTATGTTTCAGATGACTAATCTGTGCAATGTGAATAATCACATTTATGCCACAAGATCATTTTATGGCTCAGTGTGTTTACATTTAGAAAGTACTTAGCAAAGTAGCCAACACTGCAAAATGCTTTGTAGAAACTATTATGATCGTGTCAAAGTTAGTAAATTACCCTCACTATGTCATGTTGCTAAAAAAGAACAATCACATTAGCCAAATTTGTATATTACCAAATAAGACATCTTTCTCATGATTTTGAATTCAAGTAGTGATTGGTAAGGAATTGTGAGTGGGGCTGATGCAAAATCCATCTATATAGAAATTCAGAACTAGGAAACTTCACCCCTAAAGCAATGTGACTAACAATCTATCACATTTCATAGAGTGTCCTTGAGGACTGAAAATGAGCTCAGTCAGTAGAATGCTCATCTAATCTTCATAAAATCTTGGGTTCCATCACAGCACATCAGATCAGTGAACACGTGGTGCTTATCTGTAAAGACGGGTGATAGAGAAAAGATCAGAAGTTCACGGTCATCCTTAGAAACAGAGAGGGCTCAGATGGAGCCTAAGCTACATGAGATTCTGTCTCAAAAACAGTTGCTTTAAATTGTCCATGTAATAAACTATTTCTCTACTGCAAAACCTCATTGTCCCACTAAAGGAAGCATGAATTTTACACTGAAAGTACAGTGGGCACAAAAGCTAATTGTACTACCTCGTCTTGATATTTGGAAGGCAATTACTTCCACACATATGTGCCTGACTACACTATTCACTGCAGTATGTACTTCTGTTTTTGAAAATAGAGTGGTTTTGTAAAGAGTGGTTATTTGTACATAATACTAAACATGGTGTTAGTCATTTTTGTATTTCACTTTGAACAAAAAAATCAACAAGACTTTTGTCTAATTGCCTTTCAGGCACTTTCTAAACGGTGAAGCCCTGAGGTGAGAAAGAAATCATACACGAGGGAATCTGAGCAGGGATAAGTTGCCTGGATCTGCCCTGTCATCTTCTGTTGGTTGTGCCTGTGGAAATTGAAGGTAAGTGTATTCTGGGTAGTGACAGTAGAATCTTTCCAGGGACATTAGTTATCTTTCACATGAAATACATAGGAATCTGGGAGCAGACCTATGGAAGTTAGACCTGGAAAGACACAAGAAGGACAAACGTTCTAACTGCAGGGAGGAACAACAAGGAATGCAATTGAACACATCCTATTCAAGGACAGAAAGACGATAATGGCAGATCTTACACTTCCTGTGACAATATCTCTTACCTCTTAGGGTTATCCTCTGGTCTCTAGGTTAATACATCTAAGCCTAAGAGAGCCGTAGAGCCCACCAGCCACTGATAACCTGAAGGAAAGGAATGACTTTCTGATTAAGTAGCAGGGCGCACACACACACACACACACACACAAAACTTGCCTTTGAATAATTGTTAGCTTACTTAACAAACCCCAATTTGGTGATTTTTTTTTTAAATTTTGCAAATAATGCTTCCGTTCATAGAATATGAGCACTCTAAGTAATTAGTGAAATACTATACATGAACTACTAGCTGTACTTAACTCAGAGAAAATTGTTCTAAATAATTGATTATGATTTTTATATTGTTAGTTGTGAACATAGTCTTTAATGGCTGAGCCATCTCTCCAGCCCAGGTTATGATTTTGATAAATAAAAGCTAAGAAGACTATCATGAGAAGTCAAGCAAATTAGCAGCAGAAGATATTAGGATTCAGATTAAATTCAGAGGGTTTCAGGGTGTTTTCCCAACAGAAAATCTTTGCGTAGTTATAGCTTTGCTGAAACTATTTTTATTTTGTATAAACTATTTTACAATATATGACACATAATTTCATAGAAAAAGTCAAAATGAAACTTTATAGTGAAGAGGGAAAATATTAAATTAATGAAATATTGATATTAAATAATTGTTGGTGATCAGTTGAAAACAGTTTAAAAACAGATAGGAGAAAGGTCAGGGTATAGATTGTAGTGGACTGCTTGAACAATTTATTTTAAAATTCATTTGAGAATGTATTAAAAATTGAGACTACAAAAGTTAGAATCATAAAGATACAAGAAGGACAAGCATTCTAACAGCAGACAGAAACAACTAGGAATGTATTAAACACATCCTATTCAAGGACAGATAGAGGGTAATAGCAATAATGAAAAGAAGTGTAGGGAATCTGAGCAGAAAGGTAATGAAAGCCAGGCACAAACATATGGCCTCACCACCTTTGTGAGATTATGAACATTTTCCAGAATAGGTTCGAGCATAACTCAAGTGTTCAGAGTACAAGCGCACCACGATAAACTGACATTTACATGTAACCACTCTGGATGCAATGTTGACTCAGGTCAGGTAAAGAAAGAGGTAAGAGATATCAAGTAGACACACAGGTTAATACAGGTTAAAAAACAACAGCAACAGCCGTGACTTCATGTAGGAGGCAGACGTTAAAGCAGTGGAATACTGGCTAGATCCTCCTAGGTCCATTTTGGTAAATAATCAAAGCCAGTGTGAAGCTAGAACTCAGTAAAGAATGTGACTGAATTAATTTCTACATTGTGGAATAATGCCTCTCTCCCCAGTGTAGGAAGTGCAGGGGGGAACACACAGAACTGCATTTTTCCCTCAGACTCTCAGGTGACTTCTTATTAAGGGTATTAAGTATACATTTGAACCAAGTACCAAAAGTATATGAGAGAAACATAATCAAGAAATATAGCATTAAAAATCCTCCACACGTGTTTAGCATTTAATGTCATCAGAGTATATTCACCAAGGAATGTGAAGAAGAGGCACAAGAATTGATTAATCAGTCTTTTCAAAATTCAAAATATGGAATAATGATGCCGAGAATATATAGTAAAAAACAGAGCAAAGAAACTCAGGCAGCCATGAGAACCTGGTGAACAGGCAAACAGTTTGACATTCAGCAGAAAGAAGCAACAACCTTGTCAAATACTGTTGTGATCAAGTCAGATTAGACAAATTTAATTATATATTTAGTCACATGAGGCCACTGTATTTGTCATGAAGTAAGATTTTAACAGCCCTTATGGTGCATCATATGGCTTTATATATTTTAATCAGAAATAAATCTGGTTATTAAGATTGATATTAATAACATGCATATTATTAATATAAACACATCTCTAGTTTTAATGACCATACAAATAAAAAACATTTACCAGAAGTTTTATTTGACTACCAAATAAAAATTATTTCTAAGGGAACCCTTAGAGTGTTGCATCTGAGATTTCCATGATTACCATGAGGAATAGTCTGATTTACCCTTTTGCATAGTAATTAGTAAATACTCCTTTTCTATCTTCTAAGGTGAGAATCTTTACATCCATGGAGAGGAGCAACCGCACACTATCTGAGTTCATCCTATTGGGATTCACCTCTGACCCTGTCATGCGGCTGGTCCTGTTTGTGCTCTTTCTTATCATGTACACGTTGACTGTCTTAGGAAACAGCATCCTCATCGTGTTGATCTGCAGTGACTCCAGACTCCACACACCCATGTACTTCTTCATTGGAAATCTGTCTTTTCTAGATCTCTGGTTGTCTACTGTCTACACTCCAAAGATCCTAGTGATTTGTATCTCTGAAGACAAGAGCATCTCATTTGCTGGCTGTGTGGCACAGTTCTTCTTCTCTGCTGGGTTAGACTATAGTGAGTGTTACCTGCTGGCTGCTATGGCTTATGACCGCTATGTGGCCATCTCAAAGCCACTGCTTTATTCCCAGGCTATGTCTATAAAACTCTGTGCATTTTTTGTAGCAGCTTCCTACATGGGTGGCTTTATTAACTCTTCCATCATCACCAAGAAAACTTTTACCTTTGACTTCTGTAATGACAATGTCATTGATGACTTTTTCTGTGACTTGCTTCCATTGGTGAAACTGGCGTGTGGTGGGAAGGATGGATACCAGGCCCTGATGTACTTCCTCCTGACCTCCAATGTCATGGTGCCCATTGCCTTAATTCTGGCCTCCTACCTCTTCATCATCGCCACTATCCTGAGAATCCGATCTACTCAGGGCCGCCTCAAGGCCTTCTCCACCTGTTCCTCCCACCTCATCTCTGTGACCTTGTACTATGGCTCCATTCTCTACATCTACTCTCGCCCCCGCACCAGCTACTCTTTAGGTACGGACAAAATTGTTTCAACCTTTTACACAGTGGTTTTCCCCATGTTGAATCCTTTGATCTACAGCCTGAGGAATAAGGATGTGAAAGAAGCTCTGAACAAACTCTTTAAGTAAATCAAGATCATTCGCTTACAAGAAGCACAGAGAACTTGAAATGTGCTTATGTGAATGTTGATAAGTGTGCTGCTGATCTCACTCTTAAATGGGTAAATGTATTTCCACCACTCCTGCATGACACTTCAGGAGACGTACTTTAGAAAAAAGGTTAATGTATGTATGTACAAACACTTATTATAAAATATGCAGGCTTGTGTTGTTGACACATTATCTTAGGTTACAAATAAAACACAAAGCTCATGATTCATTGTCTAGCTTTGAAGAGTGACAGCTCACCACTGTAGCAGAAGATCTGAATCATTAGTATTTGGAGACCAGCGTGTACACAATTATTTGCTCTTAATGAGAACAATGTATTTAGTTCATTTCACTCTTTTCCTGTGATTAGAAAGAAGTGTTCCTAATACATTCTTTTACTTAACTATATAAGTGAAACTAGAAAATATGACATTCTAGAAGCAAATGCCTGGTCCAAAACTAAAATTATGATAGCAAATAAATTCCTAAAACTATCTTTATCAGAAACACAGGCCCCCTGCCCTCTACTTTGAAGTCAGGGTTTCTCAATGCGCCATGTACAGAGAGCTGATCCTAATCATTTGAGAAAGAAAGCAAGTTTCCTTCTCTAAATACGGATCAGAAAATATTAAGATACTGTAAGCATGACTGATCAGAGTATGTGTTCATTTTCTTTCTGTGTGGAAAAGGACCCTTGGCTCCAGTATAATCTATAAACTATAATAAATCTAAGAAAATAGAAAGGTAAGTCTAGTCAAATTGTGATTGAGTTCATAGGACTGACAGTTTAGAACACATCCAAGACTATGGCAAGTTCCTTCATGCTTTATGTGAAGGTTTATAACCTCTAAGTATTCAGAGGAATCTTCTACACTGATTTGAAATTTCAGTATAAACTCTTCATGGTATTTGTTCAAGTG
The DNA here is from genome assembly GCF_982192425.1 of Myodes glareolus. Lineage (NCBI taxonomy): Eukaryota > Metazoa > Chordata > Mammalia > Rodentia > Cricetidae > Myodes > Myodes glareolus. Next base: position 40,952,531 of record NC_142031.1, on the reverse strand, counting down.
GAAAAGTTTGCAAGTCTTAACATAACTGGATTCCGTAGTTGTATCGTCATATACACAAATTTTAATAAATTAAGTATTTTAATTTTAAGAATTTAGTTTTTCCTTTAGATCCCATAGGAACATTTTCATGGAAGTCTATAAATGGTTGTGGCAGCATTTTTTAAAAAGTCACTTGCTTTATTTCTTGAGATTATAATATACTTACATCATTTCTCCACATCTCCTTTTCCCTCCATCTCATCCCATGCGACTCTCTTGCTCTCTTTCAAATGTATGGTCTCTTTTTTCATTAATAGTAGCATGAATGCATGTGAATGTGTATTGTAAATACTTAAATACAACCTGTCACACTGTATACTGTGTGTGTGTGTGTGTGTGTGTGTGTGCGTGTGTGTGTGTATTTGTGAGGTTGACCATTTGATACTGGATAACTAATTGGTGTTAGTTACCTGTAGTTCTTTGCGTCGAGTTAAGGTCTCATGAGCTTCACTTTTTTCATTTTAACTTGCCCATTGTTATTGCCATTGCTCAGCTCATGTTTCATAAGTATAACTTTGCAGGGTATGTTATAATTGGATTCATTCATAAAATGTTTTATACAGAGAACATTTTAAAAGGGTACATGTCTTTAGAGTCACTATGTCATAAGTCTCTTGAACTTAAATATTCTACAAAAAAACTGAGTTGGTTGCTGTATTCATTTGTATTCTTCATAAAAATCAAACACGCATGATGTCTGTGTGGGGCACAGGCTCATATGAAGATTGGCACTATTTATCTTCCATGTTGCTGAGCAGGTTAGAAACCTAGAGCATTTTGTGCTCCACAGGAAGTTCAAAGCAGAAACTCTCACAATTACCCATCACTTGCGCTACTGGGAAATGACTAATTCGTTTTCCTTGCCCTCAACTGACTGGTGATCTTACTTTAAATTACCTTGCCAAGAACTCTTCTCAAAAATTTGTTTCAAATGGTACTGGGTCAAACTATTTCATTGGTGTTTAATAAGAAGCAGACAGTAAAAACTGTAGACACTAAGCCTAGCACTCCCCTTTCTCCCTTTCTTTCCTCCCCTAGTGAATATTAACGTATTTACAGTGATATGCCTGGATCTTATAAACTTATAAAATGAACACACACAAACACACACACACGCACGCACACACTCACGCGCACACACACACACACACACACACACACTCTCAAGGGGATATGTTGTATGTTCTGTTCTATATTCTACCTTCATAATAAAGTCATTTTAGAGAGACTTATGCCTTTGCTACTTATTAGCTAATTACCTAACTACAAACATACATGAAGTAGTTCTTTATTACTAAATACAGTGCAGAGATTATGGTAGGCCTGGAATACTTATACAGTGAGCAAAACCAACATAGACTAAGTCATCTTGTGGCTTATGGTTTGGAAACTATTTAGGAACCATAAAATCACCAGTGTATGAAATTTTGCAACATAGGATGTGTTAAAATTAAAAAAGAAAAAGTTTACTTTAAAGAGAGTTCTAATGGGTTTTGATTTTTGATTTATTCAGTTGTTACAAAGTCAGATTCTCAGAGATCAGTAGATAATATCCAAATTCAAATCTGTAATCTTGACTTTCTCTACCCATTTATTTAAAACCATGCAACCATTGTAAGATTAGTATTTCAAACTGTTTTGTCAGAGAATGATATCAAAACTACATGAAATTTGAAGTATCCAATAAAATAATTCTCCGCCAATCAAGGTTAACTGTCAGGGATCAGAGAAGTAGAGTTGAGAGAGCTCCCTGGTTATCTTTTAATATTTTTTTTCCTTTAATGCCTGAATGCAACCACAGCAAAAATACAATCTAGACCTTAAACCCACATTAAAATGAGTCTGCTTTCTGCTTTCTCCCCAGTCCTCTCGCATTTGCAAATCTGAGTCTCTGTGAGAGATCAGGTGTGGTGGAAAGCTGCTGTCACTATGCCCTGCACTCCCAGGTCTTTCATTCGACCAATCCCAGTGAAGTCAGACAGGTTCATCATGCCAATAAAACTCCAGTATTCTTTTCAAAAGTTATTTCTTGATTCTTGAGAACTCGCAAAGACCGAAGCAGCAAGCACAGGACAGGTCTACCCCAGTTCTGGTGCATATATACTATAGTTCAGTATTTTCTGGGACTCCTGGGTGTGTGAACGAGTGGGTCATGAATTCTTGGGCTTTCCCTTGGGCTTTTTTTTCCTTCTATTAGCTTGCCTTATTCAACTTTGATATGATGGGTTTTGTTTTATCTCATTATATTTTATTTGTGTTATGTTTTGTTGTTGTCTCTTAGAAGCCTGTTCTTCTCTAACCGGAGACAGAAAAGGAGTGATTCTGGATGGGAGGGGCAGTAGGGAGGAACTAGGAGGAGTAACAGGAGGAGGAATTGTAATCAAGATATACTGTATGTGCTATATATATGCATATATATATATATAAAATATAAGTAAATCTATTTTTAATAAAAAGCAAATAAAGAAACGAAACAATATTTTCAAAGTTTTTATATTGTAATACATGAAATAAGTAGGACATTATGTGTATCATTTGTAGTATAGTTATAGGTCAGACTACAGTGTGAAGAGTACAATACTGTGTCTAGCAGGTAATAATATAGCTGTAGGAAGAACAGTGTCTGTTACAAAGAGCGACGGATGTAATACTTCATTTCTAAAATATCGATTGAAAATTAACTGGATAACATAACTAGGTCATTCTGACAACACCAGTTTTCTTTTTAAAAATGAAATTCCAACCTTGAGTCTCAGGCTCTTTACTTGCATGTATTAAGATTTTAAATATTTCAATTACATTGTTAAAAAGAATAACTAAAATATCAACTGAGCCCGTGGATTGTGACAAACATTTAACTGTGAGTTGAGTTGCAACATAAAATTGTTAAAAGTTAAAAAAAGTTTACTTTAAAAAGAGTTCTAATGGGCTTTGATTTTTGATTTATTCAATTATTATAAATCAGATTCTCAGAGATCAGTAGATAATATCCAAATTTAAATGAGTGTTATCTTGATTTTCCCTGCCCATTTATTTAAAACCATGCAACCATTGTAAGATTAGTATTTCCAACTGTTTTGTCAGAGAATGATATCAAACTACATGAAATTTTAACTATCCAATAAAATAATTCCCCACCTATCAAGGCTGACTGCCACAGATTACCTGGGAAAAGAAAACAACCATGGGGTCCAGAATAGACCTGAATATTTGTTACCTTGTGTAAGCCTTTTCCATTTAGTTATACTATTTAAATTTAATAGAGTTTATATGAAAGTAAAGCATAAATATTAGTGTTTATACTCTTAGGTTAGGGTAAGAACCTCAAAATGTTTTAATTTATATTATTTATTTAAGGATTTATTTTGTTTTCAATTATGTGTAGGTTTTCTGTGTTTACGAGGGGTATAGACACTTATTTACATAGAGGCCAGAGGCATCAGATGCCCCTGGAGCTTAAGTTACAGGAAACTGTGAACCACCCATTGTAGGTACTGGCACTGACCTCTGGTCATCTGCAGTGACAATATATGCTCTAACCTCTAAGCTAATCTCCAGACCTTTATTTTTATTTCGCCCAAAATACCTCTAAAGAACATTTGTGTTAAAATCCCAGTGCAAAAATGGAAGTTTTACACAAATATATTTTATGTGTTTAAGTATATTTATAGGAAGAACTTTAAGAGACATCTTACTAAGAATACTAATTTATACAACCTTGAGTAAATTTCTAGCAATCTAACCATTGTATCATTTCCATATTTGATACAATTCATGTACAAAACTACCAAGTAAGAGAACACAATCTAATTCTTTCAATTTCATCTTTTCCCATGACCATCCTGGCCAAAAAAAAAGAGGGTGTATGTTATTGTTTTAAAGTTAGTATTGCAAACCGACAAGAATATTACATTGAAAAACTCATTGTTATATATTTAGAAAAGATTAAGTAGCAAGAATGTATTAATCATAATTTAAGAGAAGGTTGCTAAGGTTTTCATGGCTGTTAGGACATTGTTTCAACTTTAACTATGATATAAATTGTACAAACATGTCTACAAGTCAGTTTTTAATCAGCCATAATATGTAAAATTTTACCTTTCATGCTCGTTGTTGTATATTCTGTATCAATTTCTTAAAGGCTTCTTTAACATCTTTGTTTCTCAGGCTATAGATGAAAGGGTTGAGTAATGGATTGATAATGGTGTAGAACATGGCAGCCACTTTGTCTCTCTCCAGGGAGTAGTTGGAACTAGGCCTTGAATATATGAAGAGCAAGGAACCGTAGAAGAGGGTGACGGAGACCAGGTGAGAGGCACAGGTGGAGAATGCCTTGCGTCTTCCTGAGGCTGAGCGGATCCTCAAGATAGCCAGGAGGATGTTGAAATAAGAAACGAGGATGACAAGAATGCTGGAGAGCACGGTGAAGCCCACCATACTAGAGAGAATTTTCACATAGACACGAGTGTCTGTGCAGGACATTTTTACCAATGGAAGCACATCACAGAAAAAGTGATCAATAGTATTTTTACCACAGAAACTTAATCGGAATGTGTTGGCAGTATGAGCTATGGCATTCAAAAACCCTCCAACATAGGATCCAGTCACCAGCCCAGTACAGAGAGAAGTTGACATGATGCTTGAATAGAGCAATGGGCTACAAATAGCAGCATGGCGGTCATAGGCCATGGCTGCCAGCAGGTAGCACTCAGTATAGGCTGCTACACAGGAAAAGAAAAACTGAGCCCCACCAGCCAAGGAGATACGCTTATCTTCTGAGATACAATTGACCAAGATTTTAGGTATATACACAGAATTATACCAAAAATCCAAAAAAGATAGACCTCCTATAAAAAAGTACATGGGTGTGTGTAGCCTAGAATCAATACGAATTAGGATAACCAAGGTCATATTTCCTGACAAGGTCATCACGTAGATAGTTAGAAATATTCCAAATAGAATCAACTGCCAGTGGGGGTCTTCTGAGAAGCCCAGGAGGATGAATTCAGTAAGGATGGTGCGATTTTCAATCTCCATGTCCACAGAGGAGAAAGCCACGGTAGAAAGATGCAGGGGATACACAAGTATACAGATAATCCCAATAAGATGATAAGAGAAATAAGCAATCACCAATCACTGAACCTAAATAACATGATGTGATAAAAACATAGATTAGTGGTGTAATCCATTAAGAGAAAGACGAAAACAATCTATATCTATCAAATCAACAAAGACTGGGAGTTTTATAGCCATTCTCCTCTTTAAATAATTACAAGACAGCAAAGAACAGTGGGGTTTCAGACAGTGACTGTGGAAGACTCCTGGAATTAAAGGTTTTAAATTAGAAAACTTCAAAGTTTCATGACTCTGGAAGAATCCTGGAGTTAGAGGCTTTAAATTAGAAATTTTCAAGGTCTCATTTCTGAACTACGTCATTTGGACACAGTCCCTTATCAAAAAGATAAGAAACAGAAAGCTCATGAACTTTTACAGTTTCCTGACAGGCTGTCAGCCTGCAGAAAGATGATAGATAAGAAAATACTCAATAACTGTATGTGATGGTGAGCATATGAAAAGGAATTGTTCAATAAAATGTGCTCACTCACTAAAGTGAAAAATTAAATACATGAATGTAATAAATGACACTTTTGGATTTAATCAAAAAGCCAGACAACTGTTTAACATATTATCCTAAACTTTCTGCCTTGTGTACTGCTATAGCCTAAGAGATTAGATAGTTTCTATTAAACTTAAAACATTCAATCGTCTTTCCACAAGCTAATGTGAACATTTTATATGCTAGGCGTTGTGATGATGCTTTTATGAACAGAAGTACATTGTAGTCTTCCAAACTATCAGTGCAAAGAGAAAAATGCATTTCTATGTTCCAGTTATGACTCCACGTCCCGTCTCTCACCATATTCATCCTTGCCCATAAGGGGCACATTATAAAGTAATGTTAAAAGCCCTAGTTTTGTAAGGGGCATGTTAGAAAGTAATGTTATAAGCCTGTGCCATCAGTTGACACAAGGGAAGCCCAGATTAAGCAGGACGCCCCCAGTGATCCCTTAAGCAGCTCAGTTCATAATATAACTCAAAAACTCCTTAAACAAATGTCTCCAAACTTCTAGCAAAGGAGAAATTAGTTTTCTCCAATGGTGCCTCATTGGAAATGCAAACCACAGCTAAGGGAGGCTCCTTGTCCAGCAGGAGACTCCAGCATCAAAGTCAAGAGTAATTTTTTGCTTTGTCTTTTGCATATCTGTTATTGCTTCTGATTCTGTGTTTTTATGGTCTCTGTGTGTGTGTGTGTGTGTGTGTGTGTATGTGTGTGTGTGTGTGTGTGTGTGTATCTGTGGCATGTGCATATGTTTCTTCGGACATTACTTTTTGGGGTATTTATTTTCATTTCTCTTTTTGTCTGTTTAGTTTATTTTATTCTGGAGGTATTTTTGGTTTGGTTTGGTTTTGGTTGTTTGTTGTATAAAGAAAGTGATAAAGAAGGTATGGAATAAAATATGTGAGGAGGTGGAAAGGAACTCAGAATAGATGAGGGAGGGAAAAATCTCCTAAGAATATATGGTATGAAAAATTATTTTGAAGAAATAAGAAGCAAAATATGTTTCTCAAATATTAAGCCCTTACCACTAATAGAAGAGAATGACTGTGTCCTTCTTTCTCTTCCTCACTGAGACCATGCTAGAGCTGGCTAGCATTTACTTCTTTAATTGCTAAAAATGATTTAAAACTATTTTAAAACCACTTTCCTTCTTTTCCTTATGTTATGTGTTAATATAAACATGATTGTGACATTTTTGATATTGTGGATGCTCAACATGAGAAAGAGTTCAGTTTTTAATGTCAGGTCATCTAGAGACTTAAAATCCTTGCATTTTATATCTACAAACACCAAAAATCTCTAAGTTAAAAGACATGTGCAAAATATAATCTTTCTCCCAATATTTTGAAAACAAGCCAAAAGTTTAAATGTGCGAATGGAGCAATTTACTACAGCATTTTAATTGAGTAAAAAGAAAATGCAACTGTGTATCATTTTATTCTTTGCCGTGGTGTTTGCTGCTGTAGTGTACTCTACAACAAATGTTCTCACAAATATTCCTACAATGAATTGGTGGGCAATTGATATGTATCTTATAGCTATCTCCTCACATTGCCGTGTACTCCTAGCCTGAGTCACACTATTCAAGGCAAAAGTCTACTGGCTTATAGACTCTCCCAAGCATACTGCACTATCCCATAACTAAAAACAAAGAATAAAAATGAAACAGCGACAGCTCATTCTCAAAGTCTTAGCCCAGCAGGAATTTTTGAAGTGTCAGTTAAAGTATCCTTGGGAAGTAACTGACATAAAAACGTCAGAACTTTCCACACAAAAGTCTCCAATTCAAAATAATCTCTCAAGATATCTTACTCCACATAGTAATGCTTATGAAGATGTGACCCATAGGGAATGACTTACAGAATAAGTTTTATTAAGACATCTCCAGCCCCTCAACATCACTCCCCTACTTTCTTCATTGGTGCCCCTCAACTTCAGTGGCAATAATGGAAACTTCTGGCACATTAAAACCAATGCCAAGAAATGGAACATCATATCATGACTGTCTGGAAAGCAAACCACAAAACAATAACTAAGTTTGCAAGAATATCACAAATTCTATCCTCTTAACTTCTCCTGAGTAAATGAGAATATTGATACTATTACCTTAGATGGAATTTGAAGTTATAGATGAGGAACATACGTCTCATTAAATGAGGTGTGCATATGCATATAGAAACAATTATTTAAAGTAAAAACAGACTTATGCTGATTGTAGCCAAGGCCATAGTATGCCCACCTCGCTTTGCCAAGCTTGGCTACTATGCTTACCTTTAGTTAGAAAAGCCAGTTCCTGAAAGTGACACTTTTTTCTTGCTCTCTGATGCACGGCCTGCATCTATTGGACTCAATATAGACATTTCCTCAGCAGTCCTTTGAGACTTTGCGCACATAGCAGTGCAGGAATATGTGTCTCTGCCTCCAAAGACTTAATTAGAGTCCATCAGGAATTTGAAGTTTCTGGATTAATTACAATATGATAAACTCTGCAACACATTTTAAAGGTTGAGACAATGACTATGTCTCAAAATAACCATTAAGTTTGTTTGAAAATAGACTCTTAAATTTCAGAAATTAAGCCTATCTTGTACATATCCAGCAATTTTTTAGACTTGTGGTCTTCTCAGTCTCCAGGCTACAAAACACTGTCTTGCCCATCAAGAAACCCAAATCCATTGGTGGAAAGGAAAAGGAAAGAAAAATAAAGGAAAGGAGGAGAGGGGGAGAGAAAAAAGAGAACTTGGAAATAGAGACTGAACTTGGCAGAAAAGAAAGGGGAAGCAGCTGGTATCCTCTTGCAGCGTAGTGGTAACCCTGAGAATTGAGTATGGTCAGATAAAGTCTAAATTGCAGGTCTCCACCAGGTTCCTCCCCTCAGAGGAGAAAGCTCTGGGAATCTGAGAAAGAAAGGAAGGAAAGATTGTAGGAGTCAGAGGGATGGAGGACACCAGAACATGGTCAACTAAATCAATTAAGTAGGGTCACACGGGCTCACAGAGACTAAAACAGCAAGCACAGACCTGCATAGATCTGTACCAGGCCCTCTGCAAGTGCGTTATGACTGCTATCTTGGTGTTTTCGTGGGACACCTAACAGTGGAGGCAGGTGTATCTTCGACTCCTTTGCCTGCTTTTGTGACTTTTTTCCCTCCTGTTGGGTTGCCTTGTCCAGGCTCCATATGAGGTCTTTTGCCTTGTTTTACTGTATTTTATTTTGTAGTATTAAAAAAAAAGAAGAAGGGAAAAGTAGAGAAAAGAGCTAGGGAAGAGGTAGAGGGTCTAGACATAATTAATGTACAACACACTTCTGTGTAGAGGTGTCACATTGAAACTCATTAGCTTGAGCTATTAATTTAATTGAATAAAAGATAAGGTAAGCAACAACCTATTGACAACTTAAAGTTAAATAACTAATGTCTTAGGGTTTCTATTGCTGTGTTAAAACACCAAGGCCAAAAGTCACATGGGGAGGAAATGGCATATTTCACCTTATAGCTTATAAGTCCTTCACTGAGGGAAGCCAGGACAGGAACACTCAGTTGATGGAGGAGGGTCATCTGTCAATGTGTTACTTTCATTGGTTAATAAAGAAACTGTCTCGGCCTTTGATAGGACAGCAGCTTAGATAGGCGGAGTAGACAGAATAGAATGCTGGGAAGAAGAAGGCAGAGAGCCACCGCCATGAAGCTGCCAGGTCAGACATGGTGAATCTTTCCCAGTAAGCCACAAGCTCATAGTGAGACATAGATTATTAGAAATGGGTTGAATCAATATGAGAGAGGTAGCCAATAAGATGCTACAGATAATGGGCCAGGCAGTGTTTAAAAGAATACAGTTTCCGTGTAATTATTTCGAGTAAAGCTAGCCGGGAGGCAGGTGGCAGGAGGCAGCCCGCCGCTTCCTTTTACAAAGGAAAAATAAATAAATAAAAATAGAAATAAAAATAATAAATAAAATAAATAAAAATAGAAATAAAAACCTTGAGGCAGGATAGAGCAGAGCCCAAGAAAGACTGCTGCTTACTGACTTGTTCTCTCTGGCTTCCTCAGCCTGTTTACTTTCTTCACTTTTAAAAATTTAATTAGTTCATTTATTTATCTTATATTTTGACCACAGTTTCCCTTCCTTCCTCTCCTCCCATCCCCTCCCCCCTCCCCTCCACCCCAACCCTCATTGGATGCCTCCTCTGTTCTATTTAGAAAGGATCAGGCCTCCCATAGGTATCCACAAGGCAAGGCTTATCAAGTTGTAGTAAGACCAAGAACTTCTCCTTGCCCACAATGTCCCTGGCCCACTGCTCCCCTGCCAACAGCAGAAGACTTCTACCAAGCAGGACCAGGCCATACAAGCCAGTGAGCTACCTATCTAAGGAACTGTATGCCTCCATGGATTCTACCTCCCTTGACCCTTCCCCAGGACAACGTCATCCCAAGATCACTGTCCCACAGTTCCTTTCCCTGTAATCAGATTGATGACCACCCTAACTGTCATCATAGAATCTTCATCCAGTGACTGATGGAAGCAGATGTAGAGATCCACAGCTAATCACTGAACTGAGTCCAGTCAAAGAGAAGAAGGAGGGATTACATGAGCAAAAGGGTCAAGATCATGATGGGGAACCCCACAAAGACAGTCGGTCCAAGCTCGTGCGAACTCACTGACTCTGGACTGATAGCTGGGGAACCTGCATAGGACTGAACTATGGTCCTATGTGGGTGACAGTTCTGTGGTTAGGGCAGTCTGCCGGGTCATTGGCTGTGGGACCAGGATTTAACCCCAATGTGTGAACTGGTGTTTGAAGCCCATTCGCTATGAAGAGATACCTTGCTCAGCCATGATACATGGGAGAGGGGCTTGGTCCTGCCTCAACTTGATATGCCAGACTTTGTAGAAGCCCCATTGGAAGCCTTACCTGTTGGGAGCAGTGAACCCCCAGATCCTGAAATAACTTGTTTTCCCCTGATCTGAGTGCCTACAGCTGCTCAGAGCATAAGACCATCAGGAGTTCCTGATGGCAGGAGAGTGGTTTCTGGTGTGTTTGGATGGGGTGTGGCTATCTCTATATAAGCTGTCCCTGGAGACAATAAAGGGGGCATTCTTGGGGCATTCGTGTTTCAAGGATGACCCGTGTGAGTCTTTCTGTCTGTGAGTCTTTCTGTGTTTCAATCTCCAGCCCCTTGCCCACCTCGTGAACTGTATGGTGGCACACCTACCCTTTCTGAGGAGTGGATGGGGGTTTGGCGGGGAGGAAATGGGTTGGAGCAGGAGGTGGTGAGGGAGGGGAACTGTGGTTGCTATGTAAAATGAAGAGGAAAACCTTTTCGATCAAAAATTTAAAAAGAGATGCATCTATTGTCAACATAATCTGTTATATTTGAGTTACATCCAGCAGTAAAAGAATAAAAATAGAATATATCTACATACATACATATATACATACATACATACATACATACATAATCTGAAGATTCAAAAAGCAAAACAGTCAGTCCGTGGCGCTTTATCTTGACCTCAGGACAAATGGGGATCCTGCCTCCAAGAACCTCAGAATGAGACTGTGTCTGAGAGCTGTTGAAATAACCAGGCTAGCTAAGGATAAAACAGTTATATTTTATTTATTATAAGGAGAAAAACTCACGAAACAGGAAATGAGAAATCCAAGCACAGAAATGTCCCATGGGAAAAGGTACAGAGAAAGTGAACACCTGGAGGTCTGTCTGGTTGCAGCCATAGTACATGAATTTTGATTTATTTATATTTTATTCTCAATTCTCTACAAACACAGAAATCAACATAAAGGAAATGTAGCATAAATACTTCTTATGACAAATTTGTATTTACAAACCATATCTATTAGAATAAAAGCCATATATTAATATAGACAGAAAAACAAAAGAACAAAATTTGTAATGTTCAACAGGAACTTTCTTTTTTATTTCTTATTTCCATATGCCATGTGTTTTATGAGGCCCATGAGTGTATTTTTTGTTGCTGTTTTTCAAGACAGGGTTTCTCTGTACCTTTGGAGCCTGTCCTGGAACTAGCTCTTGTAGACCAGGCTGACCTCAAACTCACAGAGATCCACCTGCTTCTGCCTCCTGAGTGCTGGGATTAAAGGAATTTTTATATCCATGAATGTATAGTGGTTGTGTTCATGCCTTCATATATAGGACATGAGATGTGTTCCTCTACCAATTTCTCTTAATCACCTGGAGACAGGGTCTCTTAATTAACTGGAGGCTTGACATTTGAAAAAGACTGGCAATCCAGTGAGATGTTGAGCTCCACCTATCTCATGTTTTTTACATATGTAGAGAATTGTTACAGGATTATTCAGTAATTAATCAACATAATTTCACAAGGTCAATCCATCAGAATCTAGAACTCTGTGTGGAGCCTTAAACCAAAATGTAAGACATGTTAGAATTATTGCCTTATGAATAAAGTGGCTGTGTCTTGCTGTAGATTTCTTGCTGTAGCTTACTCACTTCTGTTCCAAATTTGGGATTTAGCTTCCACTGTTGAGCGCTATTTGATCATTCACTGGGCACAAAGTCCCCTATGCATTTGGGGTTTGATGTCATCCTCTAGCTATGGGTGAAAACAGTTTCCCACTAACAGGCCTTTTTTCCTCTCTCCTGTATAAATGCAGAGATCTGACATCCTGAAATCATCTTTATTGGCAATCATTTGATCAGTGTTTAGGGTCCAAGAAAAAGCATTCCATTTAAGAAATTCCTAGATATCCAAGGACATAGATTTAACATATGTCTAAAGCTATTGATTCATAACTGCTCAGATAGTTAGAAAAAAATAAGCATGTCCTGGTTTTACTTCACTTGTTAATAAGAAAAGTAGTGACCTATAACCAGCCTTGCATTAAAAGATCCCTAACTCGTCATGCTCACCTTCACCTCGGTTTACTGATGATTTTGGTTTAGGAAATTTGCTGCTGTGCACTACTTTCACAGATGGCAGAAAAAAAAATTAACCATCTGCTCACAGCCTCTGAGAAGAAAGACAATCTTCCCACTGGTGCAACAGATTCACACCGCAAGCTCTCAGAACAGCTGCTGGGCATCAAGCCCCAGATCTGATCATTTAGAGTCTTGGTTCTCCTCTCTGTTTCAACAGCTTAGAGCAAATGGTATTAACTCCAGACCTAAAAGGCGCCTAGAGCTTGCAATATTTGGCAAATGTGCTAATAGTCCAAAGACCGTAAAATTCCCTTGTCTCTTTATATAGGTTATCTGGTTACTCTCTATGCCTACAGGATTTTGGGGACTTTTACAGCCAGGTCAGATCAAAGAGAGTTAATAGAAGCTGAAGCATTAGTTGGAGCGTAAACATCCCAGATATTAGGAGAAACAGGAAAATGAGAAAGGAAGATGAGAAGAATAAAAATATAGCAGAGAATTGGAGTTGGAATTAGGCTTGAAACAGAAAATTAGAGCTAAGAAATTATAGACAGATAGGACAGAAGAATTAGAATGGAGAACAAGGAAGAGAAAACAATAAAAAGACACAGATAGAAAGAACCTGCTGTGAGTAGATTCCTCTGTAGAAGGCCGCAACCACATTCTCCACCATAGATGGCGCTGCACCGCCAGGTGAGCTAGAAAGCTCACACGTGTTAGTAACTTTCCATTACTCCCAAGGTATCATCTGGGACTGGGAGCAGTTGACCAATCCAAGAGTGACACGTCCTAAGCAGGGTCTGTTTCCTATATAAGGGATGGGTTCCATCTTATCTGGGTCTCCGCCATGTGGCTTATGCTCTAGCTCCCAAGAGGATTAAAGCTTTTCTGCAGAAGAATCCTGTGTCCCGCGTGGTTCTTGCAGGCGAGGCCGAGCGCGGGGCATCTGGTGCCGAAACCCGGGAAGAAGAAGAACTTTGCTCCGCCGGAGACCCCTTGGACACAAGGAGGATTCAGAACTGCAAGCATGCATGCTCAAAGAGGTACGCTCTAAAGTCCAGAGAGCATATCAGAAACTGAGCAGCAATGGGAGGTTGTGCGCGCGCACCCAGATAAGTTAAAAAGGACCCCCCAATAATTCTAAAAGAGTAAAAATGGGGGAGAAGGCTGATTTACAAGGTCAAAAGCTTTATGTTATGTTGTTTGTGTTGTCTCTTATGTACTGGACAGGAGAAAGATATTTAAATTTAGGAACTGCTAAAAAAGGTAGTTTAAATTTAAAACATGGGCTTAAGAATATGATGTTTTGGAGGAGAGGTTATGTTTTCGCCTCCACGGAGGATGGGAGCCTAAGTATGTGCTTGAGATCCATGTGGTTTGAATCACCGAGACCTACTGAAATGTTGTAATGTATACCCCTAAAATGCACCGGCCCAATTCAGCAGGAAGCAGTCAAAGAGACTAACGGCGCCCAAATTCCCTAAAAGATTAAATGAGGTCCTTTCAATGATTGCAGACCAGCAAGCCTGCTTCTCTGAGTTCCACTTTGCTCCGTACACCGGTTTGGGCTCGGAGTGGGTGCAGCTGGGGCTGGAGGGCAGCTGGAGCAGAGCTTTGCTCTGTGGCTATGGTGGGGGGCACGTTGCGCCGGCTCGGTTGGTGCCTGGCCTGGAGGGTGTCACGGCGGTGCTGGGAGTGAGAGCGGTGCCACAGACAGCTGGGCCAGAGGGCTTACAATGTACCTAAAACTATGCTGGTCTCTGAGGCTAAAATGGCTCTGGTTCCATTTGGCTATGCTAAACGATGCTGACTTCAGGCAGGGCTGGTCGTAATTATCATAATAAAAGCACAATTAAGGTTTAGACACAGCAAACAGACAGTACCGTATTACATCTACATAGTGCGACTTAAGTTTTTAAGAACAGCTTAGCATTTTAAGAACTCAAGTCCTCCTGAAAGATTGCTGTGTATACGCTTGGCTTGTCTGGTGTTTCAGGATCCGCAGGGAGGTGGATGCGAAGGGCCCTTGGATTTTGGGGTGATTGGGTCGTTGGCTGGATCTATGAGAGTTTACAGCCGCTTTTGCTGTGGCACAGGTATTGAGAGTTGGCTAGTAGAAAAGCGGCCCTGGTTGCCACCTCTCCCATCGGCCCCTTGAGCCGCAGCGGCTCTGGCGCGGACCTTGAGATGTTGCCGCCTGTCCCACCTCGGTCTGGGTGTCGGCTCCCGCCACACTCCCCCACCAACACAGCCGTGGAGGACTGGGCTGGCCCTGCAGGGAAGGCGGGGGCGTCTGGGGGTGGAGCCGCCACTTCCTGGCCTGGGACACGGGGATCCGCGCAGCGAGCAGGCCCAGGGCCGCACACAGCCCTTGGATGGTGGGCAGGCTCTGGAGCCCGAGGCCACCGTACCAGCAAGAAATACGGGAGCCAATAAATCTTAAATCTAATATCAACAAACAGGGCCTGGGTTTTTCCTAGGCGCCACTGGGGCAGCACGGCCTATACCATGAAAAATAGAGACCCTCAATCAGTTATCTACCACAATGGCTACAGCCCTGGATCAGCAGGCTACCATAGATACATCTATTAGAGGTAGAATAAAGAACAGATGGATATCTTATGACAGCTTGCCCAATTGGGCTATGAATAAAAAACTCCAGCCTTATGTGTGACCAATATACCATATAAGAACTTTATAAAAATGGCTAACTTGTCCCGAGAATTGTCTTTGTATCTTGCAGGAGAATTTTGATGATTTGCTGTCCTCCTTGAGATGGTCCATCATGACAATCAACTCCACGCGAGTGGACATAAGCTTGGCCGAAGAATTCCAGTCCTGGATTATGTCCTTCATCCCCTACTTCAAAGAATGGATGGGGATGGAAATGTTTTAAAACAGTCCTGCTAAGGAATAATGTTTCTCCTCTGGATGGTCTGCTGACTCAAATCCCAAAGTCTTAGGGACAAAATGGTTTTTGCACAGTGCTGGCTGCCCTAGAACAGGGAGCCTCTACTGATATGTGGTTATCTATGTTAAAGCAGTAAGGTTTAAACCAACCAGCTCCTGCACCCCTAGGACTGTGGTCCATGGCACAGGGTGGAATGCTTGGCTTAGCTAGCCCTAAAGGTTGTCGAGCTAAAGAACATCGCACAGAGAATGGCCCTCTCTGAGAGATAAGTCGCTCTGCATAAGGGTTTCCTGCCGTATGTTCCCTTTCCCAGAAAAATGGCAGAGGGCAGGCTGGATAGGTTCCAGATGTCATGAGCCTAGGGGCAGATTCCGTGTAAGCCCATTTTAATGTTTTCATTTTGGGAAGTGCGACCTCTATCTTTACCTTCCGAGGGAATTGCCTTTCTGCAAAGAAGTAAAATTAGGGGGAGATGTAGAAGGCCGCAACCACACTCTCCACCATAGATGGCGCTGCACCGCCAGGTGAGCTAGAAAGCTCACACGTGTTAGTAACTTTCCACTACTCCCAAGGTATCACCTGGGACTGGGAGCAGTTGACCAATCCAAGAGTGACGCGTCCGAAGCAGGGTCTGTTTCCTATATAAGGGATGGGTTCCATCTTATCTGGGTCTCTGCCATGTGGCTTATGCTCTAGCTCCCAAGAGGATTAAAGCCTTTCTGCAGAAGAATCCTGTGTCCCGCGTGGTTCTTGCAGGCGAGGCCGAGCGCGGGGCATTCCTCAACTCTCAGACTTCAGTCCATTCACTTATCCTAGCATCTTTTTTTGACCCCTGAGGGAAAGCTTTACAGGCAAGCACTTTAAAGTTTTGAATAGAGAATGTGCCCTGGCCCACATAGTAATCTGCACGCATTGCATAAAATCTTTATTCTTTAATTAAAAGTTCATGTTATACTTTAATTGACATATAAAAGGTTGTGAAGTGGTTTGATTATGGTATCACCACAGATATGTAAAATGTATTTTGACCATACACATGTCTTCTGTTACTATCTTTCTGTCCACTTTCTCTGTCTCTCTCTATTCCTCTCCTAGTGACCCCAGTTCAGCCTCCATACTTTTTATACATCTCCGAACTTCCAAAAATAAGACAAAGTTTAATATTTTTGTTCTGGTGGGACTAGTTTATTCCTCTTAATGATGCTCTTTACTTTCACCACTTTTCCTGCAAAAAAATGCTAGTTACATTTCTTCTTATACCTTAGAAAAAGCTATCTTGTACACATTACAAAAGTTTCCATATGCCTGTGGATAGGCACGCTGGAATGATTCCATAACCCAGTCATTGTTAATATTGCTGCAATAAACATGAGTACACAGGTATCTTTATAGTACACTGGTTTGGACAGTTTATGTATACACTCAGAAGTCATATGGATGAATGATGTGTCCATTTATATTACTTGATAGAACTATTGTCAGTGGCATCTTTCTTAGAACATGAGTTAAATGATTAAATATTTTCTTTGCATCTTACGAGGAAATGATCTTGTTTCACTTGAGGAGTTTCTTCAGAGCCTCTTTCACATCTTTATTCCTCAGGCTGTAGATCAAAGGATTCAGCATGGGGAAAACAACTGTGTAAAAGGTTGAAACAATTTTGTCCCTATCCAAAGAGTAGCTTGATCGGGGACGAGCATAAATGTAGAGAATGGAGCCATAGTACAAGGTCACAGAGATGAGGTGGGAGGAACAGGTAGAGAAGGCCTTAAGGCGACCCTGAGTGGAGCGAATCCTCAGGATAGTGGCAATGATGAAGAGATAGGTGGCCAGGATAAACACAATGGGGATGATGACATTGGAAGTCAAGAGGAAGAACAACACAGACTGAAAACTCTCTTTCTTGCCACAGGCCAACTTCACCAAGGGTGGGATATCACAGAAAAAGTCATCAATTACATTGTCACTGCAGAAATTCAAGGCAAAAGTGTCTTTGGTGATGATGACAGAGTTAATGAAACCACCCATATATGAGGCAGCCACAAAAAATACACATAGCTTCAAGGGCATGGCTTGTGAGTAAAGCAGAGGCTTTGAGATGGCCACATAGCGGTCATAAGCCATGGCAGCCAAAAGATAGCACTCAGTGTAGTCCAGTGCAGCAGAGAAGAAGAATTGAGCCACACAGCCAGCAAAGGAGATGCTTTTGTCTTCAGAGATGCATGTTGCTAGGATCTTTGGGGTGTAAACAGAAGACAACCCAAGATCCAGGAATGATAAGTTTCCAATGAAGAAATACATGGGTGTGTGGAGCCGGGAATCATTGCAAATTAGCACAATGAGGGAGCTATTTCCCAGCAAAGTCAAGGTATATACAACAAGGAACACTGCAAACAGTATCTTCTGCATCACCGGGTCGGTTGTGAATCCCAACATGATGAACTCACTGATTGTACTATTATCCTGATCCATGACTGTAAGGAATGTAACTGAAGAGGAGAGAAAAGGAAGTTTCAGATTAAGCTATTACACTGAATAAATGAAAGAGAAATTAAAGAAATAAGTGTCATGAAAATGTAATTACTGAAACTTTTTATAAATTTAGAAGATGTAGCTTAATTCAAATAATAGAAATAAAAAATATTTTAACATAAGTAAAATGATTATGGATTATTATATTATATATTAGTTTGTAATATAAAGAACTTGTCATTTGCAAAGTAATTTTCATTAAATTATCTAATAACTACAAATTATGTGCTGCTTTCTCATTATTAAGTAGAAAATAGATCCCCAGTGCTTAATTATTTTGACTAAATAACCTTTTAATTTCATAAAACTACAAAATGATTCCTAAACATTCTGCTTATAAAATGCTTAAACTTCCCATAATCAAGTGGATTCAGACAAACATATTCTTTGACTCCATCCCAGCTATTACTATATTACTTTAAAAATAGCTCTTACTTATAACTTCAGTTTCTAAATTCCATAACAAGATTATCTATTCTCAACTTGGAGAGTTTGCACACTCAATAAACTGTCATAAGAAAATGAAAACTCAGGTTCAGATTTTAGCTTCTATATAAAATTCTCTGCACACCGTCACATGTCTGTAATACCAGTGCTACTCAGGTGAGGATAAAAGGATCCTTGTATTTACTCAAAAGGTAGTCTTGTTGAGGTAGTGAGTTGCCATATTAGTAGAAAATCCTGTCTCAACAAAATACGCCTGGTGTCCACACTCTACTACACATGCATGCATGAACACAAGAACACACACACACAGCATCCATTTTTTATTCCCTGAACTCATGACCTAATTTTAAAGTCACAGCAATGGAATCAAATTTACTAATGTGAAAATTATGTTTAATAGACTATTTTGCTGACGCATCCTGCAGGTTACAAACAAATTTTAGCTTACACATCATTTAACAGAGCACATTTATTAAACATTGAATATATGACAGGCACACTATTCTAAAATGTGCTCCATGAAACCGTCCAAATCATGTTATGAAGTAAATACGCTTATCCCATTTTCCAAACTGATTATTTATGAATACATGGTTCAAGGTCTTAGGGTTCACAGCAAACAGACAGTCAAGAGACAAAACTAGTTCTCCAAGAAAATATTATCTCTGTCCAAAGTTTCCCATATAAGAGATTTGCTAGATTCCAGAAATTCTAGGCACCAAGGAGAAAAAAGCATAAATCAGACATGGGCCTTTACATATAATGAATATATGTTACTGAGATAAATGAAACCTTCATAGACAAGTGTAGTAAAATATGTCAGAATCACTCTCATATTTGATTGCAGAAGGTCAAATTAGAAGAAGTCTGGAAAAGGCAATGAGGATAATACTTTTGTATGATGACATGTTTTATGCAAAGAAGGAAGCACGTTTTGTATGTTCCCTCTCCACGTGTATGGAGAGGGAACACACAGTTGTACATGGGAAGAATATTCTAAACAAGAAAAACAATTGCCCTGACAAAGGAGGGAGAAATCAAAAGGAAAGCAAAGAAATGCTGAGAAATATGGCAGATCTGACTGGCAGAGGATATATTTGAAGAATCATAAAAATCAATTTGCCTCAAGTGACAGTAGATTATTTTACTAGCATTCTTAAAAGTTCTAATAATTACTATTTTTTAAACTCTGGGCATATGTGGTAGCAAATGTCTACACATTTGTGTTCAGAATATAGACACAGGAAAAGCATGCATTGACCAACATGGATTTTAAAACAAGACATCTTCTTTTTCATATATCAAACAAAAAGAAAATCATCTAGCTTTTTATCTGTCTCCATCAAGGATAATGCCATCTCAGAGAAAGTGGCACATAGGAAGCACTTACAAGGAGGAGGCTGAAGACTTCTGTGTGGTTCATCCTCAGCAATGTAACAAGCTCAAGGTCATCTGGAAAACCTTAGGTTTTATAAACATCAACCAAACCCATACTCTGGTAAAAATAATCATGGAATTTAGCTCAAAAGGAATTAGTTTTTCATCTCACAATTCGTGACCTAAGAATGTCTGACCATTCTGTGGTCTTCACAGACAGAAACAAGAATACCCAGAGAGATAGCCCTGGTATTCACAATGTGGCCACTGAAATGTGCAGAAAATATATTTAAGATATTTGTGATAAAAGCATTTCCCATTAGGACAGCAAATTGTCTTTCACCATGAAGAGCTACTGGAATCCATGCCTTTAACAAGGCTTGTGGTCATAATGAGAGTGAGAGCAAACTAGAAAGAGATTTGAGATTGCAGACTGATAACTGGATGGCTCTAAGTCCATCTCAATGCTCACCAGCTTTTATCAGGTCTTACACATGTGGCTAAGTGCCTATATACCAACTGCATAACTTCTAAGGCAGGTATAGTAGTTGCAAATGCTAGACAAGGATGTTGTAAACTTGATAATGAATTATTCACCCTAGGGGTAAACAGATGGAAAACATTCAATAAACCAGAGATCTTCCAATTCAGAGAGCCTACATACAACCTGAAATATTGCTAAAGTTAAAACTTCTCGAGTCTTAGTTGTCTCTGTGTTAAACTGTGAAAAGCACTCCATTATTGAGCATCGTTATTAGAACAGCGACCGAGTACATCAAAGTCACAGTGTGAATGTTAAATAAGCTGACGCAGGTTCACACAAGGGTGTTCTGCTGGCATTTAGGCAATAATTCTGAGATGAATCATAGACACCCCCCCATTGAAATTTAGGATCAGGGTAAAAATGACTGTGTACTGGTAAACATTACGAACTAACTTAACTCTTTAGATAATCAATTGTTTCCCATGTAACATAATGTACCTCCCATCTGTAATAACACGAAAATTACAGATAAGATTGTAGTTAGAATTAATAGAACTGTTTCAAAAAATATCAAACGAACTAATGATTTCTAATAATAGTAATTTTATGGTGATTCTTAATTTTACATTGGGTATTTATGGCATAGGATATGGAGTGATTTATAATTATGCAAATGTTTTTAAAACTATAAAATTGGCCCTTTTATTTCACTATTTACCTGTGTTCTCCAAACCTTTTTGCATGCAAATTGCCTATAATCATGTCTATAATTCATCCTTTCTCGGGCCTTTTATTTAAAGCTTTCTTGTTTCTAAATAATTGTGGATATTTAAGGCCCAAATTCCTTGTTTCCTGAGTAATTTGGATCTCCAAAACAGAACATACATGTAGAGTTGAGGCTCCACAACTCAAGCATGTGCACACCACACACACACATACACAAAACCCACACTAGTGTTCACAGAGTTTGTCATCCAATAACTGAGACCAATGAGGCTTAGCAGGAATTTCAGGTAAAAGGTTACAGTTTCTCTTCCTACAAATGTTCTTCTCGACAACCATAGGTAGAAAGCATAGCAACTTCACAGCTAGGCAAGCTGCTGTCTGACATTCTTCTCAAAAGTACCTTATCTTCTGACATTCTGAAGAAATATAAACTGAAATAATTGAAACCTCTCACTGTTTTAGCAGGAGCATAAAAAAAAAACACCTCATTCTGTCACACACCAAGGCCTGGGATGCATTCACAGCAGGTCACAGCCTTGGAAAGTACTTCTCAGAAGACAGTCCTTTAGTTGGGAATGATTTCCACAGCACAGGGTCCCTTTCTTCCCTTAATGTACAATAATCTTTCTTAACACACACAGAAGAGAAGTTAAGCCTTATACTCTGCTTGCAAAAATTTCATAAATGGCTGTGTAATAATGAATGGATGGAAAAAAATAAGGTTTCATGGATCCCTGGCTATAACAGACTGCAAATACTGCAAGAGTCCTTATGGGAATAAAACCATACATATTTGCCACTGACCCACGTAGAATACAGCTTACCAAATTTTCAGCAGACAGCTCATTCCAGCATTAAGATCAGCGGCTTCCAGATCTTTATAGCAGTCTTTGATCCCAGAAGTTTTGTCTTCATGGAATTCCTCATGGTTTTGCAGCTTGGGGAAATGACAAGCAAGACAATTAATCAAGAGTCCATTGTTGACATTGGTTTAAATTTATTCATTAAGATAAAGAAAAATATATTTTAGGGGGTAGGTTTCTCAGTAATGGATATACTCAATTGTAGTCTCTACACCTTCTACATTGTTGTAGTGAATTCAAACAAATGTATAAAATATGTACAAATTTAATTATGTACATAATTATATACATACATTTATACATATAGATATTTAAATATTTATAAGTCCATGTTCTAAGGAATACATACAATATAGTATAGATCTTCAAATTCCTCTGAATCAATGGTCATATTTTTACATCTTATTCTACTTTCCAAGACATTTACCTGTAAAGTGTTAACTGCCAAATGTTTTCTCACCTCTCTCTCCCCTTCACTCTCTTCCTCAGCCTATATTCTAAAAAAGGATTGTTCTTTTGATCAGAACAACTGAAGGGTCACAGCATTTGAGTATGTCACTCAAAATTTCACAATTTGCAAAAGCTCTCTAGTTTTAATTTTTTCCATTGTGAAATATTCACTTTAATCTTTCTGGAAACATCAATCCATTTACCATAATTTTGCATAAATCTAATTTTTGCATATCTTTACTAAAAACAATTTCCATCCATATGGCAGTTTTGCTTACTTTTTAATACCATGGAAACATAATAGCATTAACAAATGAATTTACTATCTATTGTGAGATTTTTCTCCCCACGGGAGGGAGGACTAAGGAATGCCTATCCCCTGATCATAAGATGACAATGACAAACCAAAGTTCAGTTCAAACTTCACCCTGGAGAACAAATGATTCTGCTGGGATTACTTAGAGACAATTGGTACAGCGTGACTGAGGGGAGTGCGCGTCCAGAAGCAGTCACACTGAAAAGTCTTTATTCAGTACGCAAGAGGATATTTTATAGTCATATAGATATATCTCCTTTTGACATAAGCCTGGCTAAATTAAAAATTTTGAAAAGCCTGTTTGTTTTATTGATGTGCTCTTTCCTGGGGCAGGCCTCCACTCCCATCCCCAGAATTCCTTGGCTTCCTATAGTTCTTTGTGTAGGGTTGAAGCCCTATGGGCTTTTCCCTGTCTGCTTTAGTGTGGTCATTGTGTTCGCCTGTTCAGCTCATGTTTAAGTAGTCATGTGGTGAGGCTTTATGGGTGAAGCTTCTGAAATTTTTAAGATGAAATTTCACAACACACTCCCTGATAGATCTCTGGCTCTTACAATCTTTCAGTCTCCTCTTCCACAATGTTCCTTGAGTCTGAAGAGGAAAACTGCTTTGTAGATATAACCAATGAGACTGGGATCCTTAACTCGACTTTCACCAGCATGGCACGATAGCCCTAAGGGTGCATACCTTAGCAGTAACCAAGTTAGTAACTTTCTAACGGGACGTAAGACCTGCTCAACAAGTGGGAAGACATGCCTTGCCCTGGAAACCTCGCCAACTAATACATGCTAGTGAAGTCACGGGTACTGGAGGAGAATCTACGTCTACCACTTTCCTAAATCAGCAGATTCCCTGGCAAAAAATCCCCACAGAGAGCATAGTCTTCCCCTCTCATCAAAAGGACTTTTCTTTGCAACTGCTTCAGAACTTTAAGAAAAATGCAGCTGAGGGCCTAGCCAGAGCTGTTTTCATTTTTGAGAAGTTTACAATTGAATAATTTATTTATATCATTCCCACCCAGTCTTCTATTCTCCCTCCAATTCATCCCGTGTTTCTACACTCCTCAAATTCATGACCTTTTTTTCTTTAACTATATATACAGAGAGGCAGGAGAAAGAGAGGTGGCTGAGTCCATTTCAGTGTGGGGTGTGTGTGTGCATGTGTGTGCACATGTGTGTGTGTGTATGTGTGTGTTTAGAGTTAACACTTGGAATGGACTAAACTATGAAATATCACAAGAGATCAGGTGGGGAGCTTTTAACTTATGGTAGCATACTAACATTCAAAATGTTTAAACTTTGGATCATATTGATATTATATGTTTCACATTTGTACTGTTTACATAGTATACATATGAAGGTTAGGTAATTATTTTAGTTATAAATTTGCTATTCAAGAGCATTGTTTCTCAGTTTTTCAAGGACATCTGGGGATTGTTAGATGTGTTTTAATGCCTGTTCTTTATAGTAGGATAGCCTTACCGTAAAGAGAGGTCTCTGCATGCGATTTCTAATCTAAATTAAAGCATATTATCGAAAAAAGGCAATTCTCAGTGTCATTCATCAATATTTTATATCATCATGAAACATTTTAAATAAGTTTGATGTTACTAAGCTATAAAAATTATATATCTCAGTTCTCCCTAATACAAGCTTCTCCTCATAACCATCAAAAATGTGGTGAAAACTGCATTTGAGTGGTATCTCCATGAACTCCACCTAGGCAGGCTATCGCTTGTAAACCAAATAAAACTATATGACCAACTAAATAATCCATTTAAGTAAGGTTTGGTTAAAAATCTGTTACCGAGACATAGTATGAGCCAAAGTTCTAAGAAAAAAGATTCAACGCCCAGCTAGAAATGGGACATTACTTTCACAACCACCACCATCCTGCCAGGGCTCAGGGACTGTCATACAAGAAAAGGCAGAAGGAATGTGAGGGCTGTAGGATGGAGACTGGTGTGGCAAATGGTGACTAATGGAGGAGATACTTTTGAAGTATTGGCTCTTAATGAAAAGCTATTAGCAGTAGTTACCTGCAGAAGAAGGAATGCCTATTCTTTCTTAGGGTATTCCCATTGATAAATTTCTTGTGTCAAAGATCATTACCCCACAAATATCCACATGTATATAATACCATTAGCTGTCTTGGTGGGTTATACAAAAAAACAAAAAAGACAAGAAGTTGAGATGGGCATATGCTAAGGGCATGTTGGGGAAGGTGTAGGAAAGAAATTGGAAGACAGATATAATCATATGTCATTATAAAACTTTCAAAAATAAAATTACAATAAAAACAAAAACATTAAACAATCAAAAAAGACTGAAAAGTCCTACAAAAAAATATCTATGTAATAGTGAATTCAGAAAGAATTGTGTAAATAAATATGGGTATATCAACTAAGAGTTCCTACGACCTACATCTTTAAAATTACAGGGGGAAAATGTTATGAGCATAAAAGAGAGATCCTAGTAAGAGGCTGAGCTGTCAGAAGTCATTTTCAAAGCCCATAGCTGCAGCCATTGTGCATATACTCAGGTAAGGAGCCTGGGAAAAATCTGTACCTTTTACCTTCTGCTCTGACATTGACACCCATAAACTCATAGGCAGACAGACGATAAAGGATCCCTGTGATTGATTAGATAGCTCACATGATGATATAAAATTATTGGGAAACTGTAGAATGTATTTGGAGAAACAACAAACAGAAATAACACTATGGAGGGAAATACATAATTTGTTATGTAAATTTAGATACATGAATAACTGAAGTATATATGTGTGTGTTAGATTACTACACAAATTAAGAGAGAATGAGAAAATTCACGTTTTTCACGAGATCAACATAGTCACTAAAACCTTTCCTCCATCATATTCAAGAATATCCAATTTATCAATATGCAGTTTTAATTGTCCTGTGAGTTCTTTCCCTACAGGCTGTGAAATCCTGAGGGCTTTCAGAAATCTACAACTCTGGGAATCCAGAGATGGCATAAAAGATTAGGAGTAAAAATTTGCGGATTTAAATTCAGATAAGATGATGCTGGTGGTGAACACTAGGTAAGTTTTGTAAATTCCTACTTATTTTTAGATTTGGATTTGTTTCTAAAATCAGCACAATAACTCTTTGATAAAAAATATGTGGTAAGTACTAGAGAAAGAGATATCTTCATCAACTTTCTACTTCACCTTTGAAGCTGCTAGTAGCTTATTTAGGCAAAAAGATAGAAACAATAGACAGTATGAAAATTTTTCAGGAAAAGATACTAACTCTACAAGCAAGCAATACAGGAGTCATAACCCAAGAGACAGCCTCAGAATATCTCAAGAGCAATTGAGATGGGAGAATAAAGTAGCAGAGATAAAGTGAATCAAGAGAAAATTAAAGCTGCTTCATGGGGTTGTTCTTGATAGAAGGAAGTCTCAATCATACACTTAGTTTAGAAAGATGCTGACAATAGAAGCCGTCTTTAAAGGTAAAAGTCTGTATTTTAGCAATTTTAATGGAAAAATAATTTCATCTTTAGATAGTAATACAAATATATGACTTTTTGTTAAGAAGGCTATCACAGGGACTGGTTAGTGTATGCTGTCAATTACCATGGTTTTTTTTCTTCCTGCTGACATAGCCTCAGTTTCAAAGCCAGTCTTTTTCTCATGCACCACGTATCAGAGAAACACTCAAACTCAGGAAATGCTCTATTTTTCAATTTGCAGTCCAGGTTGACTTGCAAATGTTGAATTCCAAGTGATAAGAAATACATTTTGAGTATCAAAGGAACATAGTTCTGTGAGGCCTAATTACTACTTCTACAATAATAGTCACATGAAGAAATGGAGGCATGTCAAGATCAATAGGGCTCTCATTAGGTCACCATGAAGATGGCAGTGAAGAAGAAGTGACAGAAAGGAAAACAATGATGACAGAGCAGTAGAAGTACATCACGAGGTCAGAAAGAAGAGAGTCAGTGAAAATTCAACCAGCTGAAACATTTTCAATAAAGGCAATATCGCCACATTCCAACTGGTAGCATCATATGACAGGTATTTTGGATGATAATATACTAAGAAATTTGTCTGTAATGCTTCATTTAAATGTTTCTGTAACCATAGAAATTGTGGTCATCTGCATTATATGGGAAAATCAGGTTAGAACTACATAAGTAAGCTGTCTGGGATCATAACTACAGATATTCTTCACATTACATTAAAATATAGCACTCTTCACTGCTCATGCTTTTGGAAGTTATTATGAAACACATTTAAACGTTCACTTTCGAGTTTTATAGCATTGTAGTGTATTCAAATACACGGCCTCTTTTCTCATTAATTGTTATTACATGCTCACGCCTGCACACACACACACAGGTGGGGGAGTGAGACAGACAGACACATATATATTCCTAAATATAATCTGCTCAGTCTGTGTAATGTCACTTGTATGCATGTTCTCAGACTGAGTATTTGGTACTGGACATACCTCTGGTGTACGTTTCCCTGCGCAAACTGTTTCTTCCACTCTCAGCAATGCCTAACTGCCTGTAGTTCCTTTTGGTAAGGCTGAGTCCTCAGGTTGGTATGTCTGATGCTCTTATTCGTCTCATGCTTAGGCAGTCATGCTATTGCGAGTTTATGGAAGTATCTTCCCGAAATTACTAGGATGAACAATCTCACAGCAAGATCCCTGATCCTTTAGCCCTTACAATTTTTCTTCCCTTCTTCCACAATGTTACCAGAGTCTTAGGTGTGGAGCTGTTTGGGGGATGTATCTGTGAAAACTGGAATCCACAAACGTGCATTTTAATGGATGTGATTTTTTTGTAGTTGTCTCCTTCTGTTGGTGGGAGGTGAGGACTGCATTTATCTACAGGAGTAAGGACAAATGTTTAGATTGTTGTTAGGGATTTTGCTAGTTTAGTAAAGTAGGAGATGGAGACTTTCCTAAACGATCCATGACCTCACTACCATTTAATGGTTTCCAGTTTCAGGCATGGTTTCTGTCTTGTTGAACAATTCGGTTAGTGTTAGTTACCACCAAGTTACTTGTGTTATCACTGAACTTTTAGGTTATTATGTCATGCTTGTTGCTATTGTTATTTTATGCCTATCAGTGTTTGCCATCATGTATATCCATTAATCAAACACCATCAGAAACCAGAAGAGTGTGTTGAATCCCCAGGACTTGGAGTTACATATGATTGCCAGTTACCATCTCGGTGGCTAAGAATCTAATCTATATCATCTGGCATATAGTAGGTGTTCTTAACTGCTAAGTCATCACTCCAACTCATTTTTTTTTATTTTTTAAAATGTCAGCTCCTTTTTGGTGTGTATATGTTGATGATATGTGGGGTCAAATGCTACTGGAATGTCTGTAGAGGTCAGAAAACAACCTTATGGCATTCTGTATCTCCTTTTACCTTTACATGGCTTTTGTAATGGAAGTCAGGACACCAGACGTACTGAGCCTTCTCATTTCCACTGAAAAGATGGGTTGCAAGGGTTTTCAATATATCCATTTAAGCAAAAATTTGAAGAAATATTGTATTTTTTCATTTGGAAGATTGATAAATATCTTTCACCTTGTCAATGAAATATTATAGCCATTACTCTCCTCCTTCTCCTTCTCCTCCTTCTCTTCCTCCTCCTCCTCCTTCTTTTCGTCTTCCTTTTCTTCTTCTTGCACTTTCTCCTTGACCTCCTCCTCCTCCTCTCCTTCTCATCTTCTTTCCCTTCTTTCTCCTCCTCCTCCTTCTCCTCGTCTTCTTCTTCCTGCTCCTCTTCTTCATTGTCCTCTATATCACCATTAACATTATTTTTTGAGTTTTTAAATCTATATCTCACACTTTGAATCCAGCTATACTTGAACTTACTAGGTTGCCTAGGTAAAACTCAAATTTGTTTCAACCATTCTGATTCTATTTTTCTACTATTGGGATTACTATTGTTCTTATTATTAGATTTATAGAAATTATTATTTTTAAAATTGGAGATTCCTATCACCTGAAAAAATGTAAGTCCTTGCACTAGTGCTATTTATATTACAGGAGCTTATCAAAAACAATATCTACATTTTACATTCATAAAGACACATAAACTCTTCTGCATTCCCTGGTGCAAGCTCCTTGAGGCATGGAGAGGGGAAATCACACAGTGACTGAGTTCATCTTGCTGGGCTTCTCAACAGACCCTGTGATGCAGATGATCCTCTTTGTCCTGTTCCTTGGAGTGTATTCTCTGACATTGCTTGGAAACACTACCCTCATCATACTGATCTGCAATGACTCCAGACTCCACACACCCATGTATTTTTTCATTGGAAATCTGTCTTTTCTGGATCTCTGGTATTCCTCTGTCTACACTCCAAAGATCCTAGTGACCTGCATCTCTGAAGACAAAAGCATCTCCTTTGCTGGATGTCTGTCTCAGTTCTTCTTCTCTGCTGGATTGGCCTATAGTGAATGCTACCTACTGGCTGCCATGGCTTATGATCGTTATGCAGCCATCTCCAATCCCCTACTTTATGCTCAAGCTATGTCAAAGAAGGTGTGCAGCTCTTTGGTTATGTACTCCTATACAGGAGGATTTGTCAATGCAATCATATTAACCAGCAACACATTCACATTAGATTTTTGTGGTGACAATATCATCGATGACTTTTTCTGTGATGTACCTCCACTCATAAAGCTGGCATGTGATGTCAGGGAGAGTTACCAGTCTGTGCTGTACTTCCTTCTAGCCTCCAATGTCATTACTCCCACCCTGCTCATCTTGGCCTCTTACATCTTCATCATTGCTGCCATCCTGAGGATCCGCTCCACCCAAGGCCGCCTCAAGGCCTTCTCCACCTGCTCCTCACACCTCATCTCTGTGACCTTGTACTATGGCTCCATTCTCTACATCTACTCTCGCCCAAGCTCCAGTTATTCCTTAGAGAGGGACAAAATGGTATCGACCTTTTATACTGTATTGTTCCCCATGTTGAACCCCATGATCTACAGTCTGAGGAATAAAGATGTGAAGGAAGCGCTGAGAAAACTCTTCAAGTTAGCCCCTTCTAACATCTAAGTCTATCTGCACCAGGCAAGCAAAAGACTAAGTGATAACAAACTAATGAGAGCCAGGTTGAAAAACTGAGTATAAAAAATAAATTTTCTATTACTTGAAATTCCACCAAAAATTTGCATATTTTTAACATATAATTGTTTTAAAGTGTAATAAATAATGAGTTCAATTGTAATGTATTCATGTTTGTATATAATGAACTTTGTTCATGTTCCCTTCATATACACTTTTATCTAATTATTGAACTAGGTTTATGCTGTTATTAAAACAGCTTTTAAAGTGTAGAACTTGAATTAAGTGTGAGAGAGGAAAACATGTAATACTTTCTCAGATGACTGAAGTTCATTTTATTTCCTTCCTAATAACTACCCAATGATCATCTTCAATAACATGAATATGTAAAAGAAATATCCTATAGAATGATGACAGGTAGGGAAATTACCTTAATTTCTTTTGTCCAAATACTATCAAGGATTATTCAACAATAGTGAATATGAACATTAATATGTAATGTTAAAATTAATTTTAAAGAAAGAGAGAGGGAATACATTTTTAAAAGAAAATAGGGGGAAAGGGAGGATGATGAATTTTGGA
This sequence comes from Myodes glareolus, assembly GCF_982192425.1. Lineage (NCBI taxonomy): Eukaryota > Metazoa > Chordata > Mammalia > Rodentia > Cricetidae > Myodes > Myodes glareolus. Next base: position 40,922,191 of record NC_142031.1, on the reverse strand, counting down.
TCCAATAAACCTGACATAGTGTCTGAAGCTATTTGTTCTGGTTTTGAATTTTATTGGACTCAAAATCTTGTCACTTTACCAATTGTAGCACAATACCTGCACAAGAGTAGGTATTGTGGTTGGACAGTTTGTTCTGAGACTAAAACCTTCCAACTAAGAGGAGGGCTCATTAAGACACAGGAAGGTAAAACAATAGAATTTCTGAAGTCAGGTGAAATATTCTATGTTGTAGGAAACTCTCCTGAAGCTCCGAAAGTAAATAGATCGATACAACTTTAATAAGTCTCTGAGACTGATCAGAGTCTCTAGACTTCTCCTCCCCAAGCATGTATACTCAATAAGTTGTGCTCAGATACACTCTCAAACAAGCATGGTGGGAGGAGTTGAGAACAAAATCCTACTCCTAGGTGAGGACTTGATATCTCCTGGGAAAGGGAGAGAAGGTTTTCTTTAAGAGTTTCACCTATGGTAGGTTAACCATGCTCCAGGAGATGAGCCTACACCCAAGAATATATGAGTAATCTGAACTGGAGAAGATGGGCATTAGAAGCGAAGGATAGGGAGTTGACAGTGAAATAAGGAAATGAATTATAACTGGAAAAATTTGGGACAGAGGGCTTGAATGTACCAAAAAATATTTCGTGTAGACTTCTCAATGAAGTTATAAAAATATCATTTAAAGAGGACAAATTGCACATCACAGTGGGAAGCAATCATACTGCAGCATCCACATGGATAAAGACACAACATTCTCAAATCTATGGGACACTCTGAAACCAGTGCTAAGAGGAAAGTTCATACCACTAAGTGCCCAATTAAAGAAAACGGAGAAAGCACACATTGAAGACTTAACAGCACACCTAAAAGCTCTAGAAAAAAAAGAAGCAGATTCACCCAGGAGGAGTAGAAGACTGGAAATAATCAGACTGAGGGCTGAAATCAACAAAATAGAAAACACAGAAAACAATCCAAAGAATCAAGGAAACAAAAAGCTGGTTCTTGGAGAAAATCAACAAGATCGACAAGCCCCTATCCAAACTAATCAAACGGCAGAGAGAGAACATGCAAATTAATAAAATCAGAAATGAAAAGGGGGACATAACCACAGACACAGACAAAATTCAGAGAATCATTAGATCTTACTACAAAAGCCTGTATGCCACAAAATTGGAAAATGTAAAAGAAATGGACATTTTTTTTTAGATAAGTACCATATACCAAAGTTGAACCAAGAACAGGTGAACAATCTAAATAGACCTGTTAGTCGCGAAGAATTAGAAGCTGTTATCAAAAAACTCCCTACCAAAAAAAGACCAGGACCAGATGGTTTTGAAAGATCTGGATAAATCCAGATCCTCCTAGCAGGAAAACAGAGCCAAAAATCTAGCAGGAAGAAAAGAATCAGAAATCTAGGATTAACCAATTTCAGGGTTTCAGGAACTAGCTGAAGATAAAGGTAGATTGTAATCTTGAGAGTAATCTTGAGAAACAGAGAGATTCCCCCTAGTAATTATCACCCCCTAGTAATTATCATTGGTATAGGAACTAGCTGATTACGACCTTGAGAATGATCTTTAGAGGCATGGAGTTGCCCCCTTGTAATCATGACTGGAATTTTCAGAGTTTTCTGTGACACCCTCCCTGCCACCCTTTTCGGGTTACTGGGCTGTGTGGTTTCTTCCTATAAAAACTGCTTCTCCCAGTCACTCGAGGTCGAACTCTTCCCCTGCGTGGGTTATGAGTCTCGGCCCCAGTACACTGGTCCCCGTCTTGTCATCTTGTCATTTTGTCATTAAACCTCGTGTGATTGCAGCAAGGACGGTCTCTCGTGAGTTACTGGGGGGGGGGAGTTCGCGTCATCCCGAGGCTCGAGTGAGAGTCTCCCCTAATCGGGGGTCTTTCAGTTTCAATGCAGAATTCTACCAGAACTTCCAGGAAGAGCTAATACCTACACTCCTTAATGTATTTCACAATATAGAAACAGAAGAGTCATTGCCAAACTCCTTTTATGAAGCTACAGTTACTCTGATACCAAAACCACACAAAGACACAACCAAGAAAGAGACTTACAGGCCAATCTCACTCATAAACATCAATGCGAAAATTCTCAATAAAATACTGGCAAACCGAATCCAAGAATACATTAGAAAAATTATCCATTACGATCAAGTAGGCTTCATCCCAGAGATGCAGGGCTGGTTCAATATACGCAAATCTATCAATGTAATCCATCATATAATTAAACTGAAAGAAAAAAACCATATGATCCTTTCACTGAATGCTGAAAAAAGCATTTGGCAAAATTCAACACCCCTTTATGATAAAGGTGTTGGAGAGATACAAGGGGATACAAGGATCATACCTAAATATAATAAAAGCTATTTACAGCAAGCCGACAGCTAACATCAAATTGAATGGAGAGAAACTCAAAGCCATTCCACTAAAATCAGGAACATGACAACGCTGTCCACTCTCTCCATACCTCTTCAATATAGTGCTTGAAGTTCTAGCAATAGCAATAAGACATCATAAGGGGATCAAGGGGATTCGAATTGGAAAGGAAGAAGTTAAACTCTCGTTATTTGCAGATGATATGACAGTGTACATAAGCGACCCCAAAAACTCTACCAAAGAACTCCTACAGCTGATAAACACATTTAGTAATGTGGCAGGATACAAGATCAACTCCGAAAAATCAGTTGCCCTCCTATACACAAAGGACAAAGAAGCAGAGAGGGAAATCAGAGAAACATCACCTTTCACGATAGCCACAAATAGCATAAAATATCTTGGGGTAACTCTAACCAAGGAAGTGAAAGACCTATTTGACAAGAATGTTAAGTCTTTGAAGAAAGAAATTGAGGAGGATACCAGAAAATGGAAAGATCTCCCTTGCTCTTGGATTGGGAGGATCAACATAGTAAAAATGGCAATTCTACCAAAAGCAATCTATAGATTCAATGCAATCCCCATCAAAATTCCATCAAACTTCTTCACAGACCTTGAGAGACTAATAATCAAGTTTATATGGCAAAACAAAAACCCAGGATAGCCAAAGCAATCTTATACAATAAAGGAACTTCTGAAGGCATTACCATCCCTGACTTCAAACTGTATTACAGAGCGACAGTATTGAAAACAGCTTGGTATTGGCATAAGAACAGAGAAGTCGACCTATGGAATCGAATAGAAGACCGGGATATTAGCCCACAAACCTATGAACACCTGATTTTCGACAAGGGAACTAAAGGTATACAATGGAAGAAGGAAAGCATCTTTAACAAATGGTGCTGGTATAACTGGATGACTCATGAGAATTCATCATCTCTGCAGCATTTCCATTCCATGTTGTCTTCACTGCGACTGGTCACAAATATGAGTTCCGGGAAATTAAAGAAACTCATGCTACTAGTGTGAGCAGCACAGAGCAGTGAAAGCAATGGAATCAAGAGCAACATCCTTATTCTGTTTTATTGAGGTTTTCCTGTAAAATTTTATCACATGATATCCCAATACAAACATCTTCCTCTTGAAATAATTGGTGCTCCCAGGAGCAAATGTGCCTCATTGTTATGAAAAGTCCTAAGTTCTTAAACATTTTAAATGTCATATTCTGAAGATCTTTGAAAGGTTTGAAGAATGCCTATTCATATGAAATACACATCTGTCCATCTAGAAAATATAACTAACATGATTACAAGCTTGACTATTATAGATGATTATCTATTAACCTATATTTTTAATTATACATTACATTTCTAAATGAGCTGGACAAACACAATACCTTAATCAAGATCTAAAATACATATACACAGTATAACAAAATTGACCTTAAATTTCTATCAATAAACCAAGATCCATACACATGCAAATATCTATAGCATATCCCCCTTTAAATGTAAAAGAATCTCAAATGGTCAAAAAACACTTAAAGAAATTTTCAACATTCTTAGACACCTGGAAAATGCAAATCAAAAAGACTCAAAGATATTCTTACTAATATTAAAAAATTTTACACATTGTATTTTGATCATATCCTAATAAATGTTGTTTATATACTATTGTTTGTATAGTTAAACACTGGATTACTTTAACAGTAGCTGGACTGTGGCGATCGTTCCAAGCCACGGGTTCTTCATTACCACCCAACCGGTATGGACCGTGACTCCAAACCTTCCAAGAGCTGGATAATGTCCTCGGGGTTAAAACACAATACACACACACAGATACAGAGTTCGAGTCATTCTCCAGGGAGAGAATGCCCCTTTATTCAAACTTAATCCAGAGTTAAATTCTTTGGCCCCAGAAGTGGAAAACCTCCTCCCAGCCAGATGGGAGATCACGGTGTTGAGCACCTGGCGTTGAGTGGCAGGAGCTTCCAGGCAAGGGGTACTGAGCTCAGAACCCTGACAGACAGATAGGAGGAGATTCAGGGCACTTGTGAGAACCCTCCTTAGCAGGTGAAATTACCATACCAAAGATGGAAACAAGGTTCTGAACTAATCCCCTCTGGCTGGCAGAGGAAGTTAGACTGGTTAGTGTAAACAGTTCTCGCATCCAGTGGTTGGCCTCAAGGAACAGGGAAGACAGGGCCTTATACTGGACCATTAAAGAAAACTAAATCTCTATCCCTCAACAATTCTCAATTACCAATTCTCAGTTTGAGACTTGATTTCAGGTCCAACCACTCCTTCAATGATGAAATTTGGTCTAGCTTGAGCTCATGCAGGTCTTGTATATTCTGTAATAACCACTGTGAATTAATGCGTGAAATTACCCTACTGCATCTGGAAAAACACTTTTTTCTTATATTCATTTGTTTCCCATGACTCTTCCAGTCTTTCTGCCCCTCTTGCGTAATGTTGACATATCCTGGGAAGGAAGACATGTAATAAACATGTTCTTTTTAGTTCTGAGCACTCTCTAGCCATTTATTCTCTGCATGTCTATAAGTTGTGACCCTCTGTGTTAGTAGATGCTTATTACAAATTAAAGCGCCTTCAGTGAGGTTTGATGAGTTATATCTTTAATCCAATTATTTTGGTCCAGTTTTTAGTGCATAGCTCATTGGCAATCAGTGCAGGAATAGTTTATGCACCCGTTGCCAGCATCTACTCACAGAAATTGATCATCTTGCAAGATAGAAACTCTACTCATTTCCTGTTCTCTCTCCGCAACTATGACGCTTTGTTTCTGTGAGTTTAATTTCTAAGTATTTTGTAAATAGAATTACTTAGTACCTATCCTTTCAATGATGTTTTCTTTTTCCTAGCATAAAGTCTCCAAATTGTATCCATGTTATGGTATGTATTAGAATTTCCTCCTATATATGAATATGGGTATAGATATATGATTTCATGCTTGACTTACCTTTTTGCTCATTTGTGGTAGTTTGAATGTTATTGGCCCCCATAAGCTCATAGGAAGTAGTACTATTAGGAGGTGTTGCCTTGTTTGAATGGATGTTGCCTTTTTTGGAGGAAGTGTGTCATGGTGGAAATGGGCTTTGAGGTTTCCTATGTTCAAGCTATGCCCAGTGTGCACAGAGACAGTTCACTTCCTGTTGCTTGCAGATCAAGATGCAGAACTATCAGCTCCTTCTCCAGCACCGTGACTGCTTGCATGCCACCATGTGTTACTACCATGATGATAATGAACCTCAGAAACTGTAAGCTAGCCTCAACTAAATGTTTTCCTTTACAAAAGGTGGTTATGGTGCCTTTTCACAGAAATTGAAACCTTTACTAAGACACCCTTAATATCACTAGGTTGCTAGGTTGCTTTACATTTAAGCCATTGTTGTAAGTAAATATGAGTATAAATATCTAATTTCTAAACCAGATTCACAAATCTATGAATAAAATGAAGAGTTGTTTTGATGTGCTTTTCCATGTACCACATGCATGCCTATTGCTCAAAGATGCAAGAAAGAAGTACCATATCCCCTGGAACTGGAGTTACAGATGCTTACAAGGCTAGATTTGGGGTTTCAGACCTAGATCCCCTAGAACAGAAACCAGTGTTCTTAACTGTTGAGCCATCATCTTTCCAGACTTGTAGTATGACTTGCTGCCCACTCTTCTCAGTAAGTGACGTGCGTACTTTGCAGTTAAGTTCCGGATTTAGATTCCAGTTTGTTTACCAATGGAAATGGCTAGAAATCAACCATTGAATCCATCAAACATTGCTAATAGCTCTATAACCATTTATATAATTTCTATTTTCACTTTGAGATATTGAAGTAAAGGCAAGTTGCAAAATGTCTTCTGAAACGTTAAAGCTTCTCATAATCTCTATGTCCTTATCAAATTGATTTCAACATGATAAGTGTAACAGTTTTGTTAAGTGATTCAACTTCATTCAGCCTAGATGCTGATGAAGGAATAGCATGTGTTTGTGTGTGTGTGTGTGCGTGTATGAATTATATTCAGGTGTTCAGGTGTAAGGAAAAATTAATCTGCTGAAAGTAGATGGAAAGTATTATTTTAAGTGAGGTTATCTAACCTCAGAAAAACAAATATTCCATGTTCTCCCATATATGAAGTCCAGATTTTAATGCACTATGTGCACACCTGCACACACACACACACACATGCACATGAGCGAGTATGAGAATAAACTTTGTAATCAGAAGGGGAGAAGAAGATATGGGAGAGGAACTGAGGAAGAATAAGAACTAAAGATGAGGATGGACAGAAGTTTTCAGGGACAAGCAAAAGAGGTGGCAGAGGGTTAAGAAAAAAAGAAAAGCAGAATCAACAAAAACAAATTCTGATGGAAAAATAATAATGAAAATAATGAAAAATAATAATTAAAAGTGTTATCATTAAATTATCAATGAGGTTTTGGAGAAAGCTCAGTGAGTACATAAGGATATGAATTTGAATTCTCAAATCTCACATAATTGAAGCACATGTGGCACATCCTGGAGTTCCTATGAGGAGCATGGAGGCGGAGGCGGGAAATAAGAGGATTCCTGTACACTTGCAGTCTGACATACACAGCAGTGAACAGCATACAAAGCCTATTTAAAAACAAAACGTGGAAGCAGAGGTTGTTCACTGGCCTCCAGCTGCACACCATGGCACTTTGTTCTGCCGGCATGGACACATACCACCAACATACATACACATACATGCACACAACATACACAGAGACTAATACGTGAATAAAAATAGTAAGAAGAAATAAACATATTTGCGTCATTAAAATGTTGAACACGAACACAATTTATTCTATATATTTGTACAATTATTAAAATAGCTTAAAATAAAAATGAGAAAAAGATAAGCTTATGTGTGTAGAAAGAAATTATTTTCATTTTAATAGTATCTTACTGTTTCAAGGAATATAATTCAACGTTTAGAAAACACAGACTTCTTTTTGCACAGTAAGGGATTACTTTCACATCCAAAGTATACTTATTTCTGATCATACCAACTAAGAAAAAATGCATGAAGATAAACATTTTATAATTGCTTAGACAGTATTTCCCTTCATGAAAACTTGGCTGTATCTAGCATTTTCCTCAAGGCATACTTGACATCTTGGTTTCTTAAACTGTAGATCAAGGGGTTCAGCATTGGGATCACCACCGTATAGAACACTGACACCACTTTGTCCCTTTCCAGGGCATAACTCGTGCTTGGGCGGGAGTAAATGAAGAGAATTGAACCATAGTACAAAGTGACAGCTGTCAGGTGAGACCCACACGTGGAGAAGGCCTTGAGACGGCCCTGGGTGGTGCGGATCTTCAGGATGGCTGCGATGATAGAGAGGTAGGAGGCCAAAATCAGCACAGTGGGAGAGATGACATTAGAGGCGAGTATGAAATACAGCACAGCCTGGTAGCTCTCCTTCACATCACACGCCACCTTCACAAGAGGAGGCAGATCACAGAAGAAGTCGTCAATGATATTGTCTCCACAGAAGTTCAGGGTGAAGGTCTCGCTGGTGATAATGGTGGAGTTTACAAAGCCACCAAGGTAAGAAGCTGCAACAAGACTGGCACATAACCTTGAGGACATAGCCTGGGAATAAAGTAAGGGGTTGGAGATGGCCACGTAGCGATCGTAAGCCATGGCAGCTAGTAAGTAACACTCACTGTAGGCCAACCCAGCAGAGAAGAAGAACTGAGCCAGGCATCCAGCAAAGGAGATGCTTTTGTCTTCGGAAATGCACGTTATCAGGATTTTGGGGGCATAGACAGAAGAATACCAGAGATCCAGAAATGACAGGTTTCCTATGAAGAAATACATGGGTGTGTGGAGTCGGGAATCGCCACAGATGAGAGAAATCAGGGTGATATTCCCTAGGAGACTGATAACGTAAATGACGAGGAAGATGAAAAAGAGTACCCGCTGTAACACTAAGTCTCCCGTGAATCCTAAAAGGATGAATTCCTTCACCTCAGTAACATTTTTCTCATCCATGATTTTGGGTATTTATGGTACTTTCTGTGAAAAGATTAAATTATGGCTGAAAATGCACTAAGTATTTTCTCTTTTATTTATCATTCTACAAACTAGAAAGTAAAACCACTGGTTAGTAAATGTTAGTCATTATGAGATGTATGTGTAGTGAATTGGGTACCACTGCGAAGAACTACAAATTAGCCTTATATTGCCCACAGAGGTCAGTTACTAAATATATAATCGTGCATATCACTTACATTTCCAATCTAATTCTCCATCTTTATGAATTTGTATACCATCTTTTTTATTTCAAATCTTTTATTCTTTACTTTGGACATCATAAGGCATTGATAGTTCAGTTTCATAAAGAAAGTAAAGTACTCCATAAATGACTTCAGAAATTAAATAATTGATGGTGATATCTGGAAACAATGATACTATATTTTTCTTTAATTCTCCAAAGGCAAAAATAAAATACTTTTAAATGGCTTTATTCACATTTCTACCTTAAGTTTATTAACTAGTTTTCATGGATGCTATAAACACACCCAGGTACTTGCATTTATGGTGAATAATGATCTAATTGTGCACTCCAGAATGCATAGTATCTGAGGCTTAACTATCCCAAGGAGCTAGGGTTGATTCTGACAGAGTGGTAGACAGCTTATTGTAAAACCATTTATTAGACTGAGTTAGAGTAGGACAAAAGTAAACTAAAAACTAATTAAAATAAAGTAAAGTTTATTGATAAGAACACTGCACCCCTATGTTCTAATCTCTTTGGCATGACAAGATCCTCTACAGGCTATGGAAAGAGAAACCTGGACACCAACCCAGCCAAAAAACCCCTCACCTACAGTCTGTCATGCTTGCTAGATGGTCTAAGGGACAATGGTGGCATAATATTTGTGGGAATGGCCAACCAATGTCTTCTCTAACCTGAGGACCATTCCACAAGAGGGAGTCCATGACCAACACTGCTTGGATGACCAGAGACTAGAGCCTGGATAGCCCAGAGACCTAGGGTTGTACCAAACATGACTGGTCAAAAAAAAAAAAAAAAGCAAAGAAAATCAGCCCACAAATCACAATCCCAGAGAACCTAGACAACAATGAGAACCCTAAGAGAGACATACATAGATATAATCTACATGGAAAGTAGAAAAAGACAAGATCTCTTGAGTAAATCGGGAGCATGGAGACCTTGGGAGAGTGCTGAAGGAGAGGGGAAAGGTAGGAAGGGGAACAGAGAAAAATGTAGAGCTCAATAAAAATAATAATAATGATATTCTATACACTCATAGACCAGTGTCTTGTCCAGTTCTCATCACAGAGGCTTTCTCCAGTAGCAGATGGCAGCTAGTGCAGAGACCTACATCCAGGCATTACGCGGGGGGGGGGGGGGGGGGGGGGGGGGGGACTAATCAGAAGTCTCCATGAGGTCCCTCGCCTCAGAAATGGGGAACCCACAGAAGAGGGGGAGGAAAAACTGTAGGATTCAAAAGGGATACAACATGAGGAGAACATGGCCCACTGAACCAGATAAGCAGAGTTCACGTGGACTCACAGAGGCTGAAGCAGCAAGCATTGGGCCTGCCGGGATCCGAATCAGGTCCTCTACATATTTATTATGGCTGTTAGCTTGGAGGTTTTGTGGAACCCCTAACATTGGGAGTAGGTGTATCTCTGACTTGTTTGCCTGATCTTAAGATTTTTCTCCTCTTACTGTGGTGGCCAACCTCGGTATGAGGGCTTTTGCCTTGTCCTGTTGTATCTTTTTCTGTCCTGCTTGGCTGTTGTCTTTTGGAGGCCTAATCTTTTCTGAAGAGGAAACAAAAGGGAGGTGGAAGGGAGCTAGGACTGAAGGGAGGGGAAACTGTAGTTGGGAATGTATTGTAAGAGAGAAGAATTTATTTTTTAATTAAAAAAATAAGAAAAAGTAAACTAAAGAGTAATTAAAGTAAGATTTATTAATAAAAACTGTTTTTTTCTTTAATGTGATATCAAGCTTTTCTCTATCACCAAACTAATTAAATTTATTTTGAACCCATGGTTAAGTCTTTTCTTTTTAATATTATATTTTCACTTTTATTAGCATTAATTACTGCTCACTAATCATTGCAGGCTCCTTCTTTCCAGCTTTCGTACATATATCCTTGCACTGGCTGCATACATGCACTGGCTGCATACATGCACTGACTGCATACATGCACTGGCTGTATACATGTACTGTCCGTCTTCTGTTCCAGCTTGTTTTACTTACTTAATGCTCTCGTGTTCTGATCTCTGAAAATGATAGGACACTATTTTTTTATGACTGAATAAAAGTCCACTGGATATGTATTATACTTCTTCCCTCATAGGCAAACACTTTGATTCATACCATGTATTTTCAATAGTGAATAGTATCACAGTAAGGGTAAGCATGTAAACATCTCTTTAGGATGCTGCTTCACATGCACACTGGCATTTTTTAAATTCTAAGTCAACTAAAACATTTTATTAAAAAATTTCATATAAATGTTTTTATATAATATATTTTATATAGCCACAATAACTAGAGTGAAATTATGTCTCATGTTGACTTTTGCTTTTTTTTCTATAATTGTTAATGGTATTGAATATTGTAGACAATTGAACAAATGAGAGATTCTAACTTCGAGAGAAAAATCCATACCTGTATATTCAGCTAATCTACAGCACACTTGCTGAAATGAACCACTGGAAGGATGACTGCTTTAATTAGTGGTGTTGAAAGAACTCATGTGGAGAGTATTAAATCTTGGCTCCAATCACTCACTCTGTACACAGATAAATTCTTAATAAAAGCTACTTAAATGTAAAACCCTAAAGCCACAAAATAACCTAAGAAAATCCAGGGAAGTCCTTCAAGGGTTTAGAAAGGGCAGTGGTTTCTGTGTTGTAATTCCACAATCACAGGAAACAAAAGAAAACAGACAACTGGAACTGCACATAACAAAGAAGCTTCCACACAGGAAAGAGAGCAACCAGCAGGAAGAAGAGACAAACTTCAGAATGGAAGAAAACAAGGGACAAATACACAAAGTAGGGATCCAAAACATACTCAGTTTTAACAATGAAGTAAACAAATGATCCGATTAAAATTAGCAAATGATCTTAATAGTGCATTGCTCTTCCAGTATGGATAGGTTGTTTGCGAATCCTATGGTCTCTATGGGAACACTGGCATGGAATGAGTAAGTCAATTTTTCTTTAGGCCTTTAAACTATTTGGTTTTCTAGTATATTATTCTTACTGCATCTGGGGCTATAACTGAAAAATCAATAGTGCTTGGTGACACGTGAATATATTTCAAGCTCTTGGAAACCTAAGACCACAATAAGTCTGAGGATAACCTAGGCTACCTACTGAGTTCTAGGCCACACTATCCAAAGAGTGAAAGCCTATCTCAAACACTCAATTCATTATACCCAGAAAATGCAATCATCCTAGATGCTCATCAAAGATGCATTCGCAAGAAGATGTATCATACAAATAGAATACCATAAAGTGGTAAAGAAATATGATGCTATAAGGTAAAATAATGGGAAAAGAAAATAACTTAAGCCTACAAAACCAATGTTATATGTTTTCTCACATGTGGAACCCAGCTTCAAATCATTTGTGTGTTTAACTTGAAGCAAAAGTGGAAGACAGTCAACTAGAAAGAAGACTTGTGGACTTTTTAAGGGAGGAGTGTTAGTAAGTATAAGCACAGCAAAAGTAATGAGATGGAATCCTGGGGGAAGAAAGGATTAAGCAAGGAGGGTATGAGAATATTTGGGAAATCAGAGTATGAAGAAGAAGGCTCACCCCAAAAAGGATGTATGAAATATCATATCAACGTCTAGTCTCTCACAATCCAATTTAAAGCAAATAAGTGGAAGGTAATCAAACATATGTGAGCTAAAATGAGTGGCAAGAGTGAGGATTAAAGAGCTAATTCTTGAAAGCCTGCTCTTTTCTGAAGGAAAACAGAGAGGGGGTGGATATGGAAGGGAGGAGAGGTGGTGGGTAGCAAGAGCCGAGGGAGGGGAAACATTGGTCAGAATGTATTGCATGAGAGAAGCACCAATTTTCAAGAAAAAATAAAAATTAGGTAATTAAAAATAATTAAATATACAATTAGTAGTACCCAAACAAGATAATGGATCATTCAGGCAACACATACTGAATTTGGAAACTTTGCTCCTCAAGCATCTTGTGAAAAAAGCATTAGTGAAAAGTCATGTATAACATCAACATTACCATTCATGAGTATGGATACGGAAACGTATGGGGGTAGATAAGTAGACAGAAAAACACATAATAATGTGTGCTTGATGCATTTAGCTGCCAGGCCTTGATTAGGGTAAAGCTAGCTGCATATATGTCAGATTCAAGATGAAATGTGAAAATTTCTCCTTCTAAATTATCCCTCCCTATTTACCAAATAGTTCCTTTTATCAGAATTTCTTAAGTAAACGTCTCAAACAGTTACTTACATCTCTCTTCTCAAAGCTTATTATATCCACTAACTATGCCATTCGACTTTGGGCTTGCTAGAAAGTTCTTCAGTTGTATGTTTTTACCATAAATACACAGCATAATCCTAACATTTACACACGTACACAATCATGAGAATATTAACTCCTAATGTTTCTAACCAAACTGTTCTAAGTACAAAAATGGTCTCTACAAGTTACAGGTGGGAATATAGGCCACAGATACAGAAAATCTCTATTAAAATAAAGACATACACCATGTATGCATTAAATTATATAACAAACTTAAGAAAAATAAACCTTTAGCAGGAGATATCTGAAGACTCTTCCGCTTTCCATTAAGTACAATCACAGAAAGAAAAGCTCATTATATTTTATGGAGTGAAAGGTGGACTGCTTATATTAAGTATGATTTTATTCTGTTTCTGTATCATAATTTATGACCTCTTTCCTTTAGTTAATTAAGAGTAATACTTACTTGCATGGAAATAAACTGTCTCTTCATCTGTATTTCACGGAAACCCAGAGTTTGCTCCAATACCTCAGGATAAAACAGGTTTATCACAGAAACTCTCTTCCCAGTGAGAGTGGCACTGGAGTCAGATAAGCCTGAGTAGCCCGCTGGGAACTATTGCTAAAGAAAATATCTCCCTGTGCTGTTCTGGTGCCAAGTGATCAATTATAGTGTTCAGGTATGTTCTAGAACAAGGTCACCAGTGAGAGATAAATCAATCCAGTAAGCAAAGGAGCCAATTATTGTAAAGGAAAAAACTTTTTAGTGTGGGTTAGTCGATGAATTTGAAATGAAGAGGAACTAGCAAGAGACATTGTCTTCAATGATACTGCCATTAGTGAGTGACCCATTTTTCAATTGAAAGATTACCTCCAGGTTCATGTGGGAAGCTATAATTAGACTCAGAGTAGGTAAAAAGCGAAAACCAAACAAAAGAAATGATTGTAGGATGGAAACCTCTTGGAAGGAAGAGATTGGTGTGGTCAGGACGGGAACAAAAAAATGGAAGGTGAGGATGACTATAGTATAATATTTATATATGTGTATAAAAATACCAAAGGATAAATTCATTTATAAAGAAACTATAAAAACAGTGTATGTAGGATATCCTAATAACATTAGATATCCAGAAATGATTCTAGTCTATAATAAACCACTATATCAATATAATTTATATTATACAACTGACAATAAAAATATCTATAAAATATAAATATATAAGTATATACATAACACCTCATAATTAATAGACCTAAATTAGATATCCCTGCTCTAATATAGGTAGAGAAGGCATTCATACATAAGATTACATATACGTGTGTGTATATGCCTATGTAAGAAGGCTAAGTGCTATAACATCTGAATTATGAAAAATTAATAACAAAGAATTCTGATAATACTGGTTTCTGCCAGAAGTATGATACCAGCCTGGACTACATAAGTTCCTGGCCACCAAGGAGCACATAGCAAGACCTTGTCTGAAGAAGAAAGAGACAGAGACAGAGAGAGAGAGAGAGAGAGGGAGAGAGAGAGAGAGAGGATGCTAACCATTAGGCCTCATAAGTTCAATTAGTAGCACTAGAGGAAGAAATCCTTAAAAGCAAATTGTTTGATTCTTTTTTCAAATTTAATTTAAATAATTTAGAGGATTTCATACATAAGTACTATATTTATATCATTTCCACACCACCATCTTCCCCTCAAATTCCTCCTGTGTCAATAATGGCTATACCAGTTGACATGAACATGGATAGGTCCCATCCCTCAAGGAAGAGCTACAGGAAATTGATGTCTTCTGAGAGAGGGAGAATCGTTTCTTCAGGGACATGCCCACTGATAGGTGATCCAATCCCAAGTGGTCAGCTCTGGATTAGTGTCCAGATGAGCAACATTCCTTTCCTTATGAAGAAAAAATGAAGATAAATTCACCTGCATTCAAGAAATTTATTTTCTGTATTATGACGCTCACAAGCCCATTTGAATTCTGGGCATACAGAAAACTAAACTTCCCATAAGAGTTTTGAAAGCTAGGTTTATGTGACTACATTCTGGCCAAAGAAATATGGACAAAAATCATTCATCTTTCCTCTTCTCTTCTGCTAAATCGTAATGGCTACGTCCTAGAGATGGCGATAACATGTTCTCAGTCACTATGCAGAGCAGACATGAAGCTTGCTAAAAACCTGAATTGTATCACCATCTGGTCAACCCTTTAGTAAAAGATTGGTTAGTCACTTAAACAGCAAACAAATACTGAAACTCCAACAATTATACAATATTTATACTTACTAATAATGCATGTCAAATGGAAACACCTCCCATTCCATGAAGATAATTTAGTGGTGGAAACGCATAATTTATCATTAAATTACTACTACAAAATGTGTCTTAAAGATCAACTGGCATTAACTTGGTTCAGCATTTTAGGGATAGCACACACACACACACACACACACACACACACACACACATGGGGGGGCACA
The DNA here is from genome assembly GCF_982192425.1 of Myodes glareolus. NCBI lineage: Eukaryota > Metazoa > Chordata > Mammalia > Rodentia > Cricetidae > Myodes > Myodes glareolus. The sequence continues at coordinate 40,906,776 of NC_142031.1, read as the reverse complement.
CATACACAGGACCAGAACTTTCCAAGAGACTCTCAAAATATATAGCCTATTGCTATTTCTCTTGGCTACTCTCTAGAAGTGGAAGGTATGTCCCAGTTGCTGAAAACACCATGAACTTAAGAAACACCTCCCAGATACCCCTGAGCTGGAACTGAACTGATTGCTCCCTCTCTGAGAACTAGTTTTCATGATACTATAAGGCACCATGCAAGCTTCCAAAGGAGGAAAGGAACTAACAGTCCTATTCTATGAACCATATCAACTTACAGCATGGAAAGATAACCCAAAGTATGCAGTAGTATTATACATACCTTGACAGTAATGAACTTAAGACAAGAGGGAAACAATGTCTGGTACTGGAAATCAAGTTAACTACTCAGCATTAGTGAAGTTATTGTTATTTGGGGATAATATAAAAGAACTAATTTACTAAACCAGCATAATCCCTACCAACAATCTGTAAATATTTGCCCTTATATACACAGATATGTGTAGGCTTCGCTCTTAATCAAGGAAGCTTCTCCTTGCAACAGACAGATCACCACAGAAAACTACAAGCAATCAATCTTCAGAGTGCATAGCCCAGTTCCAATATATATATATACACAAAAAAAAACACTTCACTACTAAGGGTCTGGGGATGTTGCAGAAGACGAGACAGGAAAATAGTAAGAGCCCGAGGACCCCAAAATTTTCTTTGAAATTATGTCTCCTACTAACATCAGAAGCAAAACTCATAAAGTCTCACCAACATTACCAACCAAATGTAAGTTAAATAAGAATGATATCAATGAGCATACCAAATCTGGATGTGTAAAAGCCCATGAAGACTCAACCTTAAACAGAGTATTATAAGAAACTGAGAAAAGCTAGGAGCTGGAGAGTTAGCCTTCCCCGAGGAAGAGCTCACCAATTGGTTGTCCAGAGTCAAATGCTCAGTCCTGAAAACATACATGCAAGTAGCATTCTGTGGAAGTAACAGGTTATATTTAGATGTGTGTGTGTGTGTGTGTGTGTGTGTGTGTGTGTGTGTGTGTCCATCCTGGCTAGTTGTGTGTCAACAAGACACAAGCTAGAGTCATCTGAATAGAAGGAACCTCTATTCTGAAAATGTCTTTATAAGATTCAGCGGTAAAGCATTTTCTTAATTAGCGATTGATGAGAGATGGTGCAGCCAATGGTAAGCAGCACTATCCCTAGGATGCTAGTCCTGGTTTCTAGAAGAAAGCAGGATAAGGAATCTCTGAGAACAAATCAGTAAGCAGCACCACTCCTTGGCTTCGGCATCAGCTCCTGCCATCAGGTTCCTGCCCTGTTTGAGTTTCTGTCCTGACTTCTTTCAGTTATGAACAGTGCTGTGGAAGTAGAAGCTGAATAAACCCTATCTTTTATAAGTTTCTAGATCATGGTGCTTTTATCAGTGCAACAGCAATCCTAAGTAGAGATAGATAGAAAGATAGATAGATAGATAGATAGATAGATAGATAGATAGATAGATAGATAGATAGATAGATATCACATGCATGCATGCAATACCAGTTTGAATTGGGGCCATGAATTTTCAAAAGGGAGGAAGGGTATATGAGAGTTTGGAGGGACTAAAGGAAAAGGGAAATGGTATAATTATATTCTCAAAAAACTCAAATGCCTTTTAAAAAGAAGGGACTTATAAGTTGGGCTTGAGAAGTAGCAACCATGAAGTACACGTTTGAAGGAAGGTAGTCATCTATGGGTTTCAGTGGGATTTGGAGTTTTTAGTAAGAGGCACAAAATAATACAGTACCCATGGAGTTGAAATTAAAATTTAACCTTGGCAATATTAAAAACAAAGCAAAAGTATGACCCTGTACCATGCTGCCACTGGGGTTCATATGAATGTGAGTGGCCTGCAATTCCACCTGAGGCCATGCTGATATCTGGGTCCCTGCTGCTGTTGCTCCAGGGCCACGTATGGGTCATGTCCTAGTGCAGCCGGGTTCTCTGTTGATATCTGTGGCCCCTGTTACCACCTAAAGCCGTGCAGATGTCATTGGTTTGTACTTCTGCCTGAAGTCATATTGATGTCCGTGGACTGTAATGCCACTAAGGGACAGGGCCATATTGATTTGAGTAGCCCACACTGTCACCTGAGATTGTGCTGATCTATGCTGATCTTGATCTATGCTGCTGAAAAAAGCTAGGATGGTTTACGTGGCCTGAGCAGCATCAGAGGTCCATGTTTATGTCCATGGTCTGTGTTGTCCCTGGAGACCAAGCTGAGGTCTGTGGCATTTGCTGATGCAGAGATCATGTGGGTTTTCAAGGACCACGTTGTTGCCAGAAACCATGCGTTTGTCTATTCTCTGTGCTCCCACTGGCTGTAAAGGACAAAGAAGCTACTTTGTCCACGCATTGATGACCATAGACTCACAGTTGAGAAAAAGGCACATAGAAGGCTTGTGTGACAACCCATATCCCCACCCTACTCCCACCCCCACACCTCCAAAAAGTAAGAGCTTAGACAGAAAGCCATCAAAGAGAACTTTTAACATTTTTCATAAGGATGCTGAAGTGGCTTCTGTGGAAGAGAGAGAGGTTGGGTAATACAGGTGGGGGCGAACTCAGTTTTCTTTAAGGAACTAGACACTGGGAGCTTGGACATGCGTCTTCAGTGACTATACAGGCAACAAAATTGGAACTTGCTTTTTTTCTTTTTGTTTTCTTTTTATTCTTCTATTTTTTTGGGAATAGTGATGGTGGGGAAGATCACAAGGGTGGAGGAAGCAGACCTTGGAGGATTGGGAAGTGGGAGTGCTCAGGGGTCATGATGTGAAATTCCCAAAAATCAATAAAAAGTTTTTTTAAAAAAAACTGTCTTATATGACATTTTTATTATGAAACACTAAACCTTTCTGAGCTTCAGCTCAATAGGCAAAGTTACTCTCCTGGAGAATTCATGCCTTCTTTGTGGTGCTGGATAAGCAATGTCTGTGGTCAGCATCTCCATCCACGTGATGGACCGGGAGCTGCATCTTCCAATACATGAGCTCTGTTGCACTGAATACTCTAAGAGAATCTGTACACATCAAAATCTCTAAAGCCAAGAATCTCAAACTTTGTGCCCTTTATTATGTTGTAAAATCTGCGTGGGTTTGGAATGGAAACTTGCTCCATGTGTCCCCAGAACCACAGGTTCAAAGAAGCGAGTCCCCTGGTTTTCTTCCCTGCTCTAAACTCATTCTCAGCAAGGCAGCATTTCATATTTATTGAGTTGTTATAATTAATTAACATTCAGATAATCAAGAAAGCAAACTGATAAACTCTGTAGTCAGTGCTCCTCATTTTATTGATGTGTATCTTAAAAATATATTCTTGAGGTATATTCTTGCTAAAAAATTTGGTAGAAGGAATCATAGATACTGTTAAAAATACTTGCTGTTAGAGAAGCTGGAGGCCTGAGGTATAATGATTTATCAGTTCATTTTGAATATCTGTTGTGCTTACCTTATCAATATATTTATTATGAACATATTTTTGATTTTTTTAATATTTTAAATTAAAATGGCATTATATCATTTCCTCATCTTTTTTTACCCTCCAGTTCCTCACAATTATCCTCTTTTAAGTCCCTCCATGTTGCCATCTCTCTCAAGCTGATAGACTTTTTTAAATTAAAGGTATTATTTTATTTTACATCCTGATTGTAGGACTTCAGTTTTTCCTCTCTCCCCCCTCCCATTTTCTCCCTCACCTCTCCCCTCTCCACCACTCCCATTCACTGTCTCAGTTCCAAAAGAAGCAGGTCTCCCATGGGTATCAACAAAACATGGACAGCCTCTTTGTTGTTGTTATTATTATATTTGGTACATGGTGAGTGTGTGTGTGTGTGTGTGTGTGTGTGTGTGTGTGTGCGTGTGTGTGTAAGAACATGCATACACTCTGCATTGAACAATCGATAACTGGTCTCATCTCTGGGAAAGTCTAATTCTCCTCCTAGCAGGCATTAATTCCATCGTTCTTTACCAAGGGGTGGCACCACACTTAACTTTTGCCTTCCACATTAGCATATCTGTTGACACTGCCACTGTTCCAGTACGGTTTGTGCAAACAGTTCTAGGAGAAACTGTTTTTCAGTAGGATTCCTAGTATTCTGACTTTTACAGTGTTTCCACACCCTCTTCTAAGATGTTCCCTGAGCAGGACTGTGATGGGTGGAGATGTTTCGTCTAGTTCTGGATTTCTGGGATGGTCTTCACTTGCTGTAAAGTGAAGCTTCTTCAATAGCAGTGATCACTATACGTACCTTTAGGTATAAGGATAGGATTCAGGATGTAGTAATTATGGTCTTCTGGTCACCTGCTAGTCGTCCCTTCTAGTCTAAGATCCATGCTCTCACCAGCCAGGAAATATGGCTACCACCAGCCTGCAAGTACAACTGTTTGCACCTTTATACATAGCCTGTCATGCTGGTAATTGCTGTCCATAGGTATTGTCCGTAGGTTCATAGGTATTTTATCTGGTTCGGACTCTAATTGCTTCCTTCCTTTGCTCATAGTAAACTTTGGAACCATGAAAGATATGCCACGGGAAAGAGGATTTCAGGTCAAATCCAGCTCCAGACCCAAGTTCTATGTCCTAAATCGATGGTGTCTTCAGCAATAAAGGTCCGCCATCAACCCTTGAGAGGAAACCAAGGTCTACACGGGTAATATTGTTTTAGAGAGTCACCAGGACCAGCCTGGCCAAGCCTTCAAAGGGAAGTTCCTCTTGTCTGGTACTGTGGTTTTGTTAGTCTATAGTTCTTGTAATGAGCACTGTCGGTCCAAGTGATTAAACATCCTTTAAGAGAGAGGGAGGAGAAGGAGAGAGAGAAAGGTTATGTGACTGTGTATGTTAGGATTTCTATTGCTGTGATGAACACCATGACAAGAATATCACTGTCACATCTCACGAAAACAGAAAAACACTTAGGATTTATATGAAATCACAAAAGATATCAGAGTCAAAGTACTCTTAACCCAAACTAAATTATCAAGTATTAGTGACCAAAAGAATAAAACACTAGTGTTACAATAGATCCATAGGCAAACAAAATATATACACCATCAAGAAATACATACAATCTGCTATTCAACAAATGTGTCATGACCATACATTGTAGAAGTGAGAAGAATTTTTAAGATTAATATCATGGGAAAGAACAGAGTATTTACATGGAGATAAATAAAATTAATCTATATCCCTCACCTTATCCAACATTCAACACTTAGTGGCTTAAAGACATAACTCTAAGAATTAAACTATGAAACTGCTAGAATTAGAGAAACACTCAGGGGATGACACAGGTGAGAATATTTTTAGGTAAAATGGAAAATAAAACCAAAAATGGACCAATGGAATATGCCAATCTAACAGGGATGAATGACAGAATGGAAGAAAGTATTTGTAAACTGTGTATCTGATAGGATCTTGGTAGCTCCCTAATTTGACCTGGGGCCTGAGAAGTGTATGAGAATAATCTTTTCTGAATCTCCACTGAGATAATTTAAATGTGTATATACACAACGATTTTCCAAGCACAAGAAATAAAATGTTTATGCATATAAATATCTAAATACATGTCTAAAACTTATATCCCTTAGTTTTCTATCAAATGTTTCTCAGAGAAAACATCTAGATAAATTCATAAACAACCACGTGAATAAAAATGAAGAAAGACTACAACAATTCCAGCAAGTGTTCCCCTGAGAGAACAAAGCTGTTTCCTCCACTAATTGGCTTCATCAGGAAATAAGGGCTCTCAGGTCCAACAAGCACCTCACTGCCATATCGGGAGTTTCATAATTATCACAATATAGCTTTTATCTTTAAAATGCTAAGTCCTTTAGAAAAACTATAAGTTAATCATAAAAGATTTAACAATCCCTTTCCAGTTTGACATCTATTTGAGCGTGTTTTCCTTTTCTTCCTCCTCTCCTCCCTCCCTCCCTTTCCATTCTTCCCCCAACGTATTTTCATCCTTTGTCCTCAGCCCTTTCCACCCTGTCTTTTTGAGCACATGTCACGTTACTCTAAAACATTAGAAAGGTCAGGTCCTAGACCTGTTTATGATCGCAACTCATTCTATATAGAACAGGTTAATTCTCTATTTATTATTCGGTTCCCTTTCATTTAACAAAGAAAAGGAATATCCCAGATCACATGTAGTGTACTTTTTAGTCAAGCATTCTCATAACTACATGAAACTTTTCATGAATTTGGAGCCTGGGCTGCAGTACTTAACGCTCCAGAGAAACCATTAAACTCTTATTACCAGTGCAGGACTGGGTCTCCAAAGACAAACAATTCCTACAGATCTTTCTAACAAGATGCCTTGAGCATAATTAAGACTTATTGGGTGCTCAGAGACAAATAATTACAAAACTTAATTAATGATCTGTCACACTTCTAAACAAGTTTCAGAGGAACCAATTAATAGGGACAATTAAAACTTCCTGGGTGTTAATTAGTGTTCAGTTCTGAAGTTATCTCGCAGGACTTGGTAGATAGCAAAGAGGTCTCAGTTCTGATGACAGCCAGGTTGGTGAAAAGCAGGAAGGTCAGTCTGTATCGTTATTATTCATTAACTTATGTCCTGTCATCCTGGCTCTTGATTCTTTACCCTACAAATGAAACAGAATACAACATAACACATTCAATTCACAACAACCAATAGATCAAATACTAAACAGAAATCTGTAGGAGAAAGTGAAATTCAGATCTTCACCATACGAATAGCAGAAGTCTTTCTAGATAGTCACACTGAAACATCACCTTTTGATCTGGAGCAACTGTCAAAAACTCTAGAATTCTCACTCCCTCCATGTAAAAGGAAGTTATGGATTCATCAACGAAGAATTTCACAACATGATTATTGAGTGTTTGCATGATACATAAAAGAAATCAATACATGTACAAAGTCACCATTGTGTAGTTCCCTTTTTCCTTCTCAATCCTGGGCTCACTCTTAACTTCAACTAAATCAGGTGGTTCTGTTCAATTCCAACTGATTGACTCTAGACTAAGAAGTTCTGTTCTTGGCCTTTTCCTCCAGAAAAAAGGAAACAACTCCTTTAATTTCGTGCTGTAAACTTAACTCACTAATATTTAAATTATCAGTCAAAACTGAGTATCTAAAGCCCTGAGAGATGTCTCATTGTTTGAAGTGCTTACTGCACAAGCATAAGAAATTGTGATCAGGCCATCAGCACAAACTAAAAGCTGGGTCCTGTGGCACACATCTGTAATCTCAGGGTGATGGGGTGGACATAGACATATTCCTCGTGCTTACTGATCAACAAATCTAGCTGAAATTAAAGCCACAAACTCACTGGGAGACTAACTCCAAAATGAATGTGGAGGCTGATAAAGGAAAAGACCCAACTTTGACCTCTGTCTTATATGTATACATGCACGAGAGAACACACATTCAACTAAGCACACACAATTATTTATATAGTTTTTCTTTCCATAAGACATTAGTCAAAGGTATTTTGTTGGACATAGTGGGAGAAGGGAACTAGTGAAGACAGTCAATTGCAAATATGTATTTATCAGCATTTGAGAACCTCATTAGTCCTAAAGGTGACATATTTAGGTCAAAAATACTATTCCTAGAAATTAATTGTCACAATGTTAGACATACTTCAGCCGGCAATGATAGATAGAGTCAGTCTTTATGTATATATTAAATTCATTTTTTGGATCTGACAACTCAAAGAATTAATACAAAAAATATGCAGCCAAGCAATAATTGGAGAGAATTAGTGTATATGAACAGAGACAAAGATGTGGGATACTACAAAAATGGTTGACAACCTGGACAGATATTCAGCCTCAAGTTTTTCAAAGTCTGCAATCCAAATCTCTCAATGTAAGTGTGGCTTTTACCTTTTGTTAGAGAAGCTCCTTTCACAGAAGATGGAGATGATTACAGAAATCTACAAGTGATCAACGTGTATAGAACGACTGTAGGGATCCCAACCTTCACTGGTAAACCTGCAACGCAACCCTTACACCTAAGGTTGAGGGATATTGTAGGAGGAGAACGACTGTAAGAGTCAGGGGAACATCTTCTGTAATAGAGTGTCTTCTAGACAGTACAAGGATGCTGTATCTATGAAATTTCCACAACATTGTGAATAAGACGTGCATGATGACAACGCCAGTTTATATGCCCATGTAGATAGAAGAAATCTCACAAAGTCCCAAGCCTAGATGAAGAACTTTAGGCAATAATGGCTGAGAATCAGTTTTCTGCAGAGCTGAGGCCCCCAATATGTTATTCAATTCCAAGTGGTCACCTTAAAAAGTGAGCATTTTGGGCAGTATTAAATGGAATATATAATACATATTATATAACAATTACTTATGTATGAGTGTAACAGTAATAATTAAGATATAATCAACATAAATATGGATGTAACAATAATATGGGAAAAGTCATGAATTTGAGAAGGAGTGCAAGAATAAATAGAAATTGGAAGGAGAGAGAATGGGATAGAAATGATATAAATACAGTACTTATCTATAAAATTTTCAGAAAGCCAAATTTAAATTTTAAAAGAATGTATACATCAAAAAATCATTTGAAGAAGGGAAGAGTAAAATGATGTAATTATTATCTCAATAACTAAAAGAAATATTTCAAAAGATATCATTTTATAATTTTCACAAAATAAATAATTATGTGTCAATATAAAATTTAAATACATTTTTTAATTTTATGCCTGTGTTTATACTTTAAATGCCTAATGCTGAACACTTTTTATCCATGAGAAGCTACATTGAAACTTTATCAGTTTCCTACAAAGTACATTGAGTTTTTAACATGATAACCTAGTATGTTTATTATGGTCCTTCCTCCCTTTTGACAAGACATTCAATGTCTTATATAAGTCATCTCTGAAGTACTATTTACAAGGAACTATGAAATTTAATTGTTCTTCAAACATTTCTAATATTTTAAATAAATAATGATCTTACATAGTTATGTATAGTTTGAAATTATAAATATGCCTGTCTTCATTGTGTAATATGAAAAAAGAATGGAATAATTGAAATATCCAAACTTTTCTGCTTATGTAATTCAACAATTTTCTGTGGTGTTATGAATAATTGTTTGATTGGTATCCAAATATAAATTTAAATTTTGAATTGATATTTTTATTCTCTGCATGTTGCCTCCATATTCAATCTAAAATAAGAATCTAAAATTCATCAATTTTAGGGCGAAAATACGTTTATATGATCATGGATGAATTTATAGCTGATGATCTCCTAATAATGAATAGAATCCTGAAAAAATAATACTTGTCCAGGATATTGTCATTATCGTTTCTGTTCTAAAATCTAAAATAAATGTCCTATGGAAACAAAATCAAATTCCTCATTCAAACTTCTTAAAATATTTTGTTATTTTGATATTTTGTTATTTTAAATAAATTTAATGCTGTCATATCATATTTTATTTTACAGATTATTTTTAGTTTTTAATTTTGTGTTTGGTGTGCTTGTGTATGTCATAGCACCTGGAGGTCAGAGTATGACTTGCAAGAGTGAGTTCCTCTCTTCCACTGTTTGCATTCCTTGAACCAAACTCAAGGTGTCAGGCTCGGCAGCAAGCACTTTTAAAGGTAAGCCATCTCACCTCACAGCACAATTTTCAGTTAATGATCTGTCCTACCAACTCAAGCTTAGACATTCTAGTTCTTTCTAATTATCCAATAAATTGTTCAAATACTAAAACTGGTTTTTTTTAAATTATTTTATCAGCTCATCTGAGTCTACCAGGTAGACATACATCTGGTGGAGAAATGAATCAAGTTAGAGAAGAAATAAAAAGCCACTCATGTCTAAATAATACACTGTGCAGTTCACTTTTCTTTAATGTAGACATTGACAAGAAAAGATACAAATTCAATTCTCCTTCTGTTTAAGACCAAAGAGGTCGAGGGTGCTTCCCTGGCATAAGTGATCTTACTTGGAGGTTCTCCCAGCCTCAATTTCTGCATTCTGTTCTGCTCTTTTCTATTTTACAGACAGTAGCCAGTAATAGGAATATTGAAAAATAAATAAACTTAGTCTTTCATTTACAAAAGTCCTACTCCTAATCAGTATTATTCTATATGATTAAATCTAGAAGGCACCTTCTTGGATCAGTGAGAGAATTATTGTAGATAACCAGAGATGTGAAAAACACATTTTACAATCATGAACTAATGAAATCATGAAAATGTCCAATTGTGATTTGTCACCCTTCGTTGGAATGGGTTTTTTGTTTTGTTCTTGTTTTGTCTTAACAATCAGTGACATACCAGCAATAAAAATGTGCTTTCTTTTCAGCTTTTGGCCTATCTGATTGGAAGACTCCAGATTTGTGAGCCAATTGAGGGGTTTTTCTTTGTCATCCATACTATTTAAACAATTTCAATAATTGCAGTTTTCCTCAAAACTTTAGACTCACAAAGAATCTAATGACAGACCCACAGACTCCCGTGTAGGTCAACAGCGGGTTTTCTTGGCCTGGAAGTATAATGGCATCAGCAAGTAGAGCTGTACAATTTCCTAGAAACCAGATTGCATTTTCCAATGAGTGGCCGAAATGGCAGGTGAAACACATGGTATCCTGGTGTCCAGTCATCAGGGAGAAGCTGGGACCCAAGCTCTGGCAGGGTCTTGGGTGGATTCCCATGTCTCCATCCCCTCACTACAGTCAATCTCACATCTTTCTGTAAAGATGTGCCAGATACAAAAAATATTAATTGGAATTATGTTCATCCAGTTGATAATTTTATAGATGAATTCCTCATAAAAGAATATCCAATTTTAAAAGGATTACAATTTTCAAATTTACCCCTTCTCTCTATTCCTTTGTCTGTCTATCTATCGTCTATCTATCTATCTACCTATCTATCTACCTATCTATCTATCTATCTATCTATCTATCTATCATCTATCTCCATGTCTTTGTCTATGTCTATATCTCTGTCTTTATCTCCCTACCCTATCTCTATCCCTATCTCTATCCACGTCTCTCTTTGAGACAAGGTCTCATATTAGTCCAGCTGGTCAAAAACTATGTATCTAAGGATGGCTTTGAACTTCGGCTCTTCTTTTCTCTACTTTCTAAGTGCTGGGATTATAAGTGTGCATCACCGTACTGGGTTTAGAGGGTGCTGGAGATTGAGCCCAGAGCTCCATGCATTGTAAGTTAGCACTGTACCAACTGAGCTACGTCCTTGGTCAAAATTTCATTTTTAATTGAGAAAAATTTATCTAAGTAAATATTAGATGTTTTACTGAGAAATTATATTAGTTCTTTTTTTTCCTGTCTGAGAAGAATACTCGACAAAATCTATGTAAGCAAGGAAGGGTGAACGTTTTGTTTTAATTTTAGCTTTCTCCTGTTAATGGCTTTATGGTACAGTCCACGATGGCACTAAAGCCATAACTGCTGAAAATGAGGCAGGAAATGATCAGAGGTGAATTTGTGTGCTCAGTCCATTCCTGTTTTTTTTTTTTTTTTTTTTTCAGTCCAGGAACCCAGTCCATGAAATGATGCTGCCCACATTCAGGAAAGGTCTCCCTGGAAACCTCACAGATGCATCCAAATGTGCACCTGCCAGATGATGCTAGATCTGATGACAAAGGTGGTAAAGATTAGCGACCACTGAAATACATAAACACAGCTTCTAAAATATTAGGCAGGCCACAAAAGAGTCATTAGTAATAAATATTAGACTTATCAATGAAATTGAGAAATAAAAGATGTAGTAATAAATGTTCTATCTAAACAAAGGTCAGAAGCAAACTGATTATATTGACACAGAAAAGAAGGCTGAACGAAACAGGTATCACTGTAATATATATTTCTTAGTCCAACACAAATGTAAAAGAAACATTTGAGGACAGGGAAGCAGTGATAGAAAACTAAGCAGAATATAATTTGACATCCGTGGGGGTTTTGCTTTGTTCTGTTTTGCTTCCAGGGAACTTCACAAAGCCAGTGACACCTACAAGCCCCAGCCTCTATGTCTCTCAGAAGAGGATGATTCCGACTTTATAATGTCATCTTGAAACAAAATTATTTTTACAGGCATCACAATACCACCTCCATAGTTTTTCTGTATTTTATGCTGACAATATATTTTAAGAGTTCGATATTTGTCGGCATTTTTAAATTTCCATTATGTATTTAGCATAGTGAGCATAGATTTATTAAAGTGAGAAAGAACTACCAAGAGCAAGAGTGTCACCAAGATTTGAAGGTCTACAACTTCCATTATTGTATATGAGCTTTGTGCCACCAAAAGAAAGGTTTCTTTTGGAGTATTTTAAAGTTTCTGGAAGATGAAAATAAAATTGAAAAAAGTAAAAAAAAAAACCACAGAACAAATATTCTAATAGCCAACTACAGGAAGAGCAATGAAAGCAGCAGCAAACATTTTTTGTGCGCCTTTAGAAGTAGCGAGGGACCAACTAGGAAAGATATTTGCAGCTAAGAGAGCAGAGCTGTTTTATCTGTTATTGCTCTGATGGCAGCAGACACGCAAGGATGTTTGACAAGTCGGAGCTAAACTCTGTGTCTCTAGGATGGACATATCCAAGCTCTTTTGCATGCCGTAGGAAACCTTTTATCCTCTATAATTAGTTCCATAATCAAAAGGCATGTCAGCACCCATCCGTGAGGATTAAATGATTACGCGATGATGAAAGCTCATAAGCCAATTAAAGTGCCAGCCTTTCACTAGGGAGTCGGTGCACACAGGCACACTCTAAACGTTCCTTGATCTCTCAGCCCACACAAATCATTTCTCCAAGCCTGGCGTCTCCCTAACACTACAAGAACAGGAACATGGACAGGCCGCTTTAAATGTTGTTTCTATGCTGATGCTGCCATCTAATGGTCAGATGCTGCAATAGCATAGTGAGAAATGGCTACTCAAAATGAAGGCCTTTATTGAACACACATGATACTTCTCAAGCAGGTGATGACTTAAAAGATACAGGGAGATAAAAAAAAAAAGGGTTTCTCATTACTTCCATGAAATGGTTCATGTTGTGAATACCCTATTATGAGAAAAGTTTGACTCTCACATTCTAAAATACAACTAGTGTCTAAAACTAAGTTGGTAAAAAAAAAAAAAATCCAGGATATAAAGACATGTTAAAAGAGTATTTATTAACCTAAAGCTATAGAAACATCACAGATGATGGATGCAAGACGCTTATAAGACAAAGGACTCGGTTGCTATAATCAAAATGATCACACAAGTTCCAGCCAAGAGTTCCCACCCTGTATAATTTAAATATGTCAGGGATAGAAACATTGGCGTGAAAATCTAGAATTTCCCAGGAGCACCCACAAATCTTCCACTGGTGTATATCACGTGTACTTGGTCACCCGGCAACAACAGGAGACTGATAACTATGTCACTCATCTTCCACCAAAGGGTTGTCATTGGTTAGTAGTGATCGCAGTGTAATAGCCTAAACCTAAAGGGAGACTGGGAAGTGTAGTCATGTACGTTGGCTGCAGGTACTTATATTTATAGCTAAAACTGAGATTTTAAGTAAAAATTTTAATAGTGGACATTGGGATTCGTCCATATATATTTATACTACAGAGTTAAATGTAGTACAGTTGGCATCTGTCTTTCCTGGTGATTCTTTGTCTTATTATCATGATGGTACATCTCATAAGGGCAGTGTCCCCCACACCCATGTATTAGGAAATGAACAAAACCTAAAAACTTGTTTCTTCTGTGTCTCTCATTTTCACAGCTTCCCAGGGGTGTCAGAGGACCAGCCTTAGCAAAACTAGCTCTTGCCAGGGTAGACGTATAGGGATTTAGACATATAGTAAAGAATATGAAGACACATATATATGAAAATAATAAAACGGAGAAGCATATAGGATAGTATCAAGAGGGAATTCCAGTGAATACTGAAAATCACTTGCCTTTAATTTCCAATTGCTTTAAATACCCCTAACACCAAAAGGTGGGAGTAAGACAAAAACTGAATTAAAATGATAAAACGAAATGAACAGACAAACTGAAGGTTGCAGGCTACATCAGCATTCTGTTGCTACAACAAAACAAGTCATGCTCACACCCTATACATTCTGTAAATCCCAGGTGGATTCTAAAGTTATCTCTAAGGGAACTGAAACTTTGTTGGATCCACATACTTTGTTTGAGGTAGGTGAAAATCTACTTCACTTTTCCTGAAGTACAAGGCCTGGCTATTAGCCGCACCTGTGGACAATAACCTTGAGAGAGCAGAACTCTGACCTAAATCTAGGTGGGACTTCTGTTTGAGGAAGAAGCACAATAACCTTGAAGGAATAGACGTCTGACCAACTCTCTGACCTTTGGTCAACATGGAAACAGACTCACATTTTTGGGCCTCTGCAGAAACAGTGATATACCGTCATAGGATCATAGTGGAGACTTGGAGTAACCCAATACCCTTACTGGTTGAACCAGTCATGCCCCAATGCCACCCCAGTCACCCCAGTAAACATGAGTCCTGACCTGAGCTTCAGTACCAGTAACCGATGTGGGAATATGATTGACTGTTGAACAAGTTAACAAAGAAGCTTTTGTTTTATTTCTTTTTTTATTTGAGGGTTTTAGTTAAATAACATTGTATATTTCCTCATTTAAATCATAGAAAAATAAAATCAGTATATGAATGTACTTTATAACATCAAACTCTGTGATCAGATAGATATTCAGTTGCCACTGGGAGGTGGTGGCATAGTCCTTTAATCCCAGCACTAGGGAGACAGAGGCAGAAGGACCTCTGTGAGTTCGAGGCCAGCCTGGTCTACAGAGTGAGTTCCAGGACAGGCTCCAAAGCTACAGAGAAACCCTGTCTTTAATTTGGTACAGATATTGAGTGATGGAGGCTTGTGGAAGAGTGTGTAACTTGAAAGCAGAATGCAGAGCACAGGGTGTAAACAGTTATTTTTCTTACCCAAGGAAAGGAAGGAATAGCAATGGTGACAAATGAGGTAGAAACACAAATCCTGCCTAAATAGCTATTCCTTTGCCTGCGACTCAGAAACACTGAGTAACCTGGAACCATGGGAACATTGCAGGTGTGTTTGCTTTTCCTGAAAGTTCTTCTAAGAGTCCCCTACACGTTTTGTCTGTACGTGTGTGTGTGTGTGTGTGTGTGTGTGTGTGTGTGTGTGTGTACATGTGCGTGTACGTGCATGTGTATGTTCAAGCTTAGGTACATGTGTGAAGGTTAGAAGCGAGCCTCAATCATCAGCTTGCATTTTCCTTCTTGTTTGAGATAGAATCGCATATTGTTCCCCATTGTTGCTGGCAGAGTAACTGAGCTACAAACTTGTGGAAGGTTCTCCTGTCTCCACCTCCCAAGGAAGCTGGCTTCACAGATGTGAAATTCTTCACCAATTTTACATGAGTTCTGGGGCTCTGAACTCAAGTCCTAACTGTATCCACTGAGCCATCTTCCCAGCTCTATAAGCAATTTTTATTCTATTGACTAGTCTGAAGTGTATCTAGGTCCTCTTCTCTTTAGGCAGTCCTACTGTTAGCAGGACTTGCTATCAGAGACATCCTAGTTCAAAATAGTCATGTTTGTAAAAGCCAAAAAACCTTACTGTACCTAATAAAAAAGTATAAACTTGATCACCATACAGGATGGATTTTTATCATAACTGCAAGGGGAGGAGACTGAAAGGATTCTCAGTTTTAAAAAATAAAAATCAAACAGTTAAAACACCAGGCTAACTACACAATTAAAGAATCACAAACTAGAGGGTGGAAATATAAGACTCTCTCATGCTATTTTATCATTTCATAGAATTAAAGACATTGCATTGGGTACCAGAATTTTCAGTGGCAGACGAGTTAAGAGATGGAGAAAGTGGGAAGACAGTAAGCATAGAGTTGAAGCTTGCCCAGCACTGTGACTAAGTGTCAGAGGGATGTACCAGTGACACAGGAGAGTGTACCATGATTGACAGGAATTCTAATAAAAATCACAGATTCAAAGAACCTTGCTATCAAGTACAGACCAAGTTTGGATAACTTTTGTTTTTAGGAGGACAAGCAGTCACTCTTTTTTTTTTTTTACTAAAAGTAGCAAGCACACTCATATCTGAGATTGCTCATCCTAGCCTCCAACTAATTGTTTAAAAAAATAAATTGCATGAGTTAAATGGAAGAACTTTCTGAGCTACAATATGAGTCCATTTTATGTTCCCCTATTGGCACTGTTTCTGTTTCCTTACCAACTTGGCTCAGAATCCAGGCTTTCATTCTGAGACAATTGCAGCATACAGTCTTGTTTATGTGTCCTCTGACCTGTCTGGATCTGCAGCTCCTGAGAGAACCTGAGGAACCCGTCTAAACCCAAAGCAGTCTATCCTCAATCATGACAAAGTGCTGTATTTAGAGTGACCCCAACACTTGAAGCAAGTCTGACTGTGTTCTGAAGAAAAGAGGACCATGATGCTGTTTTACATCAAGGTCTCCAGACCAGGCATGCTGCACCATGAGCTCTTTTCCGTCAGAGTCTCCTGACCAGGCATGCTGGACCACGATGCTGTTTTCCATCAGGGTCTTCTGACTAGGATGCTGAACCATGATGCTGTTTTCCATCAGGGTCTGCTGACCAGGCATGCTGGATCACGATGTTGTTTTACACCAGCATATTCAAATCAGCCATGCTGGACCATGATGCTCTTTGACATCAGGGTCTCCTGACCAGGCACGTTGTAACCCAGAGACAACATTGCGAAATCCTTTTGAGCAGGGCTTGAGATAGATCCGCAGTCTGGTTTTTCCTTGTATCACTACAGCATGCTTCACCTGTTTTTATCTCCTCAGTTATAGATCTTGTAAAGAGGCAAATAACTGAAATAATTATATTTTATACCATATACAACCAGCATAATTAAAAATCATGGTAGATTCTGATTTTTTTTCATAAAGTCACTTTCAAGTAAAATCTTATCTTTTTAAAGTAAGCAGAATTTTTTATTCTTTGAACATTTCATACAAACATCTAAGACATTTTGATTAAATATAGATCCTTCCTTGTTTTTTTAACTCTTTAACGTTTTCAAGTTGGCAGAAAGTTAGTAAAGTTGTCTATAAACTTTATCAACTATTGTTTGTTTTGCTTTGATGTGTAAACAAAAAAAGCTAGTGTGAAAATAAATTATACAGGAAGAAAATTAAATAAGTGAGAAAAAATTTAGTTGAAATTACTTTCACTCTAAGCGAAGCCTTCTGCCTCTTATTTTCGATTTTATATGTAGGAAATAGGGACGTACATTCTACAGTGTACCGCTCATATCTATTGGTACTGTATTTATTAGATTTTACTTTACTTACAGTAATAAACATATTTAAGAGAGAAAACACACTTACATAGGGAGTTTTAGCATTCATTCGTAGTTACATGATTAAATAAAGCTTAATTATTTTATTTAATAAAATAAAATGTATTTTATGTAGTAAGATAGAAAGCTATGTGAAATGATAAAAAAGGTGCCAATTATGTCAATTACAAATTCTGCAAACTATTATGTTAGGATGATGTATTGTGTAGGTAGATTTGATCATGTCTATCAGCTTTGCCTTGAATCTATTTTCTAGGCATTTAGGATTTTTTTATTTTTGTGTTTTGTTTTTGTTGTTTTGGGGGGTGTTTTTCAAGCCAGGGCTTCTGTGTAACAGTCCTAGCTGTCCTGGAACTAGCTCTTGTAGAGCAGGCTGGCCTCAAACTCACAAAGATCCACCTGCCTCTGCCTCCCAAATGCTGGGATTAAAGGCGTGGGCCACCACTGCCCAGCCCCTATATTCTGTTCTTGATGACAATTTAGTTTTTAAGGAAAACTTTGGCCTTGGTGACTGTCCTGCCCATGGCCGCTTTCACCTCCTTATTCCTCAGGCTGTAGATGAGTGGGTTGAGCATTGGAATCACCGCTGTGTAGAACACAGACACCACCTTATTAAGGTCCAGCGAAGAGATGGCGCTTGGCCGCACATAGATAAAAAAGAGAGTCCCATACAGAATGGAAACCGCTGTGACATGGGATGAGCAGGTGGAGAAGGCTTTCCTCCGCCCTTCAGCAGAGCGGATCCTCAGGATGGCCATGAGGATGTGGAAGTAGGAGATTACGATGGTGGTGCTGCTGACAACCAACACAGCTCCTGCCACAATGAACACCAGCAGTTTATTGATTCGTATGTCCGCACATATGAGGGAGAGGATAGGAGACATGTCACAGAAGAAATGATTGATGATGTTGGAGCCGCAAAAGGGAAGTCGGAAAGCAGCTGTAGTGTGAGTCATGGTGTTGAAGAAACCAACAGCATACGGTCCCATCACCAGCTGTATGCAGAGTCTCTGGGACATGGCCACTGAGTACAGCAGTGGGTTACAGATGGCCACATAGCGGTCGTAGGCCATGGATGCCAAGAGAAGGCACTCGATGGCCACAAAGAACCCAAAGAACCATTGCTGCAAGGCACAGCCCATGAAAGAGATGACTTTCCGTTCTGCAAAGAAATCTGTGAGCATCTTGGGGCCCACAACTGATGAGAAGCAGATGTCCACAAATGACAGGTGGCTGAGAAAAAAGTACATGGGGGTGTGAAGACGAGAATCTACACGAATGAGAATGATCATACCCAAGTTTCCTGTCATAGTAACCAGGTAAAACAGTAGAAAGAGCAAGAAGAGGAAGACCTGAAGCTTAGGGTGGTATCTCAAGCCAATGAAAATGAACTCTGTGATCCTTGTGTCGTTGCCATATGCCATCGGTAAAGTTGGTCTCTGTAGCAAGAAAAACAAAGAACTATAGGAGCGTCACATCTCTCAGTAAGGCACAAGAGGCTGAAGCCACAGCACTGGATTTTAGGATCAACAAAATATACTAGCAAATCAAATATGTGTTATCAGAAGAGTAACGTGAGTTAAAATACAACAGAGAAAATGAGGGTGTTAGTATAAAAGGGTTCAACATTACCTGTAAAATCATCACAGTCCAAAAGGAAAAGCATTGTTGTTATTTTCATTAAATTTTTAAAAGAATTCAGTGGAAGGTAGTTCTCAAATAACCTTTTCAAACTAGACATAAAAATAATGATTTGTTTTTTGGGTGGAAGCTGAATGAAACAACACCTTACTTAATAAATGTCAGATTCTAGGTTTGATCCTAATTGGAAAAGTATTTAACTGAATAAAGAGAATGTCCCTGAAAATATATAGTGTAGACACTAATCATGTCATATGGTTGAATAGAAATTATGGATTAAACATGATTGAACACTCTATATAAAAGCTATGAAGAAAATAAATTAAGAGAATTATAAGAAATGACTGGGGATGTAGAGATTGCTCAGTGGTTAGAGCACTCACTGCTCTTCCAGAGGATCCCAGTTCAGATCCTAACACCCATTTTGGAATCTCCCAGACAGCTGTTACTCCTGTTCCAGGAAATCTGATGTTCTCATCTGGCTTCCTTGGATACCTGTGTATATGAGTGTGTGCGTGCGCGTGCGCACACACAGACACACACACAGAGTAAAACTAAAACAAATCTCTTTGAAATAAGCAACTACAAAAAATAAAAGCTAGGAAAAATATCACTATTCAGCAAAATTCCATATAGAAATCTTTGAAAAATCAACTAAGATAGTTGGGGTGCTGACGGTATGAAGGAGCATGCTAAAAATGCATGTGATGAGGTAATCAAAATATATTACATACACACATGAGATTATCAGGTGATAAAATTTAGCACTACAAAGGAGCTAGAACTGTTCAACAAAGCATAGACAGTGTGAAAAGTAAAGAGATAACTGAATACAAGTTTCAAAGGGAAACAGTCACATTATAAAGATCAGTTGTTAAAATCGTCATCAAGAAGCTCAGAATGTAATAGATTTATTTTTTCTGTGAAAAGAACTCGGGATGCGGTTCAATGGTAAAGAAAAAGTCAAGAATATTCAAGGTCCTGGTTCCATTCTCAGTGTGGCAAAAGACAGTTGTAAAAGTTGTTTTTAAATGTTTACTTAAAAATATAAGGTATGGAGCTCAATGAAACAAAGAAATGACTAAATAAATTGAAAAGATAAACATATACATAAAAATCTCAGTGGTAAAGATACATTTCCTTCCAGAGGGCAAAACAAAACAAGCTCTCATTGGAAAAGCAAACACTCACTGGTCTGATCTTCAAGCTGGGTGACAGACACAGATAAACCCACTGTGACATCAGAAGGAAGGGACATTTTTCACATGAATATTTTGCACTTGTTCAGGATCCTAGTAGCACATTCTTGTCAGTGACTATGCTCTTTCCTTAGCGAGAAATTTTATTTTTTTAATATTGGGTTCTCTATTCTTCACTGTTTGAAATTACATCCGTAGCTGAAATATTGCATCATTTTTTGTTTTGCATTGGGCAATAAATAATGCAGAGACTCATAACTGATCAAAGTGCTAGAGAAACTGTCAGTACATACTCAGCCTTAACTGGAACATCTACATTAACCATCCCCAGGAGAACATCATAAAAGATGTTCTATGAAGAGTGTAAAAACAGGAGGATGGGGAGGTAGGGGTGTTCTCTTTTGACATGGCATAGCAATCGCATTCATTAACTTCCAGCAGCTCTGTGGACCAGCACAAGTCTTCCACAAGAACAAGCCACTCAATTACTCAGGAGAAACTCTGGAAGAGCTTTGAGTCCCCAGCCACACCTGAGGAACTATCAGTAATTGATTCTTTAGAAGCAAATAAACCTTGCTGTGCTCATTCTAAGAAACTGTCAAAATGAGTCCATTTCAGGTTTGCAAAGAATGAATGTTCAGAGGATAAAGTATTTGTGGCGCAAACTTGATCCCCAGAACCTGCATAAAGCCAAATGTAATAGTATACATCTCCAATCCCAGAACTCCGATGATGACATGGAGCGTAAAGACAGGAAAATCTGTAGACACTCACAAGCCATTTAGTCTAGTACACACAGTGATAAACAGCAAGAGAACCTGTCTCAAGATGGTGGAGAGGGCCAATATCCAAGGTTATTCTTTGACATCCACAAACATGACATGACATATGGATCTTCACTCTCACACATTTCAACTTAAATATTCACACTAAGACAAACACACAGATACACATATCATATTTCCAAACTTACACACATACACAAAAGCACACATGTGAACATTCTACAAAACTAGGCATTTCTTCAAACATATATTTCAAAGAAGAGATTCATGAAGTGATGGCTACAATGAAATATTAGAATTCTTTTTAAACCCTCAGAAGTTTTCTTTCACTATAACTCCTTAAATTTTTCTTGTGCAAAGTAAAAAGAGTTCAGAAAGAGAGACATAAAATCAAAAGGCATTTCTCTAAGCACAAAGAACCAGGGAAATGTATTTTCATGAATTATCCAAAAAAGATTCAACCTTTAATTCAGCTCTACTTGCAATTTTAAGATTTTAAAACAAAGAGGAAGTATATACATGTGGTCTTTATAATTAAAAATAATCTAAAATCAAATTGCAGATGATAATGCTCTAAAGCTCCATAAAGGATATCAATGGCCAATGGAAAAAGTAGCTACCATCAGCACGAGACAAAAGCAAGTGAGGAAAGAAATGTGCGGACTGTAGGAGGCAAAAACTCTCTAAGCTATAAATTCAGAGCCCTAGATTTTCAAAATTTCTGAGAAGCTAAGAGAACGCTCAGTCACACCTCATTTTTTAAGAAATTGGATCTCCAAGATGTGTAGTTAAAGACTGTAGAAATGGTTCAAGGTTCAAAGTCACTTTACACCCTGGGTGGGAATGAGTAGGTGAGACTATTCTCATGACACAGTAAATCTGAGGTTTCGAAGAATGTGGGACAATGACAAGAACTGGTCAGTGTTCACAGGTCTGCTACCCCCAAGCTCCTTTTGAGGATCAGTGCATTTGATCCCGCCTACGTCAGGTTCATCATCACTGTACAGAACAAACTTTCACAGCTTTAACTGTGCAAAGGGATGTGTCTAAAACCCCAGGGAAGATGTTTCCTAAAAGCATTAGGAGATTTTTATCATCATGATGGGACTTAGTGTATCTGGTCTTTCTGCGTTAAGACTTGCCTATCGGGAACCTGAAATCACTCAATATCCCTACTCAAGCCTACACGTTTTTGTAGAATCCAAAATGTCCAAAGCTTAACAGTACATCTGATAGTAAAGTGATTGCTAAATCCAAAGAAATGGGGAAAATCACAAAGAAATGATGCTTGGGGGTAAAGTTTGGCTAAAAATTATGCTGCCATGTGTAGCTCTCTTGCGATCTTCAACAGGAGATCATCTCTATGTACAAAGTAGCCTAGAAAAACTATACAGATGACAAAACACACAATGAGAGGCCTGGGAACTTTCCTTGCCCATCCTGTGTGACCTAAATAGGTATCAATTTTGTGTACATGAAGACTGATTTAATTTTAACATAACTTCCTTGTTCTTTTTCAGTTCAGAGTAACTTCTCACTAAATTTTAGTATAGTTGTGATCAGATAAATTATGTCTCTCTACACCACATTTGAAATTTTTTTATTTTTTTTTGTTTCTTACAAATCCATTTAATTCACTTCAGACTTCTTAAAGAATAAACAAAGAGACAAAACTGAATTTTGAAGGTAACCAAAACTTACATTCAAATGTGTTTCTTTCTTCTTTGGAGGTGACAAAAATAATTAAACTTAAAATAGAACATAAACTGGGTTTCCTCTCAAAATGCAGCCATCCTTGGTCCTGACTGTGCCTCTGCACAGAGAAGAAGCCAGGCCTTCTAGGACTTAATTCTTATTTATTCTTGCTTTTCTTTTCAAAGAACAAGTACGACTTATTTCTGGAACAAATCGTTCTTCACCTACATGAAATTCCCAGAAGTTACATCATTTTCTTCCTTTAGGGAGTTTATGTTTCTAATGTGTGCTGCATCTTGGGAATTCTGATTTTGACTGAGAAGTACTTGCTATCATGAAAATTCTGCAAAGAAAACTCCAGTGAGAACAACTTAATTTGTTTTGCATATTTGAGTGAATAACCTTGTTTTGCTGAAATAATTCCAAAACAATAAAAAGTTTGAGACAAATTGCTTTAATAAGTAAAATAAGTAATGCATTTATACATTAGAAAAGAGTTTGATACAATGTCAGTTTAACAAAACCATAACAAGTTCCTGCTCTAGAACCTATTACTTCCATTGGCCATGGACTTTTGACCAGGCTTATAATACCAGGTTTGGATTCCTTCTTTTGAACAGTCTTCAGATACAAAGAGTTGTTAGTTACTCCCATAAGAGATGTGCCACTCTCTCAGCAGTGGGTACATCTTGCCTGGGAGTTGGTGTTGTAGTTCTAACTCCTGGGCATGTAGTGTTTGTACTTGGGTAAGACCCCTGGTGCATTTTCCTTCCCTATCAGGCTGTGCAGCATCTTCCATCACAATGAAAGCCACCAAGTAAAGATGAAGCTCCCAGTCTGGTTTCAGCATTATTTCTCTATATATCTTGCAGCCAAGGTTTGTAATGTCTTCAGCAATAAGGTCTTACCAATAAGCTCTGCTGGACAAGAAAAATGGCAAGGGTCTGTATAATTTGGGGAGCCTCTGAGGTCTCTCTGACCAACAAATCATAAGAACAGGGATTTGTGTTCAATAATCCATAGTATCTAGAAACAACCATATCCAGCAAAACAGAATATCTCCCCATTACCTGTTACTCTTCTTGAACTATTGTCTTACAAAATAGAATGTTTCCATGTGTCTTTTTCATATACCCTTTGTTTATGTCAATTCTCCTTTGCCTACATTTTTTTCTATCCATCTTACCACCTCCATTTCTGCTTAAACCTTTCTCCCCCAGTATGTCCCTCTCACCTTTCATATTCCCCTCCTTTACGGTGTTTCATCCCCTCATAGCTCCTTTCTTCTCTCTTTGTTTTTAGAAAATTCTGTGTTAGTTATTTTTGTGCTACTGCTGTAATAATAAAAAAATGACCAAAGCAACTTATAGAAGAAAGTGTTTATTCGACCTTACAGTTCCAGCAGAATAAGGGGCCATCATTTCAGGAAGCTATGGCAGCATACAGCAGGCATGGTGGCTGGAGAAGAATGCCAACAAGACGTATCTTTTATGCAAACATTAAGCAGACAGAACAACCTGGAAACGGCATAAGTCTCTAAACTCTAAAAGTGACACAGTTTCTCCAATTGGCTATACCTCGTAAACCTGCCCAAACAGTACTCCTCAGCTGGGGACCAAGTATTCAAATGCTCAGTACGATGGGGGACATTTCTCATTCAACTACTGCATAAAAATAATACAAACATAGATCCAAAGATTTGAATGTATGATTCTTTATGAGCAAGAATATGTAGGACTTATCTTTCTATATCTGAGTATTGTTCAGTAGAATCTTTTCTATTTCCATCTGTTTATTTGTGAATTTCGCTAAATAAAATTCCAATGTGTACTTATATAGTTTTGAGTTTTGTGACCTTAATTAAGTACCTTGAGACAGTGGTACATGAGTTAAATTGTAATAAATATGTTAATCTCCTCTCTCTCTCTCTCTCTCTCTCTCTCTCTCTCTCTCTCTCTTTCTGTGTGTGTGTTTGTGGGGGTCACAGAATTCAGGGAGGGGAGTATTTCCACTGGCAAATGAGTCATTCACTGGTCCTGGTTCTCAACAAGGAAATATTTTTAAATGATGTACTCCATTAAACTGGAAAACCTTTAAAAAGTGGATGGATGTCTAGTTTCAACCAAATCATCAAAATTAAACAAGAAGGTCAACATCCTAAAGATCCCCAAAACAAATGAAGAGCTAAAAATAGTAATTTAAAAGATAAAACTTTCCAGCTTTAAAAAAAATAAGTTCAGGGTCACTTAGATCCACAGTAGAAGTCTCATGGAGATCTTAACTACTCAATAAAATAGAAACATAATGAGTGCTCTGAAACTCCTTCTATTAAGTCAGTCGCTTTCTAATACCAAAACACAGCAAAGACACAACAACAATCACAAACACCACCAAAGGAACAATAACATATAAAACCATGGGACTATATTCCTGATGAACATAGACTTAAAAATGGTCAGTACATGGACTGACTTTGTGGGAGCCTGGTTTGTTTGAATGCTCACCTTCATAGACCTGGATGGAGGGGGGAGAACCTTGGACTTCCCACGGGGCAGGGAACCCTGACTGCTCTTAGGACTAGAAAGGGAGGGGAAGGTGAGGAGGGGGAGGGAAAAGGGAGGTGTGGAGGAGGTGGAAATTTTTAATAAATAAATAAATAAGTCTTTTTACTAAAAACAATGGTCAGTACAATTCCTGGGAACAGAATGCAAAATGACAATCCATGGTAATCAAGTTGGCTTTATCCCTAGAATGCACGAATGTTTCAATATATACAACTCAATAAATGTAATAATCCACTTGTGTGGACTTAAAGACAAAAATCACATAATCATATCAATAGATACAAGAAAGCCTTTTACAAAATCCAACATACCTTCATGGTAGAGGGAACTTAACACAATAAAAGCCATACATGAGAAACATACAGCCAATATCATCCTAACTCACACTGAAGTCAGGAACAAAACAGGGATACCTACTATCCCTGCTCTTTTTCAGTAATTTGTTCAAGATATGAATGAGTGATAATGTAAGAAAAGGAAACTAAAGCACTACAAATAGAAAAAGAGATGTCAAATTATGTCTATTTGAAAATGACATGTTGCTATATATTAGAGATCTAAAAGTTGTACCAGAACACTTCTAGAAATGATAAACTAATTCAGCAATATGGCAAAATACAGAATTAACTCAAAGAAATTCAAAGTTTTTTAAGCACTAACAACAAGCAGACAGAGAAGGAGATCATGGAAACCCTCCAATTCACAACAACAGCAAAGAAAACAACATATATAGGAATCATTCTAATCAAGGTTTGTGAAGGAGCCCTATAATGAAAACATTAAACTTTTGAAGAAAGAGGTAGAGAAAGACACTAGAAAATGGAAAGACATTCTATGCTTACGGACTGGCAAAAGCATTAGGAAAATGATCATTTTCCCAAAATCTATTACATTTTCAATGAAATCTCAACCAAAATACCCATTTAATTCCTTAGGGAATTTTTTTAAATTATCCTAAAATGCATACGAAATCCCAGAAGAACCCATGCAACCCAAACAATCCTGACCAAAAATAATATTCTGAGGGGATTAACATTCTAGAACTTACGAAATATTACAGAGCCATAGTAGTAAATATGACACTGTCATAGAAATAAACATGCAAACTAATGGAATAATATCAAAGAACCAACATGATCACACATAACTTCAGTCATTTAATATAAGGTGCCAAAAATAGAAGCTGAAGAAATAAAAAACATCTTCAACAAATATTTTGCAAAAACTGAATATCCACATGCAGAAGAATTAATTTAGTTCTCTATCTATCATCTGTACTGAAACTAGCTCCAAATGGATCAAAAACATAAATGTGAATCCAGAAATACTAAAACTGCTAGAGGAATACGTAGGCAGTGCCCTACAGGGCATACATATGAAAAGGGACTTCCTGCATAGGACTCTAATTGTTGAAGATTTATGGAGAACAGTTTAGACACTGACCTTCATAAGCTAAAAAAACTTCTGCCCAGAAAAAAAATCAACTGAATGAAGAGACAGCTTAAAGAATGGAAGATAGTCTTTGCCAGTTATACACCTGAAAGATGAATAATATTCTGAATGTGTTTTTAAAAACTCAAAAAATTGAATTAAACACGCACACACATGCAAATGACCCATTCAATAAATGGCCCTAGTACCTTGTCTTAGTCAGTGTTTTATTGTGAAGAGACACTACAACCATGACAACTCTTATAAGAAAACATTTAACTCGGGCTGTGTAATCTCAGCCTCTGACTCCATCTTTGGAGGCCCCTCCTCTGTGCCCTCAAACATTGACCCCTCCACAGAAAAGATCAAGACCACTCCCACAGGCTATTTAAACTGCTCCCCAGAAAATAAACACATGGTTTTCCCTCTTCCTATCAGATGGTCACACTGGGGGCTTCCCGTTTTCCCTCAGGGGCATCCAGGAGTGTAGGTGTCTTATTAAACCCGAATACCTTTTAATCTGGACTGATTTGGCTTGATTGGGATTATTTTGCATTGTCGGAGTGGCTCGGTTAAGAAATATTCCTAATAGGCTCGTTTACAGATTCATATATTTAATCCATTATCATCATGGCATTAAAAGAAAAAAACATGGCAGTGCACAGGCAGACATGGTGCTAGAGAGGTGACTGAGATTTCTACATCCTTGTTTGAGCTTCTGAGACTTCAAAGCCCACCCCAAGTGACACATTTTCTCCAACAATGTCACATACACATACATATCCAACAAGGCCATATGTCCTAATAGTGCCACTCCCCATGAGCCTGTGGGGGCCATTATCATTCAAACCGCCATACACCTGCACAATATTTCTTAAAATAAGATAAAAAATGCTAAGAAATATTTTTTAAAAGTTCATTGTCCCTATGAATTAGGGAAATGCTATTTTAGGTTTTATCTTAGCTCCATCAGAATGGCAAAGATCCGCAAACACAACAAAAGCAAATCTGGATAGGTTGTGGAAAAAGGTGAACCTTCATGCACTGTAGGGATGTCTGAAAAGTCAGAAGAATTCATATTGTTAACTACCTAAAATAACCTGCAATACATGTAAGTCTGTATGTAAATATACATATAAATTTTAAACGAAGTTTTCTTATCTGGACTTAGAATGCTCCCTCTAAGAGCCAAAAACCACCTAACAAAAACCCTCACACCAGGCAAATAAAACTTTATTTTGAGTTGTTGATTAGTTTTCTCCGTGAGGCTTCGAAAGCAGGCTATTGCTATTATCCTTTACTGCCCACAAAGGTGAAAGATAATTCCCTATTGCTTTAGACACCATGCACTTGAGACATTGAAGCCCCTGGTCTGGAACTGACCTGAATGTCCCCTCCCTGAGGACTAACTTTCATGATACCAAGGCACCACGTATGTTCGAGAGGAGGGAAGCACTCAATGGTCCTCTGATGTCTGTGAGTCATCACAGAGACCAGCCCGACACAAGGCTATGAATGAAGCGGGGGCACAGGTACTCCGGTGGTAGCCAATAGTGCTCTCATTAGATTTAAAACCCACACCTGTAACACACACACACACACACACACACACACACACATATAACCCATTTCTTCTTCCAAATAGTACATTCTAGCAAGTAATAGTAAACCATTTCACAAACTGCCAAGTGGTTGTCATTATATCATTGAGCCCAACACTTTGCCAAAATAATATTTTTCCTTTCATCAAAAATGATTTTTTCTCACATAATCTAACCTAATTATGGTTTCCCTTTCTTCTACTCCCTCTCGCCAGACCCTACCTTTCTCCCCTCCCATCTGTTCCACTCCCTTTCTATCTCTCATTAGAAAACAAAAAGACTTCTAAGAGATAATTAAAAATGATAAGATAAAACAAAAACTATCACATTAAAGTTGAATGAAGCAAACAAAGAGGATGAAAAGAGCCCAAGAGAAGGCAAAGGAATCAGAGTCCCACTCATTTGCAAACTGGAATCCCATTAAAACACACCAAAAACTGGATGTGGTAGAATATTATTTTAAGATATGTTATTTTTATGCTATGGAACATTTGTTTTAATGATGCAAAGATATGTTGCATTCTTTTATGTTGATTTTTTTTAACTCCATGAAGCTGTGAATCTTTGCCTGTCTAAAACACCTGGTGGTCAAAGAGTTGAATGGTCAATAGCAAGGCAGGAGAAGGAGTAGGTAAGACTGGCAGTCAGAGAGAATAAATAAAAGAAGAAATCTGGGAGGAACAAGGGAAAGCAAGAGAGAACAAGAAGAGAGAGTTTACCAGGGGCCAGCCACCCATCCACATAGGCAGCCATGGAACAAGAATGGAAGTTAGATACACAGAAGAAAAGGGAAAAGCCCAGAGGCAAAATGTAGATGACATAATTTAAGTCAAGAAAAACTGGTTAGAAACAAGCCAAGCAAGACCAGTTGTTTATAAGAAAGAATAAAACTCCCTCCATGTGTAATTTATTTGGGAGCTAGGTGCTAGGTCCCCCAAAAGAGTCCAAAAAGCCAAAAGAATAAGAAGTGAAACAACCATCAATATTTTGCTGTTCCACCATGGGACTAGAATAAAAAAAATCCAACTACACTTGGAAGTCATAATATATGTGCAGAGGTCCTGGTGCAGACCAGTGCAAGCCCTATGCATGACGCTTCAGTCTCTGTAAGTTCATAAGATGTTGATTTAGAAAGTATTGTTTCTTGGTGTCCTCCACCCCCTCTGACTCTTACTTTCTTTCTGACTCCTCTTCCTGCACCATGAGGGGAGGGAGGGATTTGATGGAGAAATCCAATTTAGGGCTGAGTGTTTTTAGGTCTCTCACTCTCTGCATATTGTCTCTCTCTGGGTCTTTGTATTTGGTCCTATCTCCAGCTAGTAGTCGATAAGTATGGTGGAGAGAAATTTTCTTCCTTTCTCTCTCCTGCTTTTCTTCCCTCCTCCTTTTCTTTTTAAAACAAGTTTTCATAATGCTGACATTACAAACTGCAAGTTCAAGATTACCCTGCCTCAGTCTCTTGGTTCTAAGATTGTAGGTATGAATCTTTCCTTTCCACAATTTACAGTTGAAGAGTGTCTACAGTGGACCTGCAAACACGTGCTTCTTTAAACTCTGAAAT
Organism: Myodes glareolus; assembly: GCF_982192425.1. NCBI lineage: Eukaryota > Metazoa > Chordata > Mammalia > Rodentia > Cricetidae > Myodes > Myodes glareolus. Next base: position 40,876,892 of record NC_142031.1, on the reverse strand, counting down.
CTGCAAACATGATTTTGTTTCTGAATGTGGTTATATAATGTTATATGACAAACTAAATCTTTGGAGGGAGAAGAAGAGAGTTTATTGGGCTTAGAGATACAATCCATCATGAAGGAAGGGAAGTCAGGGTAAGAGCCCCAGGAAGAAACTTAAGCAGAGTCCATGAGGAAGCAATGTTTTCTGGCTTGAACACTATGGCTCATTTAGCTCGCCTTTTTATATGGTCCTGGGTCACGTGACCAATGGCTGTACCACTCACAGTGGGTTGGGCTCTCCCACATAGTTAATCAGGAAAATACTCTACAATAGGTCTTAAAGGAGGAAGAAGCAGGATAGAGCAGAGGTTATTTTTTTCCACCTACAAGTTGAAGAACTCAGAGAACTTTGCCATGTTGTTAAGGATCAGATAGATGTGTCCCTGGTCTTCTGAGGATGGAGGGACGTTTGAGAAGGAAAATAAAGGCCTTAAATGTCTGGGTGAGGTTCCTGACCAGCAGCTGTTGAAGAACAGGGATGAAGGCTCCACAACTGCAAGGAACTAAATTTTTCAGTCAAATTCTTTCAGTGTTACATTCTTTCATAAGGTATCCAGAAAATACTAAACATCCTGACCTGTTCATCTCAGTCTTGCATGAGTGTAGCTGCCTGGACTCCAGATGACTCGGACTGAAATGTGCTACATTAGCTATGCATCAATAACTATACCCAATATATTTTTCTTTAAAATATAGATGTTATTATTTTACTTGTAAAATTGTTATAGACACAGCAGATAAGTCTGTAAACAAGATAGCATGTAACCTAGTACATCCTATTCACTAATGGATTAAAAATGAGATGGGATTGCTGACAATCCCAGAGTAATTCAGGATTAGCAGAATGACTTCTATCCTAAGATATAATTTAAATGTAAGTAATATATAAATTTAAAGGTTTCAATTTCTGTACTAAATATTATTTCTAAGTTTAAAATATATTGCAGAAAATAAAACGATCCTCAAATGTCTTTCTAGGCAAACAAAACAAAATTGGTCAATTTTCAATTTTCAGAAATGCCATTTTAGTACAGATGATATCTTTCCCCTAAGAAAGCATTGTATGGTGTCTTTATCCTCAACCCTGTAGGTTTCCAAAGCACATAAAAGGCACAAAGATATCTCAGGGAGTAGCACAAACCAGCTTGAATACTTTGCTCTCTTTCTTGGACTATATATATAAGTCTCTGAGAATAATGTGTGGAGAATCCCTTTCACCTTTTGTTGCTTCTCCATACCATGGGAAGCCATACTAAAAATATATTCTTTTCATCTCTTTTTACCCCCTACCTTTTTTTTACAAGTTTTTCAATACCGTACCTAAAATACAGCCTTATATATAGTGTCTTGGATTCCTGATATCTTTAGTAACAAAATTCTACATATTTATTTTAATTTCTGATCAATTACTCATTTATTATCTTTATTAATCCATACCTTCCATGAGGATTTTTATTCCTAATATGATAATGTCCAATAACATGTCAGACCCATAGTAGACACATTAGTTAAACTGATACCAACATTTTTTATTCCCTTTCCTGCCATACTTAACAGAGTCTAGTAGTTTCTTGTCAGTTCTTGTTGCAAACTGGTAGAAAACCTGGTGAAGAAACAGAAACAGGCTAAAAGTTATTTTACAACATTTGTTGTTACTTACATCTGTCACAATATGTGAGCAAAAGGAAGCTCCTCAGGGAAGATCTTCAAAGAAATTCAAAATGTGGGTTTTAAATGAGTTATTTATGGATCCTTAAAAGTATAGACTGTATCCCCTCGTCCTTTTTTAAATTTATTTATTTATTAAAAATTTTCACTTCCACCCCCCCTTCCGTTTCCCTCCCCCTCCCCTCATCCCCTTTCTCTCCAGTCCTAAGAGTAGTCAGGGTTCCCTGCCCCGTGGGAAGACCAAGGACCTCCCCACTCCATCCAGGTCTATGAAGGTAAGCATCCAAACAAACCAGGCTCCCACAAAGCCAGTCCATGCAGTAGAATCAAAACTCATCTGTGTTCCAGGAAAAAGACACATAACAAAGACTGTGAGGACATCACATCAAGAGGAGAAATGAGCTGCATCACCAGGCTACAGAAAAGGTGTTGATTATCCCTGGATATCAGGTTAATTATCACCTAGCCTATGTATAACACAAAAATCAGTAAAAGTGGAGACATGCCACTTAATTAAACATTTGCAATGCAGCAATTACTTTGTGTAAATAGGTATTTAGAAAAACCAACCCGCTGTTAGTTCCATGAAATGCATGATGAAATAGAAGAGCTTTATAAAATATAAATATACACATTTGTAAAAGAAACCTTACTAAAGTTTAAAGCATATATCAAGCTCCACAAATAAATAGTGGGAGACTACAGTATCCCACTCTCACAAACAGACAGGTCTGCCAGACAGACAGAAATTTAACAAAGAAACATAAGGGAACTAACAAATGTTATGATTAAAATGGACATCACAGTCGTCTACAGAACATTTTACCCAAATACAAAAGAATATACCTTCTTTCTCAGTACCTCCTGGAGCCTTCTTTAAAATTGACTTCATAGTCAGTCATAAAGAACATCTCTACAGATAAGAAAAAAACTGGAATAACCCTTGTATCTTATCATATCGCCATGGGTGAATTAGAGTTCAACAACAACACAAACTTCAGGAAGACTACAAACTCATGGAAACTGAACAACTCTCTCCTGAACCACTACTGGGTTAAGGAAGAAATAAAGGAATTAAAGACTTTCTAGAATTCGAGGAAAATGAATACACAATATTTCCAAACCTGTAGGGCACTGTAAAAGCAGTGCCAAGAGGAAAGCTGAAAGCACTAAGTGCCTACAGAAAGCATTTGTAGAAATCCTACAGCCATTTAACAGCACATTTAATCCTACAGTCATTTAACAGCACACCTGAAAGCTCTAGAACAAAAAGAAGCAAATTCACCCAGGAAAAGTAGATGGCAGGAAATAATCAAATTCCTGGTGAAAGTAAATAAAAAAGAAACAAAGAGAACAATACAAAGATTCAATGAAACATGAGTTGGTTATTTGTGAAAATCAACAAGGTCATAATTCAAAAACCAGTACTCCACAAAATTGGAAAACCTAAAAGAAATGGACAATTTTCTTGATAAGTACCACATATGAAAATTAAATCAAGATCATAAAAACAATTTAAATAGACCCATAAGCCCTAAAGAAACAGAAACAGATGTTAAAACTCTTCAAATCAGAAAATTCCAGGGCCAGAAGATTTCGGTGGAGAATTCATCAGAATTTCAAAGATCTAATACCAATACTCCTCAAATTGTTTCACATAATATAAACAGAAGTAACTTTGCCAAGTTCTTTATATGTGCTGGCTTTTTTGGAACCTATTCTCTTTGGATGGATACCTTGCTCAGCCTAGATATAGAAGGGAGGGCCTTGGACCTTCCCCAAAGCAATGTGCCTTCTCTGAAACAGGACACTAAAATAGTCACTGGATTTCCCCTGGAAAGGGAAAATAGATGACATTTCCTACATAAACTGGAAAGGGAGAAAGGGAGAAGAAAATGGGGGAATGGGAACATGAGAAACCAGGTTGGTCTAGTTGGGGGTAGAAAGAAGGAGGAGAGTAATAACAGAGATATCTTGATAGAGGGGGCCCATTTGGGGGTTAGGGAGAAGCCTGGTGCCAGGAATACTCCCAGGAAACCACAAGGATGACCCCAGTCAAGACTCCTAGCAATAGTGGAGAGGGTGCCTGAACTGGCCTTTTTTTGTAATCAGATTGGCGATTGCCCTAATTGTCAACAGAGAACCTTCATCCAGTAACTGATTAAAGCAAATGCAGAGATCCACAGTCAAGCACTGAGCAGAGCTCTGGTAGTACAGCTGAAGAGAGGGAAGAGTGATCATATGAGCAAGGAGGGGTGGAGGTCAAGATCATGACTGGGAAACCTACAGAGACAGCTAGATTCTGGACCAACAGCTAGGGAGCCTGTATGAGACTGACCTAGATCCTTTACATGTAAACAACAGTTGTGTAGGTTAATCTGTTTGTGGTGCATGAGCTGGCCTTTTGGAATCTGTTCCACAAGCAGAGATGCAGCCCAGCCTTGATACAGGGCTAGGAGTCTGGTCCTGACTCAATGTGGTATGACATGCTTTATTGACTCCATGGGAGGCCTGCCCCCTGCCCCTTTCTGACTAGTGGAGGGGTGAATTGGGGGAATAGATGGGAGGTGGGGGAGGGAATAGGAAGAGAGGAGGGAGGGGAAACTGATTTGTATGTAAAATAAATGAAAAAATAGTAAAAAAAGAAAAAGAATCTGTGACACCCTTTTTTCCTCATATTAAAATTATTGAATCTAACACAGGTATCACAATGTTGTAAAACATTGGCATCACTTTTTTGTCGAAAATATCTGTTTTCACTTGTTTTATTAATCCTAGTTATTCTGACTGAGCTAAGATGAAATCTCAAAGTTGCTTTAATTTGCGTTGCCTTAATTGCCAATGATGTGTGTAACATGTTTTGAAATATTTCTTGGCCATTTTCATTTCTTCTTCTAAGACCCTTAGCCCATTTGTTGTTTTCTTGATTTGTTGTTTTTTAAATTTATATATATTGCAGATACTAATCCTTTGTGAGATGTACAAATGACAAGGATTATCTCCCATTATGTAGTCTTACTAATCCTTGGTTGTTTCTTTTGTAATAAGGAAGGCTTCTAAATTTATGAGATCCAGTTTGTCAATTTTGGGCCTTAATCCCTAATCGAAGGATTCCTACTCAGAAAGCCTGCCCTTTCCTGCCCTTACATCTTATGGTACTACCTAGGCTTCCATCTAGCAGTTTCAATATTTCACGTTTCATATTAAAGTATTTGATACATTTTGAGTTTACTTTTGTGCAGAGTTATATATTGGGATCTAGTTTCATCCATCTACTGTGAACTTTTAGTTTTTCCCAGCATCATCTGCTGAGGATACTGTCTTTCTTTCTCCAGCATGTCTTTTTAACATCTCGGTTAAATAACAAATGGCAATAGTTACAAGCACTCATGTTTGTGTCTTCTATTTTGTTTCATTGAATTACATGTCAGATCTGTGCTAGTACCATAGTGGCTTTATTGCTATAGCTCTGGAATACATGTTAAAATCTGGAATGTCAATTTCTCCAGCATTGTTTTTTTGGCTCAGGATTGCTTCTTCTCACTAGGTATTCTCTGGTTTCAAAAGAATTTTAAGATAGTCTGTTCTGTTTCTGCAATATATGGATTTTGACTGGGATTGCACTAAAACAGTAAAATCCTTTTGATAAAATGGACATTTTCATAATATCTACTGTACCAGTTCATGAGCATGGGATCTGCTTCCATCTTTGTGCATCTATCTCAACCTCTTTCTTCACAGATTCAAATTTTTCTTTTCTGTCCATTTTTCAGTTTATTTCTAGATATTTTCAGGCTACTGTGAATAGGAATGTTTCTGCTTCTTTCTCAACATATTTTCTATTGTGTGTAGAAAAGCTCATGATTGTTGTAGGTTAATCTTCCATCCTGTCACTTCATTTAAAGTGTTGATCATTTTTTAGAAATTGAAAGATATGAATTTCAATATCAAGCAGAAAATCCCCTCCTGTGGAACAATTCTAAAAATCCCAATCACAACGTAAACAAGATACTTCATAAGAGTTATATCTATATTGCAGATGTACTAAATATCTTTCCTGGAAGGAAGAGTAGCCAGAATTCATCACAAGATAAGATCACTGATATATTTTCTCTTCCAGTAGCATGAATTACCCATTATGGCTCCATCAAAGCTAGCCAGCATGGAAGAGCTTTGTCAATCAGTTTGAGAATGATTTCTCTATATCTTTTTGCCAAAGTCTATGGTGGTCTTTAGCAACAGGATTTTACTATGTGGTTATTGAAGATAACCAGGAGTGATGGGAATAGTCTGTGATGCTTTGGGAACCACTGGGACCTCCCTGACGAATTAGTCATAGGGAAGTATTCAGTCCCTTGTACCGTGGTTTTGGTTTAATTGACCCAAGAAACTGTGTGTAGCATTTTCCACCTGTGCTGGGTAGTTTCATTCAAGCACTGTTTTTTTTAGTTGCATGTTGAAACTAGCTGATTACCTAGTGTGTTTCTATAAGACTTTTTCAGGACTCTTTTGTTTTTAGTAAATCCATTTACTACTTTTTCTTCTTCCACATTTCTCCAACCCCACATCCACCTAATTCTTTAACCCTCAGTAGTCAGTCCTGCCTTCTTATTTCATTTCACATGTGTTTATCTCCCACTTATTAGATAGATGGATAGATGATAGATAGATAGATAGATAGATAGATAGATAGATAGATAGATAGATAGATGATAGATAATCTTAAATATGTAAGTACAACCTGTTCAGTCTTTTTCAGGACTATTTGGTATTGGATAACCAACTTGTGTGCCCTTCCTTTGGGAATACTATTTCTCCAGTCTCAGAATTCCTTAATTCCCTGTAGTTCTTTATGTAAGGTTGAGGCCTGGTGATCTTTCACCTGTTCACCTTAGCATGTCTATTGTTGGCATCCTTGTTCATTTCATATTTAGGCAATCAAACTGATGAGACTTTATGTCTGTGGCTTCTGATATTACTAGGAGGCACATCTCATAGCAAAGCCTCTGATCCTCTGGCTCTTACAATCTTTATGCTTCCTCTTTCTGAAAGATCCCTGGGTTTTGGAGTTCAGGAGTTGTGCTGTTGATGAATCAGTTGGAGAGGTATCAGATAGAGATTAACCTTCTCACCTCTGAATTTTGATGAGTCATGACTTTCTGTGAAGGTCTCTGTTCCAAAATAATTTCCATTTTGAGGGGTGTTGTATAATGAGAAATATTTAGAATGCAGTTATAAATATACTAGTGTAGGAAAATGGCTGTATGTTCTCCTTAAAGACTCAAGACTTCACTAGTCCCAGGTAGTTGGAAACCTTTCCAGTACCAGGCATGGTTTCCCTCTTGTTGAGATGACTTTAAGTTCAATCAGAGTTGTTGGTTGCCCCAAAGTTATGCATGGCTCAGCTCCACCCTTTGGGTTATTACGCCATGTTGTTTGTTCTTGTGGTTCACATGCTTCCTAGCAGGGTAGGGTTATAGGTTGATTCCCACCTCTGTGAGTTTATATAGTATCTTCTGGTACTATGAAAGATAGTCTTCACAGAAGAGGCATTTGGACCAGATCTTGGTCCTTCTGTGCCCTATGTCTGAAGTCCATGGTATCTTAAGCCATAGGAAGTTTCCTTCTACTTCTAGGTTATAAGAAAACCAACAGTAGTAGCCTATAATGTATTGGGAGTCTCTGTGACAACCCTTACCAATAACAACTCAAGAAAGATCATCTCATGCTTGGTGTTGGGGCTTTTTTTAGACAGTCTGCTGCTCCTGGGAAGATCAGTCTCAGCCCAGAAAGGAACATATCTTTTATACATTAATATGTATACACAGACACATATCTACATATGTTATAAGTATTTTAATAGTAGGATTCCTCATAATGTTTTAAAACATCCCTACTATTATTTTACCCTCCTCATTTCTTCTATTTTTATCTCTCTCTCTCTTCCCTTAAAAAGCTCCCACCTTTTGTCATCTTATTCCTTCAGATAGATCATTTGTACCCTGCTATTTCCCTCCCTGTAGCTTCCCAACCCTGCAACAATCCCCTTTACTTTCTAGCTTCTTCAGTTACTACAGGTTATATACTCAAATCTAGAGACCACATATTTTTTGTTAATATTCTCTCTCCCTTTCTCTCCATTTTTCTCTTTCTTTTCCTCTCTAAACTCTAAATGTATATAATATGCTTCTTTATTCTGTTTTCATAAATTAATTAAAATTAAGGGAAAATTCATTGTGAGATAACACATTACTAATTTGAAATGATTTTTATATATATAACTAACCATTTTCCACCATAAAAATTTTAGTATAGATAACGAAGCATATTAATTTGTTAGGAACTCCATAAGGAAATACTACACACTAGGCAGACTAAGCAAGCATTTATTTTCTCAGAGTTCTGAGGGCTCAAAGTCCAAGTTCAAGAAGTTGACAGAGCTGGTTTATTCTGAGGGCTCCCTGCCTGCCTTGAAGATGACTCCTCTATTCTGTGTCCATAAAAACCTCTCTGCTTGCCCATATCTCTTATGTCTTTTTGTACAACACGTCATGGGGTGAGAGTCCACTCACTTTCTCCTTTGGTCTTAACCACCACTCCAAAGGCCATATCTCAGAATAACTTACAATCTGAGGCACTGGACAGTAAAGCCTTCAAAATATTAACTAGACGGAACGTGAATCAATTTCTAGGACTACAGAAAGGTGGTAGTCTGCACTCAAATGAAAGGATATGGCAATAAAAAAATATTAGAACAATGACAGTGTAGAAAATTCTGAGTGGCATAAATTAGAAAAGTTCTATCATCAGATATTTTGTGTTTATGTTGTGACTTAGTTGTATACTCTCAACTTGTAACAAAGCACTACACCTTTGATTATACCCTAATTAATACATTATCCCCAAACTCTAAGTTAACTCTAATTATGTCTTTGGAGAGTGAAGTCTATATTTCTTGTTACTATGTAGAAGTAATCTATTTCTTGTTACTATGTAGATGTAATTGCCCTCAATGGGCAATTGAGGAAATAAATATTGGGTCAAACAAAGACTCACCAAAATACCAAAAGAAAGAAAATTGTGTGACTTCAAAGAACTGGCTTTACAGACAAAGGGTAAGTAGCTGAGATGAGGGAAGCCTAAGCAACTTTTTCTTGTTGGGACCTCAGCTACAATAAACAGGAGAATATTATTTACGGTCTGGCTTGGTCACCCAAAGATCACTGATATGCTGAATATGAATACATATGCATTTACACACACACACAAACATGCAAACATACACATTTCATTTAATAGTCTATGTTCTTACAGAATTTGGCTACATGATATTTGTACTGAAGCATCATGTATTTAATTAAACAAACATTGGAATATGTGAATTGCTTTCAAGTCCATTGTTTGCAATACTCTCTGTATTTTAGTCTGTGGCATGTGTTGTTCCCCTTCTTTGAACTGGTGTTTAGATGCCAGAGAGATAATCTTAAACAGTTTGTTTTTTTACTCCATTGAAGCAACTTGGCACAGGACACACACATACTTTTCTTTAAAGCCATTCTGACTGTGTGCTGTATCATGAGTGGTTCTGACATTTTCTGTGCATTATATTTGTGTAAACATGCATAATCAGTAAGTTATCTAAAATTTAGAATGGATTTGAGATTCTGGGCATGAATTTTCACTTAGTCTTCTTTTGCTGTGATATAATATGCAGCTCCTGACAGCTTTTTGTTGTCAGACATCCGGTGGCAATACTGTTATGAATTTTAGATCTAAACATTTTGTCTATTAGAAATAAGCAATCATTTAGGAAATACAAGTTCAAGAAATATGAGTATGCATCTCTTTATTTACTTCATAAAGTGTTCTCAATGCCAAAGTATAGAAGCAATTAGCAGAGAAATATTTTTGTTCAATGGAAGTTGCATTTTTGTGAAGAGAAACAGGTAATGAATATATTATAAAAAGATTGGAGTTGGTATATAATATTTCAACATAGTGGTCAACGGAGCAGGAGCTTAGCAGAGTCATATAGATGACAACTATTGATGACAGGGAGGAAAGATGTTTATAAATGATTAGTGATGGGCCATAATCAGGAAAAGACATTTTGAAGGCACTTAATGAGAATGATATATTAACCATGAAGATGTCCATCAGTTAGTGTTACAGGGACAGAGAATGCTCTGCTAAAAATTCTTTGATACTGCACACAAATGTCATGTTTGAGTAAGGGACCGAAAAAGGTTGAAGCAGAATGGGAAGTTATGGGGAGTGTTAGGAGATAAAGTCCTGTAATTAGGGAATTCCAGAACAACAAATCCATGGTTCAGGAACAAGACAAAGACAACTAGGCACTGTGAAACATTTGTGCCATGTTGTACATCATGGACAAATCAGATGTGTCAAGTACGTTTGCTTCCCAAAGAAGAGAGAACTGATGAGAGCGATGGTCTCAAGGTAAATCACAGCCCGCTGGCAGAACCTCAAGGGTAGAATTCAAGTGCTGACACCATGTACGCTAATGGGGGCAATGCATAGCTTAGCAGTAGGGAGAGAAGTAGACTAGCTTTACATCTATAAGCTACACGGACCACAATGCGTCAATTAAATTCTATGTTTAGTGGAAAACATAAAGAGTCTTGCCTCCTCAGTGTGAAGAGGACAGATAAGACCAAAGGTCTTGAGTGCACCCTTCTAGTGACAATAGTGACTGGCTTTGCTCAAAGGAGAATTTTTGAAAATTGAAATGCACCAGCAACCTCTATCGGTTTCTGGATTGCCATTCTGCATTAACAGCTAGAAATAAAAATCTCCTCTTCATTGTGGTTCTGATCTTGGTTGTGATTTGGAGAATTCTTAGAATTTTTGCAAGAGCAACTTTCTAACTTCATGGTTTATAGTTCCTCAATATATTACAAGCAAAAAATAAAATAAAAAGTTCTTCCTAGTGTTTAGTATCTGCTACATAAGAAAATGCCTGACAAATTCTTCTGTATCTCACATCAGCTGGAATAAAATGACAAGTAAGTGGTTTTAGTTTGTAAAAGGATTATAGCTTTAGAGTAACCATGGATGAAATTTGCAAAAACATGAGTAATGTAAACAATCATACAGGACACACAAGGGTCTTTGAGAGCATGGCTTCCTTCCCTCCCTCCTTCCATCTCCTTGACTCATTTTCACCCTTCCATTCTTCTTCCTCCCTTCTTTTCTATCTCCCTCTCTCCCTTCCTCCCTTCTTTCCTTCCCTTCTTCTTTCCATACTTCCCTCCTCCCTCCCTCTCTTTCTCCCTCTCTCTCTCCCTTCCTTCCTTTCTTCTTTCTATCTTCCCATCCTGCTGTCCTTTTTCCTATCCTGCTTCCTGGCTTCCCTATCTTCTTGACTTCCTTTCTTACTTCCTTTCCTCACTATTTCATATTTAAATTAATTTTTATTGGCACCCAAAAAAACTTATTAAAAACTGCAAATTTATGTAGCATTGATAATCAGATACAGTGTGGAACATTATGACTGGATTAAATGTAACACTATCATGTCCTCAAGCATTCATATTTTCTTTTATTTTCATTTTATTTACATTTCCATTACAGGGGTCTCTCTCTCTCTCTCTCTCTCTCTCTCTCTCTCTCTCTCTCTCTGTGTGTGTGTGTGTGTGTGTGTGTGTGTGTGTGTGTGAAATGTGGAGATCAGAGAACAACTTGGAAAAGAATCATGTCTCTCTTCCTACCAAGTGGGTCCTGAGGATCAAAGTCAGGTTGTCAATCTTGGCTGCAAGTTCCTTCACCTAATGAGATATCTCACTAGCCCCGTTAATTACTCTTGCATTTTATTTTCTAGTGTTTGAAACAGTCATTACAGTTGTCTGTAGTCTATGGCACAGTAGCATACTGAAATTTTTTTATGTTCCTTAGTCTAAGCTAGTTTCTCAGCGCACACTCCTGGGTAAGCTGATTTGAGACTTAAATATCTGTTTTGTTGATGACTTGACTGTGTGACTGGTTGCTTACATTCTACACACGTGGGTTTCACCAATTACATTATGAAGTAGGAAATGTCATTTGAGCTATGCAAAGATGATGAGAATTATGAAAATTAAGTAATCATAGAATTCAATGTAGAACCTGCTATATGATCCATATTGTGTAATTTCAATTTGTTGCACTAGCAGGAGAAATAATGTATATAAATGTTTAACCCTTGACACATGAGAAATTCTCAATTAATTATGGAAGGATACTAAATGTGTGTGTGTGTGTGTGTGTGAATTTTCTGTTGGAAATACTATGAAAGCTTAAGATTAACCTGAATTTAGGACACTCTTGTCTCAGTAACTTGTGTTAATCCTGTGAGACCATGTCCAGCTCACCGTACTTCAGTTTCATGAGTGGTGACTACTGACCAAACATTCTTCTGGGCATTTTCATGTATATATTCTTTATATAATCAGAAAGGATGTCATTTGTTTATTGAACAATTCTATAAGTTATTTCTCTTATCTATTTCAGGCCTTGTATTAAAGCTACTATATAAAATCCGTAATTTTAAAGTCATTCATACCACAATTGCAAAGATTTTTCAAAGTGACAGACTAAAGGTCTATAATTCAACATAGTAACTAAAATCTATTAGGCTTCCTAGTAATTTCTGAACTACCTGATATGTTTGTTATCATAATTCAATGTTTATTGATGACCAGGCTCTCCTCTGGGGACATGGAGGTGGACAATCGAACCATCCTTACTGAATTCATCCTGGTTGGCTTCTCAGCAAACCCCCGCTGGCAGCTGATTCTATTTGGAATATTTCTAACCATCTACTTGTTGACACTATCAGGGAACATGACATTGGTTGTCTTAATTCGTATTGATTCTAGACTACATACACCTATGTACTTTTTCATTGGCAATCTATCATTTTTGGATTTCTGGTATACTTCTGTATATACACCAAAGATATTGGCCACTTGTATCTCAGAAGACAAACGCATCTCCTTGGCTGGATGTGGGGCTCAGCTATTCTTCTCCTGTGTTGTAGCCTACACTGAGTGTTATCTGCTGGCAGCCATGGCCTATGACCGCCATGCAGCAATTTGTAGCCCATTGCTCTATTCAAGCATCATGTCTACTTCTCTCTGTACTGGACTGGTGGCTGGCTGTTACATAGGAGGGTTATTGAATGCCATAGCCCATACTGCTAACACCTTCCGGCTAACTTTCTGTGGTAAAAATATTATTGATCACTTCTTCTGTGACGCACCACCATTGGTAAAAATGTCCTGTACAGACACCCGTGTCTATGAAAAGGTCCTCCTGGGTGTGGTGGGCTTCACCGTGCTCTCCAGCATTCTTGCAATCCTCATTTCCTATTTCAACATCCTCCTGGCTATCTTGAGGATCCGCTCAGCTTCAGGAAGACGCAAGGCATTCTCCACCTGTGCCTCTCACCTGGTCTCTGTCATGCTATTCTATGGCTCCTTGCTCTTCATGTATTCAAGGCCTAGTTCAACCTACTCTCTAGAAAAGGACAAAGTGGTCGCCCTCTTCTACACTGTAGTTAATCCGTTGCTCAACCCTCTCATCTATAGCCTGAGAAACAAAGATGTCAAAGAGGCCTTCAAGAAAGCAACACAGACAATACGACCACACACATGAAGCTTATCCCCTTTTGCTAATTGCTGTGTTCATTTATTGTCCCAGTAATTCAGTTCTGCATGTGCTCACACATTTGGACCTTTCAATTAAATTCTACAAACGATCCGCTAGACAATAAAAGGTTGAGCAAATGATTTTTGCCTATTATTTTATACTGTGTGCAACATAATTCATTTCAATACTTATAGTTTAAAGTACTTGATTATTTAATGTTCTTCAATAATATATTTTGTCTCTTAATTTTTCTTGTTCATTAATTCTGAAATATTTAAGAGAAAAGAAATTGCAGTTTCAAGGGATATAGTTTAATTTTAAGTTTGTCAAGACATCGTTGCTGCTCCCTGAGAAGATTCAGACTGCTAAGGTTCTCGGGTGTGTAGGCATAACTATAGAATTTTACTTTAGTACAGTGCCACCTCCAATAAATTCTGTAATAAAGCACAAATTGAGTGTGTAGAAGCACACTTTGTCAAGCACGTATATTTTATATCAGTGTAGTATTAGATAAAGACTTTAAGAGTTGTTGAGATTATGAGGTGCTGTTAAAGTAGCACTAAAACCCTTTGTAAATGCACAGAAAAATGTGAGGCCTTCTAGGTGTGTATCACCCTAGCTAGTATGTAGTCTCCTGGGTAGAGTAGGTACTTGACAGGACCCCTTCTCAGGTCACATATTAAAGTGGCTCAATGGGAGGGGGACTTTAAGATAAAAGAAAAAAAAAAGGTCATTTAGCTTGTATCTGTCCAGATCCAGCAGCTGCCTGGTTGTTTCTTACGGACGAGCAGGGGAATTATCAGAGCATTTCCAGCCTTAACACAGCTGTTTATGTTGCTGTGGAAAACCCTGGAGGATCAAGTAGTTGGTACCCCTGGCTCTGAGCCAGCATCTTCACATGAATTCAGTGCCTTAACACCCTAGTGAATGGATACCATAGGGTAGAAACCTTTGCCTAAGGGTCCTTTAAGGACCTGCTGTAATCCCATCCATATCTAAGTTCAATCAATAAACACAGTAGATCAATCAGCATGTTATAGAGTGATTTGTTTTTTTAGAATCCCACCAGATGATATTTTAGGATAGTGTGGGCCAATATCTTAAAGCAAATCCTCTGCTACCTTTCCATGCTGATTCTACTTATCTTCAGATAAATGAAACAATGCTCTAGACACAACATTTAAAAACTATATTTAAAATTCAGTGCTTGGCAGATTTAGCTAGTATGTTTCTAGATCAGAGATTAAAAGGGGGGTTTCGCTATCAGAGATCAAATTTTATTTTTACAATTGACAAAATGGGCCCATTTATATATTTAGTAAAAATTTAAAAACAACCAATATAAAATAGTTCACTCCGTCAGGTGAACTAACTCCAAGTTTCTCATCTTTCCTTTTATCTGTAATTGTTCTCTCACACATAATTGTCATTTTCCTTCCCTAAAACCAGTTTTGACATTACATATTTTTTGTTCAGTAAGGAATCCCTACCAGTATCTAGTATCTGTGAGAAATTGCAGATTGCTGTATACATCTTAATAATTCATAAAGTGTTTCTCTCATATATCTACAATACCTAATGTGCAAGGACAAGAACTGGATCAGTACTAGGAGGGAGAATAAATAAGCATCAATCCAATAATAAAGTACTATAAATTTTCTTATTTCACATCCAATTATAGAATTTTGTGTTTTAAAACTACATTAATAACATAGACTGATAGCCGATAGCAGACTAAAGTTCAATTACTCAGCAACTAATACAAAGCAAAGTTACATTAAAAGACAAAACTGTTACACTACTAAAGAAACATGTACACTAATGAGACATTTTCTGATGAGTTTCAAACAATGAAAACTTTATCTCCAGATTCAAAGTTCCTTAACCGTTTGCCCCATGTAGTTTGTTATCATGTAGTCCTGGCTTGCAAAGCGTGTTTCAGCCCAGACTTCAGAAGGAGCTAACTGAAGAGTTTTCCCAGAGCTTCCTTCGCATCTTTAGTCCTCAGACTGTAGACCATGAAGTTCAGCACGGGGGAAAAAAAAAAAACACAGTAGAAAAGGTAGACACCATCGTGTCCCTCTCCAGGGGGTGGCTGGAACTTGTGCAAGAGTAGATGTAGAGAATGGAGCCGTAGTACAAGTTCACAGAGATGAGGCACTAGAAGTATATGGAGACAGCCTTAAGGTGGGCCTAACTGAAGCGGAGCCTCAGAATGGCAACAATTATGAAGAGACAGAAGGCCAAGATGAGCAGGGTGGGAGTGATGGCGTTGGCGTCCAGCAGAAGCACATCACAGACGGGTAACTCTCCTTGACATCACACCCCATCTTCAACCAGAATTGAGACATCGCAGAAAACGTCATCAATGATGCTGTCCCCAAAGAAAAGCCCAGTGTAATGTGTTGCTGGTTAATAGTTCTTCATTGGTAAGTCCTCAGGTACAGCAGTGCACAACCAAACAGATGCACAACCTCTTTGACAAGACCTATGCATCAGGCAGGTGCTTGTACGTGGCTCCAAAGATCATAAACTATGTCACCTAGAAGGTAGTGCTCACTATAGGCCACTCTGGAAGAGAAGAGCTGAGACAAACATCCAGCAAAGGAATTGCTTTTGTCTTCAGAGATGCGGGTCACTGGGATTTTTGGAGTATGGAAGAATAAGATCCAAGAGACTTACATTGGCCTAGGCACAGTTTGTGTGACTTGGATTCAGTCTTAGAATTCTGGAGGATAGATGTGGCCTGGAGTTTCCAAAGCTCTCCAGACTAAATAGGTTCAAATTTGATTCTGATCATAAGACCTAGGAATTTTGAGCAAGAACATTCATGATCTGATTTAGGATGTAAAATCACTTTGGAGATCATGAGGAAAGTACATGTCAGAACCAAAACAAGGTGGTAACAATAGCTAAATGAAGAGGTGATGGTTCCTCAATCTCAAGTTGCAAAGAAGTCAAAAGTGTTCTCACTCGCCAAACATAAAACTGTTCCTCCTCCTTGGTGTGAATCATGTAATCACATACAAAATATCACCCTCATTGCTCTTCCCAGAGTCTCTCAATTGATTTCCCACATTCAGATGCATTACTGATTCTAACATATTCTTTTGCACTTGTTTTCTGAGGCCTAGTTTCTCTCAGTAAAATCAATTTTTTGCATGCTGATAAATGACAGAAAATGATATACACCTTAAATATCTTAAATAGGCAAGATATTACAAAGCTGAAGAATATCAGAACATATTATTTTCTATCTATCTGTGTTTTAATACCTGTCCTTCAACATCTGACAGTTCTTCCAGCCCTCTCAGTCTCTAGTAATTGCTCCTGCACATTTAAATCAAGTTTTTAAAAATATTGTCTTTATTTTAAAATTCTATCTATAGAAAATGCATACGTTACATGTTGGAGGTATAATGTGGGATTTCCCTCTGTATGCTGTGAATATGTTTTATCACCATTGGTTAATAAAGAAGCTACTTTGATCTATAGCAGAGTAGAATATAGTTAGGCAGAAAAACTAAAGTGAATGCAGGGAGAAAGAAGGCAGAGTCAGGCAGATGTCAGCAGCCACCAAGGAAGCAAGATGTAAGGTAACAAACCATGAGTTTCATGGTAAAATATAAAATAATAGAAATGGGTTAACCTAAGATGTCAGAGTTAATTAGTAAGAAGCCTGAGCTACTAAACCAAAGAGTATGTAAGTAATAGTAAGCCTCAGAATGGCTATTCATAATCAGCTTCAGGAATAGGCAGGTGGAGAAAAGCCAGTCTGGGGGCCAGTGGGATGGAGAATACTTCTAGCAATAGAAGTAAGGGTTTTATTTTAGACACTTCAATTTGACTCAGTCTTCAATATTATTTTCCAAAAACAGTAATTCTGCTACATTAGATCTTTTGTACATCAAATTGACTCTAGTTAATAATATTTTATATACAAGAAATTGTCTAAGAGCATAGATGTCATGTTAATTAGATTCATGGAACATTTTCGCAATTTACACTTATGCCAAAATATCCTATTGTATGTAGACTTTTGTGCGAGCACACTGGGGAATGAATCTGGCCTGCACATGTGTTCTAATGATGAGCTATCTCAATCTCCATCTATGCAACTTTTATTTATGAGCTAGAGCCTAATAAATCTAGTAATAAAAATTTGTTAACATTTCCCTCAGAGACCTTATCTCCTGGGATTCTGATTCCTTGAGGGAGTTGACACCAATTATTCCCAGTGTTTAGAAAACACTTTTCTACATACTGTACAAAATTAAATCAGCGAACATATTACTAAAGATCAGCTTCGGGATGCTATGATATAGAATTTATACTTCTGGATAACCAGGAAAGACAACAGGTGTAATTTCCAAGGTAAGTTGATCTCATATAAACTATAAATTAGATACTTCATTATTACATTAGCAGATGGTTATGTGGCAAACTTCTTCTGAAATGTGTATTAATTGATACATACATAACTGATGCCTTCAGGGGCCAGGTAACTAAATTGAAGTCAGAGACCTGGAAAAATATCATTTATAAGGTAACCGTGTGTGGTGATATTTTGTTTGTGATCTAACAAATAAAGCTTGCCTGCGGATCAGAGTGTGGAGCTAGACACAGTTAACCGTAGAGACCCAAGCGGTGGTGGCACAGACCTTTAATACCAGCACTTGGGAGGTATTTCTCTGTGAGTTCAAGGCCACCCTAAGCTACTTGAGACAGAATCAGTCTAAAAGAGAAACAGATCTCATACCTTTGATCCTAGCACTTGGGATCACACATCTGTAATTCCAACACAAGGGAGGGGAGACAGGGATAGATAGTTGGGTGGAGAGAGAAATATAAAGCAGGAAGAGACAGGAACTCAGTTTTCAGTCTGAGGATTTGTTGGAACGAATCACCCCTTTGGCCTGAGGTAAGAACTAGTGGCTAACTGCTCTGCTTCTCTGATCTTCACGCAAGCTTTATTTGTTATAGCAGAAAGAAAATACCACCGCACTATGAAAAGTAAATAGGCATTGGTTGGTTATTCCACCTATGTCTTTTACTTCAAATAGCATAGCTTGAATACACACGATAATGTGATTGCTGTCGAGGTAGGAGTGTGGGAGTTGTCATACAGATAGTGCAATATGTAGAAAGGTTTATTGTGTAATTTAATGTCAGAGCTGAGAAGTCTTGTTTTCAATGAAATCTAATTTATTCACTCATTCAATGTTCCTTTAGTTATATTTATATAAAAACACACATCTGAATCAGCTTATTTAAAAGCTCAGTTAGCTCAGTGGCTGAGGTGAGCCTGGGAAGCATAAAGTCTAATAAACTTTTATACAACCAGAATATCATTTCATGCAGCATTTCAAGTTGAACACAGAGTTAAAAGTATAATAATTATCATATAAAATTGTAGGCATTTTAACATCTTTGTTTAACGGGGCAATTATCTGGTACACAGTTCTGTGTGTTCTCATTTGCCTCAGTCTTTTCCTGTAACTTTAACAGTGGCACACAAAATCCTTTATTTCTGACCTCTTGATTTAAGAATGAAAGATATAAGTAACCAGAAGTGAGTTTCGATACCTAGAAAGTATAAAGATGTTGAAGCATTTTTAATACTTAGAGATTTTCTGATCAACCTTAGACAAACTCATCCCAGGGTTTTCTCACCTCCCATTGCCTTTGAAACTGGAAAGTATTGAAGGTTTGCCTTATTTACAGCTTTCAGTATATCCCACTTTTCCTGCCAGAAAGAACACCAGTCGGATACATGCTGATACTTTCAAGTAGTACACACTGAGGTCATAGCACATCCTGAGGTTGTTTTTGTACAATTTTTTTCATTTATTTATTTATAAAAATTTTCACTTCCTGCCCTCCTCCCAATACCCTCCCGCTCCCCCCACTCCCTCTCCTCCTGCTTCTCCAGTCCTAAGAGTAGTCAGGGTTTCCTGCCCTGTGGGAAGTCCAAGTTCCTCCCCCCTCCCTCCAGGTCTAGGAAGGTGAGCATCCAAACAGACTAGGATCCCAAAAAACCAGTACATGCAGAAGAAACAAGTCCCAGTGCCATTATCAATGGCTTCTCAGTCAGCCCCCATGTCAGCCACATTCAGAGAATCCAGTTTGATCACATGCTCATTCAGTTCCAGTTCAGCTGGCCTTGGTGAGCTCTCATTAGATTTTTGTACAATTTTTGTAATAGCTATGATCGTTTCAACTGCACGTTCCTCTTTCCTAGTTTTACTGCACTGTTCTATCTTCTCCTGCTTCTCCAAGTGATGTCATCCTTGCTAAATAAGTGCTTCAGTTAGAAAAACACACAGGTGCTTAGAAAGCAAAGGGGATGTAGTTATGTCCTTGGTAATCTTTCCCTAATTTTAACAAACCTGACTTCTTTCAAATCAGTGAAATGCTTTAAATATCCACTCATGTTGTTGCCTGTATCATGCTTGAGTATTTCACTAATTTAGGAGAATTTTGTCTGTTTCAAATTCTTGGCTACTGAAGATGAGGCTTCAGTAAACTATTATGTATGGTTTACTATGTGGATATAAATTATTTCTCTGGGATGAAGATGAAATGTTTGTTTTTATTCTTAAATCATTCACTTCTCTCTCCAAAGATCCTGTCAACAATCAGTATTTAGATGGAAATAGAAAACGCTTTACTGAGTGAGGTAACCCAGACCCAAAAAGAGGAATATGGTATGTACTCACTCATAAGTGGATTCTAGCCATAATTAAAGGACAATGAGCCTATAATTCATGATCCTAGAGAAGCTAAATAAGAAGGTGAACCCAAAGAAAATCATATAGTTATCCTCCTGGATATTGAAAGCAGACAAGATTGCCAGGCAAAACTTGGATGCACAGGGATGTGGGGGTGGATGTAAGAGGAAATGGGTAGAGAGAAGGAAGAAGGGGGGGATTCGGGATAGCTTGGGGGAATGGGATGGGTGGGATGGAGGAAGGGTGGATATGGGAGCAGGGAAGTAAATATCTTAATTAAGGGAGCCATTTTAGGGTTTGCAAGAGGTCTGAAATTTTCATTCATTAAAAAAATGAAGAAATCAAAGACCCCAGTGATATTTTTTACTGGCTCAGAGGTGCCCAAGCCCTGGAAAAGGCAGCTCTAAGAACTATCAGGAAGACAAAGGGTAAAACTCTAGTTAACAAAAATTAAACTTTAATTGTGAATTTACCCAGACAAAAGCAAAATTCTGTCTTTCTCATAATAGATTGATCCAGAAGAATGCACAGAAATCAAACTGTAGTGACGGAGTTCTTCCTCATGGGATTGACCAGCTCCTTCCAGCTCCAAATTCTCCTCTTCCTGCTATTTCTCTGTGTTTATCTTGTCACGCTTCTGGGGAACCTGGGAATGGCCATTCTCATTCGCCTGGACACTCGACTCCACATCCCCATGTACTTCTTGCTCAGCCACTTGTCCCTTGTGGATGCCTGCTCCTCTTCGGTCATCAGTCCTAAGATGTTGTCTGACATCTTTGTGGAGAGAAAAGTGATCTCCTTCCTAGGTTGTGCTGTCCAGCTTTGCTTATTCGGCCAGTTTGTAGTGACGGAATGTTTCCTCCTGGCCTCCATGGCATACGATAGGTATGTTGCCATCTGTAAGCCTTTACTATATACACTCGTTATGTCCCAGACGGTCTGTGTGCTACTAGTAATAGGGCCTTATGGCATAGCCCTTATAAGCACCACGGTACATATAACATTTGCCTTTCTCCTGCCCTATTGTGGTCCAAATCTCATCAATCACTTTTTCTGTGATCTTCTTCCTGTTTTATCAATGGCATGTGCAGATACGCAGGCAAATAAACTTTTGCTTTTCATCTGGACTGGGATCCTGGGTGTATTCAGTGGTATCATCATCTTGGTGTCCTACATTTACATTGTCACGACTATCCTGAAAATCCACTCTGCTGATGGGAGGCGCAAAGCCTTCTCCACCTGCTCTTCACACCTGACAGCTGTCTCCATCCTTTACGGGACTCTCTTCTTTATCTATGTGTGTCCAAACACCAGCTCTTCTCAGGATATCAATAAGGTTGTGTCATTATTTTACACCACTGTTATCCCTATGTTAAACCCGTTCATCTATAGCCTGAGAAATAAGGAAGTCAAAGAAGCATTCATCAGGACATTCGAAAAGCAACTTTGCTACAACTTGCAAGATAAAATATTATAGATATAAGCATTATTGGATAACAGTTATCTCACTTCAGTTTTTCCTTTCAAGCACAAGAAGCTGAGATCTTTAAACTGAGAGGTATGGATTATGGAATGTTCAACTTCAGCCAAACTTTGAAGATTTGTGACTAAAAGTAACAGACTCTATTAAGCTCTGAAACAATAAAACTTAATAAGCAATGAAATTCATACTTCAGCTATGATTTACAGGTAGCCAAGTTCCTAAATTATCTCCTATAATAGGATAATTCATAATGTGTCGTGGTTTTGAGTAAGAATGACCCCCATAGACTAATGTGTTTGAGTATTTGGCCCATAGGGAATAGCACTATTAGGAAGTGTGGCCTTGTTAGAGGAGGTGTTGCTTTGTTGGAGGGAATATGTCACTGTGGAGGTGAGCTTTGAGGTCTTACTTGCTCAAGCAAAGCCTGGTGTGGCAGTCTCATCCTTCTGCCTGGAGATAAAGACATAGAACTCTCAGCTCCTACTCCAGCACCATGTCTGCCTGAATGCTGATGCTTCTTGCCATAAGGATGATATGCTAAACCTCTGAAACTGTAAGCCAGCCCCAATTACATGTTTTCCTTAGTAAGAGTTGCTGTGTTTATGGTCTCTCTTCACTGAACTAAGACAAAATGCTTAATGTTGAAGCTGTTCAAACAGCTATAAAGAGGTTGATCAGGCAGTAAGCAAACACAACCCTTTTTACAAGTATTTTCATACTTGGAGTAGATATTTGACAAAGACATTGTATACACACTGTAGTCCCTACTTATATTATACAAGTAGTTTTGGAGATTGTGCCAATATACATTTGCATCTATACAACTAAGATAAAAAATGCATAATCTTTTAGTACAGTGATAACTAATATGTTGTCTTTCAGTACAATTGTAAATACTATTTCATTTTTGGATACATTTTAATTTGTTTATAACAATGATTTTTTACTTCTATGAAGCAATGATCCCCAAAACATTATTAAATTATTTTATATTTTGAGATTATAATATAATTACATCATTTCTCCCTTCCCTTTATCCCTTCCAAAACACCCGTGTCCCCCTTCCTTGCTCTCTTTCAGATTCTTTAATTGCTGTTGTATACATAAATACAGCATGCTCAATCTGTATAATGTGGCTTGTATATACATATACATTTTCAGTACTGATCATTTGGTATTGGAGAACCAGTTGATGTGATTTTACCTGGGAAAGACTCTTTCTCTTGCTCTTCACTAAGAAGTCTTTAGTTTCCTACAGTTCTTTATTAGGGTAGAAGCCTTGTGGACTTTCCTACAACCATACTGTTACTGCTTTGGAAAACTCACATTTTTGCTGTATTTGATCATGTATGTTTTCTACTAAGAACGCCTGTTCACATTGACTAAACTTTAAACTGATTTATCATGGAATAAAGGGCTTTGAAGGTTTGCATAGAGAATTATTTTAGTAAACTCAAAACTGCATTCTTTCTTGATTCTTTCAACACACTAATAAATATTTCCATCATGTGGTAAGTTTTACAACCCAGGTCTAGCATTCTCAAGACCTTGGAAGTTAGATCAGAAAGAGAATGTCTTTTCTTTTGGTCTCTGGGAGAATATAGGAGCAATAATTCAGTTTTCAGCAATCAGAGAATGTTGTAGGAGGCCACTTGTTTGTTCCCAGATGCTCAGCCCCAAAATAATCACACAGAAACCATATTATTTACAATACTGTTTGACCAATAGCTTAAGCATATTTATGGCTAGCTCATATCTTAAATTAACCCATCTCCTTTAATCTGTGTATCACCATGAGGCTGTGGCTTACCAAGTAAAGTTCAAGCATCTGTCTCTGGAGGGGCTACATGGCTTCTCTCTGACTCCACCTTCTTTCTCCCAGCATTAGTTTTCCCCTCCTAGCTCTATTCTGCCTGTGCAGGCCCAAGACAATCCTTTATTAACAAATGGTATTCATAGCATACAGAGGGGAATTCCACATCAAAAGAACACAAATGGATAAGAACAAAAATAAACTGCCCCAAGTGTTCTCTAGTTCTCTTCCTTAGCTCCAAGTTGTTTGTTTGTTTTTGAGGTTATATTTTAATCACATTTCTTCGTTTCTTTTCTTTTCCCTCTAATTCTCCAGTATGTCCTTCCAAACTCTCCTTAATATTTGTGGACTCTGATCATCAATTGTTATTAAATGCACATATGTATTTATGCATACATATATATTCCCAAATCCAACCTGCTGAGACCATATAATGTGACTTGTGTGTCTATTTTGGGGGCTAACCCTGTGGTATGAGACATCCAATTAGTTTGTTATTTCCTGGGGAAGGCCACCTCTCTTGCTTCCTTCTTTTCTCAGTTGCCTATAGTTATTTGTGAAGGGTACAAATATTCAAATTAACAAAATCAGAAAGAAAAGGGGGGATATAGCAACAGACACAGAGGAAATCTGAAGAATCATCAGGTCATACTTCAAAAACCTTTACTCCACAAAACTGTAAAAAGGACAGTTTTCTGGATAGGTATCACATTCCTATCCATCAAGAACAGATAAACAATTTAAATAGACCTATAAACCCTAAGGAAATAGAAACAGGCATTGAAAGTCTCTCAACCTAAAGAAAACCCAGGACCAGATAGCTTCAGAGCAGAATTCTACCAGAATTTCAAAGAAAAGCTAATACCAATACTCTTCAAATTGTTCCACACAATAAAAACAGAAAAAACATTCCCAAATACTTTTCATGAGGCTACAGTAACCCTGATAACCAAACCACACAAAGATGCAACAATTAAAAAGAACTCCAGACCAATCTTCCTAATGAACATTTATGATAAAATACTGGCAAATCAAATCCAAGGATACATTGAAACAAAGAACAATCATCCACTATGATCAAGTAGGCCTCATTCCAGAGATGCAGGCTTGGTTCAACATACAGAAATCTGTCAATGTAATCCACCATGTAAACAAACTGAAGGGGAAAAAAATGATTATCTCATTAGATGCTAAAAAAAAAAAAAAAAAAAAAAACTTTGACAAAATCCAACATCCATTTTTGGTAAAGATCTAGGAGAGATCAGGGATACAAAGGTACATACTTAAAAATACTACAAGTGATAAACAGTCCTTTAACAACCAACATCACATTAAATGGAGAGAAACTCAAAGCAAATCCACTAAAATCAGGAGTAAGACAAGGCTATACACTCTCTCCATATCTATTCAACTCTAAATCTAATCACATCTTTAATCCCAGCACTTGGGAGATAGAAGCAGGCAGAAATATATGAGTTTGAAGCCAGCCTAGTCTACAGTGGGAGTTCCAGGACAGGCTGCAGAGATACTGAGAAAATCTGCCTTGAAAGCCAGAAAGAAAGAAAGAAAGAAAGAAAGAAAGAAAGAAAGAAAGAAAGAAAGAAAGAAAGAAAGAAGAAAATAAGATTAAGGGAAAATAAATTAGAAAGGAAGAACTCAAAAAATCACTATTTGCAGATGATATGATAATATACATAAATGATCCCAAAAATTCTACCCAGGAACTCCTACAGCTGATAAACACCTTCAGTAAATACAAGTTTAACTCGAAAAAGTCTATCACCTTCCTATGTAAAAACAATAAATGAGCTGAGAAAGAAATCAGAGAAATATCACCCTTTAAAATAGGCACAAATATAAAGTATCTTGAGGTAATTCTAAACAAACAAGTGAAATATCTTTATGACAAGAACTTTAAGTCTTTGAAGAAAGAAATTGAAGAAGATATCAGAAAATGAAAAGATCTCTAGTGCTCATGGATAGGTAGGATCAACAAAATAAAAATGACAATCTTACCAGGAGCAATCTATAGATTCAGTGCAATCCCTATCAAAATCTCAATACGATTCTTCACAACCTTGAAAGAGCAATACTCAACTTCATATGAAAATATAAAAAGCCAGAATAGCCAAAGCAATCTTGTATAATAAAGGAACTTCTAGAGACATCACCATCTCTGACTTCAACCTCTACTGTAGAGCTATAGTAATAAAAACAGCTTAGTATTGGCATAAAAATAGACACATGGATCAATAGTATCAAATTGAACACTCTGACATTAATTCACACATCTATGAACACCTGCTTTTTGACAAGGAAACCAAAACTGTACAGTGGGGAAAAAAAAGCATCTTCAGCTAATGGTGCTGGCACAACTGGATGTCAATCATTAAAAGATTACAAATAGATCCATATCTATCACCATGCACAAACTCAAGTCAAGTGGATCAAAGACCTCAACATAAATCCAGTTACAGTGAAACTAATAGAAGAGAAAGTGAGAAGTAGCCTTGAACTCGCTGGCACAGGAGATACTTGCTAAAGATAACACTAGTTCCAAAGAAACTGAGAGCAATGATAAATGGGACTTCCTGAAGCTGAAAAGTTTCTGTAATGTAAAAGGCTCAGTAAATGAGACAAAAAGGCAGCCTGCAGAATGGGAAAAGATCTTCAGCATCCCCATATCTGACAGATGTCTGATCTCCAAAATATACAAAGAACTTAACAAACTAGACATCAAAATATCAAATAATCTAATTTTAAAAATGGGGTATAGATCTAAACAGAATTTTCAGCAGAAGAATCTCAAATGTCAGAAAAATACTAAAGCAATTGCTTAGCCTTCTTAATAATCAAGTAAATGCAAATCAAAATGACTCTGAGATACCATTGCATACCTGTCAGAAAGGCTAAGATAAAAAATGCTGATGACAACTTATGTTGGAAAGAATGTGGAGTAAGGGGAACACTCCCCCACTGCCGGTGGGAGTGCAAACTTGTACAGCCGCTTTGGAAATCAGAATGGTGACTTCTCAGAAAATTGGGGATCAATTTTCAATCTCAAGACCCAGTGATACCACTCTTGGGCATATACTCAAAAGAGGTCAATCATATCACAGGGACATGTGCTCAACAATGTTTGTAGCAGCATTATTTATAAGAGCCAGAATCTGGAAACAACCTGGATGTCTCTCAATTGAAGAATGGATAAAGAAAAATTGGTGCATTTACACAATAGAGTATTACTCAGCTGTAAAAAATAAAAAACAATGACATCATGAAATTTTTAGGCAAATAAATGAAACTAGAAAAAAAATCATCCTGAATGAAGTATCCAGAAAAACAAACACAGTATGTACTCACTCGTAAGTGGATAGTAGATGTAAATCAAAGGATAACGAGACTACGACCCAGAGCCCCAAAGAAGCTAGGTAACTAGGAGGACCCTAAGATGGATGCATGGTTCACCCTAGGAAGGAGAATTAGATGAGATACCATGGGTGAACTGGGGGTGCGGGGAAGTAGAGGTGAGGGAATGGGGGATGAGAACATGAGGGAATTGCAAGGTAAGGAAGGGAGAGGGACAGGATGGGAGAGCAATCAAAGAGATATCTTGACAGAAGGCACTATTATGGGGTTAGGGAGAAACCTGGTGCTAGGGAAATTCCCAGGAATCTACAAGGCCTACCCAAGCTAAGACCCTAAGCAATAGTGGAGAGTGTAACTGAACTGGCCTTTCCCTGTAATCAAATTGATGACTTCTCCAATTGTCATCATAAAGCTTTCATCCAATAACTGATGGAATTAAGTACAGAGATTCATAGTCAAGCACCAGCCCAAACTCTGGAAATTCAGTCGAAGAGAGGGAGAAAGGATTATATGAATAAGGGAGGTCAAGATTATGATGGGGAAATCTACACAGACAGCTGAACCCTTGGGAATCAAGAACTCTAGACTGACAGCTGTGGAGCCTGCATGGGACTAAAGTAGGCCCTCTGCTTGTGGGTGACAGCTATGTAGCTTGGTCTATTTGAGGGGCCCCTAGCAGTGGGACTAGGATCTACCCATGGAGTATGTGCTAGCTTTTGGTGTTCGTTCTTTATGGTGGAATGCAGTGCTCAGCCTTGATGCAGTGGGGAGGGACTTGATCCAGCTTCAACTTAATATACCAGGCTTTTTTGACTCTCAATGGGATCACTTACCTTTTGGGAGTAGTGGGTGGGAGTTGGTCTGGGGTGGGCGGGAGTAAAGAGGATGGGAAGAGGAATGGGAGGGAGAACTGTGGTTCAAATGTAAAATGAACAAAAAATAAAGAAATAAAAAATTTTTAAAAAGAAAATACATAAAAAACTGCTAATAAAAAGAGGCCCATATGTGTAGTTTTGAAAACTAAAGCACTTCATTCTTGACTTCTCCCCACTCCCCAAGTGTAAATAGACCAGAGAGCCTTTATCCCATGACAAATGCAGGCAGATGCAGAGACCCACAGCTAAGAAGAGGGAAGGGAGAAATGTAGAAAACTCAGCAGGAGGGGAGGGAGATCAGGAACTTCACAGGAAAACCCACTGAAACACTAGCCAGGCTCATGGAAACTCAGAGTCTGACCAACAACCAGAGAGCATGCATAGGTCCCTCCTAGGCCCTCTGTATGTATGTGACAGTTGTAACTGGGTCTATATGTGGAACTCCTGGCAATAGGGGCAGGGGCTGTCCCCAGTGCTTTGACTGACTCTCAACAACCTATTCCTCATGCTGGGTTGCCTTGCCCCGTCTGAATACAGGGGGAGCTGCTTGGTTTTATGGCAGCTTGATAAGCCATGCTTTGCAGAAGCCATGGGAGTCTTGCTCCTTTCTGAGCAATTAAAGAGAAGGGGTGGATTGAGGGGAAAATGAGGGAGTAGTGGGAAGAGAACAGGAAGGGGAGGCGGCAGTCAGGATATAAAATAAACAATTAATTTAAAAATCGTCAGACTGGCCTGGGTTAAAGGTCAAGTGAAAAGTCAACCAATTCTTTAAATGTCAACTTGGCCAATCACAAGGAATACTAAGTGGGCTTTCTTTTCCCATTTTCTTCTCTGCAATTGAAATTTGTGAAATTTGTTTTGTTCTTATCATCTCAATGTTTCCTTTCTTCTCAGATCCTTCCAGTATTGACTGGAATCATCTTTCTTTGATTGTTGCTTCTGTGTGTGTGTGTGTGTATGTGTGTGTGTGTGTGTGTGTGTGTGTGTGTGTGTGTGTGTGTGTGTGTGTGAAATTCTATGCTAGAAAATAAGGGAGAATTATCATAAGAGGAAGTGGAGGAAAGAAACAGAAAGGGTAAAAAGACATATTTTGGGTGATGATGGGAGGGGCTTTTACTGACTCAGAACTGATTCAGGGTCATGCTTGAACAGAACACACAAGTTATATTCACAATAAGAGGCACAGTATGCTGCTAAAGCTCTCTCGATGTGCGAGCAACACATTCCATCCCAGCTATACTGTACAGCCCAAACCCCAAATAGGACAGAAAGCTGACAGCATCAAGAGGTAGTCAGAGCAGAAAAGGGATTCAGTCAGCACAAACAGTCCTGTGGCTTATGATACAGGAGAAATTGTGAAACTCAAAAGTTAAAGTGGTGTGAAAAAAGAAAAACAATACAAAACAGGATGAAGCTCGTTTGAGCCAAAGCAGGAAGTTTACTTGGGTCTTGGATTCAAAAGCAAGCTGGAGCAGTTTGCTGCCAAGAATCATACAAATTTTGAGAAGCAGCTTCTGGTTTATTCCTACTTCCTGATAGATAACTAACTTTTGTTTACGAGGTAGTTGCCATGCATCCAAGCATGCCCCCAGTGAACAGAATCTGGTTATATTCTCCAATTAATAAAACTAGAAAAATACAGCGGTAGACCGTCATGAGGTGAAAGGGTGCACGCAAACTGAGCCTAGAAGTAGAGAGGACGATAGAACTGGGATCCATAAGTAGGTGAACAAAGCTCTAAGCTTCTGTCAATCTATTCTTGACAAAATAATCAGTATAATGTGTGTTAATCAGCTAAATATATCATTAGTTAAATGTGTGTTCTTTCAACATCTCTAAATTCTACACAAATGTATGTACATTTGTGTACATACAATTCTACACAAATTGTACACAAAATTTTACTCTTTTGGAAAATCTAATAAGTACAGCAAAATGATTTGCAATTTGATTTTTATGTTACTGTAACACTATAAAATTGTTCTACATCATTCATTTTGTAAACTGTGCAATATTTATAAAAAATAATGATCTTTCCTTATAGTGCTAGGTATTTGAGTTATTTTCTCCATGTTTTGTTTTTTCTACACATACTATTACAATATGTAAAATTGTATGCACTGGCACTTACGTATAAGGGATATAAATATCTAAAAGAGTTTTCTGAAGAGAAACCCATGTAAAATTATCATTTTCAATAGAAACTACCAAAAGTCTTTATGGATTAGAATTGGATCATCAGCAACACCAGCTAAATATATAGTCAAACAAGGAACTCATCAATCATTAACTTAAAAAAAAATCTTGTAATGTTTCATATGAGTTGGAACATACTGCATTGATCAATTAATTATTCTTCCTTAGTTGATTGAACTATAAACAAGATTAACTTTCTTTCACATATTTGGTGATTTATGCTCTCATTGATGTTCATTGTTTACTCATTTATTTTCCAAATTAACTACTTTTTGGATATTTGATTTTATTGCTTTAATTTTTGTCTGCAACGAATGATACAGGGCATCAGTACTCTGTTAACTTTTAAAGTTTTTTTCCCCATTGATAATCTATAAGATTCTTTTTTCTAACAAAAAATTACTTTTCTTTGACATAAGGTTGAGTGGCAAGACAATGATATTTATGCTACGTATAAATGTCCTTACCTCTCTCTGTCTCTGTCTGGCCAGCAATTTTATTAATAATGTCACTTGTTGTAAAGAAGTTCATATTTTCCCCTAGTTGTTTTATCTTCCATATTTAAATATTTAATACATTCAGCAATGTCTTTGCTATGGTTTTTGGGTTTTTTTGTCTATTTATCTCCAAATATGACATGGTCTTCTGTAATCAGTCTGCTAAACAGCTGGATTTTCATCACGAAGCTGTGATGGCTTCTTCTGCCATGTATTAGACTCCAAAATACCCTCTCCGGATCAGAGTTTAGGAGCCTGACTCTTGTCTCTCTAGTTATTTTGAGATCCAATTACCCACCATGATATTGGTATCTAATACCAAACTGCTTTTTATTACTATCACCTTGCAATAATTCTCCCCAAGTGAGAATTCTCTCCTCTCACTTTCTGCAATTGACTTAGCTGCTCATTGCTCTCTCCTCCACAGACGTCTTAGAATACACTCTCAAATAGAATTGCTAGAGTCTGATTTAGCCTCTTGTAACTTATGGATAAACATAGAAATTACAGCAAGCATTAATGACATGATGTCACTCACTCAAATGCACAAAATATTTCCTCTTAGGTCACGTTCACGCTTCTTTAAATTAGAATTTACCTGTGTTACTGCAGAGACCTTCAAATTAACTACTTTTAACCTTTGATTTATCAATGTAAAACTCTTTTATACATTATAAACATTATTCATGATGAAACATATGCATAAACATCTTTGCTTTTATTGTATTTAATTTTACTTACATGTGTTGATCAACTATTTCTAACATTTATTTTTCATGTCTATATTAAGAAATATTCATATATTCAAATAATATTCAATTAAGTTATCTTCTAGCACAAATTTACATGTCTCTTCTCAATATACTTCTATGACTTGACTAGAACTATCACATCAAAAAGGCTGGGTGTAAAAGTATTTAGAAGAATCTTGACTTTTGAGGGGAACATTCAATATAGGGTTTCTCTGTGTACCCCTGGCTATCCTGGAACTAGTTCTGTAGACCAAGCTGGCCTCAAACTCAGAGATCTGCCTCCCCATCCCTCCTGAATGTTGGGATTAAAGGTTTTTCCACCACTTCCTGGCATGACATGACATTTCAAACGAACTACAAACTGCATTACCAGGTTCATTATGTGGCCTCTAATTCCCATTCCAGGAGTCTTTAACACAAATATTGCACCATCATCTTAAGTCTGACGCAGAAAGAATTCTATCTTAAGCACCTATAAGGAAGTGCTTCTTCTCCAATGTTCTCCTGAATGCATCTTTCACCTCTTTGTTCCTCAAGCTGTAGATAAGGGAATTCAACATGGGGATCACGACAGTATAAAATAGGGAGATAACTTTATTGATATCCAAGGAAGAACTTGCGTTAGGTCGAGCATAGATGAAGAAAAGAGTCCCAAACAGAATGGAGACAGCTGCTAAGTGAGAAGAACACGTGGAGAAGGCTTTCTGTCTACCATCAGCAGTCTTGATCTTCAAGATAGACCCCAGGATGCAGATGTAGGAGACCAGGATGATCAGACCACTAGGAACCCCTATCATTCCAGCCAGGACAAAAAGCACTACCTTGTTAATCCACGTATCAGCACATGCTAAGGAAAGCAGAGGGGAAACATCACAGAAGAAATGGTTTATGGTATTTGGACCACAGAATGGTAAACAAAAAGTCAAGGTTGTATGAGTTGTGATGTTTATAGCAGCTAGGACGTAAGGTCCTATGACAAACTGCACACAGACCCTCTGGGACATGATGAGTGTATACAGCAAGGGCTTACAGATGGCTGTATACCGATCATACGCCATGACGGCCAGGAGAAAACAATCAGTTGTCACAAAGAGACCAAAGAACCACATCTGTGCAGCACAGCCCACTAAAGAGATGGCTTTGTTCTCT
Source organism: Myodes glareolus (assembly GCF_982192425.1). NCBI lineage: Eukaryota > Metazoa > Chordata > Mammalia > Rodentia > Cricetidae > Myodes > Myodes glareolus. Next base: position 40,844,675 of record NC_142031.1, on the reverse strand, counting down.
GCAAAGATGTCACACAGCATCTTCGGGGCTATGGAAGAAGAGGAGCACACGTCTACGAAGGACAGGTGGCTGAGAAAAAAGTACATAGGTGTGTGCAGCCTGGGGTCCACCCAGATGAGAGTGATCATGCCGAGGTTACCCCCCAGGGTGACAAGATAAACAAAGAGGAAGATGATGAAGAGGACAATCTTCTGATGAAGACGATCGGTGAGGCCCAGGAAGAGAAACTCGGTCACTGAGGTCTGATTCTTCTCTTCCATTGTCAGTCGCCTTCTGCTGTGAGATAATTGTGTATTGTTTTACCACAAACTGCCATTAACAATTGCAAATGTTTTAATTCAATAACAGGTTTCCTTAGAGAGGTTTTTAAGAGATTATTGGCCAATGTTATTGAACTAGGAGAGGATTTTTCTAGCTTCTGTGGGTGGTTTGCTATAAATACCCTATAGAATGTTGGGTCCATGGCCTTGGTTTCTATTGATGCTGTAACACTTCCCACAAAGATTGCCCGACTATGGAACCTAAAGCTCCTTCAATGAAACTGCCGTTTAAAAGAGAATTGCAATGTTTAGAGTAATTATGCAAGTTCATGCTACTAAATATCTTTCCATAAAAAGAAAGAATGTACAAAGTCTTTAACAGGTAGGTTGTGAAAAGCAGCTGATGTCATAAAAAGATGTGAAACTTACCTAGGAGATGGGGGACTCAGATGTTGACAGTCATTTGCCATAGAAATTATTCAGAAAATCAACCATATAATAAGCTTAAATAATGTCAAATTGTGCCTTAATATTTCTGTTATTTTATATAAGATCCCCAGGTATACATTTTTAATCAATCAACAACATTCCTGAAATGCTGAGTATGCCTACCAGTCATGATATTTTTGTGACTTTAATAAGAGCAACTTGTAAAAGTCCTAGAAGAAGATTATGTAGGATAAGTATTAAAATAAAATTGATTAATGTACCATAATCAATTCATGTGCTCCCTAAATAAAAGAAATACAGTATTGAACTTATTAATAATTTATATATATATCAATATATACAAGTAGCTAACAGTTACTATATTTTTCAAACATTTTCAGTAGTATAAAGTGATTGAAATTATTTGGATGATGTTAATTAGATGTTTTTTCAGCAATCACAAGCATTAATCTGGAATTTGGGGCTGGACTATCATCTATTGCAGAAATGTTTATGTTTATGATTGTGTTATGATTTATGTTGTGTTATGTTTGTTCTCACAAATAGCTGTATGAAGCAAAAGCCAGTACATGTACACATAGCATCTAGCTTTGGAACAATCATTATTTGATTGGTTTGTTTTTATTGATTTATTGCAAGTAACTCTGAACCATCCATAAAATATGTTGCAAAATCTTTATGTCCTTCATATGCACTTTCTGCTAGCATCTAGAAAGCCTTCTGTACACCGAGTCTTGAAAAATTATTCATTTAAAACTGGCAAAACCATATGCAATTTATATGCAATGTATTGTTTTAAGATATATGTATACATAATGGATAGGCACATTGATCCAATTATGTATCAGTCTTCTTACATGTTTTTCTTGATAAAGACATGTCTAAAACTTTAAGGACACAGACCAGGTAATTGACATGAGCACCTTTAACCCCAGCACTCAAGAGGCAGAGGCAGAGGCAGAGAGATTTCTGTGAGTTTGAGAGTAGTCTGGTCTACAAGAACTAGTTCCAAGACAGGTCCCAAAGCTACAGAGAAACCATGTCTTGAAAGACAAAAAAAAAATTAAAAACATATAAAATCTCTTTGCAGTTTTCAAAACTACAATATATTGTTATTAAAAATATTTAAATTATTTAAAACCAGGAAATTCTCCTCATAAGAAAATTAATGAAGCAGTTGTTCAGGCTCGTGGGACTTTTTGTTTCCAAAGTTTAAGCTGTTATTGGTCTTTCTCCCCAACATTTCATCACCTCCTTATAGTTCAGCCTGCAGTGCACTCACTTCTTTAAGGATCTCCTTTCTGCATATCCTTTTGCCACCTCAAAGTCAGTGACCGTTCTCTGAGTAAGGAAGGAAGGTTCTTCAGCCTACATGGTGATACCCTTCCTGCAAAGCATAGCTTCATAAGTTCTCAGTGAAGAGGATAAACTGCCCGTGCTGATGGCTCTGGCCATGAAGAGAGAATCCTGGGCGAGTGTTCACCCACTCACTGCACAGAATAAAGAATCTCACCTGGAGCTACCAATAACTCAGAGTCAGGTCCCTGAAGAACTTGGCCTCAGGAGCTTACACCTGAAGGGACAAAATTAACACGGTCTCAGCAGCATCACGGCCGAGTGTTAATTTCTAACAGTATTTCATTCTTAATAAAACACACACACTTTTCTTTCTCTCTTTTTTCCTTTCTTTCTTTCTTTCTTTTTCTCTTTTCTCTATTATCTTTTTTATGTCTTCCCCTATTTCCGTTTACACATCCTTAATAGTCTCCTCTCCACTATCATACCCTATCTTTCCCCAAAGATTCAATGAACTCATAGAAAAACCCTATCTTCTATCAGCAGAGACTAATGCAGTAAACAGCCATTTGCTTAGCCTGAAGTAATTTTCTGTCTTCATTCCAGAGCCAGACCATACAGGCAGAAATACTGACGCCACAGTTCATACGCTGTCACTTGCAATAGGATTCTATTCTTCCTCTAGTGGTTTGTTGCTTCCTTAGGTGCTGGGATGCTTAGTGAGGGCGTAAATTCAGAGCATCCACCATAGACTAACACAACACCCTCTGATGTATGCATCTTCACAAGGTCATCTAGAAAAATCTAAATGGGGACATGGAACCTAAACTGATCATCTTCTGTAAACAGGCAAGACTGGAAGTGGAGGGATTTGGACACCAACCCAACAAAAGTGTCAACCTATGGTTTGTCCTGCCAGCAAGGTGTTCAGGGATTGAGCCTACCTACCAGACTCTTCATCAAAGAGACCAGTCTCCCTGGAGAGACTTCATCCAGAAACTGATGGAAGCAGATAGCAAAGCTCTGGGAGTCCTTCCGAGGATGGAGAGAACAGATGTGAGGAATCAGAGGGGTCAGGGACACCATAAAAATGCAGCCCACAGAATCAACCGAGTGGGAATCACAGAGACCTCCAGAGGCTGGCCCTCACCATGTGCTATGGCTAAGAGACCTGGTGTTCTTGTGGGATTCCTAAAGTGGAAGTGAGGGTTGTCTCTGACTCTTTTGCCCACTTGTGTGACCCTTCTCCTACTGGGTTGTCTCATGCAGCCTTGATGTGATGATATGTGCCTGGTTTTAGTTCAGCTTCTTATGATGGAAGTCCCTGGAGAGACCTCTTTTCTGAGGGGAGGCAGAGGGGGGTGGATCTGGAGGAGAAGGGAGGTGGAGGAAAGACTTGAGGGAGGGAAGGGAGGAAAAAGTGCAGCCAGGATGTAATATATGAAAGAAGAATTTAAAAAAATATATTGGACAGCACTTAAGAAACAGCACCCAAGATTGTCCTCTGACACCTACTTCACGTATACAACTCTAAACCCTCACCACACAGAAAAAAAAAAGAAAAGACTGTTGATGAGCAAGAAATATTTCCCAAATCACTCTATGCAAAATTACTTTAACACTAAAAACATGCAAAAAAAAATCCCAGAAAAAAAGACAGGTGAAAAATAGCATTCTTCACAACAATAAATGCAAAAAAATCCTTACAAAACCACAGCAAATTGAATGCAAATAAACCAGATGAAATATATTACAGAAGCGCATCTTTACAAAGACTTTGGAAAGTGTAATTATTCATATTCTCTGAGGTTTTCAACAAAACTATGTCTGTGGATACAGAAAATGAATTTCAAAAGTCACCAATATCTACTTCCACTGTCTGATAATTTTCTCCATCCTTTTCTTTCATCTTCCTGGGAAATATATTCCTACATATTTTAATTTGTCATATATGGAAACTACCTGGGAAACTACCAGAGTTTCTCTTTTAGTTAAATAGTTTCAGTGGGTAGAACAATTGTTGGCCAGTTCTCTATTCCAACCTTGTTGTATTACAGGTTCTCACACTTTCTAATGAGGTACTGGGGGCTTTATTTTATTTGTTAGACTTATTTTTGGTTTTTATTCTAAATTTTAATTCTGTGTGCTGATTTCCAATTCAATTCTGCACATTTTTTAACTTTTATTGATTCTTACTGGATTGTACATCGCATGTTCCAATCCTCTTTTTCCCTTGTCCTCTTGTACCAACCCTCCCAAAAACAAAATCAAATTTAAAAGAAAAACCAAAAAAATAAAATAAAACAAATAAACAAATCAAAATATAAAAAAGAGAAGAATCTAGACATGGAAGCTGAAGTGTGGACAGTTTACCCTTTAATCCATTCACCTTTAATTGGATGGATCTAGAAAACATCATACTGAGTGAGGTAACCCAGGCCCAGAAAGACAAATAATACGTATTTGCTCATAAGTGGCTTTTGGACATAAAGCAAAGAAGACCAGCCTACTTGCTTGTGTTCTTTGCAACAGGTTCGAGGTCTCTGGATTCTTCCATGCCACCAATAATGGGCTCTAACTGGACCCCCTCTTGGACATGCTATGGTTATTCTGTTCTGGAGATCCTGCTGTTTTGGACCTGTAGATTCATCCCCTTCACATAGTCCCACAGTTCGTAGATGAGGTGGATGTTGGGGTGGGTCGACTCATGCCCTGGTTCTGGGCCGGGATGGTAGCTGGATTTGTCTGCCTGCCAGGTTTCCCTCATCATCACTACACAGGTGAACTCTCCAACATGGCCTCAGCTAGCTCACCTGATGCAGCCTATAAGAAGCAATCGGGCCAGTTCTGCTCTCAGGTCCACAGATCTGGGTCCCCCTGACTCATATTTCCGGGACCATCTCTACCCTTCTCTTTTGCCCAGATGAGATGCAAGACCCACTCAAAACCGCTGTAGGGGGCTTACGGGGGAGGGGCTAACACTCCTATTTGCTGCAGCTGGGAGTAGCAAGGCTAGACAGTGTATGACCCCAGGGCCAGCTCTCTCACCTGCTACAAGTAGCAAAGGGCGGGGAAGGGAGGGCATCTTTTCCTCACCCGTGTCATGACCTGGAAGACATGGTGGGGAGAAGCGTCAGCTCTGCTCCTCTGATGCCCTAATGACCCATGTTGTGTCCCCACAACAGGGTCAGCCCTAGATAGGATGTTGAGAGGAAGCAGAGCCCACTGTCTCCTGTGCGGCAGCCAGTGAGGGTCAGAGTGAGCTCTTCCGCTCTTGTGACCCCAGGGCCGGCTTTCTCACCTATTGCAGCTGGTAATGGACAAGGGGAGAAGGGCATCTTGGGCATACCACCATATGGCCAACGAGGGGAAGGGAGGGTCTGTTCTTCTGCTCTCACACCCTCAGGGCTGGCTCACCTGAGTCTCCTACCACACGGTCAGCTCTAGTGTGCAGCCCAGGTGAGATGCACACATCTTTCCCAAATGCCATAGGCGGTTGAATGGAAGGAAGCTCTCCCCTGAGGCGCAGGACCAGCTCTCCTCCTGCATTGCCCCCAGAGAGGGGCAGGGCCGTCTCTCCCAGGACCAGTGACTGGTGGAGATGGCTCAGCACATCACGGTTCCAAAGACCCTTTGTGCTAACACAGGCCCTGGCCATCATCGCAGACCATGGACCCAGTCATAGCACCCGGCAGTAGCTCGACCAACATCACCATGGTCTTGGTGGCAGCACAGGCCACCCAGATCAGGACGGCCCCAGCAGCAGCATGGCTCTAGGGAATGTGATCTCGGGTAGCTGAACAGAATCCGGGCAACAGAAGAGCCCTCAGTGCTAACAGGAGCCATGGACATCACCTCAGATCCGTCTTTGTTTGTTTTTGTTTTTCGTTTTGTTTTATTCTTTGACAGGTTCGTATATGTAATAAATTTTGTCACTTTTCACACACACACACACACACACCATTACCTCTCTATTCCTCCTCCTTCTCCCACCCAAATCTGTTACAGCTACTGGGAAAAATGTGCCACTTTCTTCAAGAATATAGCTGTCCCTCCCTACTCTAGTAAACAACCTCTCACCCATGTTCATATGAACAATCGTAATTAAATTAATAAGTAGAATAAACATAAAAGAAAGAGGAGAACTTGTTGGACTTCTATATATAAGGCTGTGTCATAAGAAGACGGAGCAATTTCCCTTCCTGTCTGTATGTCTTTTAATACCAGTTAGTTCCTAATTTTACTGACTATAGCTCCCTTTGCTTTAAAAATAAAAAGTCGTCTTTGTTTATTTGCTCATGTTGCAGAGAGAGTTTTCAAGTTTTCACCATGAGATGTGATGTTCACTATAGGCTTGCCACAAGACTGGGCATCTGAGTTAAACTCCCAGAACCAAAAAAGTGTGGAAGAAAAGAACCAACTCCACAACACACACACACACACACACACACACACACACACACACACACACACACACCCCATACTCACATGGTAATAATAAAATTTTTAATAAAGATAACATAGCATCAGAAGGTGCTGCCAAGGGAGAAAAATAATCAATAGTCGTAATGGCTGAAAAGAAAGATAAACACATCCAGGAGAACATAGCATAAACACCCTGAAATCATCAATAAGAAAATGGCGGTTCTGTATACATTCCCATGCAACCAATTGATATATATATTTCATATTTGGGAATAAATGATTGGTACTGTGTATTGATCTACAACTTGAGTTATTTCTACCTGTGGCTGATCAAAATCATCCTCCATAAGCCAATAAATGGATGACTAATATTTACATGTTTTATGTATTTATGCTGATATTCATGCACCATGCACCTGCATGCATACATGTGCAGAACGTTCAGGCAGTTGTCAGAGAAGCTAGAAATGGGTTTTGGGTCCCCTGAAAACGGAGTTAGAGATGGTTGTGAGGCCCTTGATGTGGGTGTTAGGAACTGAATCTAGATCTTCTGCAAGAGCATCAAGTACCCTGAACTGTGGCCCATCTCTCTGGGCCCTAGACATCCAAATGGATCAGTATCACTTCCCAAAGAAAGTACATGTTTTTCTCATGATGACATTGGAATTATTTCTTTTAATTTTTATTCCAGTAATACACACAGCTTTGTGTTTTGTTTTACTTTTTACATTAACACTAGTATTTCTAAGGTCTAGATTTCTAAAGCACACTATTCTGGGCTGGAAGTCCATTGAATCTATCATTTGTATTGAAGCCTTCCAAATGTGTTTATGGAAATGGAGCCCTTCAGCATGAGAGAATGAGTATGCATACCAAATAACAGCCTCGCTAATACTGAAAACCATAATGTTTCAGCTACATTTATTTAAAGGCAGCACAATGAGTGTTTAGTCTAACTTCATGAAGAAATAAACACACTGGACAGTTTTTTCACTTCCAGTTATTTTTATAAATTTATGTGTCCAGGTCTAGGATTTGTCTTCCCCTTCATTATATAAGTCAGAAGCATCAAGAATATCACAAGAAAACTCATAGAAATAATTAACCTGGGCTTATAGGCGCTCATAGACTCTGGACCGGACAGTTAGGGAGTCTGCATGGGACTGACCTAGGCCCTCTACATATATGTGATATATATGTGATAGTTGTATATCTTGAACTACTTGAAGGACTCCTAGTGGTGGAAGCAGGGTCTGTTCCGAATGCTTGACTGGCTTCCAGGAACATATTCCTCATACTAGATTGCTTTGCCCAGCCTTAGCACAGGGAGAGGAGTTTGCTCCTACCTCAAATTGATAAGCCATGCTTCGTTAATGCCTATGAGAAACCTGTCCCTTTCTGAATGGAGGCAGAGGAGGAGTGGATTAGGGGTTGAAGTAGGAGGAAGGTGCTGGGAGGGAATGGAAGAGAGGAGGGAGGGTGAACTGGGGTATGGATATAAAATAAATTAATAAATTTAATTAATAATAAAATAAAAACAAAAAGGATTGACGCATAAACATTATATAGAGTTTATCTTTTATCTCCTTGTGTGTGTTATATATATTATTATATAAATATGTTATTGTATAATTTTATGTTATATAAATATATATCTTATATCTATGTTCTCAGGTCACCTTCATATAATTTTGAAGTATAGATCATGCCAGAGAGACTAAGTGAGGCAGTAAAACATATTGAAAATTGTCCGTTATAAAAAATTATCTATTAATTGGAAGAAACTGTTTCTTCTATGTCTCTTTAACTATAAATCTGGCACTGACATCTAAGGCATAGTATAGTTTGGCCTTACCCATCTGTTGAAAAATGTTTCCTTTGCACTATTCTTCTGAACGCATCTTTCACTTCCTTGTTCCTCAAGCTGTAGATGAGGGGGTTCAGCATGGGGATCACCACAGTATAAAACAGAGAAATCACTTTATTGGTATCCAGTGAAGTATTGGTACTAGGTCTAACATAGATGAAGAAGAGAGTTCCATACAGGATGGAGACAGCTGCCAGGTGAGAGGAACAAGTGGAGAAGGCTTTCATCCTCCCATCAGTGGTCTGGATCTTCAAGATGGCGGCCAAGATGCAGATGTAGGAGACAGTGATAATCAGACCACTGAGCACACCTATTGTCCCATCGAAGACAAAAAGTACTACCTTATTTATCCAGGAGTCAGCACACGCTAGGGAAAGCATTGGGGAAATATCACAGAAGAAATGGTTGATGGCATTTGGACCACAGAATGGTAAGCAAAACATCAAGGTTGTATGAGTTGTGATGTTTATAGCAGCTAGGACGTAAGGTCCTATGACAAACTGCACACAGACCCTCTTGGACATAATGAGTGTATACAGCAAGGGCTTACAGATGGCTGTGTACCGATCATATGCCATGGAAGCAAGGAGGAAACACTCAGTTCCCACAAAAAGACCAACGAACCATAGCTGTACAGCACAACCCACAAAGGAGATGGCTTTTTTCTCTGCAAAGATGTCACACAGCATCTTCGGGGCTATGGAAGAAGAGGAGCACACATCTACGAAGGACAGGTGGCTGAGAAAAAAGTACATAGGTGTGTGCAGCCTGGGGTCCACCCAGATGAGAGTGATCATGCCGAGGTTACCCCCCAGGGTGACAAGATAAACAAAGAGGAAGATGATGAAGAGGACAATCTTCTGATGGAGACAATCGGTGAGGCCCAGGAAGAGAAACTCAGTCACTGAGGTCTGATTCGTTTCTTCCATTGTCAGTTGCCTTCTGCTGTGAGATAAATGTGTATTCTTTTATTACAAACTATCACTAAAAATTTCAAATGGTGTTTTAATTCAATACAAATTGCCTTAAGCAGGTTTTGAACAGACCGTTGAACAATATTGTTGTGCTGTGGCGGGGGGGGGGGGGTATTTCTAGACTCTATTTCTGGGCAATTGTATGAATATTCTGAAATTTTGAGCAACTTATCCCTGATAGTTTTATATTCTGTAATTCTAGGAACTGTCCAGCTGTATGATCTAAAATTCCTTCAGATTAAATATAAAATTGGATTTGGAATTTGTTCACATTTATAAAGATAGTCCTTTAAAAAGAAAGAGTATATAAACCATACAATAGGTGCTATTTTAAAGGGAGTATAAAGAACCAATAATATTAGATGCTCTATTTCTCACTCCAAATGCGTAATTGTAACAAAAGACAACTGTAAATTTTAATCATGGAAAACAAGAGAGTACTTACAAGTGACTCAATTTAAACAATATTAGCTGTTTCAGATTTACTAGAACAAGATGGTAAGGTAGGAGGATTTATATTAAAAATTATTTATGAGAACCTATTATGTCCTTCTCTGAATAAACAAAATGTAACAATCAGGTTAGTCACAACTTTTCTATCTTAATATGCTACTTTTAATAGTTGATAGTGACACCAACT